>NC_062281.1:130370319-130977351 GCF_902655055.1 Lutra lutra | reverse complement strand
TCACAATAATTGAGATTTTCTAATTTCTGTCTAGAATCATGGCATTAAAGACCATGCCCAGATAAACAATTATTGTTACCCTGATAGTCTGAAAATACTCCATTGAGATCTAATAACACTTTTAAAAGGTAATTTTATTAGGCAGTTTGAATTTAATAAACATCTATGTAACTTCCTCTGCACTGTTATTGACATTTTATTTTATTACCTTTACAATGTCACTTAACTTCTGGGCAAAATGTTTTGAACTGAAGGATAGGTTGATCAATCAATCCAATGCCCACAGGTATAGGACTACTGCCTTTCTCTACTTTGTTGCTGTGTGGTGCGGAGAAAAACTCTCCAGTCAGAGGCAGTGATATTTTTTTAACCTTATATTGTTATTTATGGTATCTTAAAGCTCCTTACTTCATTTTTATTCTCAAATGGAGATATCAATATTAAAGGACTTACAGTGGAAATGGTCATTTTTTTATACTGCCAAAGTGGGAGATAGGAAGGCAGCTAGCATTTATTAGTTATTAAATAAAACTTGTTCTTTAATAAGACAGTTATAATAATATTCACTCCTTATTCCCTAATGTTCCAATTGCTAAATGGCTGCCATTTAATACAACAAATTTGTCATTATAAATGGATTTGACTACTTTTCCTTCTTTGGTCAACTCAATAGAACTGTAGAATAATCCATACTGAAATTCTGTTTCAACTGCAACTTTTTTTTCTTTAAAAAAAAAAAAAATTTATTTTGAGAGAGAGAGAGAGAGTGCGTGTGTGTGTGTGTGCGTGCGTGCACGTAAGTTGGGGGAAGGGCAGAGAAGAGGGAGAAGCCAACTCCCCACTGAGCAAAGAGCCTGATGTGGGACTCAATCCCAGAACCCTCAGATCATGACCTGAGTGAAAGGGGACACTTAGGTGCGCCTGGGTGGCTCAGTGGGTTAAAGTCTCTGCCTTCAGCTCAGGTCATGATCCCAGGGTCCTGGGATTGAGCCCCACGTCGGGGTCTCTGCTCAGCGGAGAACCTGTTTCCTCCTTTCTCTCTGCCTGCCTCTCTGCCTACTTGTGATCTCTGCCTGTCAAATAAATAAAAATCTTTAAAAGAAAAAAAAAAAGAAAGGAGATGTTTAAGTGACAGAGCCACCTGGGTACCCCATCAACTGAAAGTTTTCTATTAATAATAATTTGGTAGAATAGTTGCCAACCTTAATATTTAGGTTACACATAATTGTCACTGGAAGACATACAATTTTTCAAACTATTAAGTTATAATTAATCATTGTGAGATTCTAAGTGGATCTTACCTAGAAGGAAATAGTCATATTGGCCATATCAATATTTAGATCACCCAAATAACCAATAAACCTATCATGAGATGTTCAACAAATACAAGTCACCCATTGCCATTTCCATATCTAGCCAGGAGTCAACAATTAAAATATCTGCTAACACCCAGTGCTGAGGTTGTGGAGAAATGTGAACTTGAGAGAAGTTTAGCAGATCACTTAATTTGCATTAACTTACTCACAATTTTCCAGATGTTTGCAGAGAATTTAATTTTAGTGCTAGGGAATTATGCCCTCAAGTTGCCTAAGGTGTACAAAGTGGAGGTTGGGAATATCTTTTGTTCTTTGGATCTTGGCATTATTTATTTTCCTGAGAGTCTGCCATGTTCACTAGTGCTCTAATTATCTGTGATATGAATAGGCTTTTCAGGGAGTCACTCAGTAAGGTGTAAGCTCTGAGAAAGAGTACTGGTTTGTGGCCGGTCAAAGTAGAACTTAAGTAGTAAAAAGCCAATGTGAATGCCTATGACCTCAGTAAAACACATGTTGGAGGATATGTGGGTATGAAAAATTCCTCTCAAGGGAAATTTTGGTGAAAGGCTATACAGTTTTTCCTATGTCTTGCACCATGCCAAGTAGTAAGTTATTGTCTCTCAGCTGCAAATCCACCTTCTCATATCCTGCTTTGTGATGCTGAAATTCTGAAAGCCATACTTCTTCTTTGCCAGCAGACTTTCTGTTCCTTTCTGCCAAGAAGGGATGCTGAAAGGAGACAGTAAGTCTTGTGGAGGAATGCAGTCTTTTCTGCCTATGGCCTGGGCCTGCTTTGTTTCCTATTCTTGTTAGAGTCACCCTAGCAACACTTCTTCACCCCAGGAAGAGCAGTTGACTGCAATCTGCAATGTTTTCTGATGTCAAGAAGCGGTCCTGCCACCTCTCACAGCCCCCAGCAGTCCTCTCCTCAGAAGTCTAGGTCCCACTCCAGAGGAGCCCACCAACTCCAAGATCTCAGCTGAGCAGCAGCCCCTCTCAGTACTGGGGTGTCTTGTCTCCTACATTCTGTATTTTAATCATTCCAATCCCTTTGTTTCTTCACCTAGTCTTAGAAATAATATCTACTTCCTGAAATTGCCACCTCAATGATATCTTGTTTCTTTTTTTGCATTTTCATTTTTAATACTTAATTAATAATTCTTTGTATTGAATTATCTTTATTAAAATAAGCAGCATTGTCTTCATTCTGTGTCTGGGATGGAAGAGTGAAGCAAATTAGTCAAAATGGCTTTCCTTCTGAGGGTGTTTCCTGCTCCTCATTTAATGGT
Organism: Lutra lutra; assembly: GCF_902655055.1. NCBI lineage: Eukaryota > Metazoa > Chordata > Mammalia > Carnivora > Mustelidae > Lutra > Lutra lutra. Next base: position 130,974,746 of record NC_062281.1, on the reverse strand, counting down.
AAACAATCAAGGAAGTGAACAACAACAACAAAAAAGAAATAGTATATACAAAGAAAAATAAATAATATTGTGAAATAATTTTGTTCTGAGAAAATCACATACATACAATAGATAGACACTCAATAGATAGATTTTGATATAGATGTCAATGTATATTTATATAGAGACAGTGTTATGAATTGAATTGTGTTCTTCCCAGATTCAGAGGTTACTTTAGTACCTCAAAATGGGACCTATTTGTAAATATAGTTTAACATAGTTTAACTAAACATAGTTAGGATGAGGTCATACTGGAATGTGGTGGGGCCCTGGATCTCTGTTACTAGTGTCTTTATAAAAAGGATAAATTTGGATATAGGCATGAATGTAGGGAAAATGCTATGTGACCATAAAGACAGAGATAAAAGTGAATGCATCCTTAACCCAAAGAACCCTAAAGACTGTCAGAAGTTAGGAGAGGGGCATGGCAGAGAATCTCTCTTTCAGCCAACAGAAGGAGCCAAGCAACCCTGCCTACACCTTGACTCAGATGTTGAGCCTCCAGAACTGTGAAACAACATTTTCTATTGTGTTAGCCACCCAGTTTGTGTTACTTTGTTATGGCAGCCCCAGCAAATTGAAACAGATAAATTATATACGTTATAAGTTACATAAGTTATAAAACACACACACACACACCCCTCAATGGAAAATAGCATGTTTTAAAATAGGGAGAAAAATCAGCAAGGTGACATGTGTACAGTGATTTGATGTGGGTTCTTAACTGTGTATATTGAGATAACAGAATTGAAAACTAACTTCTACTCTATTAGCTTTCTCCAATTGAGTGGTCGTGCTATTGTGATATACAGAAGGCCGAAGGAGGTAGGATCCCAGGCAAGTAAATCCCTGGAAAACAAAGAATTTGTATTGCAATGTCTGTGTTCTTAAACCCACATCTGGTGGTTTTTCATCTGTGCAGATTTAACTGTACAGTCATCGCTTTGGTAAGCACACTAAGTCTCTCTAGGGAGCATCAATGCTGAAAACCCCAAAGCTCCGGCAGTCTAATTAGGTCAATCCCAAATTCAGCCTCTTTGACCATAGTTTGGCCTATACTTTTCCACTGTACTTTTGCATCATAGTATATTTCCCCCTAAAACCATTTCAAATCTGCCCTAATCTTATCTTTTCTGTCAAATTCCATCCTCAAACACTTTACTTCCTAAACTCCCCCCACTTCCTCCACTGTTGCATTCCACCATTGATGGATTGATTGTTTGGTTGGTTATTTAATGAGATCATTCTAGGTTTCCTTTTTGGAAAGACTGCTTTCTTCCTGAGTTCTCACCTCTATTGGCAATTCCAGGTTCATTTTGCTGGCCCTAAGTCATCCCACTGCTCTAGTTCTCTAATATTCAGTGTCGCCTGCTCTGGTGCCAATAATGTGGATCTCTTAATTCTAGAGGGTCTTTCCCTTACCACGTTCCTGACTAAGGTGAGTTAGTGGGACTGGATCAGTTATGCAACTAGTCAGAGAATAATGGGAAAAGACAATTTCACTCTATTAAGGGAATTACAGATAATTTACTCTCATACCTTCATTTCATAGATGGGTTTTTATTTTTTAAGCCAATTTTTTGGGAAAAATCTCAAAATCATCTCTGAGATAAACCTACAGATTAACCTGCATAGATTTATGGAAGGAGTAGAAATAATCCAAGAAGAGTCACCAAGGAAATGCATGGTTTGAATTTTGGACTAGATATTACTTATTTTTCAAAACATGTTATTAGGCAAATATTTATTGGCTGGAATGCATAATGCATTATACTATGTGCAGTATATATATATACACACAATATATAATATATGTATACACACACACTATTTACATTATATATACTATGTTCACTCATTTATTTCACTGCAATTCTGTGCGGTATTATTATCATTCTCATTATAAACATAAAGGAACTGATGTTTAGCTTAAGAAAGTTGGCCTGTGGTCACATAGATGACAAATTTATCAATAAGTCCTTGAACTCCATTCTATCCAACTTCAAAGTTTGTACTCCTAACATTACCATCAACACTACACTAGGACTAAACTCAATTTTTCCTGAAAATATGGTTAGATCACAAGTGTGATGCACCTCTGTGAGTCACACGTAGCCAGTGAGGAGAGAGGAGAGAGGTGGACAATTTGTGGTGAGGCATGAAAATGAAGGGTGTGTGTGTGTGTGTGTGTGTGTGTGCACACACATTTTCTCCCAATAGGGAGAATGAATTCACTTTGTCCATCTTTAAATGTATCTCGGAGATATTTATTCTTTACCTGATTCGACAGAATTTGAAATTCAGCCTTTAGCTGTGGAAAACTGTCCCATCCCAGGTGGGAATGACACTTACAACCATGACCTCATTAGCTTATTCACAACTGAATTCGCAATCCAAAAAAAATGGAAGAAATATTTCTAAGAAGCAAAAGTTGTTTGACTCAAGTTAAGAAAACAATGAAACATTCAGAGAATATAAAAACATTTATTGATATTATTAAATCTTCAGCCATCAAGAGGGAGATTTTCTGAAGCCCAGAGAACCAGACAAAAGAGAACATTGATTTCCTGCCAGTTTTCACAGGTTTACCACCATAAACGTAGCAAATATCATCAATGTAACTATAAGTCCTTAAATTTAAGTAGGGACAGGTTTATTTTAAATTTTACAGGCTTTTCCTCTCCATCTTGAATGTTGTTAGAATGCCTGAAACTTTCAGGATCAATGTTACCTACTTCCAAAAGGGTAATAAACATAGAGCCCTATAGTCTTCCTTGTTCACATTCTGTTAAGAAATCTGAAAAGCCTAGCTGTTCCAGAATTGCTTTGTGTCTCTAGGGGTGGGGGGGAACTTCATTGGACATTAAGTTTGCACAAGAAGTACATTTTCTCTGGGAATGTGTTACTTAATAGTTAAGTGCCTTTGGCAAGTGTGACAGTAATGTCTGTATGCCATTGTTTCTTCATCTGCAACATGGAAAGATGGGGTTAAGTTTGTGTTATGACTTTGGGCAGGTCTAATGTTACATAATAAATACCATAAAATGGCAGTAGAATTGTTGCCTTCACTCATATAAGACTCATACCAAGTCCCTGTGTTTTCCAGATTTTGTTTTTGGTAAGCAGAAAAGAGGAAGTTCACTTTGAGACATAGCTCATTTATCTTCTGGATGAAAGACAGATTAGACTTCAAAATTCACATGTTCTTGTCCTCTATTCTTCCCTGGGAAAATGGCTGAAGGTGAGCACATATAACTGAGAAAGGAAAATGCTGGTGGCAGGAATACTGAAAAACCCGTTCAAGTACTAAATGTGTCCAAAATGATATTTCCCAATGTAAAAGGGATGCTTGAAGATGATATTGAACACTTCTGCTCTGAAAAAAAAAAAAGGCTGCTTAACAATGTGGACCTTTCATAGTGTAAGTCTACAACCAAATCTTAAGTTCCACATCATCATAAAGGTGATAGGATGGTGCTGATTTAACCCAACCTGAACAATATCTTTACTCAGAATTCCCGTGATTCTCTGTAGCTTCATATTAACATGGAATGGATTTTTTTCTTTTTTAGGAACACAGGAGTAATCACCTCATAAACAAAAAAAATTACAAATCATGACAATAATGTATGTACTTGTTAGAAGTCAAGCAGAAAGGCAAAAGGAATAAGACACACACACATACACACACACACATTAGTTGCTCTATTTATATATGTGTATATATACATTATTGTGTGTGTGTGTGTGGGTGTGCGTGCGTGTGTGTATTTTACTTTATGCAGTTGTGAGAGTTGGCCAAGCAGTCTCTGTAAAGCTGTTATCTTTGCATCTGATACTGCTGAAACCTAAAGTTTACCTGGCAGGCAGTGCGAAATGGAAGATTAGTTCAAACCAGAAGCACGCAAGAACAAGCCTGAGCCCATCAACGTGAAGTGGCTTGGGGTGGAGTAAAACTCATATTAGTCTTATTAATAAGTGAAATAAGTGAGTCAAAGAAAGACAAATGCCATATAATTTCACTTATATGTGAAATGTAAGAAACAAATCAAAGGGAAAAAAAACAAACCACAAACAAATAGAAAAACCCAGACTCTTACTTACAGAGCTCAAACTGGTGGCTACCAGAGGGGAGGTGGCTGGGGGTGATGGATGAGATGTTGAAAAAGATCAAGAGTACTCTTATCTTGATGGACACTGAGAAATGTATACAATTGTTGAATTATTATATTGTATACCTGAAAATAATACAACACTATATGTTAATTGTACTTCAATTAAAAAGAAACACACACACACAAAAACCACTTCACATCAGTCTTGCCAACTGTGATCTTGAGGGTTTGGGTGCCATGCAGAAGCTGGGACCCTTTATCATAGAACTAAAAATATGTGCCTGTCCCAGAAGACAGAAAAGCTACAGGAAGAGCTAGGAGCAGCTGGAGACCTAGTATGTGCCTCCTGCTGAGGTGAGCCAGATTATCAGCACCAATGCAAGTGGGCTCTGGAATAGTTGCTGCTTCCCCTCCACCCTCCGGATCTCCTACCAGAATCTCTCTGGTGGCCTAATTGACCCAGAAACAGGAAAGGGATTTTTGGAAAATCAAGTTTAGTCAAGTCAAGTTGATATATTACAAAGCCATCTCAATGCACTGATAAGATACTTTCTGACAAGAGTAATATATTGCTAAAATAAGAATTCTACCTTGTTGAACACCTACTGTGTAAACATTTCCAGTCCACCTAAAATATGTGTTTTGCAATTTTCTTTGGTGTGAAGCTATTGTGGACAAACTGTTTTTTCATTTATAAATGTCTTTCTTTCTCCACCACTCTTTAAAAGCAGTATCACTGAGCATAATGTTCTAGCATGACATTTAATTGATATTAGCCAATATCCTAAAACTGTCTTCTGCCTTTCATTCTATTATTCATCTAACTGCTTTTTTGTCATTTCTTTGTTTCTGTTATAGAATGGGGGTCATGTTGTAAATGGAAGTGGAATTCTTTTTATCAGGCTTCATTTTTCTTTCCTTTTTTTTTTTTTGTCTTTCTGGATCTGAGGATTGGTCTATTTCAACAATTATGGTAAGCATTTTATCCTTAATTTTTTTATTATTATTTCTTTTTTTTTTTAATAATTTTATTTTTTATAAACATATAATATATTTTTATCCCCAGGGGTACAGGTCTGTGAATCACCAGGTTTACACACTTCACAGCACTCACCATAGCACATACCCTCCCCAGTGTCTATAATCCCCCCCCCCTCCCAACCCCCCTCCCCCCATCAACCCTCAGTTTGTTTTGTGAGATTAAGAGTCACTTATGGTTTGTCTCCCTCCAAATTCCATCTTGTTTCATTTACTCTTCTCCTACCCCCTTAACACACCATGTTGCATCTCCTATCCCTCATATCAGGGAGATCATATGATAGTTGTCTTTCTCCGATTGACTTATTTCGCTAAGCATGATACACTCTAGTTCCATCCACGTCATCGCAAATGGCAAGATTTCATTTCTTTTGATGGCTGCATAGTATTCCATTGTGTATATATACCACATCTTCTTTATCCATTCGTCTGTAGATGGACATCTAGGTTCTTTCCATAGTTTGGCTATTGTAGACATTGCTGCTATAAACATTCGGGTGCACGTGCCCCTTCGGATCACTACGTTTGTATCTTTAGGGTAAATACCCAGCAGTGCAATTGCTGGGTCATAGGGTAGTTCTATTTTCAACATTTTGAGGAACCTCCATGCTGTTTTCCAGAGTGGTTGCACCAGCTTGCATTCCCACCAACAGTGTAGGAGGGTTCCCCTTTCTCTGCATCCTCGCCAGCATCTGTCATTTCCTGACTTGTTAATTTTAGCCATTCTGACTGGTGTGAGGTGATATCTCATGGTGGTTTTGATTTGTATTTCCCTGATGCCAAGTGATATGGAGCACTTTTTCATGTGTCTGTTGGCCATCTGGATGTCTTCTTTGCAGAAATGTCTGTTCATGACTTCTGCCCATTTCTTGATTGGATTATTTGTTCTTTGGGTGTTGAGTTTGCTAAGTTCTTTATAGATTTTGGACACTAGCCCTTTATCTGATATGTCATTTGCAAATATCTTCTCCTATTCTGTCAGTTGTCTTTTGGTTTTGTTAACTGTTTCCTTTGCTGTGCAAAAGCTTTTGATCTTGATAAAATCCCAATAGTTCATTTTTGCCCTTGCTTCCCTTGCTTTTGGCGATGTTCCTAGGAAGATGTTGCTGCGGCTGAGGTCGAAGAGGTTGTTGCCTGTGTTCTCCTCAAGGATTTTGATGGATTCCTTTCTCACATTGAGGTCCTTCATCCATTTTGAGTCTATTTTCGTGTGTGGTGTAAGGAAATGATCCAATTTCATTTTTCTGCATGTGGTTGTCCAATTTTCCCAACACCATTTATTGAAGAGGCTGTCTTTTTTCCATTGGACATTCTTTCCTGCTTTGTCGAAGATTAGTTGACCATAGAGTAGAGGGTCTATTTCTGGGCTCTCTATTCTGTTCCATTGATCTATGTGTCTGTTTTTGTGCCAGTACCATGCTGTCTTGATGATGACAGCTTTGTAATAGAGCTTGAAGTCCGGAATTGTGATGCCACCAACTTTGGCTTTCTTTTTCAATATTCCTTTGGCTGTTCGAGGTCTTTTCTGGTTCCATATAAATTTTAGGATTCTTTGTTCCATTTCTTTGAAAAAAAATGGGTGGTACTTTGATAGGAATTGCATTAAATGTGTAGACTGCTTTAGGTAGCATAGACATTTTCACAATATTTATTCTTCCAATCCAGGAGCATGGAACATTTTTTCCATTTCTTTGTGTCTTCCTCAATTTCTTTCATGAGTACTTTATAGTTTTCTGAGTATAGATTCTTAGTCTCTTTGGTTAGGTTTATTCCTAGGTATCTTATAGTTTTGGGTGCAATTGTAAATGGGATGGACTCCTTAATTTCTCTTTCTTCTGTCTTGTTGTTGGTGTAGAAAAATGCAACTGATTTCTGTGCATTGATTTTATATCCTGACACTTTACTGAATTCCTGTACAAGTTCTAGCAGTTTTGGAGTGGAGTCTTTTGGGTTTTCCACATATAGTATCATATCATCTGCGAAGAGTGATAGTTTGACTTCTTCTTTGCCGATTTGGATGCCTTTAATTTCCTTTTGTTGTCTGATTGCTGAGGCTAGGACTTCTAGTACTATGTTGAATAGCAGTGGTGATAATGGACATCCCTGCCATGTTCCTGACCTTAGCGGAAAAGCTTTCAGTTTTTCTCCATTGAGAATGATATTTGCGGTGGGTTTTTCATAGATGGCTTTGATAATATTGAGGTATGTGCCGTCTATCCCTACACTTTGAAGAGTTTTGATCAGGAAGGGATGCTGTACTTTGTCAAATGCTTTTTCAGCATCTATGGAGAGTATCATATGGTCCTTGTTCTTTCTTTTATTAATGTGTTGTATCACATTGATTGATTTGCGGATGTTGAACCAACCTTGCAGCCCTGGAATAAATCCCACTTGGTCGTGGTGAATAATCCTTTTAATGTACTGTTGAATCCTATTGGCTAGTATTTTGGCGAGAATTTTTGCATCTGTGTTCATCAAGGATATTGGTCTGTAGTTCTCTTTTTTGATGGGATCCTTGTCTGGTTTTGGGACCAGGGTGATGCTGGCCTCATAAAATGAGTTTGGAAGTTTTCCTTCCATTTCTATTTTTTGGAACAGTTTCAGGAGAATAGGAATTAGTTCTTCTTTAAATGTTTGGTAGAATTCCCCCAGGAAGCCATCTGGCCCTGGGCTTTTGTTTGTTTGGAGATTTTTGATGACTGTTTCAATCTCCTTACTGCTTATGGGTCTGTTGAGGCTTTCTATTTCTTCCTGGTTCAGTTGTGGTAGTTTATATGTCTCTAGGAATGCATCCATTTTTTCCAGATTGTCAAATTTGTTGGCGTAGAGTTGCTCATAGTATGTTCTTATAATTGTCTGTATTTCTTTGGTGTTCGTTGTGATCTCTCCTCTTTCATTCATGATTTTATATATTTGGGTCCTCTCTCTTTTCTTTTTGATAAGTCTGGCCAGGGGTTTATCAATCTTATTAATTCTTTCAAAGAACCAGCTCCTAGTTTCGTTGATTTGTTCTATTTTGTTTTTGGTTTCTATTTCATTGATTTCTGCTCTGATCTTTATGATTTCTCTTCTCCTGCTGGGTTTAGGCTTTCTTTCTTGTTCTTTCTCCAGCTCCTTTAGGTGTAGGGTTAGGTTGTGTACCTCAGACCTTTCTTGTTTCTTGAGAAAGGCTTGTACCGCTATATATTTTCCTCTCAGGACTGCCTTTGCTGTGTCCCACAGATTTTGAACCATTGTGTTTTCATTATCATTTGTTTCCATGAATTTTTTCAATTCTTCTTTAATTTCCTGGTTGACCCATTCATTCTTTAGAAGGATGCTGTTTAGTCTCCATGTATTTGGGTTCTTTCCAAATTTCCTCTTGTGATTGAGTTCTAGCTTCAGAGCATTGTGGTCTGAAAATATGCAGGGAATGATTCCAATCTTTTGATAATGGTTGAGACCTGATTTAGGACCAAGAATGTGATCTATTCCGGAGAATGTTCCATGTGCACTAGAGAAGAATGTGTATTCTGTTGCTTTGGGATGAAAAGTTCTGAATATATCTGTGATGTCCATCTGGTCCAGTGTGTCATTTAAGGCCTTTATTTGCTTGTTGATCTTAGCCTTGGATGATCTGTCCATTTCAGTGAGGGGAGTGTTAAAGTCCCCTACTATTATTGTATTATTGTCGATATGTTTCTTTGATTTTGTTATTAATTGGTTTATATAGTTGGCTGCTCCCACGTTAGGGGCATAGATATTTAAAATTGTAAGATCTTCTTGTTGGATAGTTCCTTTGAGTATGATATAGTGTCCTTCCTCATCTCTTATTGTAGTCTTTGGCTTAAAATCTAATTGATCTGATATAAGGATTGCCACTCCTGCTTTCTTCTGATGTCCATTAGCATGGTAAATTCTTTTCCACCCCCTCACTTTAAATCTGGAGGTGTCTTCAGGTTTAAGATGAGTTTCTTGTAGGCAACATATAGATGGGTTTTGTTTTTTTATCCATTCTGATACCCTGTGTCTTTTGATTGGGGCATTTAGCCCATTAACATTCAGGGTAAGTATTGAGAGATATGAATTTAGTGCCATTGTATTGCCTGTAAGGTGACTGTTATTGTATATTGTCTCTGTTTCTTCCTCATCTACTTCTTTTAGGGTCTGTCTTTGCTTAGAGGACCCCTTTCAATATTTCCCGTAGAGCTGGTTTGGTATTTGCAAATTCTTTCAGTTTTTGTTTGTCCTGGAAGCTTTTAATCTCTCCTTCTATTTTCAATGATAGCCTAGCTGGATATAGTATTCTTGGCTGCATGTTTTTCTCGTTTAGTACTCTGAATATATCATGCCAGCTCTTTCTGGCCTGCCAGGTCTCTGTGGATAAGTCTGCTGCCAATCTAATATTTTTACCATTGTACATTACAGACTTGTTTTCCCTGGCTGCTTTCAGGATCTTCTCTTTGTCACTAAGACTTGTCAATTTTACTATTAGGTGACGGGGTGTGGACCTATTCTTATTGATTTTGAGGGGGGTTCTCTGAACCTCCTGGATTTTGATGCTTGTTCCCTTTGCCATATTGGGGAAATTCTCTCCAATAATTCTCTCCAATATACCTTCTGCTCCCCTCTCTGTTTCCTCTTCTTCTGGAATCCCAATTATTCTAATGTTGTTTCATCTTATGGTGTCACTTATCTCTCTAATTCTCCCTCGTGATCCAGTAGCTGTTTGTCCCTCTTTTGCTCAGCTTCTTTATTCTCTGTCATTTGGTCTTCTATATCGCTAATTCTTTCTTCTGCCTCATTTATCCTAGCCGTCAGAGCCTCCATTTTTGTTTGCACCTCATTAATAGCTTTTTTGATTTCAACTTGGTTAGATTTTAGTTCTTTTATTTCTCCAGAAAGGGCTTTTATATCTCCTGAGAGGGTTTCTCTAATATCTTCCATGCCTTTTTCAAGCCCTGCTAGAACCTTGAGAATCGTCATTCTGAACTCTGGATCTGACATATTACCAATGTCTGTATTGATTAGGTCCCTAGCCTTTGGTACTGCCTCTTGTTCTTTTTTTTTGTGGTGAATTTTTCCGCCTTGTCATTTTGTCCAGATAAGAGTATATGAAGGAGCAAGTAAAATACTAAAAGGGTGGCAACAACCCCAGGAAAATATGCTTTAGCCAAATCAGAAGAGATCCCAAATCGTGGGGGGGGGGGGGGGGGGAGAAAGGGGATAAAAAAAGGTTCAGAAAGAAAGAAAAAAAAATTAAAAAAAGAAAACCAATAAAGAAAAAGTATAAAAAGGAAAAAAATATATATATATTAGATAAACTAGTTAAAAAATGTTAAAAAAGAAAAGGGTAAAAGTTAAAAAAATTTAGCAGAAGAAGAAAAAAAATTGAAAAAGAATAGAAAAAAAATTAATTTAACTGCAAAGCTAAAGAATCATGGGCTAGAAAGCCATGAGTTCCATGCTTTGCTTTCTCCTCCTCTGGAATTCTGCCGCTCTCCTTGGTATTGAAACTACACTCCTTGGTAGGTGAACTTGGTCCTGGCTGGGTTTCTTGCTGATCTTCTGGGGGAGGGGCCTGTTGTAGTGATTCTCAAGCGTCTTTGCCCCAGGCGGAGTTGCACTGCCCTTACCCAGGGCCGTGCTGAGTAATCCGCTTGGGTTTGCTTTCGGGGCTTTTGTTCCCTGAGAGCTTTCCGTAGAGTTCTGGAGGGCGGGAATGAAGATGGCGGCCTCCCGGTCTCCGGCCCGGAGGAGCCGAGAGCCCGGGGCCCCACTCCTCAGTGCGCCCCCAGAGAACAGCGCCCAATGGCTCCCGCCACCCTGGCTTCCGGCCGGGCTCCGAGCTGACCGAGCCTGCGACCAGTTCAAGGTAACCCTGAGCTGAGAGTCACTCCTCGGCTCTGTCTCTGTAGCCGGCTTCCCCGTTCTAATACCTGTAAGCTCTGCGACACTCAGACACCTCCTATCCTTCTGTGACCCTGCAGGACCTGAGGCCACGCTGACCCCGCGTGGGCTTCACCCCGGTTAAGCCTCTGGAGCGATGTCCCTCAGCGGAACAGACTTTTAAAAGTCCCGATTTTGTGCTCCGTTGCTCCGCTGCTCGCGGGGAGCCGGCCCTTCCCCCCGCGGTCTATCTTCCCGTCGCTTTGGATTCACTTCTCCGCCAGTCCTACCTTGCAGAAAGTGGTTGATTTTCTGTTTCTAGAGTTGCTGTTCTTCTTCTCTTCGATCTCCCGTTGGATTTGTAGGTGTTTGTAATCTTTAGATAAGCTATCTAGCTGATCTCCCGCTACCTGAAGTAGTCTCAGCCTGCTACTTCTCTGCCATCTTGACTCCTCCTTCTATCCTTAATTTTTTAAAATAACACTTCTTTTCCCATTTTCTCTATTTTATATTTTTGAAATTACCTTTAGACATATATCTCACTTTCTTCTGTGTTTCAACCTTTCTTTCATGATAACATCCCCTTCTTTGGCCTGTGTTCTTGCTAATTTATTCACATGCATTTTCTAGGGCCTGATCTCTTCATCTCTGTTTCGCTGTTTAATCCATCTGCTGAATTTTTTATTTCAACCTTAATACCACTCATTTCTAGAATCCCCAATTTAGTTCTTTTCATTATCTTTTTATCTCTTTATTATCTCTTTATAATTGTCTATTTTCTGTGTTGATGTTTTAGTTTTATCTTTTATTTCTTAAAACATATTAAACATATTTCTTATATATTCTGCATTGGATACCTTTAGTTTCTTCAGTGCTTGAGGCTCTGCTTCTATTGTCTGTTGTTGCTACAGGTGGGGTTCTCTGAAAGCAGATGCTGAGATTGAGGCACCACTTTTTATTATGGATCAGTTTGTGTGAAGAGCAGGGAGAGGTGGTCAAATTGCAGTGCAGCCTCCATGCAAACATCTGCCAGCATGCTGAGTAGTTGGGGAGCAAACATGGTCCTTTGGGGTCAGCTTGGGCAGAAATGGCTGGGCCTTCATACCCCCACCTTGCTCCGTCACCAGATGTGAGCTGCTCAGGAAGGGTGTGCCTTTGCATAAGGCTACTCTCTGAAGCTAAGGCGGATCCTGCAAGAAGCTTCTGCCAACCTCCTCCTTTGCAACTGGGCAGCATGACACTCCTTCAGGGAGTTCTGGGCATCTCCCTGTCTTACCCATTTGTTTTGAGTATTTTTCACTCATGTTGCCTAGTGAATTTGTATTTTGTTATTTTTGACAGTGAATGGCCAGTTCCCTTGGATCTTTAAATGAAGGCATTATTTCAAGTGTGGGTGAAATTTCTTCAGTTCTACAGAAGTTATGTGCTTGCTTTTAGTAGTCACCCAGGTACACGAGCAACTTGGGACTATTTAGATTTTTGCCAAATCATAAAGTTTTCTCACATTTCCAATACAAAAACACATGAGCCCTGAATTTTGGTTATAATTTCCAGAGTAGATTATTTTTTTCCCTCCAACAAAGGGCATTGTTCTGATACTCCCTTGTGAATGGTAGGTTTCTCATTTATATTGTTTCCCTTTAGATTTGCAGATTTTATGAGATTGTCTCCCATAAGATTTTTTTACTTTCAATGGGCCTAACCTTTTAGTTTTCATTTTGTATCTCAGTGCCCCAAAGCTATCAAAGTGAGTTTAAATTATTTTGTGTTTATTTGAAATCCTCTACTTTCTTATTTTCACATAAATTCTGGCCCCTCCCTGTGTGTTTTCTTCCACACACCTCTCATTCTCCATTAGGAGAATCATTTAGGGAGAATCATCATTGACTCTAATGCTGGAAACAATATTATCTCTATACTCTTTTCAAATAAAGATTGGTATAGCTCAGATATTACAACTTAAAAACCCAAGATAATATAATTCTAAAGTGTCAAATATATGTTTCCCATAATTTTAATTCAATTAGTTAAGACAATAATAGATTTTGATTATGATAGCAATTTTCTAATCATATAAAGCTGCTTTATTTACAAATGACAACACATTTTTCACCAGGTCAACACCAGCTAATTGATGTAATTCCCAGTTTGGGCATTATTTTTCATCAGCTACCCTACTTTGAATTTTATCATTTCCATATCTCATCATTGAAACTATTTTCCTAACTCACTGAATTAGAGCATGTGTTTTATATTCTGTATGTTCTAAATATTTTTCCTATTGAGATCTTAACAGAGAGCTACCTGGTGGCTCTTTAATCAAAAGAAATCTTTAATCAAAATGTAAAAAGCCTGTGGTTTGTTTTCTATATGTTACACCTATATGATATGACAAAAATCACTCTACCACCTTAGAGCCTTATGCCACTTTTATTAAATAGGACTAATTGCACAGATGCATAGCTCATATTTTGCTCTAAAAGCTAGGTATTAGCTAATTTTGTGTATTATTAACTCTATTGGACAAATAACTGCAGATAGTAACCAAAGAAAGAGATAATGGCTAAGTAAATAATAAATATAGGTTACTCGGTGCCCTTCTGCAGAATGACATCACCTGCGAAATTGTGTTACCTGTGCATATCAATTGGCCTCTAGTCATGCCTGAGGTGTGTAAGATTCTGTATTATCCTTGTCCTCCCCCTCCTAACTTTATTGACTATTGTTTTCCTTTGCACTGAGTTGAAAGGACAGTAGCATCTGCCACCAATAAATATATTCAGCATTTCTTTTGTACTTACCAATTAGAGATAGAAGGGAGAAGTCTCAGAGTTTAATTTATTATTTTGCTGGCTGATTTCTCATTAGGCTTTTTTCCTTTTCGGGAAGTGTCTGGGTATAACTCAGTAGGTGGACTACTGACTTCTAGCATGGCTGGTAGCAGAGTATTATTATATTAATGCTATGAACAGTTTCCTGATTCTAGATATGAAGGGAAAAGAGGGATCACTTGTTGGTGTAAGGTTAAGGCAGGGGCATCACGGGCATATTGCTAAATTTAATGCAGAATATTTTGACTTTTGAAAAATCACTTAACCTCTGCTTTAGTTACTCTAGTTGTAAAGTGGGGTGTTGAAGAGGTTATATAATTAATATTTCTAAAGTATTCTTAAAATGAAAAATGCTATGCAGGTGTTAATTATCTTGTCATATTATTATTAATAGTAATTTAGGTAATACATTTTAAAACACAACCATCATGCCATTTTGCAGCCCAGTGAGCTGTTTTCCCTGAACAGCAGGCATATTAGTATAATACAGATTTTAACATTTATAAAACATCTCCTTTTTAATCTCTAGAGGTAATCATATCTAAACAAGTTGTAGGATTACATTACATTAAGAGGGGAAAAAAAACCCTAAAACAGATAATAATACATGCACTGTAAAAAACACACTGGAAGAAAATATGCTGACTATGTGTGTGCATGCACATATGTGTTCTGTGCCAGCCAAGACAGACAAGGGCTGGAGGAATTTTATCCTAATGAAGGGTACAGGTCAGTAATCTCCAGTTTGACAAATTCTACTTTCTTTTCACTTTTTTTTTTTAATTTTGACAAATTCTACTTTCTTCTGTCAATTCTCTTCCCCGGAGACCGAACAGGAAGAGAACTTCAAATAGCTTTACTGGTTTGTGCAGTCAATAAACAGAACATACGGGAAGATAATGCCACAGGGTATTAACAGCTCGTGGGTCACATAAAGAAGAAACTTCTATACATAACTCTTGCATTTGTGTTCTCCAGAGAAACAGAATCAACAGGATCCACACACATGCACACACAAACATATACATATATATATATACATATACACGGAGAGGAAGAGGGAACAGGAGAGGAAGAGGGAGAAGGAGAGAGAGAGAGATTTGTTTTAAGAATTGGCTTTCACTTACATAATTATGGAGGCCTAGTAGTCCAATGATGGATCTGTGTCCTTCTGGTACCTAGAAAACCAAGGAAGCTAGAGCGTAATTCAAAGTCCAAAGTTATGAGAAGCCAGAGTGCTGATTCCAGAGGACAAGAGATGTATGTCCCAGCTTAAACGAAACAGCAAACCTGCCCTTTCTCTGCCCTTTTATTCTATTCAGGCCCTCAGTGTATGCAATGATATCCACCCACACTGGTGAGGGTAATATTCTTTACTCCATCTATTGATTAAAATGTTAATCTCTTCCAGACACACCCATAGTTAAAGTTTGACCACTATCTGGGCATTCCTTAGTCCAATCAAGTTGACACATAAAATTAACCGTCACACTCTGTGTGTTATAGACATTAAGAAAAAATTAAAAGTAGCTAATATTCAGGGGAGTCATGTGCTTTCTGTATCTGAGAAGAAACACCCTTTGATCTAAGAAGAAATGCCCCCTCTTAGAATTCCTAAGGACATGTAGTGGGTAGGCTATGGGAGGACCTTGAAAAATTTACCAGACACTTCTCATCAGAAGGGTATAGATTTGTGTAGATTAAGATTTGTATAGGTTAAGATACACGGGTAAATACTTATGGAATGTCACTAGAACCAAATACAGAACCCAATACTTTAAGCTTCCCCTTAGATGAATTTTTGCCTTCTATGTCCTCATATAACATTTATTTGAAGCACAAATTTTTATTCCTAAGATCCTACTCTATGCTGCTAATCATGATTGTCCTTATGGAAAAATAAAAGATTATATGATATGGATCTTAGCCACAAGCTCCTTACTGCCTAGCAGTGGAGATGAAATATGTGGATAGATTATTGTGTGGTTCGGGGGCACCTGGGTGGCTCAGTTGTTAGGTGTCTGCCTTTGGCTCAGGTCATGATCCTATGGTCCTGGGATCGAGCCCCGCATCGGGCTCCCTGCTCAATGGGGAGCCTGGTTCTCCCTCTCCCACTTCCTCTGCTTGTGTTCCCTCTCTCACTGTGTCTCTCTCTGTCAAATAAATAAAATGTTTAAAAAAAAATTATTGTGTGGTTCGGATGCTTGTTTTCCAAACCTACCATATCAGGTAGCTTTTGTTGTATAATAAATTACCCCAAAATGCAGTGGCTTAAGATATCAGCCATTTATTTAACTCATAATTCCAAGGATTGAAAATTTTAGGCTAGATTTAGCTTATCTAGACCAAGGATAACTCATGCATCTGTAATTTGCTTTAACCTCAGTTCTTCTCCACAAGAAGTCTTGTCCTCCAGCTGGCTAGCCCAGTCTTTTTCATATGGTAGAGTGTTGCAGAAGCATAAAGAAAGAGACAAAATGAAAAGTGTTAAGCTCTCTTCAAGCCTATGGTTGTGTCACATTTGCTATTCTCCTATTGGCAAATATAAGCTAAATGGTCAACCAGATTCATCTCTTAATGCAAGGAGCCACGGTGTAACATTACAAGGGCATAAAGGAAGGTAGGGAGGAATCTGAAGCCATTATTTATAATTTACCAACACCGAGGGAGAAAAATTGACTCTCCTTGGAATGTCAGATGACATTGCCAAGAACTTTGCCCATCAAAAACATACTTGCATAAATTAATGTAATTCCTCTTCCTTAGATCCCTTTCTTCTTGAGATTACAAGAAATTTCCAGGGTGTATAATCATGGCACAAGGGTTATTTCTTGTTGATATCTCCAACAAGTTTTCTGGATTTGGAACTAAGTTGTACTTCCCTGAAGTTAGAGAGTGTCCACAATCTCTTTCTTCCAAAATAGGTGGCCTCCATCAACACTGAATACAGCTTCCACACACAAAGCTTCTCTTCCTTCCATGGGTTGACTTTTGGATTATATCATTGCAAGGTAGATAGAGATGAGCTCCCTGCTCTGAATGCTGTCTCTGTTTTTTGCTGCAAAATTCTTGAAGTTGCAGGTGAAAAGAGACCACTGTCTACGCTACTTCAGAAAAGGATGCTTAAATCTTAATTCCCAAATTGGTGTTTGTACTTCCAATGTTATAACATTTTATATTTACTTACACATGCATATCACCAGAAAGCAAACCTACTCTCTCAGAATTTCAGAGATATCATGACCTTTTTTTTTTTTTTTTTAACCATTAAAATTTCTAGCTAAAGTTCAGGAACATCATGATGGTTTTATCTAAAGTGTCCTATTGCTCTGACCTGTATCTAGACCTGGTATGGGATCATTCTGGGTCATCCTTATAGGTTGTTTGTTTGTTTGTTTGTTTGCTTGTTTCTCATTGACTGGCCTGAAAAAAACAGTATTTTAGGAATGACCAAAACTGGTTGATAATTAGAATGAAGACTTTGAACCCAAAGAAGAGTGTGTATCTGCAGGAAACCCTTCCAGCTACATTGAAGTCTGCTTTTTTAATAACTGAATTCAGAGATGATGTGGTCTTGTTCATTCTTCCCCAAATTTCCCCGGGGATTCCAAAGCCTGTTTTCCAGACCTTCCCAGTAGCTTCCATTTTGTCAGTATATCTCCCTATACCTCTTACAGCCACAAAACCAATTAATATAAATATCCACATGATTAACCACCCAATGCTATAAAAGTATAATGGGTTAAGTTGCAAAAGAACTCATAGCAGAGAAAATTGTTCATGGTAGAAATAGATTATTTGAGACGAGAAATCAGGAAAGAGTTCATGAAAATTGTTATTTCATTTGTTTTTGGCTTGGAGGATGAAGGGATGTATAATCTTTGGTTATTAAGGAAGAGGGAAAAGGGCATCCCTTGAGTAGGTAAGTTTAAGCTATTTGGGCAGAAGAAAGTTTTGGAATATTTTGGAATATATAGTTTTTAAAGGGATAAAGCAGGTGATAATTATTGCAGTATTACGTAGCAAAACCTCTTCTAGTACTTTGAGTGGTAGCCTAAGAAGCTGAACTTTTTCCAAAAGGAATGATGATGGCAACAAGATTAGAAATATAAATTTAGAAATAGCTTGAAGACTGTAGTGGACAAAACCTGTGGATGACATGGAACTGAGCTTTAGGAAAATTATAAAGATAATGCAGGCAAAAAACTTTTTGACTCCCTTATTTATTTAATGGGAAGAAGAATGTTTCCTTTACTTATCTTAAGTAGTGAATAAAATATTTTACTTCTGGCACCTAACATTGTGCTTGGCACTTAAAAGAGAAACTGTGATAAGGATAAGTTGCTACTTGAGGTTTCAAATTACCCTAAACAGAAGGCAAATCTTATTTCCAAAAAAGTCATTTAAATTTCTTTAAGGGAAACTCTTTCTTTGACCTTAAAGACTTCTTTTGCTTTTTGTCCTTTATTTTTGACAGAATTTTAAGTTCCTAGAAAATATTGGCTGAATGGAAATATGCACTCGTGTACCACACAATTTTTAAGCAAAAGTATCCATAATTTGACACCAATTCAGATTATTCCAATTGTGAGCAACATACACTTTAAATATTTTAATCTGTGCTACTATCTGGATTTTCTAAGGCCCTCCATTGTTGAAATAACCTCACAAATTTAGACAGTGGATAAAGTCAAAAGAAGTTCCTTAACTGCCTCATTCCAGCACTGAACCAAATTTCAGAGTCCATTGTAGTTTGTTTCATCCCAGGCCTTCTGCATAGGTTCAGCAGAAGTAAATTATCTGCAGGAAGTCAAAATATAACCCCACATCCTTCGGCACATGTCAAAAACTGGTCTGGCCTGTTTCTTTATGCTCTCTCATCTGCCCTGACTTTTGAGACCCTATTGATGCTTCTAATCTGTCTTGCTTCTTAGATCCTTGCTTAGGTGCACTTTTGTGACTTTGTCCTTGTTATGTCATTTGCATACCATTTGCTATTTGCTCTCTTTCTCTGAGCTTCACAACTATTATTCTTACTTCCTTTGGACACCCCAGATGCATATGCCCCTCACTGGTTGGAACAGTCCCATTGATCTTCTACATGGGGTAGCAGAATCAGAGACCATTAAAGATTTGGATCTGTGTTAGAGCAAGAAATAGGAGAAGTGCTAGAATTAAGAGTTGAGGCATTAGGCCACCATGGGTGCCAGTGGAACTTCTAGGTGGCAGGACACACTGACAGAAATAAGCTTGGCATTGGCGACATGCCTCAGAGGGTGTTGCTTATTGGTTTTGTATGCTCTGGGCACTGGATTGTTGATTGTGATCATAATTCAGAGCCTACCCATACTAAATATGGCTATCTTAGGTTTGTGTATGTAGTCCAAATGTTTAGCAAACTCATTTGCCTACAGAGACCATGCAGTTATCATCAATAAATGGGTATTGTGTCAGAGCAAATGGCAAGTGGAGAGCACTGAGATGAACCAAGAGGACAATGCCATGGAGAGCTGCCAGCCTCTACTCAGCTCCAGCTAAGTGTTCCACAAAGAAATATAAGTATAATATAATAATATAAATATAAATATAAGTATATTAGAATATACTTAATTTTTGAATTTCTCAAACTAAAATAAAAACCTGCCATTTCATATGCCTTAAGTATATTTAAGACACTGTAGGACCAGCATTCTTTATGAACTCTCATCCAAAATAATAAAGAAAAGGAGTGGGATTTTACAAAAAATGATACTCTATTAATAATTAGGGATATTAAAATTAAATTCTGTAGAATTTATTCAACAGTGTAAGCACGAATATATTTACAAAAATTATCAATATTATACTATGGAATTTGTTTTTAATGCCAATTATTTTATCCCATAATGGAATAATATTTGGGAAATGTTAATATAATTTATTTTTTTCCCTCCTAAATAGTTTTCCTCTGTGGTGTTCTCTTAAGGACAAGCCAAGAGGCTTAACTCTGGGAAAGATGGATATATCAATTAGAACAATGAAATTATTACTAGGTTTTGACTGTCAAATAAATCACTGAAGTCACTAAGAATTTCTGAATCCTTTGTGAGACAATATTCTGGAAAGCTAGGCATTACTGAGAGAAAAGAGGATTTGCTAAATTCCTTAAGCTCCCATTAACATATCAAGAGCCAGTTCTATAGAGTCAAGCTTGAATAGTTAGTTTTATTCTAAGTCACATAGAGAGAGAACTCTGGATATGATATAATAGAAATCCAACCTGCCAAAATAGGATGTGGGAAGTTGTCAGAGTAAGAAGTGAGAGAAATTCTGCTAAACTTTTAGTGAAGGGAAGTAGGAGCTAGTTTAACATTTTTCTTCTTCTTCTTTTTTTTAATTTTAAAAAGGTTTTATTCACTTCAGAAAGGGAGACAGAAAGAGAGAGCATAAGCAGAGGGAGAAGGAGAAGCAGGCTCCCCAGTCAGCTGGGAGCCCAAGCACGGGGCTCAACATGGGGCTCCACATGGAGCTTGACATAGGGCTCCATTTTTGGACCTGGAGATCATGACCTGAGCCGAAGGCAGACACTTAGCTCTCTGAGCCTCCCAAGTACCCCTTGTTTAACATTTTTCTAAGGGAATCCTCAAGATTATGAGTATATGAGAAAAATATGGATTAAGACAGAGGAATCTGAGAAAGGACAAAATCTTCCTTTAATAGTACCACATTATTTTGGTACCATATCTAACCTAGCAAAAATTTTGCAAAGGCTTATGTACTTCAGTAAATAATCAAAAAGTAGCATTCCAGTTTCCTCACAGACTGCATAGGTAGAATTTCAATATAGAATATGTAAGAGGATCAGAAGATTGATATCTTTTTGCGATCCAGATGAAGAATTCATGGTGTAAAAGGTTCATGAACAGAGGCAAATGGCCACCAACTTGAACTTCCACAGCAGATATCTGCAGAACATCACTCTTCTGCTGGCTGGCATCTTGGATAGTTTGGAGGGGATGAGGGAAAAAATCTTCAAAAGACTAAGCTTTTACCTACAACAAATGGAGTCTATCCAAAGAGACTGAGTTGACTGTTAAGAACTAGAGCTATTTTCACTTGGTAATTTTCAGTCTTAAGTCCTTTTGTCACTACCCAGTAGGTCTGGAACTTACAACCCCAATTAAATAGTTAAAGGTAGTAGTTATTTTCTTGTTCACCTTAAAAATTGTTAATTACTGACTTTACCATATCTTTAAGGGATTAGATAATTTAGGGTTAATGCAATTGTTTTTGGTGGGAAATCTGGTATATTCCTCCTTTTTTTTTTTTAACACCTGTTTGTCTTATGTTTTGCAGTTGTGCCCAATGCCAGTCTTACCTCATTTCTGCTTTGAGATACCAATTTCTAAAATCAAGGCATCTTGCACATAGCTATATGACAGGAGCATCAGCAGAACCTCATTTTGGTTGTTTTTTTTTTTTTTTAATTTGGAATGTGGAGAAAAACTTCACATACAAGACGGACTTAAAAGTCCCTGTTTAAAACTGAGGGTTGATGGGGGGAGGGGGTTGGGAGAGGGGGTGGGGTTATGGATATTGGGGAGGGTATGTGCTATGGTGAGTGTTGTGAAGTGTGTAAACCTGGCGATTCGCAGACCTGTACCCCTGGGGATAAAAATATATGTTTATAAAGCTGTAAAAAAAAAAAAAAGAAAAAAGAAAAAAGAAAGGATGAATACCCAAGTTTTGTAGCAACATGGACGGGACTGGAAGAGATTATGCTGAGTGAAATAAGTCAAGCAGAGAGAGTCAATTATCATATGGTTTCACTTATTTGTGGAGCATAACAAATAGCATGGAGGACAAGGGGAGATGGAGAGGAGAAGGGAGTTGAGGGAAATTGGAAGGGGAGGTGAACCATGAGAGACTATGGACTCTGAAAAACGATCTGAGAATTTTGAAGGGGTGGGGGGTGGGAGGTTGGGGGCACCAGGTGGTGGGTATTATAGAGGGCACGGATTGCATGGAGCACTGGGTGTGGTGCAAAAATAATGAATACTGTTATGCTGAAAAAAAAAAAAATTATAAAAAAAAAAAAAAAAAGAAAAAAAAAAAAAAAGTCCCTGTTTAGCGTTTTCCTTCACTTGACTCAACCAAAACAGTTTGGTCCTGATATATGGACATTATGATGCTTATATAGTGACAGTATGAAAAGATTCTCTTATAGTAATAGCAGATTAAGAAATTTCTATGTTGTCAATTCCTGACTACATTATGTAGTTGCTGTTAACATGACATGTGATTATGTTGAGCTTCGGGCTTGGGTGGGGAACAGTAGGATATTGGGATGTTTGAGAGAAGTGGCCCTTCAGAATTAGAAAATTGTCATAGTAGAGAAAATATGAGTGGGAGAAGAAAAAAAAAAACAAGCAATGGGCAACCTGTATGAACAGACACTTTACATAAAAGAACGTTAGAATGACCAAAGAAGGTGAAGAAAAAGACATTATTGGAACTAAAGTTGGTATGACAACTCTGAAGAGTGATTTTATGGAAAATAAGAGTGTGAATATGTGTGTACTCTATGTCACAAAATTTACATTGCCACCTACAGTACATATTTTAGAGACATTCACACATATGATTAGGGAGACATATACAACATATTTTCATAATTGTTTCTATTAATAAGAAATTGGGGGAATATTTTCAAATTATGAAATGGAAAACTAATGTAAAATTCTAGATAGATAGGTAAATAGATTACTTTTTCCATATATATATATGTCTATGAGTATTTGTGTATGTGTGAGTGTGATATATATGTGCATATATATGAAAATTTGACAAAATAGTAATAATTTCCAATTTTGAATTATTGGAACATGAGTGTAAATTATATAACTTTATTTAATATCTATTTTTTAATTCCTAAAGGTGATTGGTGGAATCAAATTTCTAATGTTTTTCAGCTTTGGAAAAAAAGAATAAATCAGGATTACATGCTTAGTATCTTCCATTTCTTTCTAAGGAAAATTAATCTTAAGATGTTTTTCAAGATGCGCCATAGTAACAATAATTCTACTATTTTTTGTCTTCTCTCCCAAAGAAACGTGTCCCAAATTCCTTAAAAAGCAAAGAAAATGAATGTGACGGCTTTATCTCCACACTTCATCGTAGGCTGGGGTAGCTGCTGGCATTCTCATTGGTCAGTAATTAGCTAAGGCAGCTCCTGCAAAGGTATATTCAAGTGACTGTGGTTCTGGATAAATGTAGTAGCCAGTCACCTCTCAATAGCTTTCAAAAAACCACTTGTCTCTATTTTTTAAAATGTATTTGCTCCTGTTTCCATGATGTCTGTAAACTCATTCAGAATTCAGAACACAAAAAAGAATATGGGTAAATGCCTTTTGGACAATAAAACTTTGAGAATTGTGCTCATGTGTCTATGTACTTCATACTTTAAAATACCTTAGAAATGTATGGAAGCAGTTGGTTTGCTAAGCTTCATGGGGTTGAGAACAGTGTATCCATCTAGTAGTGGTAGTTAATAAGTATTTGTGGAAAGAGGGAAAAATGGTAGGAAATTTATTGTGAATAAATGTGGAGGCTAAAGTTAGATGTAGTCCAGCTAGCCTCATGTACAAAAAATGAATTGCCTTGTAGCTTTAAAGTGTAGCACCTACCTTAGGCAGCCATCTTGAAAATTTGTGTTTAAATTACTCTCAAGGTATGGGCCTGGGAAAATTGGATGGGAGAGTGTTTGAAGGGAAAGTTGTTGGAAGAGATACAGAAGGGAGAAATGATCATCTGGAAGCTCCCATAAGGCCAGTTAATTTTCATTTCATCTTATATCACTTAGTTACGGCAGGTGGTGATCCTCTTTTCTTTAAAAGAAAAACAAATTTTGGTTGTACTCCCTAATGAATACATGTATGCACACGCACACACACACACACACACACAGATGTGGGGTTTTGGGTACATGGAGGACAAATGCCCTTATATTCAAGTGACATACCTCTCTAGGGACTGAACTTTCAATTCTTCTCATGTTGCGATTCATTGTCTTTGGATAGAAACCTAGGAAAGTCAAATGTGAAGCAGGGAGCATGGGTCCAAGGAAACATTATTTTAATGCTGTATAGAATTGTGACTTCCTAAGCAGAAGGTCTTGTGACTCACACAATATTGGGCCTGAGTCACAAGGTCCAGGGCTTGCACATAGAGATTTGTGGCTACAAGTGCATATAAAACTTATTTGCTGCTCCTCTCCAAATATTCCTGGGATGAAAACAAACAAACAAATGAACCAACATAAATGCGTTTCTTTAAAAGTAAGGTAATGCATTTTCCCATTGCATTGCTACAAGAACTTGGAATGTGATTAACTGCCTCAAGAGACCTGAGCATTCACAAATTCAAACTTCACAGCTCTGCTAATTTCTTCATTTTCATGTTTTCATCAGCATTATACTAAGGAGAAAAAAAACAGTTACCATTATCCATATGAATGTCACTTCATTTTCCCTATTATAACTTCTTACTTAGTCCCTAACCTGTCATTAAAGTGAACCGAAATTGCACATGAATATAAAATGATCAGAAATCTAGGTGTGAAAAATTGGATAAAGGTTATTTTTCTTTCTAAACTCGACTTTTCGAAATAATAATATTTTATATCTGTTTTTTCTCATGGTCCTTTTTCTTTTTGCTTGCTAGTTCAGTTAGTGGGCAGGCTGACAAACAATGGGGCTTTTCTGTCTGAAATATAGGAATATCCTGTGATTCCCAGTCACTGAGATTTGCCTGCTACACTGAGTTTTAAAGAGCAACTTACCTTGACAGTACCTGTTCCATATTAAATTTTATGTGTAACAATTAAATTCCCTTCTGAGCCATCTGGTTTATTGGTTCTTTGAATTGATATTTTTCAACTTGTCCTCCCAATTTACCCATAGTGGGATCAGATTCTCTCACTCAGTTTTTCATAAATGCCCTGCACATAACCAGTCCAGCAAACTCCCTGCTAATGGGACTGTAATGTGACTCATATGTTTAAAGCTAAATATCTGTACATTAGACCTCCCGAGGAAGCATGCACATCTCTAGTTCTGTTCACTCAAGTGAGTTGGGTCATCATACAATTTTCAGAAAAATTACGTTGCTGGAAATGAGCTTGACTTTGAAGTTAGTTCCTCCTGGGTTTTTTGGTTATAATGGTACTCTGATAAGAATCCTCTGCTCTACATGTTATAAATATCCTTCATTAAGTCTTTAAACTGAAGCTAGTCCTTTCATGTTTATTTATATAAAAAATAAAATCATTTTTAAATGGGTGATAGAAAGAAAATCGACATTTTCTTCAAGCTTTTATTTTAGGGGTTTCTTTAGGTCATCAAATTGAAGGAAAATATTCAAGTACAAAAACCAAAGTATTTTCTGATGAAATTTATATAATTTCTTATTCCTCATACACTTAAGCTAAATAATAGAATGCATAGCATAAATAATATATCAATTCAATTAAAAGGAAAGCTAGCTAGACCTTCATGTTAGTGAAACAACAGGTCGGAAGTTTAATATTTCATTAAAAATAACTTCAAAAAATAACTTCAGGTTTTAATTTTTGTGCCATGTAATTTAAATGCTAACAAAAGAAAATCAGTCCTATTCTACATAATTTATAGTCTTCAAATGTGTTATATTTTAGTTAATTCTTTTATGAAAATTTAAAACAATTATAAAATGCAAAGAAAAATAATCACTTATATTCACAGACTACCTGGAATTAACAATTGTGAATTCTGTGTCATATTTTCTTTCTGCTTTTAGTAAGATGTTACATATAATATAAATATAAATAATATATAATTTATATATACATATTATACATACATGTTGAGGCACTGTTGATGAATGACATCAACAAAAATCTTTTCCGTCTTGGGAATTATTTCTAGTAGGGAGGAGATGGAAAATAAGCAATAAGTGTAATAAATACATAAATTATATAGTATCCTAGAAGACTATAGATTCTATCAGATAAAAGGAGATGAGAAGAAGCGAGAAGGAGGAGGAGTGGTTTTGCTATTTTAGATGGGATGGGCAAGTGGTTGTAGGTCCATGATGTGAGAGAATAAGCCATGCAAGTAACTGGGGAAGAATGTTTCAGGAAGAACACATAGCTAGAAAGGGCCCAGAAGAGAGAGGATTGTGAACCAGGTAGAAGGAAAGTTATGTGTAGAGTTGGCCATTAGAGAGACATAGTAAATAGAGAAATAATGAGGGGCTCAGATCAGGTAAGATTTTATAAGCCTTTGTAAGAACTTTGGATTTTACTGTTAATGAAATGGAATGATAATGGTCTTACTTAGATACTAACACTATGCCTCGTGTCCCAGCTCCAGTCCCTTCCTCTTTTCTGAGGCAATCACAATAGTGATTTGTTGGTTGTATTTATCATTTCCATTTTTATTGTTTAAACATTTATATATCCTAAAACAGTATATAGAATTGTTTATAGTCTTATATACTTACACACAGAAAATTCACATTATTAACTCAGGCTTCTTACATAAGATCTGTCTGCATTAGTAGGGATAATCATAGTATCTACAATGTAGATATGGTGTAGTGTATAGAGACTGCTTGGACGAAGAATCTTAAAATTGTACTTTATGTGGGTTAAAGTTATGTGTGTTAGAGTTTGCATACATGTAAAATGCTTACAAGAATAGCATGTAAAAAAGAGTCAAAGAATATCAAGATTATGATATTACTAATAATATTAACATCATTGTATTATCATTATTATTACACTGAAGAGTCCACTTTCTAGGTCTTAGGTTATTTTCTGGGTAAGTTATGCAGTTGCTTCTATTGTACATTGCTTGCTCATATGCTTTGCCCATTTCCTATTTGAATGTTTCTTATTTGTATTTATTAGAGTCACACATTTTGTCAATATCTTCTAGTCTTTTGTCATTTAAATTAAAATATGGCTCAAAGGGGCACATTCAACTCAATGTTTACAGCATTATTATCACAATAGCTGAATTATGGAAAGAGCCCAAATGTCCACTGACTGATGCATGGAGGAGGAAGATGTGATATATACACAATAGAATATTACTCAGTCATAAAAAATAATGAACTCTTACCATTTGCAGTGATGTGGATGGAACTGGAGAGCATTATGCTAAGTGAAATAAGTCAGAGAAAGACAAATACCATATGATTTCACTTATATGTGGGATTTAAGAAACAGAACAAATGAACATAGGGGAAAGAAAAAAAAAGAAAGGAGGAAAACCATAAAAGAGATTCTTAACTACAGAAAACAAACTGAGGTTGATGGAGGGGAGGGAAGTAGGAGGATGAACTAAATGGGTGATGGCTGAGCACTTGCCTGATGAGCACTGGGTATTATATGTAAGTCAAGATTCACTAAATTTTACTCCTAAAACAAATGTTACACCATATGGTAACTAACTAGAATTTAAATAAAAACCTGAAACATAATAAATATATAAATAAATAAATACACATCATTATAACATCTTTATCTTTCTTATATAATCTTTTGTTATGCTGCTACAGTGCATTTAAACAAGTTTTCCTTTTAAATAATCTTTATATCTTATTTAAAACATTCTTCTTATTCTAAGGTTAAAAAAATTTTTGACTTAGTGTTCTAAAAGTTTTGAATTTTCTTCCTCACTTAGATCGTTAATTCAGGAGAAAATTTCTTTTCTTCCTCTGTGGAAAGCTCATTTTTGTAACCAGTTATTGAAAGATCCTTTCCTTAATGATTTGCAAGACCACTCCTCATTTACTCAGGTAGCTCTTTTTTTTTGTAAACAAACCGTCCCTTTTGTTTATGAAGCTTTTGTGGGCAGAGAATATTAATCTATCTTTCTATCCATAGTGGTTGCCTGGGCCAGTTAGCAATGAAATATTTTAAAAAGAGATGTCATTTAAAATGGATCTTGACAGAAAACTTATAATTTATGAAGACAAAATGTCTAGGACATATATTTTCACTAAAACTGGTTCACTAAATGTGTCTGAAAGTCAATACAAAAATGTGAACTGTTGTCTTTTCCTTTCTAAATTTCTTTAAGTACTTAATTTTGCTATTTTATGTGTGAATAACTTTTAGGCATGCAACCTATAATGTTGTATATCACATGTTAAAGATGATTTTCAAGTATTTACTTATTTAAAAAAATTATCCAGTGCTAATCTACGATGAGCTGTAACTCAAGACATAGGATATAAAAACAGTCAGGTCGTATTACCTGCTGTCACACAACTCAGTCTATCCAGGAGGCAAACACATGAGAACATAACTTTGATATAATTAATACTATAGGAGGGGCACATATGAAGGGCAATGGAATGCAGTCAAAGAAGGATGAATTTTGCAATAAGGAGTCAGAGAAGTCTTCACCAAATTGATCATGTGAGTTGAATCTTGGTAAGAAAATTTAAGTTCACTAAGCAGAAAAAAGAAATGTGATTTCTTCCTAGTAGGAGTGATAAGCACAAAGGCACAAAGGCATGATGGAGAATGGCATGTTCAGGAAATAGCAGCTGACCTTTTACAACTAAGACAAAAACATCAGGAGTGCAGAAAGGAGTTGGAGATTAATCTGGAAAAATATATTGGGGTCAAACTTTGGAGAGATTGATAGGAAGAGGTTCAACATAATTCTGTAGGCAAGGAATAACCATTGAAATTTTGAAATGGGCAAGTCACGTGATCAAACTTGTAGTCCAGAAAAGAACTGATGTCAGGCAGAAGGATGGACTGAATGGCGTGTAGACCAAGACTTACTAAAGTTTATTTTCATAGATCAAACAAGAAATGGATTTCTAGGTTTTTGTAATAAACTCTTAAACTGGTCTTCTTGCTCTGTATTTGCCTCCTGTAATATAATCACAACACAGCAGCCAGAGCCATTCTTTAAAAAAAAAAAAAAAAAAAAAAAAAAAAATCGGGTCATGCCATTTCTCTGCTCAACTCTTGTAACTGGTTCTTCAAATCATTCAGAGTAAAATCCTTGTGATGCATAGTTTACAAGTTCGTATCACCTGCCTGTCCTCCCTCACTACTCTTCCCTAGGCTCTCACCATTCCAGCCCCCCAGCCTCTTTGCTGATCCTCACACATACTGGACATATTCCCATCTTAGGACCTTCGCCCCACAAATGCAGGGTTAAGTTCTCTACAGCTTTTAAATCTTGGCTCAAGTGTCATTTTCTTATTGAGGACTTTTCTGGTCACCCTCTTTAAAATTGTAAACATCTGTCTTAACCTAGCAATCACAGCCTTCTGTATCCTGCTCCATTTGTGTGCCCCAAAGCATTTGTCATTCTCAAACATTTATATATATTATATATTATATATATATATATAGTATATTTATGATTTATTTTATTATGCTTGTTCTTCTCTCTTGCTAGAATTTAGGGCATAGATCTGCTCTTTTGTTCAATACCGTAACCGAAAGTGCCTAGAACATTGGCACATAGCAGGCTCTCAATAACTAAAATTTGTAATGAATGAAATGATGACAGCCCTAAGACAGTAAGATGTCTACAGGGGAATAGTTGGAGTGAACAGTGCCAAAGTGAATTTAGTGGAATTTGAATGAGACTGGTTTAATATGGCCATTAAGAGAGGCACAAGATTAGAATCTGACTCCTATTTCTCTTGTTTGAATCAGTGGATCATAGTGCTATTAGCCTACGTTCTTCTCTTATTTCTAGTATTAATTTTAAAACCATGTGGGGATTCTGTAGAAATAAATTAGGGACAAGTTCAAACTTAGAAAAAACTCTTATAATCTCTAGTTATTAAAATATACATTGTTGTGGGGTTATGGACATTGGGGAGGGTATGTGCTATGGTGGGTGCTATGAAATGTGTAAACCTGGAGATTCACAGACCTGTACTCCTGGGGATAAAAATACATTATATGTTTATAAAAAATTTAAAAGAAAATAAAAAATATACATTTTTTTTCTTTAAGGTCTGATAAATATTTCACCTTGAAAGAAAAGAGAGAGAATGAGAGAGCAAATGAGAGAGGGGCTTTCAAATTATCATCACCTTCTTTAACTATTATGTCAAGGAATGGGGAAATTAGATCATTTTCGAATTTATCTCTAATTTAAATTACCCTCCAGTGCTTGTGTTTCCTTTTCTTTATATGGGACTATTGTCCTCTTGATACTGGTTGCATTGATTCAGAGCTCTTATACAGGTGCAGTTACTTGCTCTGGCCATAGTCTGGTGTCCTCCAAGAGCATAGAATCATGACTGTTATACTCTGAATAGTGTCCCCCTGTGGGGAGAAAAGGGGGGAAAAAAACCACCAAAAAACAAAAGCAAGTATGCTCAGGCTTAGACTGAGTAGAACTGTTTTCTTTTGTTGTTGTTGTTTTGTTTTGTTTTTAATTTTAAAAACCTAATGATAGAAGGGCAATGTTTAATCCACTTGACTGTGATTTATAGGCATGAAACCAGCTTGGTACCCAGTGAAGGAGCTGTGAAAGGAGACTCATATCGCTGAGCAGAGCTCCATGGTTCTTGTTTCTGGGTTTACTTGCTTCCCTAATAGCAGTTAGAGAATAGGTGGGTTGACTTTTCTGTTGAATACACACGTATTATCTTGTTAATTAAATTTTTGCTCTATTTGGCTGTATGGGGCCAATGACAAGAGAATTTGAGCCAAACAAAGACTGCCCAAAGAACAAAATAACCAAAGGGAAATATGGAAAATTGTGTTTAAAAAATCCATCTGTAAATAATTTTATAATCTAAGTAGAACTGTTTTTAAGTTCCAACGTTGTTAATGTATAAACAATGTGTCTGAAATAAATTATTGAACCTCATTAAGAATCATTCCCTTCACCAGTAAAAATTATACTGTCTTACAGTATTGTGTGGAAATGAAATGCAGTGTTTTTCAAAATTGTGAGGTTCAATAAAAGTGTCATATGTAGTCACCATTCTGAAGAGCATGGTATCCAGTGGAGAAATTCATGACAAGGTGTCAAGTAGAGAAATTCATGTTACTTGGTCTCCATAAAACTAGCTGGTGAAAGGAAAATTAGTTTTACAAATTCTTTTTTTTTTCCCCCTAACCAAACTTGTTCCTAGGGTATAGAGGGTTTTTGTTTTGTTTTGTTTTGTTTTCCCCTACTAAACAGCCAGAGACCGTGTTATCACATTTATATTTTTGTTTCACAACTTGCCTTGGAGTATGATGACTTAGAGACCCTTCTTAACTTCATGTGAGTTCATACTAGGATATTTCCTGTGTAAATACACTGCCCAGTGAGCATCTCTAAAGGAGTTAAGTGTTTTAAAATTTATCAGCGACTCTAATTTCACCTTCAGAGTATTTTCCAGAATCTGATAATGTGTAGTCACTAATATAACTTCATACTACTTATTATTAAATCTAAGATTTGAGTTTTCCATCTTGATTACATGCTGGAAGATTTCCATACTTGGTAATCACTTCATTTTTTCCCCTGCAATTTTCATTGCTAAAGTCCTTCCCACATTACATAAGTTAAAGTCAATGGCAATTTTTTCTCTTTTTTTGTACTTAGAAAATTTAATAATTGGAGTGATAAAATATTACAGGCAAGAGAGGACTATTTTGACCCTCAAAGAACAGGGTATTAATGCATGACAGTTTAATGTAGGAGTAAGAACACTGAAATGAATCACCAAAGATTAAAATTTGGTTCTGAATCTGTCATTAGGTCCTAGGCTAATCATTTTACTTTTCTTTTCTTTTCTTTTTTTTTTTTTAAGATTTTATTTATTTATTTGACAGAGAGAGAGATCACAAGTAGGAAAAGAGACAGAGAGTGGGTGGAGGGGGGTCCGGAAGCAGGTCCCTGCTGAGCAGAGACGCCCCCCCCCCCCCATGCAGGACTCCATCCCAGGACCCTTGGGATCATGACCAGAGCTGAAGGCAGAGGCTTAACCCATTGAGCCACCTAGGCACCTCATTTTACTTTTCTATACCTAAACTCTCTTACCTAAAAATTATGAAAATAAACCACATAATTTTTCAATATCTTTTAGATACAAAATTCAATGCATATTCTATGAATATCTGATGTCCTCCTGGAATTAGATGACAATTAGTGTGAAAGGGGTTTTTTAAAAAATCTGCTGATGAAAAATTAGCCAGAGATGCATGGCACAGACATCATCCTGGTTATTTGTAGTCATTAGAGAAGACACTATTTCTTAGTTGTAACAGAACTCAAAATATGAGCTTAGAGAACCAATTCAATTATGTTTACAGTATTCCCTGTGTACGTAGTAAAGAGTCTAGTAGCCAGCAATATTCAACAGCATGCATTTCCACTGGATTCCTCGTGAAACTACTTTTGATTGTTTGTCAGATGAGAATTGTTGCGCTTTATATACTTTGTTTATATTTTGTTTATATTTACTTTGTTTATAATTTGTTTATACATGTATAAACTTTGTTTATAATTACTTTGCCCATTTCAATGTTCCTGAACAAGTCTTTACAAAACTACAATGAAAGTTTTACAAAACTTTCCACATCTATTCCTCAAGGTTGTTCTGTTTATTCTGAACCAAAGAAAAAATCTGATATCTCACTCAATAATAACAATGCAGGCAATGTATTAATTATTCATCAGAACATCAGAGAGTTTTGAATAACCAGGCAATAAAAGCAATATATCAAGGAAAGATGAGAAAAGTAACAGCAATTTCATTTTGTACCAATTCTGCTAATGTTATTATTCTTTCTGGAAAAGCTACCTCACCAAAGATTGCATACTGAGGCATTCTGGCAGAAATAAAGTGGATGGCAGGTACAGTTAAAAAGTTGCTAAGCCCATTTTTTTCCCTAGGACACCAAAACAATTCCCACACTAATAGCTGTCAGTCTGACTTGTGAATAAAAACATGAACAAAAAAATCAGAGTGACAGTGTGGGTTGTTTGTATTTTCTTTTATAGGGTCATTGTTTCATTCAGGAAACATCTATTGACAACTTGCTACGTATCAGGTATGGCGCTCTAACTTGGATCTCTTCATAAGTTTGATCTGGTTTATTACTTTAAAGGCTGCTCAGTACTTTTACCTAAAAAGAATCACCATTTCCCCGGCTTCTTCACTTCAGCAAGTGCTATCTATCTATTGCTGTTTATTTCTTGATGGTGACTCCATGTAATGTCAACTTTATGCTGTACTTCTCATAAACTGAAAACATTTATTGATTCCATCTTGCTTATTACCAACACATAAGCTCTCCACGTATTTTGCTATTATATATTGTTTCCGATTTGTCCAGAGCTTTATATCTGAGATGCCGTAAGCACAGTTTCATAGCTTGCGGACTTGTCACACTCCTAGGATTAATTGTAAATTATTCTACCTTGTCAGGTGATATTAATTACAACTCACAGTGGGTGTTGGAGACATTGCTCAGGAAGTAGAAGTGCTTAATAAAACTCCTCTGAAAAAAAGATTGGGAGTTTAGAGGTGAATTGACCTCACAATTTACAATTGCATGAAAAAAGTCTTTTAGCCCCAGCTTTCTGTTTTGACAAATTTCAAACCAAGAGCAAAGTTGAAAGAATAGTATGATATGAACACCCATATATTCTCCAGCTACCTCTACTAAATTGTTAACATTTATCACTTTAATTCTCTTTTCACACACAAACATACCTACATACAGAAACACGCACACATTTTTACTGGACCATTTTTAAGTAAGTTGCATAAATCATGACTCTAAATGCTTCTGTATATAGAAAAACTTGAATTAAAAAAGCATGAGAATACTTTTCCACATAAACACAATAATTGCATAATTAGAACTCTCAAAGATTTTCAAATTGATAAAACAATATTATCTTATGTGCAACCCATTAGCAGATAGCCTCAGTTTTCCCAATAATGTCCTTTAAATCTACTTTGTTGTTGTGTTGAGCCAAAGTCGACTGAGGATTCCATGTTGCAGTTGACTGATAACTCTTTATCCATTTCATCTAAAATAGTGCTAGTAATACTAGTCTTTAAAAAAAATCACTTATAGTGTTGAAGCTTATGAAGAATATAAACCAGTTGCTTTTGTGATATAAAATTTGTTTTTGTATAATTGTTGTCTTATGATTTAATTCAAATTAAACATTTGTGGTTTGAATGTTACACATCACATGTAGCTCAGTGTAACTTACTAGAGGACACGTAACGTCAGTTCAATCTATTGTTTTTTCAAGATTTTATTTATTTATTTGACAGAGAGAGATCACAAGTAGGCAGAGAGGCAGGCAGAGAGAGAGGAGGAGGAAGCAGGTTCCCCACTGAGCAGAGAGCTTGATGCAGGACTTGATCCCAGGACCCTGAGTCAAATGCAGAGGCTTAACCCACTGAGCCACCCAGGTGCCCCCAGTTCGATCTATTGATGATGTTTTTTATCTACTGTAAAGGCATTTATTCTCATTGTAAATATTTTTAAAAAATTATGTTTAAATTCAATTGCACTACTGGGTATTTACCCTAAAGATACACATATAGTGATCCAAAGGGGAATGTGCACCCCAATGTTTATAACAGCAGGGCCCACAATAGCCAAACTATGGAAAGATCCTAAATGTCCATCAACATATGAATGGATAAAGAAGATGAGGTGTATATATACAATGGAATACTACACAGCCATCAAAACCCCAAAATCTTGCCATTTGCAATGACATGGATGGAACTAGAGACTATTATGCTAAGCAAAATAAGTCAGTCAGAGAAAGCCAATTATCATATGATCTCACCGATATGAGGAATTTGAGAAACAAGACTGAGGATCATAGGGGAAGAGAGGAAAAAGTGAAACAAGATAAAACCAGAGAGGAAGACAAACCATAAAAGACTCTTTTTTTTTTAACCTCCATTCTTTATTCTATGTTTTTTTTAAAATTTTAATTTATTTTTTCAGTGTTCCAAGATTCATTGTTTATGCACCACACTCAGTGCCCCATGATGTGCCCTCCTCAATACCTACCACCAGGCTCATAAGAGATTCTTTTTTTTTTTTTTTAAAGATTTTATTTATTTATTTTACAGAGAGAGATCACAAGTAGACGGAGAGGCAGGCAGAGAGAGAGAGAGAGAGAGGGAAGCAGGCACCCTGCTGAGCAGAGAGCCCGATGCGGGACTTGATCCCAGGACCCTGAGATCATGACCTGAGCCGAAGGCAGCGGCTTAATCCACTGAGCCACCCAGGCGCCCCTCATAAGAGATTCTTAATCTCAGGAAATAAACGGAGGGTTCGTCAAGGAGGGTTTGTGGGAAGGAGGGGGTGGGGGGGTGATGGTCACTGGGGAGGGTATGTGCTATGGCAAATGCTGTGAAATGTATAAGACTGATGAATCATAGACCTGTACCCCTGAAACAAATAATATATTATATGTTAATTTTATAAAAAGGAAAAAAATAAATTTTGTTGTTTCTTTTTGAAAATTTAATAATGGTTTAGAGAAAAAGTTGGTGACTTCTTTGCAATCTTGAGACTCTTTGTATCTAGATATATTCATTACTCCTCTTGCACTGGGCAATTAGTTACCAGTAAGTCTGTTCTTCCATGGTTCTAGGTAGACCCCAATAATTTTTGGATATGCAGTTGTGGAATCACTTTAAACTTTTGATTGAATGTAATATCTATTGAATTTTCTTTTCTTTTTTTTCTTCTATTGAGTTTTCTTATAGTGATTACTTCAAGCTGGTAAAAATCAAGCTAGGATGAATTACTCATAATTCAGCAACACTGAATTGGAAAGTAGTTGATACTATATTACTAATTCTAAATATATCTGCTACATGATACAAAATTTAAGCATATTTCCCAATTCTTTTTTGGGGAATTAAATCTTAGTAACAAACAAACCCAGGACAGCTTTAATAGAGAGAATAAAGAGGCAATATGATTATCTGATGCTTTCCTTTTTTTTTTTTTTTTTTTTTAAAGATCTTATTTATTTGACAGAGAGATCAGAAGCAGGCAGAGAAGCAGGCAGAGAGAGAGGGGGAAGCAGGCTCCCCGCTGAGCAGAGAGCCCGACGTGGGGCTGGATCCCAGGCCCCTGAGATCACGACCCGAGCCGAAGGCAGAGGCTTAACCCACTGAGCCACCCAGGTGCCCCTATCTGATGCTTTCTTAAGTGGTACTCTTTCTGACCTGCTAGTGTTGTAATTTCTAAGTTGTTCAGCTCAAATATCTTTTTAGGGCGAGACAACGTATTATTCAGTAGGTTCTACACATTCTTTTCTTATTTCTCAAGTTATTAGTGATTAAATGGAACTTGAGTTTTGTTTTGTTTTGTTTTGTTTTCTTTCCAGACTTTTGTTTGCTTGTTTGTTTTTGTTTTTTTAAGTGAAGACTTTAAGGAGTTGTTTTGTTAACACATTATCTTTCTCTTTAAGCCAGCTTTCAAAGCCTGGGAGCATGCCTGGGAGTTTACCATACTTTACTGCTCTGACCAAAAGAACAACATCTAGAAATAGGTTACAGTATTACAAATAAAATAATAGAAATACAATAGGTATTCTCTTTTCTGTAAACATTCTCTATTTTGCCAAGAACTTCATTATACTAGGAGAAAATATAATGAAAAGATTTCTGAAAATCCTTGTTCCTTAAAGGCATTCTCTTCTTGTCCATGAAGATGAACTATTTTCTTTCTTTTTTTTTTTTTTTAATTTGGGAAGATGGCCAAATGCCCTACTCGGTTTGATGCTCTCTATTCCAGAGAATTATCTGGCTTCAGGAGGCCAAATTGACCATTTAATATGTCTTCCTTTGATAAACAGATTATAATCATGGATTATATAAATTTACTTCTTCAGCTTTAAGGTGGGGAATATATCTTATTTAATTAAGAATAAAAACAAAATTTATACCACCTAATTTAATCATGATATATGGTGGAACAATTTTCCTAAAGGACAGGGGATATTAATAAGAAATGGTACAATGTGTACAGATCAACATGAGGTCCATGCTTTAATATGATTCCTCACCATTTGATATTTGTTGTTTTTGAATTAACAATCTCCAGAAATGACTAATTTGACCAAGTTTATGATATTTCTCAAGTAATCAAATCACAGCCAGAGTTAAATTTCTATACTGTACTGGTATTGATAGTGAATTGTTATCTTGAAACAGTGAAAAGTAAGACGTATTTCAGATGCACTCAAGTGATCTAGGATTAATAGACCAGGAGACCTGCTTCTATTCTGTGCCTCTTCGGTATCAGTAATTTATAAGCTTGATCAAATGACCTGTGAGTTTTGGTTAAGACACTCAGTGTATGAAACATAAAAGATTCCATACACTTTGTGTTCTAGGGTTTAGTAAAAAATAGGCAAATTTGCTTGGGGCTAATCATCTATCCCCATTATTGGGGATAGATGTATGTTTGTCCCGTAGAGAATAAAAGACCCAAATAGAAAACCATCATGGTTATAGGGAAGATTGTTCCAGAGTCTGTATGACCGGTGCTCTGTGAGAAATCAAACTCACCTGTACCAGTGAAAAGTGTTGGCTCCCACCTGCTATTGTATCATTCAGGGACACTTTATAAAAGCAATTCATGACTAAACATAAATAAGTGTTATTACTTCTGTCCTATCCAGGTAAAATTATGTAGTGAGACATGCTATGACAGTTCTCTCTTTTGCCCACATACTTTGCTTTGAAAACATTTTTCTTAGTCACTTTTCTGTGTTAGATTCTTTAGTTCTTTATGGGAGCACTCTGAGTGGTTCACTAAATGAAAAGGATTTGTAGGAAGGGGCATTATAATGTTAAGTATAATGGGAAATCACTCTTTAAAATGTTAAAGGGTAAAATTTTAGGATTTTCTATCCTATATTTATATCCCTCAACTAAACAGCTAATACTACCAGTTCCTGAGTCTGTTATTAACAGGATTTCTTTTTGATATGTTCTTTTCTTTCTTTTCCTTTCTTTCTCTCTTTATAAATACAATACAGGGTCTCTACCTAAAACAAAAATGGGTAAATCATAAATATGAAATATTTTCCCCAGCCATGAACTTCAAAAGCTACCAGTGTTCACTACAGAGGCTGAAGTTTTTATATTTTAGGAGCACTTGAAGTTAATGATATTTGAGCAGCTCTGAATAATTTGAGCTAGTATTTTTTACTAATTGTTTAATGTCCCATAAATGAACTATTGATTAAAATAATGTCATGCTCACTTCTAATTTTTAAATAATTTTTGCATGGATGATGCTTGTAATTTAAACAATATTATATAAATTAACAATCTGGGGGCTAAAACACTTTTCAACCATTTGTTAACATCTCTGTTACGGATGTTAAAATAATTCTACCTTTTTTAGATGAGGCTTACACAGCAATAACAGAATATCATTTTATTTTTTCTTGAAGATAGAAAACTGACAGATTGAGAATAGTTTGCAACTGTATTGAAAGGCTATTTATCTTTTTCAAAGAAAGTAATATGAATTCCATTATACTCCATAGGCCTTGTTAAACTATTCAACAGAGGACCAAGGACATTTTTTTTTTTAAAGAAAATACAAAGAACACCAAGAGTACTGTCATTAGGAGTCCAAAATGTTGTACACTTTTTTTAGATCATTAGGCAACTTGTAGTAAGATTAAAAAAAAAAAAAGTCTGAAACAATTTGTCCGTAGTTATAAGACTACATCCGTGGTATTAAAAGCTCCTTAGTGGGCAGGGTAGTTTCAGAATTCCCATGTGATATATAGCACTGCAGACAAGGTACTATGAAAATTTCTACAGATGGCTGCTTACTGTGTAAATTAATGTGACTCAGTAAGGATCATGCCAGTCACTGGCAGCTATAATTATAGATCAGAATAAAATCTTGCTCTACAAATTTGTTCAACCAGAGAACTGTCGCATAGACACAAATTTATTTAAATACTTTAATTATTTACTGTCAGAATTTGTGACACATCTGTGATTCAACTTGCAAATACTAATAGGAATGACATAGCACCATGTTACTAGCATAAAACAAGCAAGGTAATTAAAAATAAAATTCAGGAAAGAAACACCACAAAGCAACAAAACCAAACATCCATTTCCAAATACAATGGATTTTTCAAAGCAAATGGATCAAATAACAGACCAGTCAGCGTGGGCATTTTGAAGGATCCAATTAAATATGAAGCTGATACTTCTTTACATTTTTATGACCTTAAAATTAAAATTAAAATCTAAGTTACTCCAATCAAGCCCTTATTAACTAGTTGAACTCAGAAGTCTATTTCAACTTCAAGGTAACAGCTGAAAGTTTACTTAAGACAAGCATATTTACACTTAATGAGATTCATATGAATTTTCAGCTTTTATTTGAAGAGTTTAGAAAGCACCAACCTTGAAAAGCACATCTGTTCCTGTTACTAGTCCTAGAAAACAATCCCCTTCCTCTTATTAACTACAAGAAACAGAATTCTCTGGGAAAAAAATACATGGTAATTGATAAAGAATCTTTTATTTTTTTCCCCCAAGGTAAGCTTTAATCCTGTCCTTACTCAATTAAAGTAAATCCTAATTAAAATAAACTAATCTGAAGCTCTCATTCATTCACAATGAAGGAAAAAGGGGTAGACTAAGATGAGATCTGCTGTGATAATTTCAAAGTCACCAGTGTTCTCTTTGACAGAGAGGGTAACACTAGCCAAACCCTCTGCCCAATGTTAAGAAATGTGGCCTTCTCTCTTTTCATGCCAGCCTGTCAATGGAGAGATGATTAAACTATACACATCTTTCTTCACATTCATTAAGAAGTTGGGTAGCACGATGTAAGGAACACAAGGCTAGAAGTCATGACCTTGATTTCTGCTAGAATAAATGATTGTCAGCAAAGCACTTAACCTTGGTGAACCTCAGTTACCTCATGGATAAAATGAGAGGGTTGGCCCACAACATCGAAGATGTCTCTTTCAGTTCTAATAGTCATTCTATAAAACATGTATATAAGAACGAAGAGAACTGACTCGTTTCTCCAGATAATTCTGGCCATTTAAACAAAGCTTATCTCAAAGGTAGGGATGCATCAAGCAAAATATTCTGCCTTACTTTTCCATTTCACTTTAAAGACACATAAAACCGTACTTCTAGCTAGAAGAGGTATGTGTCTTTGTGGTGTGCTTTGAGGCACCAGGGAAATCTCTATAACTCACTAAAGGAAATTTTCGGCTTTAGAGTTACTCTTTCATGTTTAGATGGCAACATTTTTCTGTAGGTTTTGAACTTGAAGTTGGTTCACTGTTGGTTTGTCAAACTGGAAAAGTGAATGTTCATTGCAAAGGTCACTACAAAAATGCAAGTACAGATTTCAAGTCATCTGACAGGGAACTGTGTTTTGGGGTCCCATAGAGAAGGATTCAGATGAAGAGGGCAGGGAATATTACCCTAGGAAATAAGACTCATTAGGAACACAGCATTAGGCATGACTGGACATTAACCCAGAAAAGCAGAGATAGGAACTCTGTGTTTCAAGATATTGGAGGTACACACAAAATGATGATATCCTATTGGGGTATGGGTTATCAACCTAGTCTGAGGAAAACTTAATTTTCTCTGCTGATTGAATCATAAGCTTCTAGCAGGATTTGATTGTACTCCATTCTCTAGTCTTCTAATTAAAGCAATGGTAGAAAACTGAAATGTGACCGACGTAAATGTTTTAGCAGTAAGGATTTTTTTAAGAAAACAATAAAGCCAGAGGAAAAAGGGGGTTGATGATTGCCACCTAACACTTGGGTTTGGCATAAGGAAGAAAGCAGATTAATGGAGACAATGGCAAATGACTCATTTAAAAGGGGCTATTTGGGTCTTCAGTTTCAGCTAATGGACCCACATGATTGCTGGTTCAATGCTGCCATGTCTTCTGAATTTTCACAGGAAACCTTAAATCCAGACTTTCATAAGCAACCCTCCATTTTTTCCCTCCTTTTTTTTTTTTTTTAAATTTTGGCAGCTATTTCAAAAAAAGAAAATGTTTGAAATACTTGAAGGTTAAACAAAACACATCCTAGGCTGCATTTGGCCCAAAGGCCAGCAGTTTTCAACTTTTGAACTAGAGCTCTATCAAACTTATATGTATATATTGCTAAGACACCAATACTTCTCATTTAGTAGAAAAGAAGTCTAATGCCCAAGTCAAAAATTGCCTAAGGGCACACAGTAGGATATCATAGCCTAATAATTCCCTGGGTTTTGGACCGGTACTTAATTCACTGTGACAGGCTTTCACCAGTTAAGAATTTTTTAATTAATAATATGAACAGAAAAGTATATACAAATTATAGAATCCAAGTTCACTCATTAATACGAATAAAACATAAGACATGTTAATAGAGAAAATGCCATACCCTCAAACATTTAAATATGGGTATTTGAATATTTAAAAAATACTATCACGCATTGTGCCTTGCTAATATGTGCCATACGACTAAATTCTTAAATATATTTGGAGGTTAATTAGTGGTTTCTTTCTAAGCCAGATAATAATAAGGTTTTAATTTTTGTTCATCTTCTTCTCATCAGCCATAACGGGGAGGTATTTGGCATATATTTTCTTTTGCAGATTGCCACGAGACAGATAACATTAAGTCTGATTATGCCATTGCTCTGTAGCTGCTCTAAAATCAAACCACAAGAAGAAAGAAAATAGAATTTAATTAACTCATAACTCCTAACGGCATCAATAATGTGGAAAAAATTTCAATACTCTTAAAACGCCCCTAAATCAAGTGTGTTGAGTAAGGGATATTACTCCTTAGTTTTCATATTCTTTCATCTGTCTCATAGAATCTGTGTATACCTAAACTAATACTATAGGGTAGTGGCACCCAAATATATTTGCCTAGTTTCCCATAACTAAAAAATACACAACTTAAAAAATATATTATTATGTATCTATATGTATATTTATTGAACAATTATTTGCATAGCACCTAGCACAGGTCAGACCACAGTTAAGTAAGATAATTATACCATCTTCTGTCATGGATTTCATAATTGGGTGATTGATATAAGCATTAAACAAATAATTGTTGAAAGACTTGTTAACTGCAGAAATTGGTAATTAGGAAAGAAAGAGACAATAATACAGGGTTAACCATGTGCCCATTAGGGTAAGGGCTAGCAATTGGGGCAATAGAAGGCTTCCCTGAGAAAGAGGCATTTCTGTTAAACCTAGAAGAGAGAAATGCTAGCCAGAGCAGGGACTGATAGCAGGGCATCCCTAACAACCATAAACCAGAGATGGGATTCTGAATAATTATTCATTAATGTGGCCCTATTCAGTATCCTCTCAGGCCTATCAACAATACCCCATTCTACTATTGCTCTGCAAAATGACAGAGCAAATGAGCAAAACCTTGAGCTGTAAAAACTGGGTTCAATTCTACTCCCTGTATAAACATAAAAATTGTGTAAAGTCCCTAAATCTGGTTTTCCTGTTTATAAAAAGAAGGCATAAAACCTTATTCCTTCTCCAGAAATTTTTAGGATTAAATTAAGTAAAATACACTCAGTGGCTCAACTTTGATATATAATAATTGTTAGTATCTCACATATTCTTTCCCATAAAGATGAAAAACCCTATAAAGTAAGACATTTGTTAAAATAATGCTGATAGACAATGAAATAAAGTTAGAAAATTTTCAATACAATGGGATTTTATCCTTAAGGCATTTGTAAACTCTGACTGTCCTGTTTTGTCCTTAGAAAGGAAATCTGCTGAGAAAAACAAAAGCCATCATTTATTTATCGAAAGACATTGTACTGGGCAATTTCAGAAATTTCATTTAGTCTACCAGACTGGATGTTAGGTATCCTTGCTTCCATTTTACAGATGAAGAAACTGAGATTACTGATGTTAAGTAATCTGCCCAACGTCAAAATCTAATCAAATAGCAGAGGGAGATTTAAATTTAGGTTGCCTATACCAAAGGCCATATTCTTAAAAGTCTGGGCTCTATTTCATGAAGCAAATATTTTAATTTTGTGTGCGTGTGTATATAAGTTGAAAAAGCCTAATAAGTTTTACAGTTGAATTTTATATTTGAAATATAAAAAATATTTATTTTTATGATATAAACCTTAGACACTACAATTCAAAAAATATTTTCTCAGCTCAGTAT
The DNA here is from genome assembly GCF_902655055.1 of Lutra lutra. Classification (NCBI taxonomy): domain Eukaryota; kingdom Metazoa; phylum Chordata; class Mammalia; order Carnivora; family Mustelidae; genus Lutra; species Lutra lutra. Next base: position 130,931,627 of record NC_062281.1, on the reverse strand, counting down.
CAGTATTTCCTCAAGGAAGGTTTGGAAGAGCTGAGTTTCAAGGTTTTTGTTTGTTGCTTTAAAGAGGATATTTATTTATTTATTTTTAAAGATTTTATTTATTTATTTGACAGACAGAGATCACAAGCAGGCAGAGAGGCAGGCAGAGAGAGAGAGAGAGGAGGAAGCAGGCTTCCTGCTGAGCAGAGAGCCCGATGCGGGGCTCCATCCCAGGACCCTGAGATCATGACCTGAGCCGAAGGCGGAGGCTTAACCCACTGAGCCATCCAGGTGCCCTGGGGATATATATTTAAAAAGGAAATGAATTTGAGGAACACTGACATGGAGGTTTTCCTCAAAAACAGAGTAGGAATTAAGACAACAGTATGTATTTATTAATACATACAAATTTATTAATTTTTTTACTATTCCTGCCTCTTGAGCTAGCAAATTCTTTGAAATATAATAATATCTGCAGCTAAATAAATTGAAGTGAAATTTATTTCCCATTGTTTAAATAAATTAAAATTATTTTTCTAAATGTTCTTGGAAATACATCTCAAGAAATATAACAACATTGAGAACATTTGCTTTAAGAATTCTTCTTTCATCACTCAAAAAGAAATGATAGAAAATGTGAAAAGAGTTACATACATGAAGATTTTTTTTCAATATTATTTATAAAAGTGAGCAACTGGAGTCAACACACACACACACACAACAAATAAATGATTGAATGACATATAACTAATTCATTGAAATGGATATCAATTATTTAGTCATTTAAAATGATAGTCCTGGGGCGCCTGGATGGCTCAGTGGGTTAAAGCCTCTGCCTTCGGCTCAGGTCATGATCTCAGGGTCCTGGGATCGAGCCCCGCATCGGGCTCTCTGCTCAGCAGGGAGCCTGCTTCCTCCCCTCTCTCTGCCTGCCTCTCTGCCTACTTGTGATCGCTCTGTCTGTGTCAAATAAATAAATAAAATCTTTTAAAAAAATTAAAATAAAATGATAGTCCTAAAGCTACTGGCAAAATAGGTAATACTTAATATATAGTTTTTTGGGGGGAGGGTGAGGAAGCAGGCTATAGAAGTACATGTATTAAGATTTAACTATATAGAAATAGAAGAGCAATAAGCTGTCAACAAAATAATAAACAGTTGTACTGTTGGATGAATATATAGGCACTTAAATAACTTTTTAATTTTTTATAAAGTAGCCAAATTACCTTTAAAATTTTAAAACTACTTAAACAAAAAGCCCACAGCGAATCTTAGGTATACAGAGCAATAAGGTCTCCAAAATTGCCTATCAGTTGTTTAGTTATCTATCAAGCTGCTCTTTCTCCTTTTACATATATCTAGACAGTAGGATTGTCTTATTTCAATACATTTATCTATGTGTCTAGTTCAGATCCCAGCCTATTGGCTAATTAAGAGCTGGGGTTGTATCATAGCCATCTTTGTACACTCAGTGCTTAGCACAGTGCCCTCCATTTAATAAGATTTCAATGCATTCTGTTTAATAAATGAATGAATTACTATATCTTAATGGCATGCATATGTTCTCTAGTGTAGATACAAGGGCTCAGTGACAAAAAGTAAGTTTTCTATGTAGTGGAAAATTAAGTTTACTGAATATTTTGCCCCTAACAAAATAATGGATTCAGGCAATGATTATCAATCAGTAGCTAACAAACACAAGAAAAGGCAAGGAGGTAGATCTTATTTATCTCCTAATGATAGTATACACCTTCAACAAAGCATTCCTTCCTTAAAGTTGAACCTGAAACAGATAAAATCTCAAGACCGAATTACCAGAAATATAAAGAATGAAAGCACATTAAACAACATCATAGGGATTCAATTACCAAAATCCAGAACATAAGAACTCTATAGGAGAAACGACAAGTTTCCCCAACAAATAAATTGCAGAATAAAGAAAATCAGTGGAATGTGTAGATTAAAAGAGAGCTAAGAGACAAATCAATCAAATGCAGACCGAAGAGTTTGGATCCTTTTTCAAGCAAACAAACAAGTAGACGAATAAAATGAAAAGGGGCAATTTGAAAAAGTAATCTGATAATATTAAAAGAGTAATGCTAATAATTGTAATTGTAATTATAATTGTAATAATTGAGTCATGGTTCCCTTAATAATTTTGGTTTATTCTTCTCTTTTAGAGATGCACATGGACATATTTATGGATGATATGATGTCTTGAGTTGGTGGGAGAAGGTGGGAGGTTATGCATGAAACAACATAGACCATGAATTCCTGGTCACTGAATATGGGTTATGGCTATGGGAGGATTTGTTAAACTATTCTTCACTGAGACATAGTTGAAATTTTTATAATAAAAGGTTAAAAATGGTTTTAAAACAATTCAAAATAAAACAAAACAAAACATCCTAAAAAAAAAAAAAAGCTGGCTTAGATGGGAGTAACTAATTGATTCATCCAATGAGTTTATTGCTTCCCAATAAACTGGCTGATAAAAACAGTTTTGTATATGATTAATATATTTCCATCTGATGATTATGATTTCTTTCAATGATTTAGCGCACTTAGGAAGAGTGCAGAATATATCCATACGAGTGTGCAAATGAATGGATAACTGTTAAAGAATCACTGGTCTTAATATCACAGATTCCTCTTCTTAGGAAAGAACTAACACTTTGATTTCTTTGGTATTCAATTATTTGCTGCTCATCTGCCTCTTTAGGTCCTCAAAATTTATTCAAAAGATTCCCCAAAGGCTTCCTGTAGAACAGTCATATCTGGAGTAGAGTGCAGAGTTAATTAGGTGAGCCAAACAGAAGACAGAGATTAGCATAAAGTACAGTTAACCATGTCTACTATATGGCTAGTTGTGTTTTCTTACCACATATGAAGAAATGATTATATAGTAAGTTCATGTTCAGTTGTACTATAATTTACAGAAGGGCCACAATGCAAATGGTGTTAGCCTTGACAATATTTTATTTTGTATTTCAGCTTGGCTGGGCCACAGTGCCCAGATATGTGGTCAAACATTCTTATGGATGTTTCTGGGAGGATATTTTTGGATAAGACCTACATTTAAATTGATGGACTCTGAGTAAAGTAGATTGTACCCCATAACCCCATAAGGCCTCATTCAATCAGCTGAAGGCCTGAATAGAACAAAAGATTGACCTGTGCCGAGCAAGAGGGAATTCTGCAGCAGACACCCTTCAGACTTGAGCTACAGTATCAGCTCTTTCCTGGGATTCCAGCCTGCCAGCCCAGTCTGCAGATTTTGGACTCGTCAGCCTCCATAGTCCCATGAGCCAATTTCTTAAAATAAATTTCTTTATATATACATAGATATAGCCAATTGGTTTTATTTTTCTGGATTGCCTTGACTAACACAGCTTCAGACAAAATTTCAGACATAATGGAAGTTACAGTTTATGACTAAACATATTAAACATTTTCACAATAGGAATCAGTAAGATAATTTTAGCTGTAGACTGTAGCAGCTCTATATTATAGAATTCCTACCTTCCCTTTAATAAATCTTACTTCTCATTCTCTTCTGAAATATTATAGTGCCCCATGATTATTACTTAGTCTACAGATTTTTCTATTTTTGTTATGTTGGTTTTTTTTTTTTTTTTGGATTATATTCTTTTTAAAGCAAGTCGCATTTTGTCCATTATGAATTGTTAAAAATACTTAAGATTTGATGTACTCTTAAGATATGCAAGTTTAAAGACTGGAGCAAGTAAGGCACAGTAATAGCTCACAAATGCAAAATTTAGAGGATTACAGTTTTTGAGTCAATCTATGTAATTTATTTAAAGAATATAATTAGCTTAAATACCTGATATATGTATATATGTATATACATGTATATGTATTTATATAAAGGCCATCTTAGTCAGTTCAGGCTGCTATAACAAAATACCATAAACTGGAGTGGCCTGAACAATAAGCATCTATTTCTCACAGTTCTGGAGGTTAGGAAATCCAAGATCAAAGTGCTGACAGATCTGTGAGGATGTTCTTCCTGGTTTGCAGATGGCCTTCTTTTTGTTTGTTCTCATATGATCCTTGGTGCATGCTCAAGAGAGGAGAAAGAGAGAGAGACAGATCTCCTGTCTTTTCCTCTTTTTATGGTCTCATTAATTTCATTGAAGTTCCTACCTCCAACTAACATAATTTTGGGGATTAGGGCTTCAACCTGTGAATTTTGGGGAAACACAAACTTTCAGTCCAGAGAGAAGGTAAATAAAAATTCAAAGCAATCAACATAGATCAGTAACTTTCAAATATATACTAATTATACTAATTTCTTATCTCATGAGACACTTTAATGCTTATATGATGGTACTAGATAGATAATAACACACACACACACACACACACACACACACACACACGGAAGAGAGCCTTCATTCATCCATGCTGGTATCCTGATCTGGAAATTACAGGCTCAGAACAGAGCAGCTGAGAAAGATTTACACTTACCTCTTCCCATCTTTTATGAGAAATAAATAAATAAACAAAATATTATTTTGTTATCTGGGCTCCTACCACCATCCAGTCCTTTATGATCTCTTAGCTGATTAGAGTAAGTTGCCTTCATAAGTGAAATTCTGGTGCTAGGTGTTAAGATACTGATTTCACCTCATTACTCAAATGATGATAAAACTACTTATGTCATAGAATTTTTGTATTTTTTGATGAGATAGTGCTTGTAAGGACTTCAGCACTAACCATGATAGAGTAAGTTCTTTGTATATGTTAATTATTTTTTCTATTAATACTATTACTATATAGATAAATAACCGTGGTTACATCCAGAATGGAAGCCTTCCTGGTGAGAGAGAAAGAGAGACAAAGAGAACTGAGAGAATGCGAAGCTAGGTCTTATGCAGTAAAGAGATAAACATCAGAATACCAGGCTTTAATTACTTAGCTCAAGGTTGTGTATGACTCAGCTCTTTGTCTTTGAAACCAGGAATATCATTAATTCTTATTTCTTAGTACTCTTGAAAGAAAGATTTTTTCAATATGCATTAAAATTACTGAAGAGGCACAGACGCTGTGTATGACTGGAGAAACAAATTTATTTCCAAAGTATTTCTTGCAGCCTTTCAGGAAGGTGGTGGGTGGTAATTGGGTCAGCGGGTAGAGCGGTAAGAACCTTGACTGAACTCAGTCAGTAAGCTAATTTTACTAGGTGGGTAAAATATGCAATCACTTTATTTAACTCATGAAGAAATAGAGGCTATTTTCCTCCTTTCCAGACTCCTTCCCATCCTTCCTCTCTTCATTCCTTTCACCTCCACCTCAGCCACCTTTCTCATGAAACGAGTGTCATATATGTCAAACAATAATAGGAACCAAAAATACACATGATGAATTCTTTATCTTCAGAGCTTGCTATCTAGAGGTAATCATATGCAAGGAAAAATTATATCCAGAAGTGAGAATTATAATGGAATTATGCACACAGTACCAAAATTGCACATGGCAAAGCACCTGCATTAGCAGAAGTTAATAAGCCATTCCTTCGAGGAGGTGATGTTGAGCTGAGCTGTGATGTGGAAATGAGCGAGGTCGGATGGGAGAAGAAACAAGAAGCGGTTTCCAAGCAGAGGGGGCTAGCTGAGCAGTTCCACCCCATCAAGGGAAGTCACTTTGCACAGTGGAGGGTGTAAAAAAAAAAGAGTTCTACAGACTGATTTGATGAGTATGAGAGAAAAGGGAGGATTTGAAGCTAGAAGATTGGACGGGGAAAAAGGGAAGATCGAAGGTAAGGGCTGGCCCTTCAAAGGTCTTCCATGCTGCACGAATAAGCTTAGAACTTACCTTGTAAGTAATGGGAATTTAAATAAATATTTAAGAAGGAATGTGTCATATTTTGTATTTCTGAAAGACTGTTCGTTGTACAAGAGAGAGAATGTTAAGACAGAACAGACCTAGAATCAGGAAGAATTACTAGAGTGCAGATACTGTAACCAAGATGAGAAACGATGAGAGAGTGCATCTGAACAGGGAGACTGGGGGCCAACACTGAAAAGGAGGATGACATCTCTGTTGTTTCTCAGTCAGATGGCATTTTTACTGGATATATATTATTCTATTCACTGACAGGGGAAGAAAAAAGCAGGGGAAGAATTGACTGGAGGGGACGATAACTGTATTTTTGAGGACATTTTGAAAAAATTATTTATTTTTGAGAGAGAGAGAGAGAAAGAGAGAGAGCACAAATGAGTGGAAGGTCAAAGGGAGAAGCAGACTCTCCACTGAACAGGGAGCCTGATGTGAGGATGTGGGCTCCATCCCAGGGTCCTGGGATCGTGACCCAAGCCAAAGGCAGACACGCTTAACTGACTGAGCCACCCAGGTGCCTGAGGACATTTTGAATTTAAGGAACGTGCAGAGTTGTCTGGGGGTACAGTTAAAGGTCTGAATACGACACAGATTTAGAGCTTTTACCTCACCCAACTTATATTATTTTTCATCTGATTATTTGCAAATACTTATTGAGTGATTACTAGATATGAGTTACTTTTCTCTGGCTCATGTCCAGTGCCAGTGTATATAGTGCCTTGATATTAGTGTAACGACCTAAACATTAGAGAGTTAAAGTAGAATAGTCCTCCACAGAGGATAACATAAATAAGTCTATAATAAAAGTACTGATTGAAGGCAGTAAGAATTATTTATTCATTTATTCCATTCCCAGATGTATTTTTGAAAATGTCTTTTCTGTTTCACTGTATTTTCCAAATACTTGCTTAAATTTCATTGTTTCACAGCTGAATTATAAAAGCAAGTGGATATCCTAGATCTAAATTGTAAACTTTCTGGCTCATCTTTTAGTATCTATTGAATTTTATGTAGAGAAAATGGGATGTAAAATAATTGAGAGAAAGAAAAAGGAAAAATAAATGAATAGTAAGAAGCCTGATTATCAGAGACCATATTTCTATACCATCACTTGATTTCTCTCTCTTCCCTCCTTATTTTCAATAATTCTACGATCTCGAGTAAGTGCAAAATGATAATATTCATTTCATTATCTGTCTGAGTACATGACCCCAATTTATAACAGCATCCAAATTTGCCATCCATACGCTTTTTTTTTTTTAAGAGATGCAAGCCAAACATTTCTCTTTATAGGTTAATGCAAGTAGTCCATTTATACAAAAGGAGCTTTACAAGTCCTCGAGGAAACCCATTAAAGAGGTCCAGGGATATTACACTGCAGCTTCCTTCAAACACTGAATTTCCATTGGCACTATTACCCTGACAATAGTTTTAAAAATGTCTTATGCAGCCCCAGAGACCTTCCAACATACTTAATAAATGAGCTAAATAATGGTTAGAATGTTTTAACTAAATAAATACCTGACAGGTGCTCTTTACTCATTGGCAAGGATCCACAAGTCTAGTACTGAGTACAACAGAAAGCCAAATCTCCCATTAATCCCCCACACTACCTATGTTTTCTCAGAGTTTTCATTAAAATGAACACTTTTAAAAGTTAAACCTTGCAGCTCTTACCTCTATGGTTTGTAGAAATGATTCTTTTATTTATGGGAGATCAAGGAAGGTTATATAACACCAGTCATGCTGTCACAAGGGCTTTTGAAGTTTAGTTATATTTTTAGGCTTCTGTTTCTTTTCTTGAAAACGCTAAGTTTCCAATAGCATGTAGTATATTTCTTAGAGCTGCATGAATTATTTTTCTTTTAGGAAGGATAATACCCTCATTATATCTGCTTTCTTTCATGAAGAGATACTGAAATTATATATATTTTAAGAGCACACTTAAAGTGAGAAAAGAAAGAAAAATAGAGATTCTTCTAGATCCTTAATGTTTTCAGTGTTTCATCATTTTATCTTGCAAAGTTGGTAGAGGGATGCTCAGGAAAAGCCAAGTGTTATATTGTGTGTGTGTGTGTGTGTGTGTGTGTGGTATGCATAAAAACAAATAAAATGTAGTAAATATTGTCTTCAGAAGAACTGATCTAGTAATTATCAACAAAACTTAGGAAACATATGAAAAAGAAATAAATTATTTCAGGTAACTCTTGGGCAGAAATCAGTGTGCTTGGTATCTCCAGTTGGTTAAAACTTTCCTTTCACACATTCAATCTGTCAAAGGCACCTGTCGTCAGTATGGACTCCGCTGTGAGTCAAGCATCTTACTTGAAGTCCTGGGGCGAATTTACTTTACTTTAGAGAAGTGTGATACCTTGGTATTATTTTGACTTGCTCCTGTATAAATGACGGATGCCTTGCCAAGTTGTTATCAGAACCTGCAAGATTCTCTAGAGGCATAGGCGAAAGTTAATATCTATTGAAAATCAATCCAGTTAACTTTTCTGAATAATACAGAAGAAACGGCTCATTGCTTTTCTAGGTTCAAAAGACAAGAAACCATGGTTAGAAGCCAGAGGCAAAAGTTATAAGCCTTCTCCTCAGAATGTTTTCAAAGACTTCACATTTCATTTTCTTGAAGGTCTCCAAGCAGCTCCCCAAAAATTAGCTATTCTTTTTAAATACCAGTTTTAATTGATGTGTCCTTTCATCCAAAGAATCCAAGGAAAGAGAAAAGCAATATCAAAATCACTTACCTTCATTTGAGCCCAGTTCTAGGGAATGCTTGATAAAATTGGAGAGTAGATGATAGAGTAGCAAGCTGAAATAAAGATGAAACAAATATTTTTGACTAAAGTATGAAAGACAACTGTAAAAACACAAAAACCTAGGTTTTAAAGATTTCTCAGAAAGGTATCCAAGTATATCAAAAAGAGGTAATGTTTTTGTAGCTCGCACAGAACTATAGTCAGATTATAAAAACACATCTCACTTTAATATAATTCTTTTCACATTGGACATCTCAGCATGCAACAGCAAAAATAATACATTTTATGTAAATATATAGTGGATTCATGCTTTTCATACACTTTGCCTTATTTTAGACAGAGTGCTAAATGTCAGCAGTGTTGGTAATTCTCTGTGTTTGCTGATTGAGTCTCATCTATGAGGCTTTCCTTGTAACATGAAAAGCATACCATGTGAGTTGCTGGTATTTTGGACCAATGGCCATAAACTCAAATGCCTATAGGAGTCAGAAAAGGAATTATGATAAGACTGTGTGTTCTGTGCCACTTATCAGTTTATGGCCTCTCGGTTCTAAATCCACCTTCTGCAGCCCTTCCTTGGTGTTCTCCACTCAATTTGCCACGGTCACACCCTCTGCAATAGGAAATCTGGTTGGTGGGGGTACGAGTGCTCTCTCCCAAACTTGTTTCTTCTCTGGGTACTCTGTCTCAGTCCTGGGATACTGGTTGCTGCATACATTTGCTATTCCCATATCCTTGAGGCTTCCCTTCTCCACCTCTTAGTAGTTTATCCCTGGTTACTTGCTAATAATTTCCATATTAAAGTCTTCTTGGGCAAACAACTGTTATGGTTCTTCTCCTCGGACTTGCCCCTTAAAGATACAAGCTGCATCACCTCCAATTAACTGTTGCCTGGGTAGGACACACGTTAGCAGATAATCAGATTTTTCACAGAAGCTGGGATGTTTTCTGTGAAATCTTTTAATTGAGTATATTGGCAACTCATGCAAAAATCACCATGTGGACAAAATATTTTGTAAATTTGACAAGTTTCTGATCTTACTACAGATAGATGAGGAAACAGATAGATGGACGTAGAGTATGAGATAGGCAAAGCATTGGTAAGGATGAAGGGAAGGTTCAGAGAAACTAAATGGTATCCCATAAGAAGGATCTATTAAAACAGAGACTGGGAAGACCAGGCTTTTAAAGAGGATATTAGGAAGGAAGATTTCTTTCACACAAAATTACTGCCACTTAAAATATCGGTAGGAAAGAGCTCCACAAGATGTGTGTGTGTGCGCACGAATGCGCGCACGCGCGCGCGCACACACACACACACACACACACAATATTAAACCATATAGGGAGTTGAAGTTGAGTCATTTGAGGCTTGAATGGAAATGATATCCCATTTCACTTTAACACGAGGAGAATCTTGAGACTGCCTAGTTTTAAAAGAGCAAATTGGCACTTTTCTGCAGACAAGAATTTTAAAGATGGGAAGGTCTAGAAGGGGGAAAGTATAAGCCATTTTAAAAAAATGCATGTATTATTTTTGGACTACTACAATTAAATGCGATATGATTTTGTCACTTTTACAGTGATCTAATTGCATATTCAGGAATGCAAGCCAGTTGCAAGGATTTGTTCTAATTTTAGAACTCTCTTTCTTCACATTAAAAACGGAGAACAAAAGGGACAGCCAGGTGAATAGTGTCCGCTAATCTAGATACTGGCCACTCAACCTTGGCATAATGGTTAACACACGCACACTGAATATTTGAACAGTTTAGCATACAGAAGCATAGGGTCAATGCATCTTTATTTTTCATCTAGGCAGCTGGGCAGAAAATTAGCCAATTGAACTCCATCTGTCTCTATCTTTTCTCATTAGGTTTTTGAGGAAACATAACATTTTGCAACGTATATATGCTCCTTTGGTTTTTTAAAAAGTGTATGAATTATCCTAATGCAAAGGTATGGTGAAAAATATTTTATGTCATGTCAGGAGGTTTGGGTATTTTCTACTAACGCTTGATTTATAGTGATCTCTCCCACAATAACATAGACAAGCTGCTAAGAAGAAAATGCTATTTTCATGATACAATATGAATAACATTAACAGTAATTTGCAAAAGCGTTAAAAAAAAGGTTTAATAATAAACATATTTGGGACTTACTATGGAAAGGAAATAAAAAGCATGTAATCATTAGGAAGACAAGGTCCCTGCATTTAAAGGGCTCTGCTTACTGGAGCTGACAAACAAGTATCTGATAAATTTTAATTCTTAACTAGATTGTTGTGTTATAAGAGAAGAATAAGCAAACTGCTAGGCACCTGGATGGCAAAGATGATAAATTCTTCTCAAGCATACAAAAAGGATGGATTGTGATGTGAAAAATGATTAGGTTTTCCGATGTATAGAAGGTAGCAGTTGTTACCCATTCAAAGGAAATTGTCTGTGAAAAATATAGAATATTTGGAGATAGCCAACGGTCTAGTTGAGCTAGAACATGAAGTATTGAAGAAATACAATAAATGGGGCAAAAAATAAAGGGATTGGTGCCTTGCTAAGGAATTTAGATGTCATTATCTGTAAAATACTATCACCAAAAATGTTTTCCAGCATCTGAGTGGTTATATCGCTGTATCTGTGTTTTAAAAGAATAATGCTAACAATATAAAGAAAGTATTCTGGAGATAGAATGAACTAGTTTCTGGAGGCTTCGCAGATAGCCCCTTGGAATAATTTAGGGCATTTGACAATTAGAACTTGAACAACAGAAGGAATGGTGTAGATGGAGCATAGAGGACAAATTCCAAAGACATTTCAAAGATAAATTTGAGAGGATTTGGTTGATTCGATTTAAGGGGTCAGGAGAGGTCGCAGTCAAAGATGATGGAAGTTTGCTAGCCTGTGTGACTGGGAGGAGAGGGGCCCCATTACTGGAGCAAGGGAACACAGAGGAGCAGTGCTCTAGGGCGGGGGTGGAGAGATAATGAGTCCAATTTGGAACATCTTGGGTTTTGAGTGTCTGTGGGCCAGGCGTGCCTTGTATTTTCTAAATATGAAAGGGCTTTGGGGGCAATCATCTAAAATAATTGTAATATTAAAATATAATTTATAAATGTCACCCTGATGTAAAAATATTTAGCAATGCACATCATTAGCTCACAAACCATGCTATTTCCCAGAGGCCTATGTATACACATTAGGTCTAAGGTGTAAAAGTCTATCCATTAGAGAATGAGGCCCAGACAATTACATTTGATTTGACCTACCTCCTTGTACATTTCGGAGACATAGATTAAAGAAAGAAAATATTTTTTCTTTTATTTTCAATCAAATATTTTGGATATCTCTTATCTATAGATAATTGGCTTTTTAAAAATAAGATTTAGACAATAAGGGACCAAGAAGAGAATCCAGTGGCTTTAACTAATGGAAATAGAATGAGCTATGTATTTAGTCAAGACTATTCCTTTTAAAATGTCTAAAACCAAAGTGCTCAGAAATCTTTTCCATTAAATTACTGTATTCCACCTTCTAATCGACTCCTAAGTATTTGGATTGGATTGCAGAACAGAAAAAACAATAGGATGAATACTAAATTACAAGTCCATTTTATATAGTATTATTGGATTTGATTAAATCAAGGGTGCTTTAGCAATTAGTAAAAGGACATATAAGATGTTACTAGGCAAACAGTCTGTAAAGCATACTAGCAGGCTCTTAAAACTGGGAGCTAGAGTAAAAATTAGCTGTTAGTTATTTAAAGTCTCTTTTCTCACATGCTCTTCACTTCACCCAAATAAAAAACTGTCTAGAATATTCGACCAGTTTGGTACACATAGTAATTGGCTCATCACCAACTGATCAGTACTTTCTACTTTATTAAAACTTTGTCATTCACATAGAATGCTTGGGGAGCCTCATTCACCAGCCCTCCTGTTATATGCTTGTCAGGTGACTGGCTCATCCCAGTGCCTAAGATTTAGAAGAATTTAAAACTGGAATCTAAATTGGCCATAAATAGTGATTTCTTCCTCCTTTACAAATCCCATAATTCCTCCCTAATACCCCATCACCATTTTTACACATATTTTCAGTGACAAATAGCAATGCATATCTCTTATGTGTCATCACAGTTCAAAAAGATTTTTATGTATTTTTCTCATATGATACCTTCAATGGCCCCAAAGAGTTATCTGAGAGGCATTATTTGACCATATTTACAGAAGAGGAAATAGTATCCATAATTTGCTTAAGTTCATGTTGTTAGCAAATGATAGAAATAACCCCAGAAATCAGAACCTCAAGTTATTTTCCTTATCTAAAATATACTTCATCAGGGTGTGATGAAGCTTGGGTGGCTCAGTCAGTGAGCTTAGGTCATAATCCCAGGGTCCCGGGATCAAGTCCCACATCAGGCTCCTTGCTCAGTAGGGAGTCTGCTTCTCCCTCTGCCTACCTCTCCTTTTGCTTGTGTGTGTTCTTTCTGGAGCACGCTCTCTCTTACAAATAAATAAATAAAATCTTTAAAAAATAACATAAACTATACATCTCGGATTTAGAGAATCCATAGACTGCCTGAGTGAGGGGATAGCTGGGAATGTCAGTTACAGAGAAACTTTCCTCCGTGGAGGTTTGTTTGTCCTTGCTATTGTAGGCGGAACAGCTCTCTCTCTCCAATAAACTTAAGGCAGAAGATTCCTAGTCCAACAGCTGAAAGATGCTTGGCTCCTGGAGCACTCTAAAATAATATTCTCCCTGTATAAGTAAGCGTAGCTTATCTGTGTAGATTAAGTCTTGTTTATACTCAATGTTTAAACTCATTACAAAAGAGACTTGAACTCTCTAAAAAGCCATTTCTGTCAGCAAAGAAAGTTTGTCTAGGTGTCAGCATGTCTGAGCAGAGGGAAATAACGACTCCGGATATGTCCTCCAGACCATCTCCGGGAGCATCGCAGGGCAAAGAGCAGGACTTTGACAGATGCAAAGGAATGGACTCACATGGGTATCCCCAGCCAGCTCCATTTTGCATGAACTAGAGTCCTGGGGATCAAAGTGGGCAGAAAATAATCATCTCTCTATTTACTTCTTTTTGTTTGGCTTTCCTGTGTGCTCTCACTTTCAGTGAGAAACTAGTAGGGAAAAGAAACAGGACACATTCTGCCTCATCAACAGTGTTCAGTGTAAATAGTGAAAGCACACTGGATATAATACTGCAGCTTAATTAAAAAGCTTTTACAGAAAACTCTGAAATTCCTATGGAAAGTCGTGACAGTGGCACAGCCAGTTCTCTTAGAAAGCTTTTAACGGAAGGAGATATGCTTCTATAAAATGAAGAAGGTGGTTGTCATTGTTCTGCCTTTGTTGACAGATTGGGGTCTCTCCTCAGTAAAAATGTACAAGACTCTTAGTGTACCACCTCTGTAATTATTGCCAAATCTCACAGGTCTTTCTTTTTTTTTCTTTTTTTCTTTTTTTTAATTTAATTTAATTTTTTTTCAGAGTTCCAAAATTCATTTTTTATGTGCCACACCCAGTGCTCCTATTTATTTATTTGACAGAGAGAGAAAGCGTGTGCACAAGCAGGGGGAGCAGCAGGCAGAGGGAGAGGGAGAAGCAGGCTCCCCGCTAAGCAGTGAGCTGGCCACCTAGCTTGATTCCAGGACCCCGGGATCATGACCTGAGCCCAAGGCAGATAGATGCTTAATCGAATGAGCCACCCAGTTACCCCTCATAGGCCTTTCTTTATCTGTTTTTAATGCTTTATTTTTGTTTGGCAAAACATATGTGAAAACGTATGAAACCATGTAGCCTGTATTTTTGATCTGGATTCAAATTTCAACTCCTTTCCTTTCTAGTTGTAAAATTTCAGCTACTTGTTTAACCTTCTCAGCTTCGGTTTACTGATCTCTAAAGAAGCATGACCGGCGTACCTACCTCACAGGGCTACGATGAGTATTCCATGAAATGAGCTCTGTAAACTACTTAGCATGCTGAGATAGAGTTCCTTTGTCAGTGTTATCATTCCTTTTATTTACATCCATCTCGTGGTTATTCTGTGATCTCTCGGGAATGCAGCAGTAGGTCAATGCTGACTCTTCACTTAGACCACAGCTACCCACTGTTGTCATTGACTTCTGGGGACCTGTGTGCTCACATGTCCAGAAGATGCTAACTGTGACACAGATTCCTAAAACATCAACAAAAGTTTGTTTTGTTTTGTTTACCTTTCAAATTCACTGCTACAAAGGGCTCCACGAAAAGGGACAGTCATTTGCACTTTGATCCATTATTTCTGAATTCGACTCAAGGATTGTAGGGAAGTGCAAAGACTGAAAAGACAAATATTGGAATCAACTTATATTTCCTTTTGCTTACTACCCTTCCCACTCCCTCGAGCCATCAAGGGAAGGCAGAAAGGAGAGCTGTCTGTGGATCAATCTGACGGGCAGAGGTGTGGTTTCCTAGCTCTTGCTGTGTCCTGGGCAACACATTTCCCTTTCTTCTAGCCAGTCCGGCCAAACGGTGGGTGGGGGGAGGGGAAGAACACACCTCCACATTGGGCAGGAGGCTGTACAGGGGCTGTCTCTGAATCCTGACAAGTTAATCACTGCCAGGGAAAGGACACTTATTGAATTTATGGGACTTTTGTAATTAGTTGAAATTGTTTTACTATGTTCAGTTATTAATTTTATCATATATAAGCCATGATCCTATTACATTTAAGTACTACTGTAAATGGCAGAGCCGTTAATTTTGAACTTGGGTATATTGTTTTATTGCTGAGTCCTCTCTGTTTGCCATATTCAAAGATACTTTTATAATTTATTCAGTTAAATATTTTGTTTATTCGAAATCAAATCTAATAAAAATTTCTGATTTGTTCAATCAAAATATTGATTCAGTGCCTACGTGAACTCAGCAAAAGGAAAGACTCATAACTAGCGAGATGGGCCTCTTTTTTGGACTGTGGTATCCATAAGGTGCAGTTCTCCAATAAACACCTGTTATTTTGGTAGAGGAAATGGCATTTTATTAGGTTCATTAAACCATGGGAGCACTACTTATTGAAAAATTAACTATGAATTTTATGAAATAATCCATAAGGATAAGTAATATGGAAGGTTCAGATTTACCCACATGTGCCAATTTGGTCCTTTTGTTTTTTGTATTTTGGCAAAAATAAAGTGATTTGCTAAAATAATAAAAAAAAATTGACCTGCCCTTTTATCTTCCCAATAATATTTTTTAATTAAGAGTTCAACAGATACATACATTTTATACTTAAATAAACTGTCTCACCTTCACCCATTTGGTGTAGCATGAAGTTAAGTAGCACCATAGTCAAGGTTAGATAGGGCTACTGTCCCATTTTTGTACTCCAGAGTACACTTAGTTTTTGCATGGCTTTGTGTATGAAGCTAAATTCTCTACACCTCATTCATCTCATCTGTCTAAAGGGATCCTACCAAAATAGGATTGTTGTGAAGAGGAGATAGGATAAATGCAGTAAATAATTCAGTACCGAGCTCGGCACATAATGATCAGTCAAAAATATGAACTGTTGTTATTAAATGTGTACTCATTTACTAGTGAGTACATATCAGGAGTGGTTGTTCTCATCTGCATATTCTCATAAAAACCAAAGTTCCACCAGTAGGTAATTTCTTGGGGGAGTCATTAAACACCAATTGCTTTAAAAATGTGCTAAAGGATCATATTGGTGCCATGTGGTTTTGTTCTTGATTTTGAAAGCTGTTTCATTTAAGGGAGAGGAGGACGAGAGAGAAGGAGAACAGAAAGATGAGAAAGATGGGAAAAAAGAGAAGCATTTTCTGTTCCTTCTTGGGTACAATGTTAATTTTGGAGAACAGTTTGAAAGATGGGAAACCTTCTTTGCTGTCCTTTTACGTCAACTTTTCATGAAAGTTCACAAAGCAAGCTTTTCAGATCTGTACCATGGACATTCTCTAAAAAAAATCTTAAGATTTTTCACAGTAATTCTATTACAGTAGTAGAAACATCAGGGAGCAATAAAATAGAGAAGTAAGAAGGCTTGTTTATTTATTCTTTGCTTGAACTTATTTCTAACCTGAATGTTGCTTTTACATGGCATGTTTTTACATTGGAGACTTTCTGTACTTAAATTTATAAAGTTGTATGCACAATGTATATTTGTGTGTGTTTTATATTTCAAGAGTGTTGCAAGGTCCTAATAAGAAAGGTATCCTGAAGTCATTTTTATCAATAAAGGTTATAATAAAGCTATCTGGAATATACTTAAATGGAGAAAATATATTCGCTAAGGTGGATGTTGAATTATTTTTATAAAAATTTCACGGGGAGTTTTTCCTCTATTAATCTGCTGGCACACAAAGGATAAAAACCAGTGACTTACAAATTGAATGCAGAGAAGAACCCATGCAAAATGAGAATAGAAGTTGCAGACCTGGATAGTAGCCCTATACATAGGGAGTTAGTGCTGTCCTGAAATGTTGTCCAGAGCATGAATTTCTCCACATTGAAACCCTTTATCTTTCGTTCTGTTTACTGGACTGAATGCATTTTGCCAGGGGCTGGGAAAAAGCCATAAAGAAAACAGATCCTGGTTTAGTTCATGATGTCAATTCCCTACTCATCACCCAATCTACTTCCTAATATCCCTCCTCTTCTTCCTTAAATGGACACCCTGGGGGTAATGCCCTTCAAAGAGATGGCAAAGGGTTTCCAGAGAAACTTCTGGAAGAGCCTCCAGCCTAATTAGGATGAAGATAATTTCTTGTCCTGGCCCTGTTTTCTTTCCTATCCTCAACCTAGTTTCCATCTGTGTCTTTCCAGAGATCCCGAGAGACTTTTGTCTCTCCCCTACAGCGAATTCTCCTTTATTTCCTATATTCCCGGGAGTGGGTATAACACTCTTGCAGCTGAAATTTACCTAGGAACTGTTCATTTAGAAACAGAAAGAGCAGCAAGGCTATTCTGCTAGTGGGCATCGAAGCTTAGAGTTTCTGTTCCCTTGAAGATCATTCATTTGGCCCTAGGAAACATTCCACAAATGCAGAGTTGGGGTAATGCATGCCTGAAACTACACTCTTGATTTATAAATCCCATAACACAAAATGCTGTACACAAGGTCATGAAGCAAAAATCCTACATGGACACATAAAATATTCTGGCTTTATTTATTTAAAGAATTAACCTTTCTCTCACAGACAGCTGGAATTTCTATCAGTTCTACTTAACTAAGGTATTTTGTATGTAATTGCCACATTGCCCCACTCAAATAAGAGACACTATCAATTCCCTCTGTAGCCTCCAGTTGTTTCTGTCACAAAAATAGGACCCTTGGCTGCTTTTGCTTCATTTTAACAAGTATTTGTTAATTTTTATAATTTGCAGAGTTTAAAGAACAGCAGTTCTGTTTGTGTAAATCACAAGATTTAATTAGAGAAGCGGAATCCAAATGGTGCAAATAAAAGTCTGTGCATAATAAAATATTAATTGCCTTTAAAAATACAATAGCGCTCCAGTATTCTATTACACTCTGGCGGGAAGTGCTACAAGCACCAGAGCACGGGGCCGCAGCCTGGCTGTGATCATGGCGGCCTTGGAAAGCCTTTGGGGACCCAGAAGGGCTGTGCCAACAACCAACTGCCTTTGTTGCATCATGGATGAGGGTGCCTGAAGTCTCACTCTTGTTGGGGTGTGGGACATGTCCCGTGTCCTCGTTGTACAGTCTTCTTATCTTTCTTGCCTCTTCCTGCACATTTCTGAAATCTGGTTCTGGGAAGAATTTAATGTCTTAGGGTTTTGCTAGGTAAGAATTGGTTGGAGGAAAGGAAGCAAAGCGAAAGACACAGAGAGGAGTTATTATTTCAGTCCTGCCATAGAGGGTTTGCCTCACTCACGGGCCCTGTGACCTCGGGTGCATAGCTTCCCCTCACCAGCCCTCTGAGTCTTCACCGGTACAGTGGAGAAAGGGAAGACCTCAAAGTCCCTTTGGTGTTTGAATCATTCTAGTATTCTAGTGAGTGTCTTCTTTCGTGGTGTTTTCAGGGGAAGGTCAATGTAGAATAAAAATAAATAATATGTTATCTGACAATAAAATGTACTTTCCAAATAGAGTGTACAATAAATATATGTAAGATCTAAAGTAATACCTTGTAATTTAGCATCACGTTTTATCGTTTCAAAGATTGGTTTCATGTATATTATTTATTTGATTATAGCAATTGTTCTAAAAATCTCATAGGATTAAGTAATATTCCGTGTAAGAGGAACTTGTAAAGTTTAATGCTGAATAAGTATCACTAGTATTATTATTAAAGCCAACAGATTTAGTTTTTTAAGGAAGATTAGCACAGAGAAATGTCAGTTAAAAGCTGAAATCTGTATTAGATTCCTATATTATATCGTAAGTTTATTTTAACTTACACCATCTGAGCAAACTTTAAGCTTATAGGATGGCCAATGGTTCCTTGCAATAAATTCCTTCTCATTTTGCCTTGGTATGTGGGGGGTGAAGGGTAGGGATCTATTCGACCCCACTCTCTGCTTGTTCTCCTCAAAGTGGAGCTGACATACATTCGCAGCCTACACTGAGTCCTAAAACTGATTTGGAGGGTCCAGGCAGAATTCCTCACTTAGGAAAAAGACCCGCCTATCAGAGGTAAAAACAGAGGAGACTCAAAACAGCAGCGTGCCCTTCTGTCTTCAAGATGAATGAAAGACAAAGATCACTAAGCATTTGGGGGAAAACAAGCAACACAGAAAAGAGAAACAGCAAATAAACAACAGGAAAATTTGCTTCACAGGCCACAGATAATTCATAGCACCAGAACTTTTAGAGATTCCTTACTTATATTCTCAGAGATCTTGAAGAAGTTATGAAGCTACTAAAAAAGATTAAAAAAACATGAACCAGCTCTTAAGAGATTAAAATATGAAAGCTGAAATTAAAATAAGCTAATAGAAGTAGAAAATATTAATAGACAATATTCACATAGCATTGGCCTTGTGCAGGCCCTGTTTTATGCACTTTACACCTATTAAGTTATTTAATCCTCACAACACTGAGATGGGTATACTTTTACAGCTGAGAAACCTTAGTGCTTAAGTAACACATTTTTCCCAGCCAGTAAATGACAGAATTGAGATACAAGCCCAAGTAACAACAACAACAACAAAAAACCTGCTTCCAAAACCTGGCAGTTTAGTGGGCAACTCTATTTCTTGCCAGAAGGTATTGGCGGGGGGGCGGGATAAGGAAAATTTTCCAGAGGGAGAGAGAAGCAAAAAGTCATTCACAGGTTAGTAAAAACCAGAGAGGTATCAGACTTCTTTTCAATCTTGCTATGAGCCAGAAAGCAATAAGGCACTTACATCCTGCAATCGAATGATTTTCAGTTCAGATTTTATATCAAAGCAAGCAATCAACCCCATGTGAGGGCAGAATAAAGGCCTTTGATGACATTCATGAACTGGAAAACTTGATCTCTCCAAAACTTCTCTCAGGAAGTACCTGGAGATGTGCCACATGAAGAAGTAAAACAAAAAAAGAGGGGTATATCTGACACATAGGCTCAAGGAAACATCTGACACAACTCAGGGGAGGAAAAGGAAGAAAGAAAGGAACTCCCGGGAGGCTTTATGCAGCAGTCTATGAAATTAAGTAGTTTCAATAGGAGCAGGAAGTAAGAGGCTCTGGATAGTGATGAACAGGAAAAAAAAGAAAAAAGTAAGAAAACAAAAAGTGGAGTTGTTTCAGAAAAAGCGAAAATACGAAGAAGGTATAAAATGTTATAAAATAAAAATCATTTTAGCAGCCCTTCAAAATAGCAGAAATGGGTTCAATGTGTTTGAAATACACACTAAACTGAAAAGTGGCATAGTTCTTAGAAACAGAAGGAGTGTAAGAAAGGGAATACATTGGGTATTGATCTTCAGAACATTCCCTTTACAATAGCCCATGGGCGATGGCATTGGGCCGCTGATCTGAGAGCACCATTGCCTGAGCCAATAGTGGACAAGATACACACAGCCAGAGTTGTGTCCGTACTGATTCTCAAATTTTGAGTCAATCAGCACTCACGGAAGACCTCCATGTATTTTCAGTGTAGACTGTAAATATGACCAGCATTGATCCATAGCACAAATGTTATGTGTAGTATCATGTGTTATCATAAAAGTTATCAGGTGTAGTGAAAAACAGCATTGGGAGAAGTGCAGGAAAAATTAGAAGTGTTAAAATACTTACCTGACAAAATGGAGAATCAAGAGACACTTTTCAAAGTCATTGAAACTAGCAATGGGGGTTTTAAAGGTAACTAATAGGGGAATTAAAAATAAAACTGATAATTATCAATCATAAAGAGAAGGAGAGGACAAACGAATTACATCTTCCTGTATAAGAGGAAGTGTATAGACCCTTGCTGGTTTGGTGTTTACAGAAGTTAGCACTAAAAGAGCTAAGAAGGGGCGCCTGGGTGGCTCAGTGGGTTAAAGCCTCTGCCTTCGGCTCGTGTCATGATCCCAGCATCCTGGGATCAAGCCCCACGTTGGGTTGTCTGCTCAGCGGGGAGCCTCTTCCACCCCCCTTTATCTCTGCCTGCCTCTCTGCCTACTTGTGATCTCTGTCTGTCAAATAAATAAATAAGATCTTTAAGAAAAAATAAAAGAGCTAAGAAGGGTATCTTTAAAGAGTTATAGGGAGTGGAACAACAGGTGGTAAGAGAGGTAATAAGGACATTAATTTCCACCATAAGCTTCTGTACTCTTTGTTACCCTGTGCAGGTGTTATTCTGATAAAAGGAAAGATTTTAAATATTATAGTATTTTTGAAATGATAAGATATGCTACTTCTCATTTTCCAGTTTCCTAAATCTAAGCACTTTTTATGTGTCAATTTGCGATCAGGTGTAAAAATGGAATAGGAAATGTATTTGCATCAATGTAGCCAGAAGGTCCTATTCCTTTGTGAGCTGGCTCCTGGATCCCATGGATAAATTCCCAAGATAACACGAGATGATGGGGCCACTGTCTCTTTATGACGTGAGTCAGTGTGTTGTCAGTATTGCTTGATAAGAATGACACATAATTCCGTGCATAGTACATTAACTAAAAAGGAAGTTTTTAATCTTCCCAACAAGTATCAGATATAAAGAAAAGGCTGAAATTTTCCAGTTGAAGGCATTTACTTCCTTTAATTTTGATGTGTGCTCACATGTGATGTGAAGAGGATGTGGCAAAAGGAATCTTCAGCAAAGAATTAGAAGACACGGAACATGACTGATCACCATGTCGTGTTAGACAAGTCTACCATTTTTGTGATGCAGTTTTCTCATCCACATTAAAAAGGAAGAGAAGAAGAAAAGAAAGCAGGTAGGAAAAGAAGAAGAGTGGGGGATGGGAAGGCACAAGAAAAAGAAGAAAGAAGGAAAGTAGGTAGGTAAGAGGGAAAGAGAATTTGACTGGATTGGCTCCAAAGTCCTATTATCTTAAGTGAGAAAGATAGTGTATTTTGAACTGAGATGATTGTGTCAGTGCGGAGACAGGAGGGGAACTTAGAAAACTTGGAGCCAGACAGTTTGGGACATGTATTTCAGTCATGGAGCTTCAGGGAGTAGGAAGTCCCTAAAGGCTTAAGAAGTATGTGATGGGATTAAATCAGTTACTAATTAGAGTCAAGAGAAACAAAGCAGAGGATGACTGAATGCCTTGGAAATTTATTAATACATCAAAACTGTATTAAGTTACATTCAAAGAACTTTCCTGAAGCGTTAAATGTTCCAAAAGGCATATAAGGTATGAGCCCTAACTTAGACATTTACACCTAGATAAGGAGATAAGGTTCTCTGTAAGATAAACGTACAAGCAATCAACTATATTTGCCAAGTATGTTGCAGACAACTTTCACCTGCTGTAATGAGATAAGATTTTACAGGGGCATAAGGAGCTAGAGATGGAGTTTCAGGGAGGAAGAGAAGAGAAGGTCTGTGGTGAGGTAAGAGCAGTTAATGAGGTAGAGATCACTATATATTTTTTTTAAATATTATTTATTTATTTGAGAGAGAGAGAGACAGTGAGAGAGAGCATGAGCGAGGAGAAGGTCAGAGGGAGAAGCAGACTCCTGTGGAGCCAGGAGCCCGATGTGGGACTCGATCTCAGGACTCCAGGATCATGACCTGAGCTGAAGGCAGTCACTTAACCAACTGAGCCGCCTAGATGCCCCGAGATCACTATATTTTATCCTACCTTCAGAACTCCCTGTGAGGTTGACAGAAACTCTATTGAGACTTCATAGAAACTCAGCTTTGCAACCTCTCTCTTTCATTCTCTCTTTCTGTCTCTCTCTGTGTCTCTCAAAGAGTCTTCTTGAAACAGTAGACTTAAGTGGGAAGGGACAAGCCTTAACATGATCTTTCAGGGAAAGCTGAGTCACTTTGTTTACCTGAGAAACAATACTAGATTTTTGTCACTAAAGAGTTT
This sequence comes from Lutra lutra, assembly GCF_902655055.1. Taxonomy (NCBI): domain Eukaryota; kingdom Metazoa; phylum Chordata; class Mammalia; order Carnivora; family Mustelidae; genus Lutra; species Lutra lutra. The sequence goes on along the minus strand of NC_062281.1, from coordinate 130,908,538 downwards.
TTTCAATCGGGGCCTTAACTGTATGGGGTCTAGAAGGAGATGGGTTTTCCAAATCCATAACGCTTCTGATCTTTGGCCCTCCATTTTTTTTTTTTTTTTCTTATCTCATTCTTTAAATAGCTTGTTCAACCCTGCAAGAGGGGCCAACACTCTGGCCCTTTCCAACACCTCTCCCTGACCTACTCATTCAACAGGCAAGGCATGCTATCAAGTTATCAGAGCAATTTTGCCAGATATTTTTTACCGTACAGCCAAGATCTATAGTTTTTCGGTCTCAGCTATCCGTTTTACCGCCACCTGCCCCCTGATTGCTTTTTTTTTCTCTGGCAGCTCTGGCTTCTGGTTACCCTTTCTACAATACATTTGGCCACACTGGGAATATCTCCATTCCAACCTCCAGGGGAATCGTATGTAAGTGGTATTTTGGCGTCATTTCTAAATATACTGCACATCCTTTCTACTACACTCCGATAGTTAGAACTGCCACGTGGTCATTCCTAACTATGGGGAGGTTCTCAAGGGAAATCCAGCTGTGTGCCCAGGAGGAAAGGAAAATCCATTCAAGGGTCCAGGTAGCGGTATCCGGCACAAATGGCGGCAGTGCTGTGATTGGACAGTGCCTGCCACGGATGAAGGGATTGTGTCACGTGTCTTCCATCTTTGTATTCATCGATGCAATGAGAGACACTGGTTAACCCAATATCCATATAGATGTGTAAATTGTTCTTCTGTTTTAGTTATACAAACAGATTAGTTTCTAAGTAGTCTAATTTTCCTTTTTTCTTAATAACCCTCCTAATAACCCTTTCCAAATAAATTTTGGCTCAACCTGACAGTTTAAAATTTAAAATAGGCACGAAAGCATCTTTTATTAAAAAAAAAAAAGCCCAGTTTTAGAAGATCCCTCGCTTTAAAATTCTGCTGTCTGTTCTCTAATTCCACAGTGCCCAAATATTTCAGAAGCAATATAATCTTCAGTTTATTTCAAATTTCTAAGCTTTCCCTAGGGCACCTGTCTCTCTATAGGGCATGAATAACTAGGAACTTTGGTCTGATGCTATCCACTTGGTTAAAGTTCACAGAGAGGAGAAATTGCCCACGTAGAAGCTGCAGTTCCAATACTTGTCGCTGAACATAAAATAACTCAGGCCTCCAGGGTTAATGGTAACATTAGAATCACTTGAGGCTCAGGTAAGAAAATTGTAATTAAAAAGGAAATAGAGTTTGAGATATAGCTGAACTTTATTATATAAAAGTACAGCGTAGCATTTCCTTCCTAACCTTGGAGCTGAGTCTCTGAAGGTGCTGGAGTTTTTGATACCTAAAAAATGCCTTGATGAGGAAAGGGGAGAAGGAGGGGGAGTTAAGTAGACCACTGGCAGAGTTCTGCCCTGAATTCTACCGAATAATTAAAGCCTGTTTGCTGCCTATTTTAAGTTTCCCTATTTTTGTTTCACCCTTCGCTTGATTTTGCTCACCCCAGTACCTGGGCAAGGGGGTCCGGCCTCCGTCCCATGGCAACTGAGCCATCACCTGGCCCGAACCCTACTGAGTTCTTCCCAATCCCCTCATTTAGGAGTTGAGCCAACTAGGCAGAATATCCTTAGTTTGGGTTTTCCTTCTGTTTTACGGTCATAACTAAAATTGCACGGCCTAGGAGCTGTGTTTTCCTATCTCTTCCCTGTGACAGACAGAAGTAAATCTAGCACCACCTGATAAAGGTCAGCTTGGAAACACGGCTGCCTTTCGTGCTCCCAGAGTAGGCTGCAGTGCACCCTAAACCTTTCCTGCCTACTAATACAATTTAAAATCCAATTAAAACCCTTTGCCTCCTCTTTAGATCCTGAAGGGCTTAGGGACCCAGCCTTCTCAGAAACAGCCCACTGAAGTCATCTTCCCCTTCCTCTTTCCATCACCACTTGCTCTCAGCAGTTGTTTACTTCTAGGATTAAATTGAAAAGACCTCAACGAAGTCATTTTGGAAACAAAAACCCGAGAGCATAGACCTCTCACTTCCCGTTTATCCACTTGGGTCTTGCTGTAATAATTCACAACGTGGCACGCGAAGCTCCTTCTCTCAACAGGCTCATTGGCTTGGAATCCAAAGTCTGACGCTGCCTGGTATTTCCCCACTTGTATTCACATGGTTTGAAAGGAGTAGCGCCCGGGAGATCTTGAGTTCCCTCTGTTGCATTACACTTCCAAGTTTCTCTGATCTCATAGCTACGTCGAGTGCCTAGCAATAGGACAATTATAATAAACACGGCGCTGTTCTGTCTAGCATGCGTGCAGTCGGGAAAGGTAGGGACCTTTGAATTCATCTGCGATTAGTCCCTTTGACAAGAGGACATTTGTTGTCTCGCACCTGCCGCGGGTACTAAGGTCCTCAGTAGCGACATGCCTTCACGGGCAAACTCCCTCACAGCCCTGCTTTGCATTTCTCTTTGTTGAACTTCCGTCCCACTTGATACCTCAGTTATGCTCCATTCACTGGGCCAGAACCACTTGTTCTTTGTGTTTATGCACACGGTGTTAAGGGATCAAAACACGGGGAGGAATATTTACCCTTTAGGAAGTAACGTCTTGGAGGGGTACACTGCTCTGAAGCAGTGCATGACTTTAATGGTGGTGCGGGGGTTTCTTTCACTCTGATGGCCTGGGAGCTGGAGAATCACAAATGTGGCTCCAACCCTTGACTCAGTATCTATTGTGGCAACTGTCCTCTCTGGGCTATTGTTTGATGGCTGATGTACAGAGCAATCCCTCCGCAGAAAATTTACATGTATAGAAATTTTGCAAGCACTGAGAAGAGTTTCAAGTCCTCTCAGAGAGTCCACAGGGTTCAGTGAAAATAGAATCTAATCAACCTGTAAAAATTGAAATCCCACATCTATTGCACGACTTGATTTGATTTGAGGTAACTTCTTTTTGATCCCCGAGCAATAAAATGAGTTGACTGTCTCTCAGAACTTTATGTGTGTCTGCTTTTCTCAGCCTTTCCTCTTCATTCTTTGCCTTCTTCTTCCAGGCTTCGCTTTCTAAAAGCTTCCTAGCTGTTCTTTGGTCCAGGGATAATCCGTCCTTACTCTGGTGGTAGTGGCTTGTCTGCTGACTAAAAACAAAAGAAAACCAGTCCTCATTGCTTCCCTCCTATTTATGATGGACACTTCTTGGCCCAACCCCCTTTTTTGCATGTGCGTTCCTTGCCTGAGTTTCATAATTCCCCCCAATTCCCAAGGTTTTATGAGGACTTTGTGAATAACCATTTCTTAATCAATCAAATTTGAATCAGAGCAATTTCAAAATTCTATGTGGTGTTTGGGCAAGAATCCCCTGTGCTCACAACACACCAGGCTGGAGGGAAATTTATGTTTAAGTAAATCTTCTACTAAGGGTTTCAGGATAGGGATGCCTCTAATGGGGGGAATCAACAGTGGTTGGCTGGTTAAGGCAAATAATCAAAGCCACGTAGATTCAATTTTGAGGAGAGTGTTTTGAAGGGAGTTACACTATATGGTAAGAGTCAAGACGCACCTATGATGGGACAGAGGGCCCTACCTAGGTTGTGATTTGGATGGGGAAATAACTATTACAGATGTTTGGGGGGATAAATTTTTTTCTACAATTTTTACTTCAGTTTTTATGCAGAAAACAATGTTTGCATACATTATGTTAATCCAACTTTGCAATACTTTGTAAAAACCTGTTGATTCATGAGTTACATTAGCTTCTGCTTCATGAGACATGTTTTCCCCAATACCTTGTCCTACTTCAGTCCCCAAAGCATATATTTAATTTGGTATATGACACCATGTTCCTTTACAGATGAATACAAACAGTTCCTCATTCAGAGAAATGCTAAGGCTGTCCTTAATGCATTAGTTCATCGTAGGGATAAAAAAATTTTTTTTTCAGTCAGGAATGTATGACTATAACAGAGAACTCATCAGAATTTCACGATAGAGTCCAGATACCCAAAACTATTCTAAAACCATTGCATGGGAATATTATAGAACATGGTTTAGAGTCACTTTGCCTAGCCAGTACCTGAAGCAAGGGTGCCTTCTGGCCAAGTGTGAGTAGCGGGTTCAGCTGCAAATGAGGAGCGCCTCTGTGAATTGGTCCTGCTTTTCCATTGTCTACTCCTAGAGTCATCTCCCCCCACCCCGTCACACCCTCAGTGCTCTGTGTTGTTCACCTGCTGAGCACTTGCAAGATCCCAACCTGGAATGAGAAAGCTGGAGTTCATGTTGACGCGTGCATTCAACAATAGGGGAGGGATAGGCGTGGGTGATTTGCCCAGCTCTGGAAGCATTTCTGGAGGAGAAAGATTATTGAGGCCAACAGACTTGACCTGTTTGGCCTTCAGTTTCCATCTGCCTTGAAACTCAGGTTCATCCCCCGCCCCCTTTTTTAAATTGCCCTAACCAGTGGTAGGAACCACAAGGAGAATAGTCAAAGCTGGTCTGTGTATGCGTGTGGCCGCTGAGTGTATTTGGGTGTTACGGTGTGCATATGTGTATGTCTGGCATTACATTAATAAACGAATCCCATTTTAGAACTCTAAAACCTAAGATCACTGGGGCGGCTGAGTGGCTCAGTCATTTAAGTGTCTGTCTTTGGCTCAAGTCATGATCCCAGGATCCTGGGATTAAGCCTCAGGTCCTTGGGCTCCCTCCTCAGTGGGGAGTCTGCTTCTCCTACTTCCTCTGTCCCTCTCTCTTTGTGCATGCTCTCTCTCTCTCTCTCTCTCAAATAAATAAGTAAAATCTTTGAAAAAAAAACTAAAAATAAATAAAATCTAATATTACTTGTTTGAGCACTTTTCATTTTTTTCCTGTCTGTGCTCATATACCCTAGCATACCTCATCTATCCTATAATATGAGGAAAGAAAATAGGAGTCAATTTCCACATTGCTTATCTCTGCTTTAATTACAACATATTGCATGGGAGACATTATTTTCAAATGATTTCCTTTTCTCTCGGTCCTGACTGTTTCTCATCCCACAGCAAATATTTGCTTAAACGGTGTAAGCCATCTGTAGTTTATAAAACACCTTTAAGCTATTGTTTTAAAGTTTCATACCTTTTAATGTTTTCCTATTTATTTCCTGCTGATACCAACATATACCCTGCCAAAACCAATCTTTGGTGGATACTAACATATTCATATCGAACATTTGATCCAGAAAGTTTGCAGATAATAAGCAGAGTGAACATCTGCGAGGGCTAGATAATTTTTAATATTTATGGAGAGTTCACTTCTGTGTTGTAACCCTTATGATGAGTTCAGTTATCCAAGACATTGTACAGTGTGAGTCCTTGCAGTGGATTGCTTAGTGGGAGAGGTTTGAGGATTGAGGACTACATTGTTTATTAATTGGGATTTCAACTGTGTAAGAGAATATTACTTGTACGAGCACCATGCGAGGTATCTATGGGAAGGAGTTGATCTCACACATTTTAAAATGGTACATGCCAATTGCATTATGGAAAAATGTTTCTATTTTAGAGAGAAATGACCCAAAATAAAGCAAATTTATTTTAGTAGTAAGGCAATTAATGTTTTGTTTTTGGTTTTATTTATTTATTTATTTATTTATTTATTTATTTTGACTATGAACAAGATGTCTTGGTGCTTGGCTAACCCCGTGGAAAAAAGAAAAGTAAATGATAACTGTGGAATTAGAACAATATCTCATTAGTGTATTCCACTCTTTGTAAAGTGTTAGTGCCTGGAAACAATTAGTCACAGGTTCAAGATTCATACCAATGCATTTTATGGCCAGGAAACTGGTCCAAGGTTTTGCTTTTTTTTTTTAAGAAAGTATTTTAATACATTCTCTACCCCCTCTCTGAGGCAGTTCCCATAAAATCAGATAAGGTGAACTGGCTGCCACAGTAAGATGGTAAAATGATATACGTTGTTCTGATCTGGTAAATAAATTAGCAATAAAATTTAGATTCAGAGATCTGAAGAGTAGTTTTAGAGATCATGGGGTTTATCCATTTGTTAAACTAAGCCCTGAATAAATTAAAAATAAAATGAAACAATAACAACAACAACAACAACAACCCCAAATGGCCCAAATGGGTAGAAATATTAACCTGCAGTGACTCTCCCAGCTTATGAGCTCCTGCTTAGGAATCTCCGTTTGTCTCGTGCACATTACTATTGCTGAGAAAGCCTATCCCCAAGTTGTTTAAATCTGTTGGCAAAATCATGGTGTGCCAGAGAGCACTATTTATAGGAAGAGGGGCTTCAAGCTTTTTATCCTCCAACTCTCTTCTAGTCTCTTTTTCTGCCTTGCAATTTCCATTCAGATTTTGAAATGAATACTGAAGATAATTTATCTTGGAGTTTAAGAAGTACCCTTCTCCTCTTACCTGGTAACAGCTGGAAAATAATTGAAGAAGGAATCAGAAGATTGGCAGAGCACCATTATTTTGTTTTGTGTTGTTTGAATCTGCCTGCATATATAAATTTGATCAATTATTAATTGACCAGAATGAGGCTATCAATTTCCATTGTAAATTTCACTTTGTGCCCCACAGGAAAAAAAAAAAAATACAGGTTACCTTTTGTTGAATTTGGAGGTAATGATCTTGCTAAAAGTATTAATGAAATATAGATCTCTCAAAATTCCTCAGCACAGGAGTGTGGTGTGGTCCAAAAAATTCTGCATAACTATACATCTGATAAGCAAATAAGTATTTCATCTCATGGGACTATATAGTTTTCACCAAGATGAAAAGTAATTTAAGAGCTTATGCGAGGGCTTGATATAAACAAGAGGTGCAAAGAATAGATCTGTAGAATAAAGAAATCATCTGGATGAATAAAAATCAGTATGTTACAATCTGTAATGTGATCAAGTAGTCCAAGGCTATCTGTGGATCTAAGAAGCAGTGACCTATGTCCCTGCATTGTCAACTGCCACGGAATGCCTGACCCATGCTTGTTATGTAGTAAACTGTTGTTGTAGTAATTAGCTGATCAGCTAATCTGTTATTCACTAGGAAGAAGGCTGTTGGGGCACGTGGGTGGCTCAGTCAGTTAAGCAGTTAAGCGTCTGACTTCACCTCAGGTCATGATCCTAGGTCCTGGGATGGAGCACTGCATCAGGCTGCTGGCTCAGTGGGGAGCCTGCTCCTGTCCCTTTCTCTCCCCCTACCTCCAGTCATGCTCCCTTGCTCTCTCTCCTTCTCTCTTGCTCTGCACTCTCTTTCTCTCAAATAAATAAATTAAAAAAAAAAGAGGCTGTTTTTCTCTTCTTTTCTGAATAATCTGTATGCATCAAATAAAATAATTAAAGTGGGTGTAGTTAAGTGATTTGGTGATATGACCCCTAGTAATTCAAACAAATCAATCAATCTAGAGAAGAAGGTAAGGTGGGTTCTCATCTAGCTGAGAGAATTGAGTATGGAGGACCATCTTTCAGGTATGTAATGCTTCCCCAAAGCTTGTGTAGTATAAACAAAAGTTTCTTAACTGACTTGTTTTCCTACTCACTTGACTCTTCAAAACTGGTTTAATAATAATTTTGCACACTGCTTTCTATCTATTCAGGACAACACAGGACAGGCTATGATTTCACATATAATGGAAGTCTGCAAAGGTAAAATGCTAAATGTAATTGGGCTATGTACTTGAGCTTTATGCTTCTCTTGAACGAAACACCAGCATCCCTCAAGACTTGCTGACAGATGTTATCTATAAGGTCACTTATGCAAACCTCTGTTAACTCAGGCTGCGAAGACACGAAAGAGTTTATAGAAAAAACATTTCAGGAGTAGTGGCATTATTTCCCTTCTACTATGAGTCTTTACAATTCTAACTCAGATGTTTGAAAAATGCATTCTTCATTTCTTTCTTCATTTAACCTTAATCCAGGGGGTGTAATGCAGACTTCCTCAGTGACATGTTATGAGGGTACATATTATTGTATCAGAACAGTGATCTAGGCAGCGGGGCAGATGACATAAACTTGTCACGATCCATCACCCAGGTCTTCCTTTCCAGGCCTTACCCCCTCACCATGCTGCTGCTGTATTATTCTGATAAGCGTAACTCCGCAGCCCAGTGGCCCCAGGACGTAAGGCTTTCTGAGGTCTAGGCGAATGTTGACATACAGATAAACCACGGATGCAAGCAGTTATCAAATGTTACAGTTTGGAGACAGATCTGATTATGTCGTTTCCCTACTTCCCTGATTCTTTGTGGAACTATTCCAGTACCATTCCCTTACTTGGGCTTCTTTAGATTTGTAAAAATTAGTTGAATTCAACAAATTTTTGATGAATGCCTTCTGTGGGTCAAGCACTAAACTTTGAGAATGGATAATGGACGTTTCTGCCCATGGCGAATTTACCATCTATTATCCTTTAAAAAACATCAAATTAACAGGTGTGCTTTTTGCTTCCCTCACTCCGAGGCCTACCGCCAACTGCTGCTTATCAGCACACTTGCACGACCCTTACCCAGCTCTGAGGAAAGTGAAACACCCCTCGTAGACTTATCTCTATCACAAGTGAGAAAATAACTTGCCGCGCCCAAGATGTTTATTTGTGGAGGAAAGAATATTCCTATGGATCTAATTTACAAACAAGTGTTTCAGGATCATGACTTAAATCACCTTACCTTTCACCTTCACTTGGGTTCTTTATCTGGCCCATAGGCATTTGGGTTTGTGATTATATATCCGTTGTTTACTGGCTACTTCTAACTTTTGCTGACAGTCCTGCCACAGATGGTATATAATCTTTGATAACTTCTTTCTTTACCTTTTGTCTACTTTTTTCTTTCCTGTCTCTTCTGTTTTTTTTTCTTTCAACTATTTTGTTTTTTGTTTTTTTTTGAAAGGGCTGAATTTTCAAAGATCTCATTAAGCAATAAGAGTATTTCTTTTCTTGGCAGGCAAATTAATGATAGCATCTTCACTATAATCCCTTTGATTCTGTAATTGTCATTTGTTTACAACATATTTGTCAGTAGTGATTGGGTTGCGAGGCTAAGTACTATAAAAAAATAATCCTTTTGTCTTGTTCATTTGTTTGAACTCTTCCATTCAAGCAAAGATCATATCATGAAGTGAGACAGTCACATTTTATATTCCACCCAATGAAATAGTCATAGGTGTAACTATTCCATATACGAAAGTGAATATTTTTGTAAATGAAATAGCTTATGCTTTTAGTTTATCATTTTTGTCCGAGCATGTTTGATCTTCTTCTAGATCTCCATATTATAAAGATCCCAAGACAGCTGTTGTCCTGAGTCTTTACAGAGGCTATCTGACCCCTCCACATAGGAGAAACTAGAAAGGACTGCTTATAGACACATTCAGAACATCTATTTAATCAGTGACAAGAAAACATACAATTAGCTTTAAAGGGAAGCCGCAACGCAACAGCACACTTCAGAGGACAAAGCCCTCATGACATTTTCTGTCCTTGGCTGAATGCAAACTTAAACACCCCCACTTACACCAAAATAGCTGTCTATAAAATGCCATCTGTGAAGCTGGATGTTTTGGGGGCGGGGGAGGAGGAGAGAAATAATGCAAGGTAAACCGACATGGGGCGGACGTCAGCAAAAGCGGGGACATTCAGAAACGCAAACCTCATCCGCGAGTCCTGTGGTACAAACAGCAGTGATGTTAAAAATTGCCCAAAGAAAACATAGAGACATCTTTCTATAAACACAGAACAAAAGTGTCTTCAACTAAATGTATTTCTGTAGTGTCTGAAAAGGCAAAGCTGTGTAGTATTACTGTAATTATCACAAGCACAATTTTCCTGGGAGTGAGAAGGTTGTTTTGTTTTCTTAGGTTATTGTGAAGTGCACATTAGTGAGTAACGGCAGTCCCTTTAGGTAAACACCAATCTCATCTTGTGTGTGTAAACATAGATTTAGGCATTTTAAAAAGTTCGTTTATTAACCAGTTAAATAGGGAGTTTGCTGTTTCTCTTAGAAAAGAGGGAAGAGAAGTATGTATTCAGAGTATGAATCAGGAGTATCGGGAGGTTTGGGATAAATAAAATAGGCAGCAGGGAGATACTCCTTTTGTAGGATCTATGTAGTGTGAACTTCTGAAAAATATCCCAGTTCTGAATTGGACTAGAAGTGCCACGGTTCTCTCTTTACTCTCACAAAACAAAAACACACAACAACAACAACAAAAACAAACAAATAAACAAACAGAAAAACATGCTAAATTTGAACTCTGCTTTATGATTTTTATTCCTTACACATGAAAAAAAAAAGAACAACACTGATACTGCATTAGCAGTGGCACTCAACCCTGGAAGAGGTGCATACTTAGAATCAATTCATTTAACTTATTTATATTCAAAAGTAATGAGTACCGAAGTTCATTACAATTATCCTGAATCGAAAGGTCATGCCCTGCAATACTAGGGCTTCATCTTGTGGGAATAAGATCAGAAGAAGGCAAAGACAGGGAGAGCTCTTTATGCCAGAATATGGTATATGAACCCAAAAGGAAAAAATGAAGAAAGGAAGGGAATTGTTAGTGGTTTTTTTTTTTTTTTATGTTAAAAAAATGTTTTAAAAGATTTTAGCAATGAGACCAGGGGTGTAAAAGAATTGAAATATGGTGCTGAGGTCATGGAAGACAAACTTTTAGATGAAAAGAATCTAGAGTCGAAAATAAAAATAAAATTCTCACTTTCTGTCCTTGGCATGCCTTTGAAATTCAGAGCACTATTCTGGTAGACGAGAATATTAACAATTGGAATGCAAACTGAATTGGTATAATAAGAAATATCAAAACTCTCATTTTAGTAATCAGAGTCTGAGTCACAGAGGACAGCCCTGCTTGAAGCCCATTAACACATCATAATAACAACCACCTGATGTAATGAAAACAAATGAATTCCAAAGAAATAGAAAATATAAGATTGGGTCATTATCGCACCAGCTAATGAGGAACAGACTTTACCTGTTGTCTTGGCTCCCAAAGAAATTTTTCAGTCCACTGAGGGCATTTTACACCAGGAAATATTTCATTCTGTTTTGGAATTTCTCCTTGGAACATGTTACAGAACCATTTTCTTGCCTTCAGCCTTCTTGTTTTAGTTTAGCTAAGCTGAAATCCCTGTCTGTTGCTCATTACTTTATTTGTAATTTTGCAGAAAATGAGGAGGTGAGAGAGCTGGGACAGAAAGGGGGAGTGATTGAAATATTAGTGTTCGAACTCAAAATGCCCTGGTGATCCCCGGACAAAGCCAATGCTGAAAGGGTCCTTCTCACTTTTATTTGTCATATTCCAATGCTTGATTTACAGTTTAGTCATTGCTTCTGACAACCGTTCCTGGTATAGTGAAAGGGATGAGCACCAGCTTTGGAATTTATGTGACTTTTGGTAACTCGGGATTCTAATCCATAATATGTGTTGAATAGTAATAATTCATGCACTAATTCCCTATCTGTTATGGGGATGAAATTGTGTGTCTTCCTATACATTTCTGCCCAGCTACCAACACCCTAGGTATCTTAGAGCAGTTCACACATGAACCGCATCAAAGGCCTCCTGCCTTCTCTCCTTACTTCCTTCTTTTCTCAATCCAGCCCACCCTTCACACTATGCTGGAGACATCTTCCTCATATTGAAAATTTAGAGCTTGTTTTTGTTATTTATTTATTTATTTTTCTTTTTTTCTCTTCTGATCCATTACCCAACCATTTCTCAGCTAAGGGAAAATTCTCGCATGAATTACATGTCTCTATTGTTTTTTAGACTGAATATAGGCAAACTCAGCTACAAGTAATGAATACTTCTTCTCATCTGATTGTAATTCCACTCTTTCTTCAGTAGATTTAATTCTGTTTTAGCGTCTGCAGTGCCTAGGTTAATACCTCAAGCCTAGTAGATGCTTAAAAGTTAGGATAATAAATTAATAAAAGTCATATAGAAATCCTAAAATGCTATATGAATGTTAGCTGTCCTTTTTTTTTTTAAGATTTTATTTATTTATTTGACAGACAGAGATCACAAGTAGACAGAGAGGCAGGCAGAGAGAGAGAGGAAAGCAGGTTCCCTGCTGAGCAGAGAGTCCGATATGGGGCTCTATCCCAGGACCCTGGGATCATGACCTGAGCCGAAGGCAGAGGTTTTAACCCACTGAGCCACCCAGGTGCCCCTAAATGTTAGCTGTCTTGCTGTTGTTATCCAATGCTGACACCCTGGAATGTTGCAAGCACATACTTCTGAATAGATATGGATTCGAATTTGAATTCCCCCACTTATTAAGTTTATGTCCTTGGACAAGTTATGGAACCTCTCTCAAACTTGGTTTTCTGAGCTATAAAATGGAGACAGTAGTACCTACTTAACAAGGTGATAATGCCCACAACCTCATAAGAATGCTGTCAGAACTCACTGTGTAGTACCTAGTGTTGTATCTGGCTCACAGTAGATACTTAATCCAACTTCTTGTCTAACTAGTTTAGTCTGTGGACAAATCTGGGGGGACCATGAAATTTTTTTTCACATGGCTTGCTGAGTTTATGTCATGCATTCCATTGTATGGCTATATTCTGAATGAACCTTAGCTGTAAACAAATTATATATGAAGGCAATAGCACAGTGAGATTTAAAACTATATAACAGAGTTACCAACCTGTTCAAAACATGCCCCATTGGCTTGCCATGATGTCAAAAAAAAAAAAAAAAAAAAAGGAAGAAAGAAAGAAAAATCCCACAGTTGCCTGCCTATAAGTCTTTTTGTTTTGCAAATATACTCAGGAATGTAAATTATTAAACTGTTATTGATATGTTAATGTTAAGAAACAATGCAAAATAATCTCAGAGTTGGAAGATAACCCTAAATATAGGTGGAACATATAATCTCCTTTGCTTAAGATAGTTCCAGTTTGTGCCTATTTTTTTTTAGCACAACTGTTAATGGTACTCCTTTTCACTCTGGTCTGGGTTTGAAAGATAAATTTATGGTCACCCTACCTAAAGATATTTGTCCGATCTCTATCTTATGCTTGAGATCTTTCTGCTATGTCCCTTTCATGTGGCTATCAGTTGGTTTAAACTATTTTTCCAACGAGGAACTTACTACCTCTTGAGGCAGCCAAATATGCTGTGGTTTGGTTCTGATAGATCTTCCTTAAAATACACCAAATTAGGTCTAGTTTTTTGCTTCCACCCACTGGTTCTCACTATGCCTTAGGGTTATACAGAACAACTGTAATGCTTCTCCCACATGACAGCCCTTCAAATATTTGAAGACAGCAATCATGTCCTGCCCGAGGGTGTTCATTTCTTGGTTATGCGTCCTCACTGCTTAGTTCGATTTTTGCCCATATAACTTAACAAAGAATTTTATAACTATTCTGATTGTTCTCTCAATGCATTACAGTTTATCTTTATCCCTATCTAACTGAATTGCCCAGAACACAACAAAATACAATTGTGGATTGACTGACATCAAGAAAAACAAGACTGGAACCACTGTCTTCGGGTACTTTGCTTCTAGTAACAAAACCAAAAATTTAGTAGTTGTTCTGCTCACCACCTTAAACTATTTTGTTTTGTTTTTCCCAGAACTTATTTTCTAAAAACAAAGGCATGTTTCCCTCATTCCAGTGTTTGTACCATTGCATTTTCATATTCAGACTGCAGCATGAAGAGCAACCTCCAAAGAAACAGAGCGTAGAGCAAACACAATTGCTTGGGAGAGAATATTGTCACTTCAGGTTGTTATCCAGGAAGGGAAGGTCTGGATGTTATCTTCAAGGACTGGAGTGTAGTAGAAGAACCAAAGCCAAGAGAGTACAGGATTCTTGATGTGGGAAACATTATTAACACAGTAATACTTCTGATATATTCCCTTTCCAGGGCTAATGGAAGATTAAATTTCACAACTCCCTATGCCATTAAGCAGGGTCAAATGATTAGTGATGGTCAATGGGTTTTCACAACAGTGATGAATATCAGGTATAAGTTGGTGGACCAAAGTGGAGGTATATAACTTTCCATGCTTCCTTATGGTGCCAAGGATAATTCTGAAGCTACGTTTTGAAGAGAAGTATTAGAATATTAACATAGCCTGAACACTTAACTACCACTTGGGGAAGCTTCCATGGAGTATCATCAATTTTTACAGTTTCTTTTTTTTTTTTTTAAAGATTTTATTTATTTATTTGACAGACAGAGATCACAAGTAGGTAGAGAGGCAGGCTGAGAGAGAGGAAGGGAAGCAGGCTCCCTGCTGAGCAGAGAGCCCGATGCGGGACTCGATCCCAGGACCCTGAGATCATGACCTGAGCCGAAGGCAGCGGCTTAACCCACTGAGCCACCCAGGCGCCCCAATTTTTACAGTTTCTAAGGCCTGTACTGACTGTGTACTTCACAGGGGAGTCTGAGTCTATAAACATTGAAGAACCAGTGGAGAAATGATTCTTCACTTCCATTTAATAATCACTTACTATAGGATAAGGACCATGCTGAGCACTAGATTTTCTCAATCTGTCTTTCCAATGGTCCCATGAGTTAGTATGGGCTTTAATGTACATATGAAGAATAGAGATGAAGTTATTTCTCAAGGTGTTAGATGGTTAGTTTTTGTTTATTTGTTTAAGATTTTATTTATTTGAGAGAGAACACAAATGTGGGGAGGGCAGATGGAGGAGCAGACTGCCCGCTGAGTATGGAGCCTGCCACAGGGCTCCATCCCAAGGACCCCAAGATCATGATCTGAGCCAAAGTCAGTCGCTTAACTGACTGAGTCACCCTGGTGCCCTGTTTGTTAGTTTTTTTAACATGGATTTTTATGGCTTCAAGTCTGTGTTCTTGCTACTTTACTAGGCTTCTTTTACTATGCATATCTAGGTATTTAATTTTGGTGTACCTGTTGTCCAGTGAAAAATTATTATTCTAAGTTTAAAAGAAAATATTTTAATAATTCACTCAACTATTCAGCCTTTCTTTCAATAAGATTTTCTTGAGCAAAGATATTCAACCAAGTGCTGGTATTAGTTATTAAAACGATTAAGACAGGCCTCTGGCCTCCCAATTCTCTCCTTACTCCCTTTTTCTTGCTTTTTATTATGAGAGAATTCTTCCCTATTCTTAAAATTTCCTTCCAGTGAAAAAAGTTCAATTGATGTAAGTCTGGGTCTCTAATGTTTTACTTGCTATGCCTCTGGGGAGAGGGAATGATGTTGCTTATTAGCCAATTTAGGAAAAATAGCTAAAAGTTCAGACTAATTCCACCTTTCTTCTTTCGAGGGGATCTGACTTCTGTGAGCTCAGTTTATTCTCTGCTGTTCTTTCCTGAGTTTCTCTTCTGTGAAAATTTCCCTTCTTTGAAAAAGGAAGGCTTGCTCCAGCCCAATGTTGCCTGTGCCAGAGTTAGCAAATCACTCTAATTTGGGGATCAGTGATCAAGTCCATTTGGCATTCACATTAGTCAAACTTCACCAACATAATGTCTACCAATACTAAAAGTGGTATATTTGCCTTTCTATTAGTTTCCTGTTAATGTGTAATAAATCACTACAAACACAGAGATGGAAAACACACATACTCATTCTCTCATGGTTTTTGTAAGTGAGACGTCTGCTTAGGATCTCACCAAAATCCAAATGTTGGCCTGTGTCATGGTTGTCATCTGTGCTTGGAGTGCTCACTCTTGCTAACTACTTGTAGGGAAAATTTATTTCCTTGCTGCTGTAGGACTGAGGGCCCTGTTTCCTTGCTGGCTTTCTACTGGGTGCTGCTCTCAGCTCATATAGGCCATCTGCACTCCTTGACATATGACCTCCTCTATCTTCAAGCCAGGAATGGCAAATCAAATCCTTCTTCTACTTTGAATGTCTGACTTCTGTGACCAGCCAGAACTTTTTGCTTTCACAGGGCTCATTTTATTATGTCAGGCCTCCTAGATAATCTTCCTATTTTAAGGTCAGCTGTGCCATATTACAAAACCTAGTCATGGGAGTAAAATCCATCATAGTCACAGCCCCAGAAATTATGCAGTACATGTACACTATGGGAGGAGAGTACAGGAGATCTTACTGGCCATCTTAGAATTCTGCCCACTAGAGCCTCCATCTTGATTTTTCATTTTATCTGTCCAATTGTCAAGAAGTGATAGAAGAGGGATAGAAATGTTTATCAGAGACCTTTCAATGTTTTCAATAGTTTCTTCCTTCCCTTATCTCAGGGGTGTGTGTGTGTGTGCGATCTTTTTGACTATAGAAAACAATAGATAAAAGAAACTGGGAACACATATATAAAATATGCATACACACATGCGCGCACACACACACACACACTGCTTTCTATCTCGTATTCTAGTTTCTAGGAGAGAAAATCCTAAAGGTTAATGAGTACTAAAGCAAGGGGTAGGAGTGGAGAGAAGTAGGAGGAGAATCACAGAGAAAATTTTTTTTTCCCCAGATTGTCAACCTTCTCCTTCCTTTCTTTTTGGCATTAGAATCAAGTGATCATCCAAGAAGCATTAGCTAGTGTATCTGGCTCTTCCTGTAAGACTGGAGACTCAGTTCACTCTTGCTTATTAGATTCCTTACCACAATGTTTACTGTGACTCTTTTCGCTCAGAATCTGCCTTCAAGAAATTGTTCAGAGTTTTCTATGAATTAAATTCCTGAGATTTAAGGAACTTGCAAATGAATCCTTTCATATTATCTCTATATTTATTATATTGAAAGTTCCTGACTTAAAAGAAAGTACACTAAGTTATATACAAGCTTATGACTTTAGACCTGGAGGGTTAGTTAAGGAAAGAACATGATTTATTTCACTGACAGGATCCATAATAGATGGCTAAAACTCCTCAAGAACAAGCCTCCAAGAATCTCTAGGATCTTCTTAGTAAAGTCTCATTTTGCATATAGAAAAAGTTGCAAAATACCTGTGACTAGCCAGAAGTAAGACAGGACCATGATGAATCAAAATATATTTTGTTTGGTAATGGCTTTTCTGTTCCCTGGAAGAAAGCAGCATTTTAGTAATTGAATTGAATATGAATATCAAGTTGTTATATAAGATGCTTACAATGAAGTTTAAATAAGAATGGAATCATCTTTGCTTATGACATGCAAGCTATCCATTCACCTAAAGTTGTATGACCAACGAGGTACTATCTAAAGATATTCACATCTATTTAAGGTTGGTGTTGCTGGTTGGAGAGCAATTTGATAGTCAACATGATTTTTGTCTAAAAATATTCATATAAGAAAAATTGAATGATACTGGGAGATCAACTGGAAATATACCAATGGAACTCATAACAATTTCAGACACCTCCAGCTTCAGGGCTAGTGAAGCAGCAGCACCCATGACAACTGAACTGCCTACCCATGCCAGTGGTGATTTGTTGACAAATCACCTTCCAGGATGAGTGGCATATTTGATAACTAGAGAGCATGCAGCCATAAAATCAAAGCAAAGATTGAGGGCCTTTTCTTCCAGAGTTGTTGAAAGAAATGGAGACTTGCTCTCTTTTTCGTGGACTCTAGGCTAATGTTTAGGGATCGCAGTGATTTCAGCCAACAGAATCTCGTCAAAATTCCTGGATTGCTTCTTCATGGCTATGACTCCTCATGCTGTGTAATGCTGGTCATGCTGCAGTACAGAGCATGACATGCTTCCCACTGACAACGGGGTATTAGAGCACTGGCTTCACTCCAGTATTAACACGATCATTTCTGGGACCACAGGGAAATTGTACTACCTTTTTATGCTGAATGAAGTGTCTTAAATAGGCATTTAATTTATTCATCGTAACGGTTGTTTTTGTTGAATAAATACCAACTGCTTATTAAAAACCTATTTATTGAAGATGAGCAGCTATATCATAGACACATATCAAATTTATGATTACTAAATCTCAGTTAATATGCTTTGAATATTCTATTGGTCTTTAACATACTGTACCAAGTTGACTGTATTTATCCTAACCCTTCAAAGAAAAATAGCTGCTATTGAATAATTATGGATTTTTTCCCCCTCTCAGGCTTATTTACACAATGTTAAAAACTATGCAATATTTACCTACTCTACCTTATTCTTAGCAGTTAAATTTTCAATAAATGTGTTTTTAATATTCAATTGATTTATAATCAATAGGGATTAAGTATCTTGTTAAAACCAAATTAAAAGTGTGAGATATTTATGACATTCATTGTAATATGTTACCCAAAATTCCTCTTAATCTCTTTGTAGCTCTCCTGGGAAGAAGCTAAAATTCTGTTACCAGAAAAAGGATTATTTAATTTGTTCCAGAGCAAAAGCATATGAAAGAGCTAAACTCTCTGGTCAGTGATTCAGTTGCCAAATGGGTAGCTAGAATCTTCACCCAAGAAACAGCAAATGAGACAGTTTTGTATTTTTCAAATGTTCCATATTCTCATTCAAGAAGCTGACAGCAATTCTCCATGCCTTCAGTGTACTGATAAATAATTGAATTGGGTCGTTTCCAAGATGCAACACTGATTTATTATCATTATTATTATTTTGCACTATTGGTTAGGATATGAGGATAGACTCTCTATACTAAGTTTGATAGGGATTTTCATGCAACAGCTGACATTTCTAGGCCTTACATCCTGAGAAGAGGCTGCCCAAGATGTGGCCTTCTTATGGCTTCTTGTGGGCTACACACTGAGACATCTATAATTTGAATTGTTTTCAACTGATTTCTTGCATTTACTGATTAATAAAAATGCTAGGTATGTATTTCTGTTTCTTCTTCTTTTCTTTTTAAATCTACCTTGCTGGCTTCCTTTTGAGAACAGAGTTGTAAGAACAAGCAACACAATTTATAAACATTAGATATAGAGGTTGCAGCTGTTGGAATCCATATTGTCTATTTTTGGAGTGTTTTAAGATCTCAAGAAATGAACTTTCAATTCAAGATTGGCATTTTGAAGTAGAAAGTGGAATTCAATTACTAACAGGAAACAGGATATTTAGGGGGAGAATAATCAAGTTAGTATACTGTCCTATCTAACTGCCATAATAACTCCAGTGAAGGTAACTACCTCCCACTGGGCATTAGGATATTTTTATGAGGTCGTTCAACAATACAGATATTATACATACTGCTCCAAATGCTTCCAATACAATTTGTTTTATTACTGTGATATTTGATTGGAATCATCTTTTGTAAAAGTCAGGAAAAGCTCATTATGATATTTTTCTTTATTCTTCTGACTCTCTTGATTGTTATCTTCTCTAGACAACAGCCAGGCATGTAGTTAGCATTGTCTAGGGACTTGAGCTTTTTCCTGGCAAACCATTTCACAAAGGTCAACAGAGCAAGAGATTAGCCCCCGACTGGTTAGATAGAAGCTAACCTAGGCACTTCAAAGGAACCAACAACCTTTTTTGCTCTTTGTGAATTCAGTTATAATCAATGGGATGTAAAGATTACACTCATTTCTGCTTCCAGTCACACACCCCTTTTTCTTTGCATTAGTATTGATTTAGCTATGAGCCTATTTAACCATTAAAGGCATTACTTTATTCCCAAACCCTGCGTTTAAAGGCATCTAGAGTGTCCTTTTAAGAACTAAGAGAGCAGATCGGTCTACCTCTCTTAAGTTATACTGGATTGGATTCCTGTTGGGAAAACCACCATCAGGTAGCTATTTATGCACGTAGGGGGGAATTATCTGATAGTGATTTTGACAAGTAGGATAGCTGTTTCAATTCTGTGATAATAATTGTAACATAAATAGTAATATAGTTGTTAATTATATGAACCAGTTCTTGTCATAAGCACTTAAGGTAATTTAAGTCATTTAATCCTCAGAATAAAGCAGTTATATCCCATTTTATTAATAAGAAAATTGGAACTTAGACCAATTAAGTAGCTTGTGCAAAGTCACACCACTCTTCAGTATTGACCCTGATATTAGAATCTAAATCTGTGTGAAGCAAAAGCTAATGTTTTCCCCATTATTTATGCTATTACCAATACTTTAAAATACTTCTCAGTTTTCAGAAGATTTGGTTGATTTCATATGATAATAAAAGTTGTTGAAGACCACTTTTCTGCTTTTACACTCATTATCTTATAATAATTTAGCCTTTGTCCAGCTTCCTTGAAGCACTGATGAGCTAGATTACCTACCTAATTGTATTCACCTCCAGTTATATTTAATATGGCAGAAATCCATGTGAGATAGCATTTACTACATTGGGTGAGACCACAATTATTTGTTTCTCCATTATTATGTTTGTTTTTGTTTGTTTCCCCAGTGCTTAAATGTTCACCTGAAATAACACAAAAATTTGCTCAATGTTTACAGAAGGAAGGAAGGAAGGGAGGGAGGAAAGAGGGAGGGAAAGAGGTGGGTAGGAAGGGAGGGAGGGAGGAAAGAACAGGATTAGAAGAGGGACAGAGGAAAGAGGGAAAAGAAACAAAAGAATCTGGGAGATAATATTGCACCCTGGAGTGTGCTTTAGCTCTTGAATGCCATTCTTTGAATATGTGAATTGACTGTGTCTACTTGGCTTTATGACTGTGTGTAAAAAAAAAAAAAATGGTGAAAACAGATTTTAAAATAAAAATAAGTTACTGTCTCATGCCAAATATGTCTTTGATATTGCCAGAGAAACACATTAAGAGCTAATTTCTTTTAATTGAATATTTATTCCCTACTTGGCACAAATCCATCTGCTAATAGGTCCGATAATTGCATGGATGCCTGTGTTAAATTTACATGAATAGCTCCATTGTTGGAAAACAAATTGACCAAGTATCTACCAGACTCTGTCTTATCCAATACTTCATGGTAATTTTGAAGAGATACCATAAGAAATTGAAGCAATGAAATACTCCTATATTAACAACAAGATTTTTGTATCAAATACAAATAAATGAAGAACACAAACTAGGTTAAGAGGTCTTTTTATGTTTTGGGCAAATTAGAAGTTCTGAAACAAAGAGCTGGGTAATACAGAGGGCAATAATTTACTTGAAAAGTACACATATCACTCAAAGATTGACAAGTCATCTACGAGAATTGATAATCTTTTTCTTCTTTTCTCTGAGCCAGATGGCCCCTCCTTAATTAATATAAACGCATGGTTCCAAAGAGTTCATTGCCGTCTCCCCGCGGCCCAGCTGTGCCACAAATGATTCTTACTTCTGGGAGAATATATTGTCTTCCTGCTATCACCAGAATTTTCTGAAGAACCTTCTTTGCAACTCTGTCTCCTTCTTTTTCTTAGTCTCATTATCTTTCAAAAATAATCAGAATTGTAATTTAAATATTACAGTACATAATTAAGCACACTGGTTGACAGAGAATGAGAAACTGTGGCTTTAGGCAAGCATCAAAATTAATATGTACAATTGGGAATACATCTTGTAGCATAGGAATGTCATCTGGCTAGCATGCAGCGAGGAGCCGAGCTGAGCAGCCCAGGCTCCCTCTGACCATGCCACTTCCGTGGGTAAGCTTGACAAAATCCCAGGTACGCTCAGCCTGTTCTTGCTTTCTTCCAGTGCTTTGTTTCTATCGTTTGTCAAGGTGAAATTTAACTGCAGCTCCCCAGGGACCACCTCTTTCATCCTCTTAGAAGTCTCTGGTTCCTTTCAAGTGTCGGCATTTGTAGGTATATATCGTTATTATTGTTTCTGATTTAGCCTTGTGGCCAGTTGTAAAGAGTTTTTGGTCTAGTTCT
The DNA here is from genome assembly GCF_902655055.1 of Lutra lutra. Lineage (NCBI taxonomy): Eukaryota > Metazoa > Chordata > Mammalia > Carnivora > Mustelidae > Lutra > Lutra lutra. The sequence continues at coordinate 130,886,839 of NC_062281.1, read as the reverse complement.
CTCTAGAGAGAGTCTAGATGATCTAGAGAGGTGACTTAGCTGGGAACCCTGGGCTTTCAGAACCTGGAGAGGAGGAGAGGGGGACGAGGGGATGCGAATACGTGGTTAATTGGTCTCTGGGCTTCACAGCCCAGAATCACCTTAAAGTGGCCCAGTTGTGGAGCTGAAGCTATACTTGTTGACTCTCAGAGAACAAGGAGATGAGTGCCCCAGGCACAGCCAAGAGGCTATTTCTGGGTTTTGCCCCAAACTGGACATACGGAAATTTCTGTGATGTTGGTTTTTAGCACCACCCAGCTGGAGGATATGTACCGGGGGGCTATGCCAAAATGATGCTTCCAAATTTGTTGTCACCATTTGTCCTCTGAAATGAGCGCTAAAAGAAAAAATATACCATTACTTCTTCATCTGTTAAGAGAGCAAAAAGCAATGGCAGGCTGCAGCCCAGTTTACCAAACAAGGCAAAGGGAATCGGCTGAACTAAAAGTTGAAAAAAAGAGAAAAATAAAACAAGGAAAATAATAGAAAACTAGTGATAATTTGACAGTCAAGCAAAGCCTTTTGGTTGGCTTCATGGTGAACTTTGTGAACTTTAGAATAACCTTTTGCTCCCACTTGCAGCATCCCTGCTGATACAGCGTGCTTACTCTCCTGCTCTCTATCCTTTTTGGTTGTTGTTGTTATTTTGTTATTCCCTTGGGTTCCATTGTTGTTGTTGGATTTTTTTTTTTTTTTTTTTCTCTCTCTTCTCAAGAAAGGGCATAACGTAACGGACCCATTCACCATTTTTTTTTAATTGGGTCCATTGCTTCTGCCATGAAAGGAGAGCTGAATGCTGGTATTTTTTTTTGGAATCCTGTGCACCTTTATTGAGAGTGATAGAAAGATAATGTCTCTGGCAACTATGTTCTAAGGTCTTCCCCTTAATGACCTTAGAAAGTAAATTAGAAAACATGGCTATAGCCGGTGTTTCTTGATTAGGTCCATTTTTCTTGCCCAGAGAGTGTAAATGCTAGCCAGCATTGTTCAATTAGATGCCAACTTCTTCCTTAGCAATTGAATATTTTTATGTAGATTTCACTTTAAACTGCATAGGAATGTGGATGACTGCGTCTGACTGTGCCCAAGTTTGATAACAAGCTAAGCTGACAATGGAAACAACCATTTGCTCCATTTGCCTTTGATTGCAAGTGGCACTAAATATCTCTTTTCTTCCAATATTTTCTCAAAATTAAGATTTATTTGTTTAGTACTCATTTGTCCTTGTTTTTTTAAACAGATACAATTATAATAGATGACTATTTTTCCAGTATTTAGCAACCAATTTTACAGACAATTAAATTATGCTAACAAGAAGATTAATCAACTTTTAATGTGAAACTGTATTGTTGATTTCATTGTATACGTATTTTATGCTACTATCAAATATGCCAACTAGAAGTTTGTATATATTAAAATACCTATACCCGCTTGCACCCATGGCTATTAAACAATTAACCCACTTTTCATGGGTAATCAACCCACAATAATTTGGTTTGGGTGTTCATTACCCAGATTAATTCAAATAAAAAAGACACAGTGAGGCAGAAATTGGATAAGTGGATACTCTCTAATCCCAACTGTCTTAATTTTCCATGGGGATGTCTGAATTGGATTTTGACAAAATACCTCTCTTTATCACAACCCCCCTAATCAAATACAATGTGATATTTCTCTATTTCTTAAAATAAATTATTCTTCCATGAATGTGTTGAGTTACTAGTCTACAGAATTCTGAAGGACTGGGGTTATAGCCCCTCCAAATAATAATGGTACACAGTTAAAAATTATTTCTATTTACATATATATAATATACAGAGCAATAAATTCAAAGCACATATTGGAGGCATCTTAAAGTTATAATTAATTAATTTTAGATTCTTAACAAAATTATGAATTCTAGCAGTGATGTTTGGTTTTTCCAATTTTCTTTATAGCTCCCAGCTACTGTCAGTTAATCAGTGGCCAACAGAACTAAATGGAAATATGTGTCATCTCAGGGTATTAGGTTCATTTTATAATTTAACTCCTCTCAAAAGGTCAACACATCTGCATCGTCTGATAATAATAAATATGTAGGAAGATTGAGTATTTACATATATTTGGATCTATCTATATGTACATTTATAATTAAAAATAACCTAAATAGCCAACACTAAGAGACTTTAAATCAATTTCAGTATGTCTGTGTAATGTAAGCACTCATTTAAAGTAGTGTTTATGAAAACTATTTAACAACATGGACAATGCTTGTACGTTATGCCAGCGGTTCTCAACCCTGGCTGCACTTTACAATCAACCAGGGAGCACTTAAAAAAATAAATATAACTAATCCCACCTCTGGGGATTCTGATTTAATTGGTCTTGAGTGCGATCTGAGCATGAGTGTACTTTAAAATGTCAGCAGATTGTTATTTTCCATAACAACCAGGATGCCAAGATGTAAATATAGTATAATTAAACTATGTTAAAAATCTCCCAAATCTTGTTGAGAGTGAGAAGGAGATTAAAAAAAAAAATGATTTCAAATAATATGTTGTTGGGTTTGAGTGATATGACTTTGGATAATACTTATTTTTCATCTTTATATATTTAAATACTTTGTATATTTTTGATAAGCTTATATTCATTTTAAATAAAATTAAAGGCACACAGTATTCAAAATACATATTTTAGAAAGCAAAATCTGAGATGTGTACTTAGGACAAATTCATGGGCAATATACTGGCATAAAGATTTATTAGATGTTATAATCTTCCTTCCACATATGCACAAAGACAAACCCAATCTCTTGTATTTAGACCATGAATTCACACATGGAAATGTGATGTTATGCTTTGAAGCACTGAGCTTTTCCAATTCATGTGTCTTCTGGTCAGAATATAGGAACCCACATATAAGTGAACATGACATGAATAAGTAGAAAAACACAGGTGGGTCAGCAAGTAAATGATTTTCAATTCCCAACCGTTCTACCTGCAATAAATGTCACAGAACAAGACACAGGAAGCAATCCCAGAAAAAATGTTTCTGAGAAACATGAGGAGAGTCTCGGGACAGCAAACAAACTAAATCCTTTCTCCCCCACCTTAAATTAGAAATGTTTATAAAGCCTTTCCCATAGTAGTAATATAATATAGATGCATAAATATTTGGTACATGCCATTAATATTATGTTCTGTAACCACAGTTGAGTCTTCTGGGTTTTGTATAATCATTTTAAAAATAAAGCTTTTATGTTATTATAATGGTTAGTTTTATGTGTCAGCTTGCCTGGGTCATGGTGTGCCCAGACATTTGGTCAAATATTATCCCGGGTGTGTTTGTGAGGATGTTTCTGGATGAGATTAACATCTGATTGGTAGACTGAGTAAAAAGATTGCCCTCCCAGCCTAAGTCTCCAATAATCAAAGACCTAAATGGATCAAAAAGCCTGAGTAAGAGTAAACTCCTCCTGTCTGCCTGCTTTGAGGTGAAATATTGGTCTTTTTGGGCCTCAGGACTTGGGTGTGTAACCTATCAGCTTTTGGGCTTGAACTTAGACCATGAACTCTCCTAGTTCTCAGGCCTTCAGATTCTTACTGAAACTACACAGCAGTTCTCTTGGATGTCCAGCTTGCAGACTGCAGATCTGAGGACTTCTCACTTCCATAATTATGTGAGCCAATTCCTTGTGTGAGCCAATTCCTTATAATAAATTATTCGTTGGTTCTCCTATTAGTTCTGTTTCTGTGGAGAACTATAGACTAATAACTAATACACTTATTATGTCTATGTGAAAATCATTTACCACCTAACTGAACAGTGTAATTAGACTTCAGTTTAGTCCTCTGGTTTAAATATTACTAACCTTAGAGATCCTTAAAGAGACTATTTAAAATATTCAAACTTGTAACATTTTGGCCAGGTTTGGTACATAGCTGTGATTCTCATGAATTTGTTTTGCAGCATTCATGAACTAGACTCACTGATTTGGAATCCAGTATCTCCCAGTTTTAGATATCCTTACTTGTTTTCATGCAATAAATTCTCCAAGAATTTCCGTAAGTTTCTTAAGGGTGATGTTTTTGTTGTAGGATGTTTTTGTTTGCTTGTTTTAAAAGAAAAATGCCTTTTCTGTACCCACCCTCTTGAAATATATTTTTTTCTGAATACAAAATGCTAGGTTGAACTTTTCATCTTCTTGGGACTGTGAAGACATTCCCCTATTGCCTTTGGCTACCTAAATTGCTACTTTTGTAATTCTGCAGTCTAATTGCTTTTCCTTTATTTTGATCTCAGAGAGCTTTTAGATATTTGGGGGTAGAGGGCAAGAGCTATTCTACAGTTTTACTACAATGAGTGTAAGTCTGAATTTGCTTTTTATTTGTACTGCTTGGAATTCATTGGGATTCTCAAAATTTAGAACTAACTTCATTCTGAATAATTCTCATTTGTTAAAATTTTTCCTTTAAAAAAAAAACCAACTTTTTGAACATTGACTCTCCTATGTCCTCTTTCTCCTTTCACTCTGAATTTGGCTACCAATATCTCATGCCTTCAGACTCTCTTCTTTATGTTACTTCTTATAATACCAATTTGCATGTTTTCCATTAACTTGATTCAGTCAACAGCATTCTCAGTGATTGATTGATTGATTGATTGATTTCCCAACTACCTTTCCTGGTCACCAATTCTCTAGCCAACTCAGATTTTTAACTTTAGTGATTATATATTTCACTTCCAGTAGTTTGTTTGTTTGTTTTTGCACCTTGAACATTTTCAATAGTTTCTTATTCCTTGCTCATCTTAGGAGCCCATTATTCATTTCTTTGAATTTTTTTGTATACACTTTATTTTTTTTTTAAGATTTTATTTATTTATTTGACAGAGAGAGATCACAAGTAGATGGAGAGGCAGGCAGAGAGAGAGAGAGAGAGGGAAGCAGGCTTCTTGCTGAGCAGAGAGCCCGATGTGGGACTTGATCCCAGGACCCTGAGATCATGACCCGAGCCGAAGGCAGCGGCTTAACCCACTGAGCCACCCAGGCGCCCCTTGTATACACTTTATATTTTGTTTTCGATGACTCCAGTATCTAAAGGCCTTGAGGATGTAAATCTGATACTAATTGTTTCTGGTCTCAGTATTTTTCTCACTCATGGTGGCTCATTTCCTTGTGTATTTGATATATATTTTTTTCCTATTGTGAACCTATATTTACCAGGACTTAATTTGTGTATATCCCAAGAAGCCTAATTTGAGAATTCGAGAATCTTCTTTTCTGAGTGGAATTGTGTTTGTCTCTCTTTTTTTTTTGTTTCTTTATTTCTCTCTCTCTTTTTCTTTCTTTCTTTCTTTTTTTTTTTTTTTAGTTTCAGGTATAGAATTTAGTGTGTGTTTCCTTTGGGCATTTACAACCTACTTTAAATCAGTTTCTTCTCTTGGAGTTTCTCTGACTGTCATCTTTCTCTGGTTCCCATAATAAATAGACTTACCTGAGGTGAGCCTATAATCATCTAATTCTCAGAGTAGGCTATTAGGGCTGTTATGGTTACTTTCCCATCTGTTACTGTGGCAGACAGACTGGCCTCTTCTTGGGTTTTCCTTGCAACAGATAGGATGATCACATTTTGGAGACCAAAGTCCCATCTGCTTTTTCCCGGGTATTGCTTGCTCTTTGACACCCACCCCTACGTCCTGGGATCCATTTTTGCCCTGAGGTAGCCAAACTTCAGTATTTATTTATTCCTCTGGCTTTAGAATTCTGCTCCATGATTTTTTAGTCCCTGAGCAATTTCTTTTCTTATTTTGAAATTAGTACATTTAAATTAAATTTATAATAATGTACTAGTAACTAAGTGTTTTGCAGATGGAGGGTTTTTCAAATGATCTATGTACTAGAATTGTACCATATGGAACCATTAGTAGTATCTCTACACATGAATGGTCTTAGAACAAGTCTAATTCTCCTTTGCAAAATAAAACCTCTCATGTATTTGAAAATAGCTACTGAGATGGATCCCTTGTTTTTTTTTTTTTTTTTTTTTTTTTTTTTAGTGAGTTAGACTTCCTTCTGACCTACTACATTGTTTCCCATTGGACATTGTTTCAGGTCCACTCAACCTATTGACCTATTGCCTCAGAGTGCATTTCAGTTGGCTCTATGAACAAAGAATGGAAAAAACACTACTGTGGGGGAAAGCACAGAGCAGAACATCACCATCACCTTCTTCAGACACATTAATATAGTGTAAAGGTAAATTTGTCTCTTTTGTACAGAAACAGAACAATTCTCTTGTGCTTGTGGTTTCTTAAATCCATATGTCCTTTTTAGAGTTTTGCTAAGCCATACTTCCCAATCTCATACTTGTGGAGGGGTTTTTACTAAGATGAACACCAGAAATTGATATTTGCCTTTATTAATTTTCATCTTCTTAGGTTAAACTCATTATCTTAGCCTCATGGGTTCTCTTAGGATCCTAAGGTCTAACTTATCTGTGGTCTTTCCTGGCTTTGAAGGAGATATAGTTAGTCAATATTTTCTATTCCTCACAAGTTTCCCTCACTTAAATTTCACAAATATATATCAACATATTTTTTATTGCAAATTTTAAGCTGCTACCACCACAGGTATTTCTAAAGCCTGTGTGTGTGTGTTTCATCTTGGCTATGGAATAATAAAGATAAAGTTGTTAAGCCAAGGTAGAGATTTAGGTCTCAGAATATAAAAGTATAAGAAATAAGATATGCATATAAATGTAAACACTGTAGGCTGGATTAAAATGCAAATTCACTTTAAATTTTATAACTGCACACAAATATGTGCTAGGTTGGGTGGTTAAAAATTTATTTAATTACTTCTCACATACATTTAAAATGTCTTTGAAAAATACGACACAACACTGAGGATAGGATTTGCAGAAAATTCGCTTCATCTCTAACAACCTTTGTCAAAACATTCTTTTCCCTCATTACCTTAATTAATTTGGTCACTAATTTTAGCACATGAATTGTAGAAGAAAATTTAAACCAAAACACAATTCATTTTAATTGCATATATTAAAATAACTTTAAAAGAAGAGAGAATCTTACTCATTCCCCAATTCCACCACTATTTGTTATCTGCTCTATTTGCGACACTATTCTAAGTGTTGAAGATAAAACAGCCAAATCCTTGTCCTCATGGGGCTGAATCGAAGACAGATTTAAAAAAAAGAAAAACAAATAATCACATAATTGAATAAGAAATAAAATTAAAAAATGAACATTCAATATGTCAGATTAAGGAAGTACTGTGAGGAAAGAATCATAGTGAATAGGTAATGTCTTTAAGGGATAGGGACTATGATTCTAAATTGGCTGGTCAAAAAAGGCTTTAGTGAAAAAAATGACATTTGAGCAGAGCCATAATGTACACTTTATATGGGGAAACACAAAATATAAAAGGCTTAAGGCAGGGCAATATATGGAGTGCTCCAGGGCATCTGAAATATAGTTAAGGGGAAGATTTTAACAGCATGAAGTTGAAATGGAAAAAGTGGAAAATGGCCAATTCTGGCTATCTGATGAAGGTAAAACAAAAGGAATTCATTGTCAGATTGGATTTACCATATGAATAAAGAGGAATCTGCTGGGAATGGCCAGCAATCCCTCTATGGAAGGATGAAAGACTACTCAAAACTTTGCTGTGAAAGAGAGGAGAAGGCAAGGGGGTCAACACTCAGAGAGGAACACTTTGTTCTGCTTTGCTCTCGCTTTTATTGGTCTTTCAGGATAATCACAAATCCTTATCACTGTTTCTCAAGCATGTGATAATGTGTGACAAGAGGTCTTACAGAAACTGGCAGGATCTGTTTATGAGAAATATATGATATGCTAATCTGAGGTTCTACTAAATACAGCCTAAGGGACAATGACCAGGTCTCTTAGATCACAGGGCAGTTGTTGGGGCTAAAGAAGCTTTGGGAAGGCAACTCCCCAAGGCATTCCAAAGGCCTAGGCCCTTCTCCAAAACCTTCCCTGCCCTCAGCAACCTCTGTGTTACATTCTAGTAAGCCAGGTATTATAGCTGATTTCATGCTCTACGTGAACCCCAACAAGGATCAATGATGAAACCAAAGTTTTTCATCTGAGCAACTGTAATTATGGAGTGACTGATCATTCACTGGGATAGGAAAGACCAGAAGGCAATCATGCTTGCTAGAGAATGATCAAGGGTTTATTTTAGACGTGCTGAGTTTGACATGCCTGTTAATCATCAAGCAGAGACATCTAGTGGGAAGAATATCTAAGTTGGAAGTTCAAGTGACCCAGTTTTCTATTGCTACAAACTACCCAAAACTTAGTGGCTTAAAACAATGATTTATTATTATTTCTCACAATTCTGTGGGTTGACTGGGCCCAGTGGAATGGCTCTTATTTTGGGTTTGTCATGTGGTTGCAGTCAAACAGAGGCTGGGACTGGAGCCCTTTGAAGATCTGAATTAGCGTAGGGAGAACCCATTCACATAGGGCATTGTTGATGCTAGCTGTTAGCAAGTAGCTCAGTCAGGACTATTTACAGAGCATCTACCCACAGTCTTTAATTGTGGCTTTACCTTGCATTATGGCTGGGTTCCAAGAAAGAGATCCATTCCAGGATCAAGCACTTCAAGAGCCCAAATGCAAGCTGAAGGACTTTTTATGACCTAGCCTTAGAGGTCATATGACCTCACTTCTGCTGTATTCTACTAGTCAAGAGTAAGTCATAGGGGCAGCCCCAATCCAAGGAGAGGGAAATATACAAGAATGAGAATACCAGTAGATGCAGGCCATTTTAAGAGGTTAGCTACTACAGTTGGATATATAGATTTAGGCATCAAAGGTCATATAGATAGCATTCAAAGCAATGAGATTTGACTAAGGGAGTAAGGAGAGAGAAAAGAAGAGGATCCCAACTGAGCTCTATAGTATTCTAAGATTTAGAGGATGGGGAAAAAGAGAGAAAGGAAAAAAAAAGAAGACAAGAAAGGATAGAGACATGGCAGAAAATTCCAGAGAGTGTAGTGACCTGGATGCCAAAAGAGCAGAGGGAGCTGCTATTTATGGAATATTCTGATGATCATTCAGTATGAGAAATGAGAATTGGCCACTCCAACATAAAAGTCATCGGTATAGTTTCAGTGGAATCACGAGGACAAAAGCCTGATTACAGTGTTTTCATGAGATACATTGATGAGAAAAGCTGGAGGTAGCCAGTATAGATAGCTTTTATGAATAGGCTTATAATACAAATGAGACAAGTGAAGCATGTGGTAAGGGACCATAAAGTCAAAAGGTGATTTTTTTTTTTTTTTTTTTTAAGCCAAGAATGTGTTTATATGCTGACAGGAATGATCCAATGTAAAGGGAAAAACTGAGAATCTAAATTGGCCAAGGAGAATTGTTGGCTCTCTGTCCTTAAGTAGGTGAGAGGATACTAATGGAAGGACTGATGCCTGATTTGTAGTGTGGTAAATTCATCCATAACAGTAAGAGGGAAGGCACAAAATGTGGATACTGATGCAGATTAGCAGATAGCTGAGGTAGTAGGATATTTAGAAATCCTCTTCTGTTTGCTGGTATTTTTTCAGTGAAGTAGCCAGTGAGGTCATCAACAGAGCAACAGGATACAGAAGGGGGTGTTAGAGTTTGAGAGGGAAATATGAAAGAGGTATTAAGGAATATGGGAAAGTATGTATGGAAAGTACACTAAAGGAATGCAGGATGACAAGGCTGTAGTGAGCTCTCACAGGAGGAGAGTGCTTGTGTCTTTAAAATAACATCAGTCCTATAATTTGATGTGTAGGTGTAGAGATTAGAGAGACAGACAGAGAGACAGAGAGACTCTCTCAGCCACACCTGAAGTTGGGTATTCTCTCTTTAAGCAAAATAAATGGACAAACTTTTGGTCTCATATCAGAGGAAGGAAAACTATGCTTACTACTAATAGCTGGATAGAGTAAACTTTATGATGAATCAAAAATACAGTCTAAATATTTTGTTACTATTATAACCTGTATTCTTTTTTTTTTTTTAAGATTTTATTTATTTATTTGACAGACAGAGACCACAAGTAGACAGAGAGGCAGGCAGAGAGAGAGAGGGAAGCAGGCTCCCTGCTGAGCAGAGAGCCCGATGCGGGACTCGATCCCAGGACCCTGAGATCATGACCTAAGCCGAAGGCAGCGGCTTAACCCGCTGAGCCACCCAGGCACCCTATAACCTGTATTCTTAAAAACCTCACAAGAGGTTTTGGACAAAGAACAACTGGAAATTATATACATATATATTTTTTTAAGTAAAATTATTATGGTTAAGACTTTCAGTTTTTGCCTCAAACTATGAAATCTTAGATCCATGAATGGACTGCTAACTTTCTCTATATTTAATGACTTATACGTAAGGACAATTGCTTCAGAAGTATGCATGCTTAGAGATATAAACTGGATAAAATATATATAATTGAAAATATTTTTTAAGTACCTTATTGGAAGTAGTGGAAGAAGGTTCAAAAAGTTCTCAGAGCTTAGAAACATGGCAGTAAGGGAATATTATACTGCAAATACACATAGCCACAGCATCCTGATAATGGGGTTCTTAATTTTTACTTTATTTATTTCATTTGAATGGTTAGTGTCTGTTACGATTTTTGGAGAGGAAGAAAAATTGAAAAAATTTACCACTTATGTTAAATACAATAATATCTTTTTAGTGTTGAAAATTTGGAAAACACATACATTTTTAAAAGTTTTTTATTTAAAAAATTTTAAAATTTATTTCTTTGAGAGAGAGACGATGCATGAGTGGGGGGGAGGGGCAGAGGGAGAAGGAGAAGCAGACTCCCCACTGAGCAAGAAGCCAGATGCAATGCCATGCTCCATCTAGGACCCTGAGATCATGACTTGAGCTGAAGGCAGTTGCTAAATGCTGAGCCACCCAGGCACCCCTCTTCTGTATCTTCTGAATGAGGAAAACTTGTTTGTTCAGGTGTATGGGATCCCTTTGTCCATCTGCACTTATTAATTATAATTGTCAATACACACACACACACACATATGCACACATAATGCTCTCTCTATATGTACGTGTGTGTGTATACGTATATATGAGGTCAGCAAATATATATATATTTGCTGATCTCATATCACCAATGGATATATTGCCTTTGCTACCTACTTTATATTATGTACAATTTCGTATATTCTTAGATGTTTTTGAAAACGTGGGATCATTAAATTTTGTCTAATGGAGACAATATAATTTACCTATCCAAGCCCTTATTTTTAGAAATTTGAGTTCATTCTAATTAGTATTATAAGTAACACTATGAACATCGTTGTAAATATTTGAGTATATTCCTGATGATTTTTTAGAATGCAGTTTTATGAATATTTTATGCTGCTGATACACAAAAATTGTTTTAAGTTAAAGAATGCCAATATATGCTTAAGAATATGTTACTTTTATATTACCACCAACTTATTTCTATTATTATCATATATTATCTAGCATGCTATTTAAGTAAGTATTTTCTAACTTCTTGGAGGGTGAATGGCATGTAACTTTTCAGATTTACATTCTGAACAGCTAATTTGATATTTATCATCATTAGGCAATGTTGTCAATATTATTTTTATTTTAAATAAGTTATATGGTCATGTCCTTTATAAGCGATTTAACTCATTACTTTGTTAAGAGTTGTCTATTAATAATATCAGCAATTTACTCTTTGCTTCATTATGTTTAATTTTTAGTTTTCTTTTTGCATATATCTACACTGTGGACAAATACATCAGCTTTTTCCTGTCCATTGATTATATGTTTAGAACGTTCTTCCATTATAATAGTAGCAAAACAATGAATTTACATAGATTTACTATCTCTTATTTGATTTAAAATATAACTACTTAGTTCATCTGTAGTTTATTTTGATCTAAGAGAGGAAATTAGGGTTTAACTTCTCTTTCATCTTTTTCTTCTCTTTCTCCTCCTCTTTCTTCTTCTTCTTATTGTTATCCTTACCATGGATAGGTAGCATGTAAGATGACCCAAATGATCCTTATTATCTTCCATGCATAAACAATCTTGTGGAAGCTCTCCTCTTAATTAACTTGCTTCTAACATTGTAGAATACTACCATTTGAGAGATGTCACTACCATGATTAGATTACCAAAGATTCTGACTACCTTCCTAGCACAATCTCTTCCGCGATAGCTTTGATGAAACCAGTCAGGATGTTGGGGAGGACCACATGGTAAGGAATGGAGGATGTCCTCAGGCCACGAGCCAGCAGGGAACAGAATCCTGCCAACAATGACATGAGCTTGGTAGTGAAGACTTCTCCATTTGAACCTCCAGATAAGATCACAGGGCTGGCCACAACTTGATTGCAGCCTTGTAAGAGACCTTGAAGCAGAGTATCTAGCTAAGCTTCTGACCCTCAGAAGTCATCAAGTAATAAATGTTTGCTGTTAAGATACATATTTTGTAAATATCTTGTTATGCAATAATAATAATCTACTTACATTATTAATATTTTGTTAATTACCTGTTAACACAGTATCATTTATTGAATAGTTTTCTTTTTCTAAATAACTGCAATATAATAAGTTCTTTTATGTTTGTTTCTGGCTGCCTATTAATATTCTGGTCCACTGACACATTTGTTCGTTCTTACTTAATATAGTAAATATGTTATTTTAACCTTATAGTGTTTTTATATTGGATGGGCAAGTCTTCATTCTTCTGTTTATTAATATTCCCTTCATAAATTACGTTAGGAATACCATTCTTATCAATAATACTACAATTTTTTTTGGCTAAACTTTAGAAACATTTTATGTTCACCTATTAAAAAGATCACACCAATTGTGATTAAGATTGCACCAAATATACAATTTAATTTGGTAAATATTAACATCTCTAGAATTCTTAAGACTTCCATTTATACCTATGTTTTTCTCAGAAAAGATTTTCATTTTCTTTATGTACGTTTGAAAGGTTTCAATGCCATTTTATCACTTACTTATTAAAAAATATTTATATAGAACATCTACTCTGTGCCAGACACTGTCTCAAAGACATATATGATTGTGATCAAAGCAAAATTGTACCCACCTTGATAAAGTATATATATATAGTATGAGAGAGATAATTATCAAGAAGACAAGGTAAAAAGGTAACAGAAAGGAGACTCCTAAACCAATGTAGGGTTAGGTATTGTTGAAGTGTTCTTTGAAAACAGTTATTTTTGAGGCATGAATAAGAAAAATGATAGGAGTTATTTGGGGGAAGATAGTGGATTTGCTGCATGGAGAGTCTTCCAGTCAAAGTAGAGTTAAATATAAAAGTCAAGATTGATAACGGCATGTAAGCAAACTATTGTAGAGGGGCCAGGGTTCTAATCTCAAAGCTATATCATTGCTATTTTGAATGTAATAGTTTCTTTTAATGTTTTCTGATTGATGTTTCTTGATATATAGCATTTTTTTTTCTATTTTGTCTCTGAAACTCTATTGAAGGAGTTATTTTTAAACGTATTTTTTTATTGAGTCAAATCTTGCCCTCTCTCAGGCCATATATATCCTAATAAAAATAATTTTAGAATTACATTTTCAAAAAGCATTGTTATTTATAGAATGATTATTTTATAGTGGTGAGTTAATTTAGTGGAAACAGAAAAAAATTATCTTTTACAATTTCAAAACACATTTAAGTCATATATTCACTACTTAATAGCCAAATACAAACAGATCAACTTGAATTCACTTAAATTTAGTTATTAGACAAAGTAATATAGAAATCAAATTTTCATTTTTTAAAAAAAATAGTACCTTTATTGTCAGTAAATGGAGTTATAAGATTTATGGATTCTTTTCATTTCTTTGTCTTTCCTTGTCTAACTGTGGTAAACTATAACATAATTATATAAATTATATATAAATTATATAAATTATATATTATTATATATAAAATTATTATTTTTATAATTATTAATTATATATATTTAATTTATTATATTATTACTATATTATATATTAATATATAATAATATATAATAATATAATAATAATATATATTAATAAATATATTAATTTAAAAATAATTATTAAAATTATATATAAATTATATATTATTATATTTATATAATTTATATAACATAAAATTTGCCATTTTAGCCATTTTAAGTGTAGAGTTCAGTAGCATTATTTACATTCAGCATGTTATGAAACCATTACCACTATTTCCAAAATTTTTTTGTCACCCCAATGTATCTGTAATCAATAAGCATAATCCTATTCCTTCCTCCCTCCAGCACCTGGTAACTTCCAATGCATCATATGCCTTTATGAGTTTATTTATTCTAGATATTTCATGTAAATGAATTATAAAATATTTGTCCTTTTGAGGATTAGTTATTCAATTTAATGTTTTCAAGGTTCACCTATGTTGTAGCATATATCAAAACTTCATTTCCTTTCATGGCTGAATTATATTCCATTTGAATGTGTATACTGTATTTGGTTTGTCAATTCATCTTTTTTTGAGTATTTGGGTTGTTTCTACCTTTTGGTTTTCGTGAATAATGCTGTAATGAATATTTGCATATAGAATCCATGTTTTCAATTCTTCTGAGTATACATAGGAACAGAATGACTGAGTCACATTGTGATTCTATATTTAGTCTTTTGAGGAATCACTAAACTATTTCCATGGTAACTATTTTATAAGCATTGTTTAGGAGTTCTGATTTCTCCACATCTTTACCAACACTCCTTTTCTGATTTTTTTTTTTTATGATAGCCTTCCTAGTAGTTTAGAAGTGATATCTCATTGTGGTTTTGATTTGTATTCCTCTATGTATCCTATATTTTCTTCTAAGAGCTTTATAGTTTCAACTTTTATATGTAGGTTGTTGACTTATTCTGAGTTAATTTTTCTCTCTTTTTTTTTTAAGATTTTATTTATTTGACAGATGGAGATCACAAGTAGGCAGAGAGGGAGGCAGAGAGAGAGAGAGGAGGAAGCAGGCTTCTGCTGAGCAGAGAGCCTGATGTGGGGCTCGATCCCAGGACCCTGGGATCATGACCTGAGCCGAAGGCAGAGGCTTAACCCACTGAGCCACCCAGGCGCCCCATTCTGAGTTAATTTTTGTCTATGGTACGAGGTAGGGCTCCAACTTCATTCTTTTGCATACTGAATATTTCATAGGTTCATCTCCTTTAATACTCAAAATAATCCCATAGCATAAATACTACCATATTTATTTTTCTCCAGGTGTGGAAACTCAGATTTAGAAAGGAGATAATTTATTTAAGGTAAAACTTGTGTACAGCACTGTCCAAAGTTCATGATCTTAACACTTATTCAACATAGGCTCACAATGTTTTATTATCTGTTTATACTTTTTCTTTACCAGGATTTCACTCATGAGTTGCTGGATAAAAATTAAAAATCACATCATTCATTTTATGTCCCCAGCTCATACCACAGGGATGCCAGAATGAATTGCAAGCCTATTATTTCTGTGATAGGTATTGTCAACTTTGACCACCTTGGAAGAAAGTGCTACAAAATCAGTAAAATCATATTATATGGTATCTATATAGTTGTTAAGGATTCTGAAGGAAAATATAGTTGATAATTTTTTGTCCCTACATAGAGCATCTGAGCAAGGTCTTCTATTCAGTCAAGCTAAGACTAGTCTAGCAACATATACTCAGTTTCCTTGTCAGTGACTGTGTCTAGGAAATGCAAGCTAATTTGGGTATCTTCAACCAAGTAAAATTGAAAGAAAAGTCTTAAGAATATATCAGATAGGCTATTTCAAAATCAGGGGCAAACTATGTTTGAAGAATTTAGTATTTTAGATTATCTGCACCACTGTCTTTTTTTCTATTATTGACTTATTGATACCTAATTTTACATTAAATAACTGATCTTTAACATCAAAAATGAACTATCTCAGAGAACTACTTGATAGTTGCACAGGAAAGGAGAGTAGAGGGATGAGTAAAGTGAATAAAGGGGAGTGGGAGGTACAAGCTTCCAGTTATGGAATAAATACACAGGGATAAACAGTTCAGCATAGGGAATAGCATTATATGGTGATAGATGCTAGCATAACTTACAGAGTTATCAAATCAATATGTTGTACACCTGAAACTAATGTGACTACACTTTGATTTTAAAAGTACAATACTCTATGTTAACTAATAAGAATTTATTGAAAAACTTGAAACATAAAAAAGAACAAAAAAAGTAGGTAAAATAACAAAACTTCAAAGATACAGACTCTTTTAGAGATCTTTTTCTCTAGTGTTAATTATAAATCATTAGTCTCAAAAAAAAATAAAAATAAATCATTAGTCTCATGTCCTTGAACTCTGATTTAGAGATGCTTTCCTAATCAGGCAAATCCCATTGTAAACCATAGTACAGCAAGTACTTAAGTTTCTCTCATGTCCCAGAACTCTAGCTGCCTTATATGACAATAGTTCTTAAAGGCCTATCTGCAAGCCAGCTGTTATAGAATCTCTAAACATGATACATACATATACACACATGTATTTATATGAAAAGCCAAATATATGCATAATGAATCTTGAGTTAGAGGGAGGCCTGAGGACCTTTCAAAAATTATTTTTCACAGTAATTCATAAACAAGATTTAAAAATAATTATTTTAAAAGATTCAAAAGCTTTTGAATAAAAAGCAAGTGTCCTCTGAACTTTACCTCAGAAGTAAGAATCTACCTCCCAGCTTTAAGTTTTAAGACAGTCTTTTTTTTTTTTAATAATTTTTTTATTTTTTTCAGCATAACAGTATTCATTATTTTTGCACCACACCCAGTGCTCCATGCAATCCGTGCCCTCTACAATACCCACCACCTGGTGCCCCCAACCTCCCACCCTTAAGACAGTCTTAATGAAAGAGTATGAATCCTTGGTCATTGTTCAATCTTGATGTAATAAAAATATCAGATTTGTTATCTCTAGCCAATTGAATTGCATTGAACAAGTCCATCTTGAGGTTTTAAAATATTTCATTCCATATTTTAAGGAAGAAATGAGTTTATTTTTTTAAATGAATTTTAAGTGGTATATAGACACTGATCTTTGAAGTCTTGATCTAGTTTTATGTCTTCAAATAGCTGTAAATACTTTGGAACTAAATTCTAGAACACAGACCACTATAGTTCTCATGGAATAGTTAAACGCTAATGGTTATATTATCATTAATGTATACAAGGTGCCATTTACACTAATGTCATATGTCACCATAGATATTCATTAATAAACTATCTTTGGACAAATTTTTAAATTAGTGGGTGTTGGTTCAACACATAGATATTACTTTGAAAAATAACCCATTCATCAATAATTTTTCTAAAGATTTATTTATTTACTTTAGAAAGAGAGCAAGTGTGCATACCAGTGTAAGCAGGGAGGGGATAGAGTGGAAGAGAGGGCCAAATAAACACTGCGGAGTGGGGAGTCTGATATAGGACTCCACCTCACAACCCTAAGATCATGACCTCAGCCAAAATTGAGAGTCCTATTCTTAAACAACTGATCCACCCAGGTGCTCCTGTTCACCAGTAATTTTATGTTAATATTCCAACTATGAACTATTTCAGAATGTTAGCTAATTCAAATATATAAACTTTATATTAAAATGTTAAGGTTACATCTAATATACATGATATATATAACAGATATATATAAACTTAATATAAAAACAGTACGTAGGTTTTCTTTTTTAAAATATAAAATATATAATTTTATATAAATATGTTACATTTTAAATTTTATTTCAAAAAAGGTTAAAACAATTTTTTGAAAATTAAAAAAAAATTGAATATAGTCACTTTGACCAGTATTGGGTTTGAAATATCATATTAAGAATTTTGAATTTAACTGTTGAAAATATTTCCATAGATAGGATCAGGTAGCATAAACATTTTTGAAGATAAGCATAATAAATAAATATTTCAGTAACTACTATAAAATATAAAAATGCCATCTGATTCACAGATTCAGCTTTATATAATGGCCTATGGCTAGAGTAGGTAAAATGAAAATAAGTTAAGGGAAAGGGAAATAGGCTGATTAAGTTTTTGTTTACTGGGTTAATTCTTTTGGGAAGTTTTAGATTTCCAGCAAAATTGAGAGGGAAATATAGAGATTTCCATATACTTTTTGCCTATACACATGCATAGCCTCCCCTATTATCAACATCAGACACTAGAATGATATATATATATGTATACATATATACACTGTCACATTGTAATCACCCAACATGCATAGTTTAATATAGGTTTCACTCTTGGTGTTATATATTTATGGATTTGGACAAATATATACAAATATATATCATCATTTTAATATACAGAGTATTTTCCCTGCTCTAAAGATCCCCAGTATTCTGTACTCTGCCTATTCACCTAGCACCTCTCCTTCCTACTCCCCACCCACACCACTGATCTTTGAACTGTCCACAGTTTTGCTCTCTCCAGAATGTCATGTAGTTAGAATCACACAGTATGTACTCTTTTCAGATTGACTTCTTTCACTAGTAATATGCATTTAAGTATTCTCCATTCTTTTCATGGCTTGATAGCTCATTTCTTTTTAGCACTGAATAACATTCCATTGTCTGGATGTACCAGTTTATTTGTACATTACCTACTGAAGGACATCTTAGTTGCTTCCAAGTTTTGACAATTATGAATAAAGGTGCTACTAACATTCATGTGCAGGTTTTTGTGTGGACATAAGTTTCAGCTCTTTGGGGTAAATACCAAGGAGCATGACTGCTGGATTGCATAATAAGAATATGATTGGTTTTGTAAAAAAAACCATCAAACTATCTTGGAAACTGACTATACCATTTTCTACTCCCACCAGCAATGTATGAGAATTCCTGTTGCTCCGTATCTTCATCAGCATTTCGTATTGTCATGTTCTGGATTTTGGTTATTTTAATAGATATGTGGTACTATCTTATTGTTGTTTTAATTTGTATGTCTTTGATGACTTGTGATGAGGAACTTCTTTTCATATGTGTATTTGTCATCTGTATATTTTCTTTGGTGAAGTGTCTGTTAAGGTCTTTGGTCCCTTTTTTAATTGGGTTGTTTCTTTTCTTTTCTTTTTTTTTTTTTTTTTTTTTAGATTTATTCATTTATTTCAGGGTGCAGAACGAGGCAGACTCCCTACTGAGTGGGAAGCCCAAGCGGGGCTCAGTCTCACAACACTGAGATCATAACCTGAGCCAAAATCAAGATTCCAGCAATTAATTGACAGAGCCACCCAGGTGCCCTCAGGTTTGAATACTTATTGTTGAGTTTAATACTACTTTTTATATTTCATTTATATACAGGTAGATATACATAGTATGTATAAGCATACAGAAGCAGATCCATTTCTATTATTATTTTGAAGTTATCTGTTAGATCAATGAAGAATAAGAAAAAATAAAAGTTATTATTTTACCCTCACTTATTCTGCCTTCAATACCCTTCATTTCTTTATGTAGACCTGAGGTTCTCACCTATATTCTCTTCTTTCTTTCTAAAAAACTTCTGTTTACATTTCTTGCAAGGCTAGTCTCCTGGCAACAAATTCCCTCAATTTTGTCTGAGAAAGTTTTTATTTCTCCTTCAGCTTAAAGAATAATTTTGCAGAGTGCAGAATTTTAGGTGGTTGTTTTTTTTCCTCTAAATATTTTAAATATTTCATTGAACTCTTTTCTTGTTTGCATGGTTTTCTGAAGTCTGACATAATTCTTATCTTTGTTCCTCTTTTGATAAAGTGTTTTTCCCCCTTTTCTGGCTTTTTTTTTTTTTAATCTCTGATTTTCTATAATTCGAAATCATAGGCCAGTTTTTTCCCTATTTATCCTGCTTGGTGTTCTCTGACCCTTTTGGATATGTGGTTTGGTTTTTGACACTAATTTATGGAAATTATCAATCATTACTCATTCAATTTTTCCCCCTGTTTCTTTCTCTCTTTCTTCCCCTTTGGTATTCCAATTTTAACTTTTGTAGTTGTCCCAAAGTCCTTAGATATTCTATTTTTTTTCCTTTTTTTCCAGTTTTGTTCTCTTTGTTTTTGGGTTTTGAGCATTCTGTTATATCTTCAAATTCAGAGGCTTTTCCCTCAGTTGTGTTCTGTCTACTAAGCCCATCAAAGGCATTCTTTATTACTGTTTTTTTTTTTTTTTCTTAATATCTAGAAACTTTTTTTTGTTTCTTTCTTAGGATCTCCATTTTTCTGATTACATTGCCTATCTGTTCTTTCATGCCATCTACTTTATTCATTATAGCATATTATAGTAGTTGTTTTAAGTTTTCAGTCTCTTAAATCTAATATCCTTGCCATATCTGCTTCTAATATTTGGTCTGCCTATTCAGATTTTGTCATTTTATCTTTTGGTATGCCTTGTATATTTATTTTTTAAAAGATTTTATTTATTTATTTATTTGAGAGACAGAGAAAGCACGAGCTCAGGAGTAGGGGCTACTGGCAGAGGGACAGGGAGAAACAGGCCCCCAACTGAGCAGAGAGTCAGACATGGGACTGGATCCCAGGATCCCCAGATCATAACCTGAGTTGAAGGTAGACACAACCTACTGAGCCACCCAGGTGTCCCTTACCTTATAATTTTTTTCTTAATAGCTGGCCATGGTGTTTTGGGTCAAAGGAACTGCTGTAAAGAGGTCCTTGGTACTATGGTGATAAGGGTTGGAGGGACTGGAAGCATTCCATAGTCCAGTGATTAGGGCTCAGTCTTTAAATGAGCCTGTGCCTCTGAATTGTGACCTTCACAAATGTTTCTGTTTTTTTCTCCCACCTAAAAGGGGACGGTCTTACTGGAGCCAGTTGGAATCAGCTATTTTATTTCCCCAACTCGGTTAGGCTCTGATAATACCTAGCAGATTAGGTTCTGGTTAACTAGTTTCCCCTGAGGGCAGGCCTGTTTAAATAGAACATGGTATTCTGGTGTATTTCAAAATGGTTCTTTATCTTCACTGTGCCAGATGTTTCAGGGATTTTTCTCTGATATTTAACTGTGGGAACATGGCCAAGCTCCTGGAGATAAATCACAATAGGACACTCTTCTGTGAATGGGTCTTTCTGGAGTTTTTAAATCCCACAGTTGTTTGCACTGGGCCTTCCGCAACATATCACTTGAGATATGTAGCTGTTCAGATTTCATGACCGCTGGTTTCTATGGAACCTTCCATTCCCTTCTTAGATAGGCTGTGACCTCCTGTATTCATCTGTTTCTTCAATCTTGGGGGCAGTGGCTTGCCCTGGGTCCTCCCCTTTCTTAGAAATTCAAGAAGAGTTGGTTTTTCAGGTTTTTCTTGCTGTTAGGACGTAGTGGTGATTTCTGAGCTCCTTGCATGTGAAACAGGAAATTGGTTTTAAAAGTTATATTTTTAAGAGATGCTAAATGTCTAAAACTCAGAACATATGCTTGCAACAATGATGAAGTCCTCTATGACTATATTCTATTTTAGTGGTTCTTGTAAGGATACACTGAAATATCAGTTTCATTAAAATTGCTGTTTTTATCATTTGTTAATGCATTTATTAATTTACTTATTTATTCGCCAGAGTATAAGTATATATCATCAATGAAACCAGTGATTTGTATTCTGAACTGGTGTGTAATGTGGTTTAGAATTTTAACAGGTGAATAAAATAGTTTTAAATGCTGGTAAAATAGTACAAAACAAATTTGTAGATTTTTTTAATACTCTAGAAAATATGGATTTCTGAGGCAATTTTTTTT
This sequence comes from Lutra lutra, assembly GCF_902655055.1. Classification (NCBI taxonomy): domain Eukaryota; kingdom Metazoa; phylum Chordata; class Mammalia; order Carnivora; family Mustelidae; genus Lutra; species Lutra lutra. The sequence continues at coordinate 130,864,992 of NC_062281.1, read as the reverse complement.
TTTAGAGATTTTATCTATTTACTTACTTTTAGAGAGGTGGGGAGCTGGAGGGAAAGAGTGGAAGAGGGAGGGAGAATTGAACCTCAACCTGACACGGGACTCAATCTCACAACAGGAGATCATGACCTGAGCTGAAACCAAGACTTGGTCACTGAACAAACTGAGCTGCCCAGGCGCCTCCTTTTCCTGAGGCAATTTTACCCATTTTTGTGGGGAAATTGTATTGGGGCTTTGAACTGATACTGGTATCTTTCTTATGCTGCTGTTCAGCAAAGGGAGAGGTCCTTAAAGCTGATGTTGGTGTTTTGTTTTGTTTTCTTGTCTGATAATATGTTTATAACCGTAGTTGAAGATTTAAGAAAAAAAAACAAAAACCCAAAAATGTGCATAGTCTTGGTTCAATATAAAGTTTAGCAAACTTATGAAATGGTGGGATAAAAATTAAAAGAAAAGAAAAAAAAAGATGCATTCCTACAGTTACACTTATCAACTGATGTAATTTACTGTAGTCCTATATGACATGGTAGTCACATATTTTCATAATATCCAGCTTTAATCAAAAAGTTTATGTCTTGGGCGCCTGGGTGGCTCAGTGGGTTAAGCCGCTGCCTTCGGCTCAGGTCATGATCTCAGGGTCCTGGGATCGAGTCCCGCATCAGGCTCTCTGCTCAGCAGGGAGCCTGCTTCCTCCTCTCTCTCTCTCTGCCTGCCTCTCTGTCTACTTGTGATCTCTGTCTGTCAAATAAATAAATAAAATCTTTAAAAAAAAAAAAAAGTTTATGTCTTGGAGCACCGAGGTAGCTCAGTTGGTTAAGTGTCTGCCTTTGGCTCAGGTTATGATCCTGGAGTCCTGAGATCCAGCCCATCATCCAGACTCCTGGTCAGTGGAGAGCGTCTGCTTTTCTCTCTGCCCTTACATTGCTGGTGCTCTCTTAATCCCATTCCTGCTCGCTGGCTCTTGCTCTCTCAAATAAACAAATAAAATCTTAAAAAAAAAAGTCTATTTCTCAAAATTTTGAGAATCATTAAATTTAATATACTATTGCTATTAAAAATATTTGCTTTTTTTCACTGTTTCTTTTTGTATTTCTTTTGTTCTGAAGGGGGGAAAAATAACCATTTTAAAAAATATTTTATTTATTTATTTGATGGAGAGAGACACAGCAAGAGAGGGGGAATGGGAGAGGGAGAAACAGGCTTCCCACTGAACAGGGAGCCCCATAGGGGGCTCTGTCCCAAGACTCTGGGATTGTCACCCAAGCCGAAGGCAGACACTTAACGACTAAGCCACCCAGGAGAGCCACTCCTTTCAGGTTGATCATAATACAACTTGAAACAGCATGGGATGACTACTTAAAATTACTAAAATAATCAGTGAAATCAGTTGATTTAGAAAAGTAATATTTTTTAAAAAAAATTTAAAGATTTTATTTATTTATTTATTTGAGAGAAAGAGAGAGTGAGCAAGAGGGAGAGAGAATTTGAAGACTCTGTGCTGACTGCAGAGCCAGGCCTGGGGCTTGATCCCATGATGGCGAGATCATGACCTGAGCAGAAACAAAGAGTCAGACACTTAACTGACTGAGCCACCCAGGCATCCCTAGAAATGTAATATTATTGAATTATTAAAGCATCATAGCTTTTCTTTTTTGTGCCTTTAAATAGTTATTCTTTTATGAAAAACTTCTAGAACGTTGGAGCTTATGACTAGGTTCATACATATACTTTATAGGTGTTATAAAAATTTAGATAAGAAATGATAAATACAACTCCTTTTTCTTTTTTAATATAAAATCGTCAATATCAAGGTTGGTGTATACTTATATTCTAAGTAGTTAAATGAGATTTATGCTTATACATGCATACACACATACTAATTACAAATCATTTTACTCATTTTTAATGTAGAAGGCTGATGAATGGAAATGGAAACGATCAAGCAAAAAGGTAGAGATAAAGTGAAGTATAAGCATGTTCATTGTTGGGTCTATAAGTATGATGCAAATGCAAGCTCTTGCCCTGGGCCACCCATGGATTTAAAACTCAATAGGAAAAGACAAGAGGGATGTTATCATGATTGAGAAGTGAGCATTAGAAGAATGAGAAAAAGAAAATTATTTTCAAAAGAAAATTATTTCAATGAATAGGAGACTCTTTCTTTCATCAGGAAGTTTAAACCCAAGACAGGATAAATGTGTCTACTAATATTTTAGTATGAGGAAGACACACACTTTGTATCTTAGGTTGGATTTTCTAGAAATTGAGCCTGCTGAAAACAGAGATTTTAGGTTTCTGAATTTACTGAAATAGTGATCTTTAAGGAAAGAGTGTAGTGGGGGTGGCTGGCTGGCTCAGTCTGCTGAGCTGCCTACTCTTCACTTTGGCTCGGGTCATGATCTCAGAGTCCTGGGATGAGTCCAGTGTTTTAGTCTGTGCTCAGTGGGGAGTCTGCTTCAGGATTCTTTCTCTCCTCTGCCTCTTCCCCACCTCTAATAGATAAATAAATCTAAACAACAACTACAACAACAACAAAAAGTGTGGGGGAGTGAAGGAAGAACAATGAAGAAGAGGAAAAAAAACCTGACAAAAATATGGTCTCAATTAAATGTTTTTGCTAGCCCCATCCAAGGGCTGTTTTGGAATACACATTACATTGTGAAAGTATTCTGCTTGCAACTACGGGAAGGAGCTTTGTAGCGGGGTATCATCAGCCTAGCCTCCCAAGAGGAAAAGTGAGAGTTGGCTCTGTCCCCCAAGGGAAAGGTTTCAGAGTAGGTTGTGTGTATAAACTCCTTTTTTCCCCAGTATCCAACAGGAGTTAAGAGTACCAGCTGGTAAAGGGGACTTGGGTGAAACACACCATAATGCTAAGTAAAGGCACAAAATAATGTGAGTAGAGGAGTCGAATTTCAGCCGGGAGACTTATCAGACTTTAGGAGATAAAGTCTTGGTTTCCCTACATAACTAGAGCTTGTAACTGAGGTCCACCCATTTCTGTTACTCTGAAGAATTACTTGTGGAAGATACCAGACTTCCTTTGGCAGTGATTTTAAAACTGTATCCAATAAAATAAATTCAAATAACTTACTTCCGGTTTTTATAGGCATATTAGTAGTGAAGGTTGCAGGTTATCTTGAAGAAATATGAAACATGAAACAAGGATATTTTATGGTCTGAACCTTTATAGTTTCTGTCATTTTTTACTACTGCACTTTTATGCAGCTTTGAGTTTATGTGTGGTTTGTTGTTATGGGGGATGTAGTTTTCTATTTTGTATTTCTGGAGCTAGTGTTTTAAAAGTCTTATTTAGGAACGTCTGTTCTTTTTTTTTTCCTTTTGTTTACATTGTGGTCTTGTGATTTAATGACAATAGAGGGAGCTATATTGTATTGGAGTTTGTAAAATTCATATGGTTAAGAGAATTAACTATGTGGGCATTGGGGGAGTCACAATCCACCTAACAATTATACTCAGGGACTCAAGTAGACATGGAAGTTGAATCAACCTGAGTCTTTAATGTGTTCATTGTCTGCTGGATTGCAGAGTATGAATATTTTTGAACATAATACAATTTTACCTGCAATGTTATATACTTATGCTTGCATTAAATTCAGTCTTCTTGAATGTCCATATTCATTTTCAATAGCATACATTAAAAAGTACAAAATGAGAATCTAATGTATAACATGGTGAATGTAGTTGATAACACTGTATTGTATAATTAAAATTTGCTAAGAGAGTAGAACTTAAATGTTCTCACAAGAAAAAAAAAAAACAGGTAAATATGTGAGAAGATGGATGTGTTAACTCAATGAGGGGAATCCTTTCAAAAGGAAAAAATATATATAAAGTAATCAGGGAAAAATCTATATTTCTAACGCTTTCAGGAGAAAGTTAGCCACCCACCTATCTGGGAATTTCTTAAATGATACCTAATAATGGACTGTTCCCAGAATGGCTTATTGTGTTGACCATATTATCAGTATTGGGGAGAATTCCCTCTATATATTTTCTTTCTTTTTCCTTCCTTCCTTCCTTCCTTCCTTCCTTCCTTCCTTCCTTCCTTCTTTCCTTCCTTCCTTCCTTCCTACACAGAGAGAGAGCACAAACAAGGGGAGAGGCAGGCAGGAGAATAGGCTCCCTGCTGAGGGAGGAACCCAAAGCTGGACTCAATCCCAGGACCTGGGATCACACTTGAGTTGGAATGACAGAAGCTTAACCAACTGAGCACCCAGGTGCCCCCACTTTTTTCTTTTTCTTTTTCTTTTCTTTCTTTTCTTTTTTCCTTTCCTTTCCTTTCCTTTTTCCTTTTCCTTTCCTTTCCTTTCCTTTCCTTTCCTTTCCTTTCCTTTCCTTTCCTTTTCTTTTCTTTTCTTTTTTTTCTTTCTTTCTTTCTCTTTCTTTCTTTCTTTCTTTCTTCCTTCCTTCCTTCCTTCCTTCCTTCCTCCTTCCTTCCTTCCTTCCTTCCTTCCTTCCTTCCTTCCTTCCTTCCTTTCTTTCTTTCTTTCTTTTCAGATAGAGATCACATTCAAACAGGATCAGGGGTAGTGAGGGACAGAGGGGAAGGAGAGGCAGAATCTTAAGCAGCCTCCACACCCAGTGCAGAGCCCTAAGTGGAGCTCTATACTCATGACTCTGAGATCATGACACTGAGCTGATCACAATCCTGATCTGAAATCAAGAGTCCAATGTTTAACCTACTGAGCCACCCAGGCACCCCCTCCCTATTATTCAAACAGAAGCTATGAAATGTTGGATGTTATTTGGGGAATTGCCTCAAGATATTTTTTGCCTGAATTAAGGATATCAATCTCTAGAGATAGAAATTAGGTTTTTACATACATGAACCTTTGCTATTTGATGGCCATAGATGGGATTCTTAGGAGCAGTGATCTCCCATTCTCACACCACCCTTCGGATTCTTCTCACTGCTTTACAGCATTCCCAGGATTATTCCTCACAGTGTGGTGAGAGAGCTGTTAGACACTAAAGCAGTGACCTAATTCCTTTTGTGAACCAGTCTGAAGTAGGTGGGCTTCGTGTGGGGAAACTACAAGCCTATGGAGTGGACAGTGTAAGGGTTGATTTGTAAGGATGTGGATGAAGTGGTGAGCCAAATGTGTCAGGAAATCTAAGGACTTAGGAGAGGTCAGTTGTGAAAATCAGGAAGATTGGAGTTGGATCTAGGGACTGGGACTCTCCCTCCTTGCCTGCTGAGATCTCAAATTTAGACCCAACACCAGTGACCCTGTTTTGAAGTCTCTCCCCTGAGAACCTCCCGTAGATTGGCCGCTCCCTCCTTCCTGTTCCACAGAGCCTCCTATGATGGTTCAACACAGCCCCTAGGACATCTCTTTATCCATCTAGAAAGACAGCTGGGATTTACTATAAAGACATGGAGTCCAAATTTTGAGTAGAGCCTCATCTTCTGTCTTCCCAGTTGTAGGCAGCTTATTTATCTGCTTTGAATCATTTTCTTTTGTAAAATCATTAATAGTATTTTATAAGTACAGCTGTTTCAAGAAAGACCAAACATACCATTTAGCACAGAGGTAAAAGGATTTGCTTTGGCACATGACAGGTTTCAAATCTTAGTTCACCACTTAATAGCTATGTTAATTTGGGCAAATTGCTTGATTTTTCTAAACCTGTTCTTAGTGATCAATTTGCATCGCATTTGGAATGGGAAACATCACTAAGCTTGATGCTTGTGTGTTAACTGTTGTAATGTTTACATGTATATATTGAACATAATTGTAATTATATCTTGTATATGATATGAAAAATGTTCTGCTCTGACAAGCCAACATTTACTCAAGGATGCATTTTTTATAAAAAGCCAATGTTATTTTGTAATATCTTATTTCCTTCTGTACACAGATCTTATTTGTGGTTGTTCTTTTCTACAGATGCAATTTTATTCCTTTCATAATACCATACTCTTTTTATTATAGGGAATTTATAGTCAGTTTTACTATTTGGTAAGGCAAGTATATCTATGTAGTTGTTTCCTACTAGTTCTTTCTTATTTTAATATTGTTGTATTTTCCCCATATTTTTTCTTTCAAATCAATTTTAAAATTAATTAAAATTAATGTATTAAAGTAAGAATAATTGGAATATATATTAATATGATTGACATTTCCCCCTAAAATCCAGACTCACATATAACTACCCGCATTTCCACTTGGAAATCGAAATAGGCATCTCACACTTACAGGTCTGAGTATCAAGCCTCTTTGCAGTCTCTCCATTCTCAGTCAACGGTAACATCCTTTGTGAAGTCAAGCCAAGATCTTTGGTGTCATCCTCAACTTCACTCTTTTCCTTATACTGAAGATCCAGTATTAGCACTTCAGCTTTCAAACATGTCGGGGGTATAATCAGATCTAATCACTTCTTACAAGTTCTGTGGCTGCAATTTGGCCTATGCCACTGCTATTTTTGACCAGGACAGCTATGATAGCCTCATGGCCATCCTTTCTTCTTCTGTCCTTGTACCCTTAGTATGGTTGATAGAGCAAAGAGAATTATCCTGTGAGAAGTTAGTCAGATCATGTCACTCCTCTGCTTCCAGCCCTCCAGTGACTTTCCCATTTGATTCTGAATAAAAACCAAAATACAGGAATATGATCCAGTCCTTCCTCTCTGAACTCACCTAGGACTCTACCCTTTGTTCACTCCGCAGCTATAATAGCCTTCTTACAACAACTGTCAACTCACAGATATTGTACGTTTTCCTCTGCCTGGAATGTTCTTTGCCCGGATGCCACATCGGCTTACTCTCCTACCTCCTTTAGGTCCTGCATTCAGATGTCACCTTCTCTCTGAAGCCTCTTTTGATCATTCTGTGAGAAACTGCTATTTCTATAACTATTTCTATTGCTTTCCAGCTCACTTTTCCTCATGGCATTTTACCGCTGTTAACATACAGTATGTTTTGTTTGTTTATTTTATTTTTTTGTCTATATCTCGTTGCTGTCAGCAGTGCATTCTCAATACACAAATAGGGAAAACTAATATTTCTTGAAAAAACACGAATGATAAATATATACAAAGAATTGACATTTTTGTGAGATTATGTCTTACTATGCAGGATGATATGGGTTTTCAGGGTCTATGTCATGTTCTTCAATGCATTTTATAGATCTTTTTAAATGAACTCTACCTCTCAAATAGTTTGCTCTAATATTATTTTATAGTTTCATCATGGGGTAAATGGTTATTTTCCATTTTAACTATTTATAGTTATTCTTTAAGAACTATTAATATGTTATATTGATCTTGTTTCTAGCCATTATACCAAATTATTTTATTAATTCTATTAGTTTGTGACCTGACTATATACAAGATTATGGAATTATAGTGTTTTACTCAGTAGTCTTCAGCCATCATTTTATAGCCTCCCAATGTTTCAGATGAGAAGTCTAGTGTTAATCAGATTCCCATAATGAATAAAGCCTCCTTCCCCCTTGCCTTCAACCTGCTTAGATTTTCTCTTTTTAATGTGGGTTTTATAAATTTTTATTATTTCTGCCTATAAATTTCTGAATCTCTTCCATATGCAGACTCAAACCATTCAGCTCAGAATTCGTTTCTATTAATTGTCTAATTATTAATTTTTATTATATTCCTTTTTTCATTTTCTGGCATTTTTATTTTCTATAGTTTTAGATCTCCAGATAGCTATCTGTCTTATCTTTTAACTTTCCCCGGAAGATTCCATCCTTTTTATTTTTGCTCTGTGTTGTGAAACTTCATTTTCTATTTGATCTTCAAGATCAATAGATCTGTCCTTGGCAGTGATCCTTCTCATTTCCAGTTTCTCTATTGACATTTTACACTTAAAAATTATATGTGTCCTAGAATACATTCTATGCTCTAATTGCTTTTCCATGTTTATTAGCGATTTTTTCAAGTTTTTTTTTTCCTGACTTTCCATCAATTCCATTTCAGCTGCTGCCAACTATTCCAAATTAACACTTGAACTTCTGTCAGTCTTCTAAAGTGATACATTACTTTGTTTTCTTCTTCATGTATTCCATCAGCATTCATAAGAGTCTACAGAGTAGCAGCTGAATTTTGGAAGGAAGGCATCAAAATTTCTGTCCTTGTGGCCTCTGGTTGACAACAAAATGGAGAGTGTTACTTTCTGCTGAAGAATGGGGCGGAATTGGGTAGTGCCTGATTTCCTTCTTGAAAATCACAGCTCTTTCTTAACCAGTGGCACTGAGACTGATTTTATTGTAGCCTACCCTGAAATTGTTATGAAAGTCAGGGTTGGTCTTTCCAGAAGCACAAGTAATCCTTTCTGTGGAGATTTCATTGCTCTGTGTTATTTGGATTTTCCCAGAGATCTATGAACCCATCTTGTTCTTGGCCTAGAGAAGGCCAAGTTCTTTCCCCAGCTCTTCCTTGCTGACTCTCACTGCTCAAGAAGAATGTGGTCCCTTCCTTGATCCTAGTTGCATAGCTGCTACCATTGTCTCAAAGCATCCCTGTGGTGATATGACTCTAGAAAAGGAGACAGGAAGGAGAAGTTTAGAGACCAGCATCCTAACTTGTTACATGCACAGGTGTTCAAACTCTGAGACTATCAGGCTTGAATGAAATGTTAACAATTCACAGATATTTTCATGTAAACAACCGGTAGTGACCACTGTACCATTCAGGTCATCATCAACACCTTTATTGTGGTAATCTCATACCTTTAATGTGAGAGGATAAGTCTCATTTCCCAAGACTCTTGGACAAAAATGCCATTTAACACACTTCTTTCCATCAGCTGTAAAAACTTTGTGGGAAGGCAGTACCTACTTTTTGTTCTTTTCTTGTTTCCTTGAGTCTTTGGCTTTGATGAGTATGGAGTGAAAATTATACAAGGTGAGTAGCTGAACATAGAGCTTCCAGTAAGAAATAGTGGAGAGGCAAAGGGAATAAAAATGCAATAATTTCTTGAAAAAGGACTTAAAAAGGGGAGGATATTTTATCTCTGTGTCATATAATATCTCACACGGCTCTTGACTGTTGCTAACCACGGCTAGCCAAACAATTTCCAACAGGTAAACTGTAATTTAGCCAATGTTGTGGAGTTGTCCATGTCAACTGAGGGTCATATATGGCTTCACCTGTCAACAGCTGCAAAGTAAATACACAATTGTTACCTTACTGAAGTGCATGTAATTTCAGTTTCTTGTTCTGTTCTTTACTGTGGCGTGATCAAAACTTAAGCTCACACCATTTCCCTACTGAGTCATCTTCAATGCATGAGAATATGCTTTCAAGCTATAACTGCATCAATACCCATGGTTGTCCGTTATATCAAGAATAAAAATGCTTTTTTCTTCCCCCCCAGAGCTGTCAAAACTCCTGGTGCTGAAGAGTTTATCTTGGAAAATGCAGGTTCCATCCTGCTACCCGCGGGGAGTGGAGAAAGTCCTTTATTTCACAATCAGTGTCATCTGAATGATGCCAGCATTTCTTATAATTGTGCAAATATGTACTTCACTAACTTTTGTCTTTGTGTATTTTGGAAGGTAAAATGAAGCACTCATCTGATATGTGATATGAAAATTAGATACCATATTCTGTTTTAAAAAAGTTATATTTGTTCAACAAGGCCTCACACATCAGTGGTGCTCTGTTTTAGGTTAAATAGTACTAATTTCTCCAAGTTTCTCCAGTAATTTGACATTTTATATGAAGCCTTACACAGGTTGGAAGCACAGTTTTACTGTCCATTTTTACGTGTTTATAACTGACAACTAAGTAAGTAAACACCCGTTTGGTTTTTAGCCACTCTACTTAATTCCACTCTAGTCCTGTACATTTGCTTTAATTTTATATCCTCTGCCTTTTGGACCAGAACGACTATTCCTCAATCTTACTTCGTAAGCACTATTTAAGAACAAACTTCTTTGGTAAACCTTCTGCATTTCTCAGTCATCAGATGTTGGGATCAGATGGCTAGCCACACATTCAGTTTCTCACGCTATACATGCAATGTGTATATTACAGTAACTTACTTTATATGTACTCTGTTTTGTCAAATGTCAGTGCATATATGTTAGGAGATTGGATGCTTTTTCTTCATTTAGTGAATTGCAACAATGATTCTGCTAGGAAAGTACACAATAGTCACTACATTCATTTTATTAAACAACAAAAACCATGTCATTATTTTAAATTGTCTGGTAACTGATAAACATTAGCTTAATTGAATAAATATGATTTGAGATCGTAATTTTTTTCTCTACTAAATGTAAGTTCTAGAATTTGGTGAATAGACCTTTATTAGGCCTTGCGTCTATTTTCTACAGCACTTCGAATGGTATCAGTCTAGTCTGGGCTCAAAAAATGCATGCTATTTTATTTAATACAGAAACAAATACAGTTAATCCCCATTATTCACAGATTCCATCTTTGTGAGTACGTCCGCCAACTAGATTTTATTTGTTACCCCCAAATTGATACTTGAAGGCTTTCAGGTCATTTGCACACATATGCAGAGTGGCCAAATTTTGAGTCATTTGACCATACATGCTCCCACCTGAGGTTGAACAAGTAAAGCTCTGCCTTCTTGTTTCAGATTTTATACCGTAAACAAGTTTTATTTTGCAGTGTATTTAGTACCACCTATTATTATTATTGTTGTTGTTGTTGTTGTTAGTGATTTTCTGTTTAAAATGTCTCCTAAACATAGTGCTGACATGCTGTCTAGTGTTCCTAAATACAAGATAACTATAAGGTGCCTTGCGGGGGAAAACATGTGCAGTGGATAAACTTTATTCAGGCATGACTTAAAGTGAGTTCTTAAAGTGAGTTCAGTGTTCATGAATTAACAGTATGATACATCCAGGAAAAGGAAGAGAAAATTCACCAATCTGTACCTTTCTGGAGACCAGGCCAGAAAGTGCTGAAGTAATATCTATAGTATGTGATAAAGCTATGGAAAAGATGAAAAAATGGCTAAATTTGGGCTTTCAACTGATTGAAAAAGTGCAGGACATGACACTGTCATTAGGCTGAAAGCCAAAGAAATTTATGCTCCTGTTTACCAGGATCAGGAGAGCAGTAAACCCTTTTCTGATTGTGCTGGCTGGCTCAGATGTTTCACAAGGTAATACGGAATGAAAAATGTTAAACTTGCAGGTGAGACCGGCTCTGCAGATCAGGGGGCTGTGGAAGAAGTTAGGATGTTCTTGCTATCTGTGGTATATAGGAAAAGGATTATGTAGAAGAGGTGATTTTCAATGCTGACAAGACTGGCTTGTTCTACAAGGAATTTGGCAAATGACCCATATAACACAAATGGTGTTTGGTGGAGGAAACGTGATCAGAGGCTTGCCATCCTGCTGTTTTTCTGCCTGGGATGCATTTGCTATCATTCCTTCTAGGTCTGGTTTATATTTTCTAACCTTTTAAAACTTCCCTGACTCCTGCCTCTTTCCCAACTTTTATTTTATTTTATTTTTTTGCTTCTGTCCCATTTCAGGTGGAATTATCTGCTCTTCCTCATTCCAATAATAACTCATCTTTCTCATAGATTGTAGCACATTGTATGAAACATATCACTATAAATATATCCACCAGACTGTGAACTCATTTATGGCACAAAAAGTGAATCTTAATTATAATTGTATGCCAGTGTCTTGTGCAACACTTGGAACATTTCAGTTTACTAATAATTGTTGAAAAAAAAAGTAAATGAATCAGTATTGTTGTTAGAGCAGATAACATTATGTGTATAATTTAGACAATGCAAAATTATAGTAAACCCAATAATACTAAATAAATCTGATAATAATTGAAATACCTACATGTTCATCGAATTTATATATCTGGAGAACTTTACAAACCTTATAAATTAATGTTTTCTTTTTTTTTAAGATTTTATTTATTTATTTGACAGAGATCACAAGTAGGTAGAGAGGCAGGCAGAGAGAGAGAGAGAGGGAGGAGGAAGCAGGATCCCCACTGAGCAGAGAGCCCAATATGGGACTTGATCCCAGGACCCTGAGATCATGACCTGAGCCGAAGGCAGAGGCTTTAGCCCACTGAGCCACCCAGGCGCCCCAAATTAATGTTTTCAACTGAATATTGAATACTTATGGTTCTGTTCCTGAAGAACTGATGGAAGAAACCACAGGAATAACTTCCAAAGCATTCTGTAAAATAAGCAGGGAGATGTCTTCTTGATAAACTTGAAGAATTTTCTAACTTGCTTATGCATAATGCCCAGGAAACACTTACTCAAAGACAACTTTTTTTTTTTTTTAAGAGAAATAAGGACCTGAAGTAGGTACTGTTAAGAATTACACAACGTTCTGTCCTGATTTTCTGATTCAGAAATTAAAAAATCAATTAAAGAATTTAAAAAATAACGCAAACAATGAACTTCTCCTTTGAATGATGAAGCGAGGAGATTCAAACCAGAAGTTATATCAGTCCTTTCTTGTAGCAATGGCACTTTGCAAAGAAGTCCAAACACATCAGCCCTATATCCTGTATTAAGATTAAAGAACTTGAAAATGTAAGATTTATTTAAAATTTCAATATATTGGCAGTTTCATAGCTTATCATTAAATGTTGCAGTTTTCCAAGACTTAGTTGTAGCTTCCTTCTTCTATTATCATGTGTTTTTACCCATGTCCACCTCTTCAATTACCATTTATAAGAAGATTATTCTCTAATTTATGTGTAATCTATATCTCTCGTCTATGATCTAGGTGTCTATATTCAGCCAGCAATGTAGCTTCTGTGGATTTATTGACAGCATCTCAAACTCAATATTTCTATATGTACAATCATACTTTTTCTTTCCAAGCTAGTTTTCTGTGTGACACCATTCAATGAACAGCACCACTATGCATTTAGATATGCAGATCTGGTCTGGGAGTCTGTTTTGCCACTTTCCAAGTTTCCAATATCCAATATATTTCCATGCCCTCCCCATTTGACTTCTTGATTGGATTTGCAGTCCACCTCTCTCAACTTCCAGTGTACTACCCCAAGGTAAACTACTATGAACTCACACTTGGAATGCTATAATAGCCAACATGCCTTTGGCCTCACCAGCAAATGTCTATATTTGCATTAGGCTTCTCCACATGAATAGAACCATTAGGATGGATACATGTATATATGTACATATACGTAAATATAGATACAGGTACAGATATAGGTAGAGGTAGAAGGGAGGGAAGGAAGGAAAGGAGGAAGAAAAGAAGGAAAGAAGGGGGGAGGAAGGGGAGAAGGAAGAAGGAAAGAAGGGGGGAGGGAAGGAAGGTGGAAAGGAAGGGAGGGAGGGAGGAAGGAATGGATTTTTGAAATTGTAGAAGATGGCAAGTCCAAAATCTGTCTGGTTTGCTGCAGACCCAAAGAGGAGCTGAAGCTGCAGTTCAAGTCCAAAGATTACTATCAGAATTTTTTCCTGTGTGGAGGAGGCCAGTCTTTTGTTCTTTCCAGCCTTCAACTGATTAGATGAAGCCCTCTCACCTTATGAAGGATAATCTGTTTTACTCAAAGTCCACTGATTTAAATGTTAATTTAATCTAAAAACACCCTCTCAGAAACATCCAGAATAATATTTGACCACATACCTAGGCACTGTGTGCCCAGCCAGGTGACACAAAAAATTAACCATCACAATATGACAGTCCAAGTTATAATTTTGTATTAGAAATTCAGTCATGGCAGCCTGAGTGGGGCTCCTAATGGTCTGGCAGCTGCTAACTTCAGCTTTACCAGACCCTTCTGTCTCTATTGGCATCTCTAGCTGAATCTTCTCTAATCTGCCCGAATAAGTCAAATCTCCCCAGTATAGGTCTGTGTAGCACTATTTACATTTCATTTGGAACTGACCACACTTGAAAATTTATATAATTTTGGTAGTGATTTGATGTTGTATTTTAAGCTCTATGAGAGCAGAACCAATATATATTTTTGTTTCCATCTGTTTTTTGCTCATCACAGTATTTCAAGCATAAAGCACATCAAAAGTAATAATATGGCTGAATAAATGGATGCAAATCAGAAGAATGACCAAATGCCCAAGTGCATGTCTTTAGTAAACGTCAAGGTGCTAGCCACAAGAAAGGACACACAACACGAAAAGTACATGAAAACTAAAGAATAATTTCAATAACACTGAGCATGTTGTACTCCCATTCATTACATAATTTTTGTAAATTCTCTTTGGTATCAATCCTCAAGATATTGAATATCCTGATTTTTTTTTCTCTGAATATTTATCACACTCACTTTATTTTATTTATTTATTTATTTATTTATTTATTTATTTATTTTGCTGTATCCCTATGCAGGATCTTTGTAAATGTGTTATTATCAACTATTTTCTAGATAAGGAAGATCAGTTTAGTCCAGCACATATAACTTGATTAGGAACCTATCCCTATTCAAACCTGGGAAATTACCATCACCCAGTTTTCCCAACATCCCAGCTCTCCCTTATCTGGAGATTGCCAATAAATGGGGTTTTAATTCTTGCAGCATACTGTGTACTCAGAGCACACAGAGCCACAGGCTAGAGAACTCTAGTAAGAAACTTTCTTAGTAAATGCAAGAAAGAAAACTCTTCTGCAGACATTAAGACTAAAGGAATATGAGCAGTAGGAAGTTTTAGCACTGGATTTTAGAATTTGAGCCAAGGAAACAACATGAAGAGGAAGTTAAACAGTGTGAGTCTTTAAAGAGAAAGGGTAAATACTGTGGTCTAGAAATCAAAATAATATAAAGAAACAAAAGCCATAGTAAAGAGGGGAGTCCAGATACTAAAGTTAATAAAAAGCAAAGACTATTAAAGGAGACTAGCAAGGAAAAGCTAAATACCTGTTGCCTTGTAATAGAAAACCCCAGAAGTCATGAGAGAAAATGAAGCAATCATGAAATGAAGACTAAAGAAAGAGGAACTAGGGAATAAGTATTGATACTTTTCATAAAGGAAAGGAATATCACCATCCTGGATTAGAAGGAAGATAGGGAGTAAGCTTTTTAAAATAAATAAAAAATATTTTATTTTAAAATAATTTTAAAAAAATCACCAATGAGAAGCTGTTGGTAATGATATCATTATTAGAAGATTCTCTTTCTCTTTTTAGACTTATTTATTTACTTTCATAAATAGAGTGTGTGGTTGGGGAGAAGAGGATAAAGGAGAGAGAAAATCTTGAGCAGACTCCCCACTGAGCAGGCAGCCAGAGCCCAAGGAGGAGCTCAATCTCATGACCCTGAGATCATGAAACTTGAAACCTGAACTGAAACCAAGAGCAGAATGTTCCACCCACTGAGCCACTCACGCTCCACTAGAAGATTCTCTTTTAATTGTTATAAGATCTGATTAAGATTCTCTCCTTGAGCAACCTCTACTCTGACTATTCTGAACTCTCTTCTCAACTAGGCTTTGATTTTTGGTCTTCCATGTTCATCTCCACATTGTCCAATGTTTGCAAGAATCTTCCTAAGTCAATTTAGCCGGAATATCCTATCCTTGCTATCTGATTAACCTGGAGATCTGATGATCAGGTGTCTTACCCCCCAGCATTCCGCAGGGATATCTGGTCACCCCAACCTGCCTTTGGCAAGAATCTGTTATGTCAGTTTATCCAGAAGCTCCCTTTATCCCCAATGTTTACTTTTATAATATTTCTAATGATCCTTATCCTGCTACTGAGTCATGAATTCCTACTTTTCCATGTTGTATTCAGAGTTGAACCCAATCTCTGTTCCTTACTATAAAACCCCTTGCACTCTACCAGCCCTGCTGTACACCCATCACAATAGTTCCCTTGAGTAAAATCTGCCTTACTTCTCACATTACATTACTGCATAGAGAGAGTAAGAGATAAGGATATCCAACATGCAAACATGGTCCTGGGACCAAAACTAAAAGAGAACAACAGCCTGTTCTGTTATGTTCCAAGAATTACTTTGTGATACATTTCTTGGAACAAAGAATATATTTTAATGCAAAAAATACCTGTAAAATAGTAGTTAAGTTCCTAGATGAAACTCCCCAAATATATTTGTCCTAAAATGCAAATGAAATAGTAATTCTTGATATTAGACTCTGTTATTATTATCATTATTTTTATTTTCTCATGTGAATACTGGTGTTTGAGGACACAAGGTTAAATATGAAAAGAGTAAGGAAGTAGACGAAAATGTCTTGATAAATCTAAGGGGAGTTTGAGTTTGAAGAATTTTCAAATACTTTAGATGTTGGAAGCACCAAAGTTTAATTTATCTAACATTAGAAGTTACTAATAAAAGCATTTATTAGACAACAACCATGTGCCCACATTTAACCTAGTTGTGAGCAATCCCAAGATGAGAGCATTCAGTCCCTGCCCTTAAGGAACCCAAATTTATTTGTAATTTCTGTTTTCTCTGTAGTGATATATTATGAATTCTACTCCTTGGCTTATGACTTAAGCTGTTATGTTTCCTGGCACATAACTGTCAGAAGAGAAGACAAAGAAGAAAGAGAAGAGACAGAAAAAGGTGTGTGTGTGTGTATGTGCATGTTGTGTGTGTGTGTATGTGTGTGTGTGAGAAAGAGGTGAGTTTTGGGCTAGGTAGGGAAAGAAGAAAAGGGACTGTACTAGTTTCCTATGGCTGCCATAATAAATAACCACAGACTTGGTGGCTTAAAACAATGGAGACTTATTCTGTCATATTTATGGAGACCACAAGTCTAAAAAGAAGGTGTCAATGGGCCACATTCCCTTCGAAAGATCTAAGGGAAATTTCTTTCTTTGGTCTTCCAGCTTCTGCTGTCTCCAGGTATTCTTTGGGTCCTGGAAACACCATTCTAGTCTCTCTCATTGCTTTTGCATGGCTTTCTCTGTGTCTCTTCTCTGTGTCTCTGTGACACTTGTCACTAGACTTAGGACTGACTCATGTAATCCAGGAGAATCTCATCTCAAGATTCTTAACTTAATCGCATCTTTGAAGACAATTTTTCCAACTAAGGTGACATTCACAGGTTCTGGTGTTTAAGATACAGACATATTTTTTAGAGGGCCCACTAGTGAACTAGACAAGTGAAAACAGGAGTCCTTTGTGTATGAGGAGACAATTACAGCAGAGGAATATACTAAGTTTAGAAAGAAAAACATGAAGAGAAATAGCAAAACAATGAAAGGGCTTCTGGAAAACAAAGCGACTAGGAGAGAAGGAGGAGGCAGATTCTTATCCATAGTGTTACAACTGGACGAGCACACTGGTTGAGCTTCGCGGGAAATAAAATAAGGTCCTAAAGGATGTGTAGTGCTTTGGGAGATGGATATAAAATCAGGAACATGTGTCCATATGGCTATATATTTAAAAACCAGTGGTTTGCTCATCATGGAGTATCTTTGAAATAAAACAGAGGTTTTTCAAATTAGCTGATTATCAATAAGAATAATCTAGAATGATTGTAAATCTGGAAAGCTTACAAATAAGAATCCTTAGATTCTCCCCTCAACTCAATTGAATCAGTTGATTTAGAAGTTACTAGCCTACTATACAAGCAGGAGAATCAGAGAATATGATAACAGCATGTTACAAAATGTCATTTTAAAGCGGTTAGTCCTGCTTCTTCCCTAAGAGTAAATACAAATATAGCTTCATTTTCGCAGCAGTGTTTGAAACTTCTAAGTCTTGCATTTCATAGCAGGAGGCAAGTGCCAGGTAGTTTTATATATGGAAGCACAAATGAATCAAGTGCTTTGAACAAAGAAAGCTAAATGCTATTTCTCAATTGAAAGAATCCAGATATTTTTAGGGAGAGTGACCATTTTCTTTTTCCATGGAGAGACCTTATGTTATAAGGAAACTTGGAATCTGTATCAGGTTTGGAGGCATATTCTATTAAAGTTCCCTTAGAAAGAAAAACATAAGCCAAAGAAATGCATATCTTCTCTCTGTGTCCTTTTATCCCCCCTCTTACATTGGCATTAGCAGCCTTATCCATAGCAGAAGCATTTGCAACTACACAGCAGGGACCATCCTCAGTTTACATTACACTCGACTCAGCACTCTACAAAACCCATGTGTTTTCAAATGTTTTTCCATATAATGGCCATCAGCTTTCAAATATATGCAATCTGCAGGCAAATAACACGTGGTTGATTTTAATTGAAACAGATTAAATATTAGTTCCATAAAAGTAAACATGTGAACACAATATCGTATTCACATTTGCCTCCATTTGTGTGATGTGATGTGAAACACTTTCCTCTTTAGGGCACGGAGGACATGGGGAGATGGAGAGGGGGAGGTGAACCATGAGAGACTATGGACTCTGAAAAGCAATCTGAGGGTTTTGAAGGGACGGGGGGTGGGAAGTTGAGTGAACCTGGTGGTGGATATCATGGAGGGCATGTATTGCATGGAGCAATGGGTGTGGTGCAAAAACAATGAATTCTGGTACACTGAAAAGAAATTAAAAAAATAAAAAAATTAAAAAAAAAGAATTTGACAGGACATCCAGGGCTATAGTGTCAAACATCAAGTTAGTGCTAACCCTCTACAGATGCTAGACCTCAGCGGGAGAACTATCCTCAAACGGAAGGTTTTAAAGGACACAGATGAATACGTTGCTGTAAGTAGGCTGGGGTGGAATTGTTCTTCATGGAATACTCCCTAGGCCTCTTAAAAAAAAAAAAAGGACTGGATTCTGTTTCTCTAATTAATATCCGCTATGTTTAGTTGCATCTGTGATGTATGAATTCCCAAAAGGCTTCCACTCTGAATTATGAATCATATTTCTTCTTCAAATTCTTCATGGTCGATAGAGGTGGATACATCTCTGAAACACCCTTGCCACTTGTCTGTCTCATAGATATTTGCACCAGTACTAGCCTCCCTACAGCTGGGAAAAGAAATTTAAGAAAGTAATTGGCAGCTGGCCCAACCACATCTATAATGGGGAGAATCTGAGGATCAGTGACAGGAAAAGGATGGTAGATACACTCTCATGGGCACTGTGGAATGAGATTCCCTCTACCAAAATGCATTTGAACAACACTGAGACTGAACAGCTCTGGACTCTAATTCTCATAGGATTGGCAGCTATAGAGTATCACGTAAAAAGGGAGGTAAGCCAAACTGTTGAGTTACCATTGCTTTAGCAGAATAATAAGAGACATTGCATTGCATATGTCTGGTGGTGCATGCATACATACATGCACGTGTGGGATTATTTTAAAAGAAGGTAATGAGAATGTAAATGAGAAAATAAATTACATGTAGACAAGTGATATAAAGATATAAAAGAGGGTATAAGCAGAAAGGAGGAAAGAAAAAAGGAAGAAAGAAAGAAAAACCCCTGCTTATTTGCCTATTTCTCTCTTGCCATGAAAAAATTGAACCTAAATTCCAGTGTCTGATGTCCTCTTGATAACTGAATCCTAGAAGATGTACTTTGAAAGACTTGGATGTTAATCTGATACTAATTCAAGCCTTTGAGTTCAAAAATTGTATTGGAAATCTTTTAAGAGCAACTTTCTCATGAGATTTCCATTACTTCTATTCTTACTGATAAGCCACAGGTATCAGAGAAACATCCATTTGTGTGCTATCTTTGGATCCTTCACTATAAGAGAAGAGGTACAGAAAAAAAAATGGAGTTTGCTTTGATTCAAGTTTCAGAGGAAACTTTCAATCAATTCGAATTTTGTCTGAAGCCACTCTACTATAATAGATACTCGTATGATGTTACCTTCAGTGTAATATGCCAACTTCAAGTGAGATAGTTGATCTGTTCAAATGGAGAGGGTCTAGTTCTGGCTCTATTCCTGACCTAGGAAATTGACCTTGGATAAGTAATTAATTTACTTTATTTCTCAGTTTCCTTACCCCTACAGTGCAGCTAGTTACTTTAAAGAAGCATAGTCTGTAACGTGATTTGAGTTACTTGATCAAAGTTGACATTTATACATGTAATTTTATTATTAGCATTTAAAAGCATTTAGACATATGTTGGCTGTGATATCACTTTTCACTTTTCAAGTAGAGTAGCTTGTCAGGAGAACTAGCTGTATGTTATATGCATACAGCTAGTTTATGCATATATGTGTGTTATATGCATATATAGGGGATAAGCATAAGTGTTTGGTTATAATGTAGATATACACATAATCTTCAGTGAGCATGTAAGTACTTTTTTTTTTCAAAAAGTGCTTAAGAAATGCATATTCTTCTTGTTTTTTTCTCCTCGAAACATGATTCTGCTGGTGACAGTAAGTTTCTACCAGCTGAGGAGTTTTATTTGGCCATTGGTGTGATATCCACACCTTAGCACTGAATTATGGCCATGGCTTATTTATTTTTTTCCTACTCCATGCCCTGATGCCTTACCTGCTCAGTAAAATTACAGTGAAAAGGGAACAGGGAACAATGTTTATCTTTTGCGTGATGGAAAGAAAGGACTCAAAAAAGCTTTTATTTTAACCCCACTGAGTCCTCTTGGAGATCCCAATTAATGGGATTAATAAGATGAAACCTGCTTCCTGAGAATTATCGATATATTTTAAATATGAGTTTACATGGCCAAGTCAATACTGGAGGCAGAAATAGGAAAGGATTGTTGAAGTTTCTAATTCTGTAGTAAAAAGGAACCTTTTCCTCAATCAATTCTTACATCATAGGTTGTAAATAAAAATATCACTAAGGACTTGTCTTCCTCAGAATGACGTACTCCCTGTGGCATGGCATATTGAGCCTGAATATACTACAGATACTGAATAAGTAACAAGCTGATTGATAATTCAGCTCTATTTAGCACCGAAGAAGGGAATTTTTTGGTTAACTCCCTTACACTAAAATAATGCACAGTTGCACAACTTACTTTGTGTTTTCTTGGTGAAAGATAAAACAAAATGCAGTCTGCTTTTATATACAGTGTCTGCTTTCCTTCAAAGACTTTTTTTTCTCCTCTGACCTGGTGCAGAAATATAATACAAATAGAAATAGAAATACAAATAGAAATAGGGAATGTAGTTTTGTGTTTACTTAAGGTCAAAATCTAAGACGTTGGCATTCTACTATGATGCTTAAGAAGTGATGCATTCTTTTGAAAAACTATGGTATATTTGTGGCCTACACAAGGAGGACGTACAGTTATGTGTTAAGAGCAGGGAGTATATACAGCAAGTGAAGGGGGCACTGAGATTCCTTCACTACATTGTCCACCATGTTTAAGAAGTAATATGTTGAAGTAAAATTAAAAACAATGCTATTTGTCCTTAGTTCTGTTGTTGTGTATCTTCTATTGTTTTAATTAAACATCACAGCTAATTTTACTCATCATTTCCATGGCAGAAATAAACAGATATGAAATGTAAAATGTTAGGTCTAGTCATGCTGATCCTATTGATTATGCATTAAAAGCACCATATGGTCCTGCCCATTAATCATGCTATTATCAGTTGAATATAAATATGCTACTATAGTGTACATACACGTGCACACACACACACACACACACACACATTTACTGTTAGAGTACATTGTGCTAGTGCAGAAGATTCATGCATACAATCATTGAAAGAATAAAAATCACTGATTAAAGTGAAACAAAAAGCCTAAACTCATTCTTACATTTACTATTTTCAGCAAATTCTCATTGAGCCCCTAATGCACGTTTAACACATTCTGGGTATTATAGAAAAGGAAGTCACTAAAGCATAAACCCCAATCTCTGCTTTTTTGGAACTCATAAAACAGAGGAGGAGACTGACAATATACTACATAACTACATAAAATTAACACTGTGCTGTATGGTATGGGGCATATATTATAAGATTAAGAAGGAAAATAAGCCAAACAAGTAGCCATTATAACTTTAGACAAGATGGTCAAGGAAGACTTCAACGAGAAGGTATATTGGTCTCCTATTGTTGCTGTAACTAATGAGCACAAACTAAGTGGCTTAAAACAATACAAATATATTATAGTTCTAGAGGTCAGTTATCTAAAATCAACTTGTTGACAGGACTGTGCTCTCTCTGCCTTCCTGGGAGAATTTGTTTCTTCATCTTTTCAGCTTCTAGAAGATGCCTGCATTCCTTAGTTTGTACCCTCTTCTTCATACCACTCCAACCTCTTGCTTCTATTGTCTCATGTCCCAAAACTTACTCTGATCCTCATGACCCCTTTTTATAAGGACCCTTGTGATTAGATTGGAATTACCTGGATAATCCAGGATATTCTCCCCATCTCAAGATTCTTAATTATATTTTCAAAGTTGCCATTCCCATTAAAAGAAAAATAGTCAAAGGTTCTAGAGATTAGGGCATTGATATCTCAGTAGCCTGGGGGAGATCATTAGGCAACCTACCAGAGAAGGTAAAATTCGAGTAAACCTCTAAGACAATGAGAGACCTAGCCATGTTATATACTTAGGGGAAGAACTTTCTAGGAAGAGTTGAAAATAAACTCTAATGTACTGAACAGGAGTATTTCTTATATGTTCAAAGAACAGGAAGAAAGCCACGTGAGAGAGTAGTGAATGGAAATGCAGGGTTGTTGAAGTCAAGAAAATAGAGACAATGAACAAGAGACAAGGAGGTGGCACAGGGTGGGACATTTGAAACTGAAGTTGTGAAGAGTTTACAGCTAATGACAATAGTGACAACAGGTTGGCTGTGAAGTGTGAAGCTGAACACTTGGGTAGAGACCCAGTTTATTGGAGAAGGAGAAGTCAAGGATCCAAGAGGATTAGGACATTAGAAATAATTTGTGTGAATATTGTGATCACCAGCAATGACCACCAACGAGAATAATGTTGGAAAGGCATGCCTTGGGGGCTCACTTGGTGAATTGTCTGCCTTTGACTTAGGTCTTGATCCCACAGTCCAGTGATCAAGTCCTACATCAGGGTCCCTTCTCTTCCGAGGGCCTTCTTCTCCTTCTCCCTCTGCCTGCTGCTCCCCTTGCTTGTGCTTTTTCTCTGTAAATAAAATAAAATAAAAATAAAATCTGGAAAAAAAAAAGAATAGTGTTAGAAAGAGTTACCCACAAACCAGGTACTAATGCATTTATGGGATGTCACTATTACATGGAGAATCAGCAGGTAGCTACAATGTGGAGAGCAGTGGATGTCTTGGTCCAGAATGAGATTCAAAGCTGAGAAATTTTTTAAGTGAGGGCAGTGGCAACATGGATCAAAAAAGAAAGACTCCCCACCTCTGGGAATTGTGTTCTGAGGGAGAAAACAGCCACCACTTGAGGAAGCTTCAAAGAGACATGTAGCATTACAGAATAAGATTTCATTAGAGAAAGAAGGTGAAAAGAACAATCACAGAAAAGATTGAGATTAATGATGATTTTGGTGAGGAGGAAGCCCCTTAAAATAACCTTTTGCTGAAGTGGGGTAAGCTTCAATAAATTTAAAAAGATTGAAATCATACAGAATATATTCTCCAACCACAAAAGAATTAAATTTGGAATCAATTACTAAAAGATAAATTTAAAATCTCTAAATAATTAGAAGGAAGCAACACATTTATAAATAATTACAAGGGAAATTAGAAAACCTTTTTTACCCAAATGAAAATAGAAACATGTACTATCAAAATTTGTGTGTGAAGATAGATGTCCGAAAAAAAATTGTAAATTTAAATGCTTATATTAAAATAAAGGAAGAGGGGCGCCTGGGTGGCTCAGTGGGTTAAGCCGCTGCCTTCGGCTCAGGTCATGATCCCAGGTCCTGGGTTCGAGCCCCACATCGGGCTTTCTGGTCAGCAGGGAGCCTGCTTCCTCCTCTCTCTCTGCCCGCCTCTCTGCCTACTTGTGATTTCTCTCTGTCAAATAAATAAATAAAATCTTTAAAAAAAATAAAATAAAATAAAGGAAGACTGTTGTATCAACAATCTAAGCTTCCAATATAGGAAGCTTGGAAAAGAAAAGCAAATTAAATCAAGATAAGTAGAAGGTAGATATTAATTAAAGTCAAAAATCAATGAAAAAATAGATAAAGAGAAAAAAGTAACAAAAAATAAAAAGAAAATATGGATTAAGTGAGCTCCATCAAAGTTAAACATTTTTGTTTCTTCAATAAAAATCATTAAGAAACTGAAAGAAAGTTGTTTTGTTGGATTTTTTCAGCACATATTTTTTATAGTTTTGTATTCAGGTATATAAAAACCTTTGAGAGTTCAAAAACAAGAAGACAAAAATATATAATAAACAATGAGTCAAATATTAAGAATATATTTTATAAAATAAGCTATATGGATAATCAGTAAGCACATAAATGATTCTCAGCATATTTAGTAAATTAAAACCACAATGCAATACCACCAACACACCACAAAAATGGCTAAAATTAAAAATACAAACAATATCAAGTTTTGGCAAGGATGAGGAAATACTGGAACTCATACATTGCTGGAGAGATCATAAAATTGCACACATTGAAGAGCTGTTTGTAGCTTATAAGGTTAAACTACATTTACCATATGACCAAGAAATTATACTCCTAGTTATTTACCCAAGAGAAATAGAAGCATATATCCACAAAAGACTTGTACAAATGTTCATAAACATGTAACAAAAAAACCCACACATGTCAATCAACAAATTGATGGATAAACAAACTACAGTATACTCGTAGTATGTAATAGTACTTAGCTATGAAAAGATACGATCACTAGTGTATGCAACAAAATGGAAGAATCACAAAACTATTCTGACTGGAAGTAGTCAGATACATAAGAGTATCTACTGTAAATTCTACTGGATGAATTATAAAACAGACAAGACTAATTTGTAACAGCTGAAATCAAATTAGTGATTGTGTGGAGAGGGAAATAGGAGTTATTTAGATTGAAAACAGGTAAGGGAATTTGGGGGCTGGCAGAAATTTCTATATTGATTGAGACTGTGGTTACACAGTAGACATAGCTGTACAACTCTTCAATCATTCATATCAACTATACTTCAAAAAAAGTTTAAAAAATGAATTGCTTGATACCTGTTATTTTAATTGTATGTCCAGGAAGTCAGCAAAAAATTAATTATTTTAATTTTAAGAAAACTAAAACATCATTGTTTTTTTTGTGCCTTTTATAGTTCTTGTGTTGGGGTAATTTGAGACAATGACTAGCTTTGTTTAATATCTCATGACATTTTCACAACCAATACAATGTAATTATTAAGAACAATTCTAATAACTTGATAAAGCAGATTAGCTTTTAATGAAAATATGTCCTTTGGTTCTAAAATATGTCTAAAGGAAATTTTACTTGTCTGGATATTTTTTTTTTCTTGTTGTCCTTTGGTGGCTAATGAGCCTTAATTAAATCTAATTACAAAGTTTATCATGATGACAAAAATGTATACTCATCTGTTCTTCATCTTCATGCCCCCCATTTCCACCTTAAGGAAAAAATAAAATTGGTTTCTGTTTTAAGGAGTAGGTAGTAGAGTTATATAGGATGATGGAATAAAGTATTGTGTTCTGTGTATATTTCTTAGGACATAGTATATTGAAATTAAGTTAAAGAGCTTTTATTGTTCTTGGCCCAATGATGATATATAACCCTGAATAATTATTTTTCTGCCAAATCATTTTTGTTTTTTTTTTAAGAATTATTGCTACTCCAGTAGCTGGCTTTAATTTCCATTTTTAGACTTTGTTTGTTGCACAAGATTGTCTTCCTTTTACAACCTTCTCTCTCATCACCAACCAGTCCTACAATGGTGGTGGGGAGTATGCAGTTAGAACAAGCCTGCAGGGTCTTCTGGATCCACTCAGTGGTAAGAAACCATGTTTCTTTTGCTTGTATCTCACAAGCTCTTTTCCTCATCTTACTTCCTAAAGCTAATCTGTCCTTCAATAAATGAGATCATGTTTGTGTTGAGAAAAGCCCTGCCTTCCCTGAGTGTTCTTCTGTTCTCTCCTTTTAAAGCATTTCCTTTAGTCTCTAAATGTAGCTCACCTTGCAATGTTTTTCCTTAGTATCTTGGGGAAAAAAAAAAAACCCACCAAATAAGAAGAGATTTATTTTTGTCTTTACTTTTAAGTTGTAAATCTCTTAGGATTAATGAAAATATATTCTGCATATTATATCGTGTCTAATATAGTGTCATTGTGTGCAGTAAATATTAAAGACATTAAGAAAAATGAATGCCACGTATTTATTCAGTTCGAGAACAATTGTCCTATTTGAATGAAATGAATTTCAATTTATGGAGATGGAGAGGTCTGGCAAAAATGATACTCTCAGCCTGAAGAACTAACAAAATTATCTACTATTTACCACAGAGTTGAAATTGTTTCAGTGGACCCAATTTTGGCATGACTGTAAAATCTGGAAGCATTTTATTAAAAAGGAAAAAAAAAAAGGAAATGGGAGAACCTAACAACAAAACAGGTTACTTTATTCTTTTACATTTGCTCAACAAAAAAATACATTTGAAGAGTTAGTTTTATTTTCTTCCACTTCATTTTCATAGTAACATAAAAATCTCCTTTTTGGATAAAAGCCCATTTTGTAGGCTCAGTAGAAAAATCTGGACCAACTGACTTCAATATCTCTGGTCATTGGGGTACTAATTATAACAAGTTAAAAATAGACATCTCTCTCTTTATCTCTTTTTTTTTTTTTCTTCCTGCTGGATGAAAAAGATGGCTTGTGCCTCTGGTAGTTCATAGTTCTCTTTTAAGAAAGCAATGTTCAATTGCATTTAGAGCAATCAGAAGAGATGTTCCCTGGCAGAGTGGGTAATCTGAATTTATGTGTGAATCACACAATGGCCACTGCCACTGTGTGCATCCCAGTTACTGTTCTTGGTCCATTTCCTGATAAGGTAACTGAAAGAAGAGCCTATCCACCAGGTAGAAGAGCGGGATGTCATTGGGAACATCTGACTTCTGGCTGACTTTCATAACCTCTCTGTGGAACAGTGACATATTTCCAGGGATATCCACAGGCCCCCCTTGCGTGCAACCAGCCAACCCACAAACTTCCATCTGTAAGAAGCATGTAAGTAAACCATAGAGTATGAAATATGAACAATACTGAATAAAAACAAAGCTAAGATGTTGTAGCCTACAAACTTCCTCGTATCTTGAAGGCGGCACACGCAAGTCATAAAAATTGAGAGCACTGTGAGAAAAATTTCAACATAAGGTTCTTTCTTATTATATTTTTAATACTAGTAATACTTATTGTTTTCACTACATTAACTAACATTGGGTGCTCACTATGTGCCCAGCACTGTATGAAGCACTTTGTATGACTTATTTTAAGTAATACTGGCAGGAGTCCTGAATCAGCATTTCATGAAGAATGAAGTAATCATTTCTCTCTCCTGGTCTGTACCTGATTTCATCCTCCTTGAGGAAAACTTCCAGTCAAGGGGAGGCACAAGATGAATATTTCTTCACTCTTGGATCACATTCATGGTGATAACTGCCACGGCCGAACTCTCGTGTGGAATGTCAAACAGGGCTCGTGTGTGCCTCTCATTCAGAGAAATGGAAAACTAATTTCTGGAGTCCAGAGAACTGGGTTTACCAGCAAATGACATGGGACTTAGGCCTCTTTCTTAACCTTACCAAGCTTCTGTGTTCTCACCTATAAAAGGAGACACTCTCCAAATCCCATACACCTGAAGTTTAATGTGTTAGAAATTGAGGAATGCAGAATAGGGCCTTCTGTCCAAAACTCTCTCTTCTATTGCCTAAAATGAGAATAAAATGTCTGTTTTTTTGTTTATCAATTATATCTCAAATTGTATATTAAGATGGCTATTCCTATGTTGGTTGGGCCCCGAATAATCTTGAGACGCTGATTAATAGCTGTCCATGAGCTGTTTCCTGGTGGTGCTTGTAATCATGAAGCATTAGAAGAATCAAGAAAGGGGCAAGTTGTGCTGAAGGTGGGGAAGCCACAGAGACCTTTTATCCAAGCGGGGACAGATGTGTGCCTTGTCTGTAATATACTCTTCTGGGTTACACTGCTCCTGATTACACAGGAGCTGTTTCATAGCTCCGAAAGTTATAGATAACTGGGCTTACTGCAAAATAATTATTGTCTAGAGATGTGCGAAATAGTCCCACTGGTGACGGAAGAACCCCTTCTGCCCAGGAAATAACAGTTTTGCCCCCATGCCTACACTCACTATGTTACACTCACTATGTCTACCTATAAAGGTATCTGTCCTTGGATTACCCCTTTGAATGGGTGGTAACACCTCACCAAGTTCTTCATTAGTGAGTGATGTAAAATCTTTAGTATGTGATCATTTTTGTAACTGTATGAGATTTTTGGCTTTACCCTCTTTCAAAAATTATCTTTTAACAGTCGACCCTCAGTGTTGGCTTTCTTCTCTCCTGGGGCATGTTTATTGCACCCGTACAAATAAGCAGAGTTTCTACACGGAGCATCATGGCAAGACAGAGTAAATCCAATGTGTGACCTAAAGAAAAGAGACTGGTGGGTTTGGAAACATAGTTCCCTCTCCCTGCAACCTTCCCATCCCCCTTTTTTTCCCTCTCTTCTTTGCTTTACTTCTTTCTACCTTGTGAAGTAAAATAAATGAGATGATTTTTTCATTATGATGAATGGTACAAGCATAGGTAGATTGCCTCTCATTTATAATAACATTGATAAAGTATTTGAATTAAAAAGATTATTTTTCAATGCTACAAAGATGAAATACCTCTCCCTATCAAAAGGGGAGAAATGTGACATGCCACTTTTTCCTATTGAGATTTTTTTACTCTAAAAATCTCAAAAAGAATGCCCAGAAACAGTGGAGTGATTTGGTGACCTGTTCTATGCAGACAGGAAGGAAGGAAGAGTCTGAAAGGAGCTATGGTACCCGACTGCCAGTAATGGGTTCAGTCACCACTGCTGGGCTGACAGGTGAATTAAATTGAAAGATATGCCTGCCAGGTTACTTGGAAGACTTTCTTCTTCTCACCCCATTATATGCTCTGAACTTTATGTTGTGTCATTGTGATGAAATGAGGAATCGCAGAGTAAAAAACTAGCTTTTAGCTCAACAATTGAAACCATTCCCTACCCCATTGTAATACTCCACGTATTTTCTAACTATAGAGAGAGATAAAAACCATCACAGAAGGGACACATTCAATCATTTCTATTAAAGCTGGATATGACCCATTACTTTGACCATGGCCTTTATTTTTCTTCATCTTTGGACTAATTTTATGAGAATTGTAAAGTCACTATTCTGTGATTACACTTATAAAGTCAGAAAAGTTAAAGCTGTATCTACATAACCAAAGTGAATAGAGAAGAGTCAGTATGATTATCTGTTTTTTTTTTACCCTGTTATTCACTCTCCTTACTCTATAATTAATCAAATTCATTAAGTATTTATTAAAGGTTATATATCCCCTGGCACTGAGTACATAGCAATGAATAAAAAAAGATAGCATGGATCTTAAATTCTAATTGAAAATTTAGCTTTACATTTATTTTTTTAATTTAATTTAATATTATTTTCAGTGTTCCAAAATTCATTGTTTATGCACCACACCCAGTGCTCCATGCAATACCCCCCCTCCTTAAGGCTCACCACTGGGCTGACCCATCCCCCCACCTCTCTCCCCTTCCAAAACCCTCAATTTGTTTCTCAGAGTCCACAGTCTCTCATGGTTCATCTCCGCCTCCGATTTCCCCCAACTCACTTCTCCTCTCCATCTCCCAATGTCTTCCATGTTATTCCTTATGCTCCACAAGTAAGTGAATTTAAATAGGATTTATGAGTTAAAAGTAAATTTAATATAAATGAACAAAATTCCTACATACACACACATACACTCAGAGAAATAAAATTCTGACAGTGGTCAGTCAGTGCTATGTAGACAATTAAATTAAGTTACTATTCTAAAGAACGAATGGGTAACTATCTTCTATCAGACCAAGGGGGAAAAGCCTTTCTCAGGAAAGTTCTTTATTTAAGCTGTTGATGGAAATGGCAAAATACAGTCATGCGAAGATGTTGGCAGTTGAGCTCATATGAAAATAAAGCGGTATCGTATTGTCCTATGATCTAGCAATTCCATTTCTGAGTATATACCCAAACAAATTAAAATAAGAATCTCAAAGAAATATATGAACACTCATATTTACATAATAACTAAAAGGTAGAATAGATAAAAAATGTAGAGGAACTCAAGTGTTCATATACAGATGAATGAGTAAATAATATCTGTTTTATCCATATAATGTAATATTATTCTAATGGATACTACAACATGAATGAATCTAGAAGATAGTATGTCAAGTTAAAAAAAAAATCAGTCATAGAAAGATACTGAGTCCACTTATATGAGACACCTGGAGTAGTAAAATCTATGAGGACAGGAAGTAGTTGCCAGCGTTGAAAGAAGGGAAAATGGGGAGTTGAAGGACACAGGCCTTCAACTTTGAAAGGCGAAAAGAATTATAGAGATTGGTCACTCAAAAATGTGAATGTACTTAATACTATTGAACTGTATACTTAAAAATGGTTAAAATGATAAGTTTTACATGTATTTTACCTCAAATAGAAATTTTTAAAAAAGGTTATTATAAGAGAAAAGATAATTCCTATTTTCAACAGAGGACTGTATAGTTAATTTTTGTCTGTTTTTAACGCAGAGACAGCAGCTACCTCAAGCATCATGAACAATGGAAAGGTAGGCATTCCTGAGAAACTGCCTCATGGTGAGATGGAGAGAGAGACAGTTTTCAGAGTCCCTGTGTCAGTTCTCTTTCTAAGAATGTCAGCACCTGGAGAGCAGAGCGTTGGTCTCTTTTAGTCAACCCCAACATCTTCCTCAGAGCCTGGCATATCATACTTAATACATATTTGTTACATAATTGATTTGTTAATGAAGAGAAGGTATTGGGATAGACTAAATATTAACTCACTCATCATTTTCTTTTCCATTTTGAGCAGTATAGCACAGGGTTATATATAAAATACACATCAGAGGGATAGAGACTTCTTTTTTCTTTGATTTCTTAACCTTATCTTTCTACAAGGAGGGAGGAAAAGTGATTATTTGAGGACTGGATGGAAGATATTACTAGTTAGATCAAAGTGTCAGCGTTTTTCAAAAACATAGCAAAAAGTGCTAGTCACAAATGAAGATGATATCTAGAGAAAAAAAATGAAGGATAATTTTGGTTCTTTTCAGCTGAGTGGATTCAGACTTGAAGAGGAGGAATTCTTACCTAAGACCTCAGAGTTGAACCCATGTATCACTGTCAGAACTACCAGGAAGGGTGTGAGACTTGGAATCCTAGAGTGATAAAACCAATGTGAAGAGGGTGGTGTGTAGAAGAATGGCGGGACATTAAGTTTGAGAATTTTTTGAAAATCGGAATATTCTGGTAAGAGCAGATATCTAGTTACAGAGATCTGATTCATCGAAATACCAAAAAAAGGGTCCATTTTGCCCACAGATTTTACATATATTTGTCAATATAATAGTGGTTCTCAAAGTTTGGGAAGAAAGGCATCTAGGAAACATGCACAAAATTTCTGTCTCAGGTCCCTTCCTCAAATAGTCTTAGCCTGAATCTTTCTTTTTTTGCCCCTCTCCATTTGTAGTCCATTAGGCTTTACTTTTTTATTATTGTTTTTAATTTTGGTTATTTATTTATTTATTTATTTTTGTTTAATGTCGATACAGTTAGCACAGAACACTGTGTAAGTTTAAGGTGTACAAGGTAATGGTTTGCATTATATATATTGTGAATTATTACCACAATAGGTTTAGCTAACATCCATCACTTTACATAGATACCAAAAGAAAAGTTTTTTCCTTGTAATGAGAACTCTTGGGATTTACTCTCTTAACAACTTTCCATTATGCCATACAGCAGTGTTAACTGTTGTTGTCATGTTGTACATTACATCTTTCATACTTATTTATCTTCTAACTAGAAGTTTGTAACTTTTGACCACCTTCCTCTAATTCCCACTTTCTCCATCCCTCGCTCCTGGTATCCACAAATCTGATCTCTTTTTCTATGAGTTTTTTTCTTAAGTTTTTTTTTTCTAGTATTTAAGATTACATATGGGTATAAGTGAAATTGTGCAGTATTTGTCTTTCTCTGCCTGACTTATTTCCACTTGGTAATATGTGCTCAAGATCCTTCCATGTTGTCACGGATGACAGGATTTCCTTCTTTCTTATGGCTGAATAATACAGATCATACATATATATATCCATTATACATATGTGTCTCCATTACACATATATAACCTATGTGTATATACCACTATTTCTTTATCCATTCATCCGCTGCTGTACACAGGTTGTTTCCATGTCTTGGTTATTGTAAATAATGTTACTATGAACATAGGGGTACTGATATCTTTTTGACATAGTATTTTCTTTTCCTTCAGATATACTGCTGGTTCATATGGTAGTTCTATTTTTAATTTTTGGAAGAAACTCTATGCTGTTTTCCATAGTGACCACAACAATTTATAGTCCCATCAATGGTGCACAAAGATTCCCTCTTCACATTCTTGCCAGCATTTGTTATCTCTTGTTTTTTGAAGATGGCCATTCCAACAGATGTGTGGTGATATCTCATTGTGGGTTTGATTTACATTTTCCTTATGATTAGTGATGTTGAGTACCTTTCATGTATATGTTGTCGATAACTATATCTTTGGAAAAATATTTATTTGGATCATTTGACCATTTTAAAATGTGTTATTTAGCTTTCTTTTGCTATTGAATTGTGCAAGTTCCTTATATATTTTGGGTATTAACCCCTTAGTAGATAATTGTTTTGCAAATTTTCCCCCCATTCTGTAAGTCATTCTTTTCATTTTGTTAAAGGTTTCTTTTGCTGTGCATAAACTTTTTAGTTTGATGTAGTCCCATTTGCTGATTTTTGATTTTGTTGTGCTTTAAGTGTCATATTCACTCAATTATTAAAAGAAGCCTAAGTGAATTGAAAACAGGTAGTTCCTTGATTTGAAAAGTACTGCAAACAAATAGAGTTTGCTGGGTAAATATTTTGATACATAGAGAATAGACTTATCAATAAATAGACACATATGCATGTGTAGATATTTTGACAGATGCTAGATTTGCCAATTTATCAATAAATAGGCACATAGACACATAGATACACAGATAGATAAATCTGAGATTTTAATGACTTTGTTTTCTCTGACAAGAAACAAAATTACATGTTGCATAACTCCTTTTGAAAAGAATAGCAACTAGTTGTTTAGGAAGAAACTTGTTTTTTTTTAGCTAAGTAATTAAAGAGCAGTTAGCTTGAAGTGGAGTTAAAAAAACCAAAATATTTCCCTGTATATAGGGTAAAATTTCAGAGTTATTAAAATTATTTCTAAAAAACTTTATAAACTTTTTTAGAAATAATCTTTTCTTTAGTTATATTCCCTGTATTTTCATTTTCACATCAAAGAATTCAGAACCATATAGAACATAAGTTCATAAGTTCACATAAATGAGCTCCCCCCACCACATACACACACTTACAGCTTCCCTCCTCCTTTTTACTATCTTCCCCAGAAGTTATTACCTGAGCTTGTTGGTTTGAACCTTTGAAAACTTTTCTTCTACATTTATAATCCTGCAGCTTTTTTTTTTCTTCTGGAAGAAAAAAATTCAAGTGAGAAACTATCTTGCATAGATATCACCTACTACATTTATGTTTCTCTATAACTTGTTTTCATTTAATATTTTCTCTGTGTTTTTGCATGTTAGTACATATAGATGCATGGTCTCTGGTAGAGAACTCTGGCCACAGTGCTGGAATTCCTAGCTGCAGGCAAGTAGGTTATTTCTACATTTTACTGTAGCATAACATGCCAGATTAAAAAATATTGATAATATTACTTATGGTATACAAAGTACACTACATATAAATATTATGTTAGACATCATTATATATTTGTTAATATATATATATGACTGCATTTAAATAAGTGTACATATATGTACATATACATATATATCTTTATATCTCCAACAGATTTTTATTGAAAGCATATTATGTGTTTTGGAAATAGGACTGAATTGATAAACTGGGACACATGGTGTTGATATTTTAGTGGTCTCAAAAGCAATAAATGCATTTATGTTTAAATCATATGCCTGGTGATGATTAAGTGCTATAAAGAAAAAAAGTGCAGTAAGGGAACAGGAAAATTGAAGGGGTGCTATTTTTAAGGTGATCATATTTAATGCTACATGCAATTTAACTTATGATAAATGCTTTCAAATTTTCCTTAGTAAGGCTCTACTTGCATGCCTTCTTATCATCTTTAGTCAATATTACTATGAGGTGTCTCAATGTAAATTAATTCCTTTCCTTCCTTCCTTTCTTCCATCCATTTATCCATTCTTCCTGTCCTGTAGTAGTCCCTCTTTTTAATTGTAAGTGTTATTTTCTTCTGGAAAATCAATGATATATACCAGATATGAATTTGGATGGTCAGTCCATGTTCATCAGGCTTTCTCTATGGACATCCAGTGAGGACTGAAAAGAGGTAGGCTTTGGTCTTCCCAAAATTTCCTGGGAAGGGACTGGCTACCAGAGACTGTTATGTGGTAATTTTTCAGCATGGACTCATGTGTATAATGTTGTATGTGTGTTTTTTGGAAAACTCAAATTTCAAACCCATGTAAAGACAGTCTTGATAGCATGGATTTACAGAGGAAACTTTTACTCTACATTCAAAGAAAAGGGTAAAACAGGTGAGTTCCTTTGTCTCCTTTTGCTGGTATGCTTAATTTTTCTGAACACTGATGGTGGAGTTCTTAGAGTATCTGAAATTCATGCTGGAGTCTATTCCAGCTGACCAAATTGAATTTGTCCAAAATTTCTCTCTTTTCCTCATGCCCAATGCCCTAGCTTCTTGATTGCCAAGATTAGTTAGTTCACTTGTAGCATCGCTGATATCATCAGTTGGTTTTGAACTCTGTACACTTAAGAGAATATCATATGCACATTTCTAAATATTTTGTATCAGGAGGGTTTTCAAGATATGTAGTCAACAATATTCAGAATTGAAATTTTGGGTACTTTTCTGTAAATTATAAATTTTCAAAAATCTACAAAGAGTTTTCAGCTAGTCTATTCCCCTTACTCATAAAACACAGGGCTACAGGTGAAAGGCTAATTTATACCTATGGAGTGTCAATACTGTTTTACTGACAGAAGAGAAGGACAAAACTATTAATACTAGACTGTAAAACCTGACCAGCAGAGGATTAGTTGTCCTATTTATTATTCTATTTCTTTTATATTTTTGTAGTATGAAAGCTAACCAATTTTTCATTTTTTTCCCTACAAATTCAGATATATACAAGTTCTAAATACAGCTTTACTAGTGTTTTATCCAAAAAAGTCAAAGTAAATCTGAACTCTTGATTCTGAATCAAAGATCTATCTCTGTAGGGAATACAGAAGGTTTCTGGAGGATACCAGCTGCTCAGATATTTCACTGGCAACCATTGTGGCAAGAAAGTACAGAGAGAAATGCAGTCTTGTTTTGACTATATCTCTGGGAGATCAGTCATAACCAAACGGTTGTAATTCCAGCCCTGTTAATCACATATTTTAAATTGTTCATGTCTTTTCATTATAATTAGAATAAATCCCAAATTTTTCAGATGGTCTATCCTCTTCTTTCTACTTCAGGCTCACTTCTTGTCATTCAGTCCCTGGTTTACTAGTTTCCAACCACAAAGGGAACACATCAGGGAATTTGCCCTTGTGGTTTTGTCTTCCTGGGATGCTCTTTCTCTAGAACTTCATGTGGCTATGCCCCTCTTAGCACTAAGTTTCAATTCTTCATCTGATCTTCAAAAACTCCCTCTAAAGTCATGCAATCTAAAGTATCCAGTCCAGCTCCATTGGTGGACTTTGGTTGGTTTATCTTGTTTCTATGCTGGTAATCTTTACATGTAATTCCTTTTAAAGGATATAAGTTCAGTCAATAACTTTTTTTTTCTTATTTCTTTTCTTTTCTTTTTTTTTTTTTTTTTCAGTTCTGGATTCCCAGTTCCTAGAATGCTATCTATCAC
The DNA here is from genome assembly GCF_902655055.1 of Lutra lutra. Classification (NCBI taxonomy): domain Eukaryota; kingdom Metazoa; phylum Chordata; class Mammalia; order Carnivora; family Mustelidae; genus Lutra; species Lutra lutra. Next base: position 130,828,934 of record NC_062281.1, on the reverse strand, counting down.
ACAACGGATGACCAATAAATATTCGTTCCATAATTAAGGTAGTAGATGGCCCAAAGCTACTATCAGGGGTAGTCCTGACAGCTTCTCAGTGTGGAGCCTACTGAGGTCAGGAAGGATGACTATGTCATCTAAATGTCCCTATTCACACCCTATAGTTACCAGAAACCTTAACTTTTAATGCATATGTCCTATCACCCAAATCAGAGAATTTCGGGAAATGCTCTACCAAAGAGATTAATCTAAGATCTTTGCAGTCATCCTGACAGAATCAAAGGTGACTAAGATAGTCTGGTTAGCACAATAGATAAATGTCCTTTCACAAAATTATACAGCTATACCTGTCAAAGAGACCTAGAGACTTAAGCAATAGCCTTGGAGAGTTTGGACTTCAGTGTACAGTATTACAACTATTACCCTATGTGTCTGTGGGTTTCTATGGAAGTGATGATTAAATGGAAGTTCTCCCAACCTGATTATGGACAAAATGGAAAAATTAAAAACAGAGGAGTATATAAAGCTGTGGAAAAAGGTGGGGAATCCATGCCTAAGAAGCCTCAAGGAAGAACCTGGGGACTCATTGTTTTGAAGGGCCTAGAACCTGTCCAGAGAGAGGGCAACCAGCCAACCAGATAGATGCATGGCCTGGGATGGGCAGTATTGGTGACTTCCATTGTTTTGAATGTAAGTAAGGGACTTCAACTTTATGGCATAATTAATTGAAGAAAAAATGCTAGAGGAGATCCAAATGGAACTTCTGTAGCTACTGTTGGTTGACATTAAGCTTTTACTGTAGGCTAGTGGTTTTCAAAGAGGGACAGTTTTGCCCCCCATCTGGGAGTAGGGGCTGCTGATGGTATCTGGAGACTTTTAGTTGTCACAGATCAGGGTACTTCTAGCATCTGGAAGGTAGAGGCTGCTGAACAACCTGAATGCACAGAACAGCTCTTACAACAGTCATACAGACCCGAGTGTCAATGGTGCTGAGGTCAAGAAACCCTGCTGTCAGAAATGGTCGCTTAGTGGAGGTTTTCAGAATGAGAGGGCATATGGAAAGTATTATTTGAGTCAGGGTTCCTTGCTTGCCCATAACAAAACCACCTTCAGCAAAAAAGTTTTATTATAGAGGAATGTTTCATGGACCTCAAGAGCAGGAATTCAGACAGGGTTTAAGAGGAAACTGAAACCACAAAAAGAGAAAGCTATGGGAGAAGTCTTTTCTAGCTCTCTCTCTGTTAGGCAGTCTTCATTTTTGTCACTCTTGTAAACTGTCTTTTGTGAAAGCTGCTCCATTGCAGATGTCGGACTAGAACTGCCTCACACCTCTCAGGATTACATGTTGCCTTATCATCCACACTGATAATTGTTATTTACTACCACCTGCTGCCGCTGCTTCTGCTACTCTTCTCTGACCTTACTGCTATTAAGAATCAAGATTTTCAAAGCCTTCTCTGAGTCTTGACCACCACAAGTTCAGCTCCAAAGGCCCTTTCTCTTTGTATGCAGATGGGAGTTGAGAGTTCCTATTTTCCCTTTTTGGCAGGGGAAGGAACCCGGAAATGAAGCTTGCAAAAACAATCTTTATATGCAAAGTTCCCAATCTAAAACCTTTTGTGCGCATCTTGTTTGCACTTGTGTGCTGAATTTGTTCAATCCTTTTGGCTCTTAGCTGTCAGATGGCCATGATATAACTGAAGGAGTATCATCTTTTTTTAACCTAACATGATCAGCTGATCTTGGATAACGAAGTACTCGCAGGGAGAGTTAAAGTAAATTGCTTTATGATTTTTTATAGAAGTTTACAAAATCCTTATCTCAATGTCTGAATTGATCTCAGTGTGGATGGGTAAAACATTTCAAAAACAGGCACCTGTCTATGGAGTAGACTTTGAGTAATGCTGATCTAGCTAGCCCAGAACTTTTGGAAGGGCGACTAATGGAATATAGGATCCAGTACTGTCTTGGGGGGGGGGGTTTGAAGTACTTTATGGTTTAAAATGTATTATGGGGGCGCCTGGGTGGCTCAGTGGGTAAAAGCCTCTGCCTTTGGCTCAGGTCATGATCCCAGGGTCTTGGGATGGAGCCCCACATCAGGCTCTCTGCTCAGCGGGGAGCCTGCATCCCCCCTCTCTCTCTCTGCCTGCCTTACTGCCTACTTGTGATCTCTGTCTGTCAAATAAATAAATAAAACCTTAAAAAAATGTATTATGGGTTGAATTGTGGCTGCTCCCCACAAATATATATATGGAAGTTCCAACCCCCAACACATGCGAATGTGACCTTACTTGAAAATAGAGTGTCTGGAGACATAATTAAGTAAAAGTGAGGTCATTAGAGTGGGCTGTAATCCAATATGCCTGGTGTCCTTATAAGAAGGGACGTTTAGGCAAAGAGCGGAGAATGCCAAGACATTGGCAGGAGGGAAGCAGGTCCTGTAAGCATGGAGGAAGTGATTGGAGTTCTGTAGCTATCAGAAGCTAAAAGAATGGAAGGATCCTCTCCTCGGGGCTTTGGAGGCAGCATGGTCCTACCAACACCTTGATTTTGGACTTGGAATCTCCAGGGCTTTGAGAGGATACATTTCTGTTGTTTTAAGCCCCCAATTTGTGGTACCTTGTAACAACAGCCCTATGACAGTAACATGGTGTGTTTGGAAAGTCTCATATGTCATTATACCCTGATCTCAGAAATGCCTCTTTCACTTTGAAATGAACAATTTGCGGGTACAGAGATGATATTGGTGAGCCACTCTCATAGTTAGAGTCATACCTTGGATTGGATATGAGGTTTTTTTACTACAGCATAACAATTGCAAGGATTTAGAGAAGAACAGACAGACAACACTACTAACAGAACCTCATTTACTTTGGAATGAATTATTCAAGTTGTACTATATCCTTCATAAAACTATATCTCATCTATGATTGGGATAAGAAAACTTAGATACACACCCATAATTAAAGGTTTTTAATTCTTGTTATTTTCAAATACCTGTAAAATACTTAAATAATATGATATACTATAAAAAGAACTTATGGAATGAAGATCAGATATTCTAGTTTATATATTACTATGTGACTAAAATATACAACTATGGAAATAATAAAGTCGTCACTTATTCAATACCATTCTATAGTGTTTCCAACACTTAATGCTTTGAACTGTTTTACATGTTTGAGGAATCTGGATAAATAAATATTAAAAGATTAGGAAAAACCCATAGTGCTTTGCATTATTTTAAGAGTTAAAAATAACATCTAGCAGAGAACAAGAGCAATTATTTTATTGCTTCTCTAAATATGGAACAACTTAAGATAATATTAATAATCAGAAAATTAATAGTAATTCAGCATATTAAGCTAGATGATTGTTAAGTACATACATGAAATTAAAATCTGAAAGTACTCTAGCAATATTTTACGAAATGGCATTATTTAAAACAATGTCATTATAGTCAAGGGAAAACAATACTGTGAAATGTTATGCTGCATTGATTTTATTTTAAATGACCAGTGTTTCTTATGATTAAAGAATTTATGTTAATACTGAGCCTCACATCCTCTTTTTCACATTTTATTCTTAAACCAAAAGGCTTCCAACCTCCCTTTTAAAAAGGGATCCTTTGGGGTGCGTGGGTGGCTCAGTGGGTTAAGCCTCTGCCTTCAGATCTCAGGGTCCTGGGATCGAGCTCCGCACTGGGCTCTCTGCTCAGCAGGTAACCTGCTTCCCCCCCTCTCTCTGCCTGCCCCTCTGCCTACTTGTCATCTCTCTCTCTCTGTCAAATAAATAAATAAAATCTTAAAAAAAAATAAAAAGGGATCCTCCATGGGGGAAATGTCTGAAGCTCATGTTGGCAGTCCAACATAGGATAAACTGCAGAGGTGATGACACTTGCACGGAGGACCACAAAACAACATGAATTAAAATAAAAATCAAGTGAAGCTGAGTCTTTTCTCAAAATGAGCCGAACTCAGGTTTGAAGTCAGCCAAGCGGCTTGCAGCTACTCATATACTCACATAATTGGGAGGAATTGTGCCTTTTTCATAGATGTTTCATGTTCTCCATTATAATAGTCTAAGGGCTTATGATAACTTCTAATATTTTTTTGAAGCTGCCTTAAACTGAGTGTTTTGTTTAATTTCTTACCAATGAAAAAATGATCATTGACCTACAGTTGCACTCTCTTTTCTGCAGTGGGACAGAGATAAAAATGCTTGCAATTTAGAATTATTAGGAAGCAGATAGTATACAATAAGCATTTAATAGATATTCATTGTATGAACAACTTGTGGAATAGGATTTGTTGAATCCCAATTTGTTGAATGGGATATTGATCTCATGTCATAGGTAAGGAATCTGAGACCTAGAAAACTTTATGTAAAATATTCAAAGTCCCTTGGGTCTCCTTACTTCTGCCCCAGCATTCTTCCCATTATGCAATATTTCTTAGGAATAAATTAGACTCAGTGGGCAGTCTTAGGTCAGAGTTTCCAAAGCCCACTGGTTCTGTATTATGGAATGAAAAGTTTGTATCAGTTCCAAAATTTAAAAAAAAAAAAAGCAACTCTTAATATCAATCTCTCTTTACTCCTTAATAATAGAATCCCAATTTTTACTTGGACATATTACTTCCATTAGGAAGCTTATATTTCTTAATCTTCCTTGAAGCTAGATGTGGCCATGTGACTAAATTCTAGCTAATGATGGGGCAGTGAAAATATTATTTGAGATATCCAAGAGGCCTCCTTTAATGAGGAAGGCTGCACTTTTCTCCCAATCTTTCTATGGTGTGAAATACAAATGTGATGTTGGCATTCAAATGCCATTTTAGCAGCTTTGAGATGCTCTAATGGGAGAACAGTACTGTAAGAGAAACCTGGTTAAGTGATGACTATAGGTTCTCCACACCAAACCGGCATTGTCTACCTCCGGATATTTTTTACCCAACAAAAATGCATTCCTGTCTTATTAAACCACTACTGTGTGCACATATGTGTCAGAGTGAATGGTGTCTTTTACATATAGCTGATTATAATATTAACTCAAATGGCATGTGTTTCTTCTAAAATTTTACGTATTTAGCTCAAAGGCTCAATCTTTCTTATGGGAGTATATCTTCTTTACACTTTTTACATCTTAGAGGTTAAAATATCTTTTGCATTTTATAAAATAACTTTAAATAGTATATATTAGGTTTTGTGATTATGGTTTTTTAAAAAATAAAAAGTTGTCAAGTCAATGAAATTCTGAAAATTTGAATTTTCACATTTTATTAAAATGAAAAAGTCTGGAGACAACTAATTTAGGTTACTCTGCATTTGTCAACCTCACAAGAGCAAAGAGAAATTTGGAACATACAATTGAATTCATTGAGATTATAAAAAGAAAAAAATTGCTTGAAACAATGGCTTTATGTTTTTGTGTTTTTGCATATCTTTGTTATTAATACGGTGTCTCCAATAATGCAGGAAAATGTATTTTACTTTATGCAAGGCCTAAATGCCTGACCTTTTATTATTATTGATTTTGATGATATTGATTATGTTTAAAAGTCATACCATGAATTACAAGTCAATGGCTAATTAGGTAGTGGTCATTTAGACTGTAATAGTAAATAAAACAGAGTGACAATGATCTAAAAAGAAATAAAATTCTTCAAAAGCAAGCAGTTCAATTTGCTTTTGGAGCCAATTTTGTTGTCTATGTAAAATTACAAGCTCTGGCAAGATTTGAACCAAATAGTAGTGAGTTTTATTCCCCATTGATGAACCTAACAAATCTGGAACCTCTTTTCTTTCCACTTTATTGGCCATTAAGTATCTTTATATGTGTTTATTTTATTTGCAAAAGGAAGAAAGGACATATTATGAAAATGCTAGTTAAAAAAATTAATTTCCATGGTCAAATTGCTTTAACCTCATTTATTATACAATTTTGGCTTCCAGAGAAACACTCATTAATTGCAAATTTAAAGCATCATGATATTAAAGTATTGATCTACTTAGACAATGTATCTTTTCATGAAATTTATGTTTGGATTCCATCTTAAGAAAGATGAGGAAACTGGCTAAAATGAATTCAGAATCTTGAGATCTTGACCTCTTTTATTTTATTTTTTATTTTTTTTTAAGTTTTTATTTATTTATTTGACAGAGATTACAAGTAGGCAGAGAGGCAGGCAGAGAGAGAGGAGGAAGCAGGCTTCCTGCTGAGCAGAGAGCCTGATGCGGGGCTCGATCCCAGAATCCTGGGATCATGACCTGAGCCAAAGGCAGAGGCTTAACCCACTGAGCCACCCAGGTGCCCTGATCTTGACCTCTTTTAGACAGGATCTTCTAATAGCAACTTATCTTTCCCTTCATTTTAACGTAAAAACCATGAAAGTGTTCCATAAACATGGGCATAGGTTGTGTAAATATATGATACAACTTTTTTAATCCTCAGGGTTTGTGGGTACTTTAATTGACAATTTTGACAATATTAGACACAGGATGATATTTTTTGCTTAAAATAATTCATTTATCTTCTTATATCCATTCATTCTATGGTTGAAATATTTACCAAACTCAACTTCCTATTGGATTACACTCATTAAAGGGAAACTGGTTCTGTTACTATATGTGTTATGTAATTCATGCCGATACAAGAGTCTTGAAATTGAACAATATGCCATGAGGTTCTTATAACTCAAAACTTAAGTAGATCTATAATTATGATATTTTGTGAACTTTCTGCCATTTCAACACTCCATGATATTTAATTTTATTCTTTTTAACCTGGTACATTCGCTTATTTAGCTACTGACATTTAATATAAAGGATATGTCTTCTCATGTGGCTATAAAGGTCTTTTATATATTTAATGCAAAGCTGGCTAAGCTTTAGCAATATGTATTTTAGTATCTTTATGTTACACCTGGAAAATCTCTTCTTATAGCTGTAATTATGTACCTGTCTCTGGTAACTCTTATTTTAGAAAGAGTACCATGCTATACTTAGTAGATACCATAATGACTTCAATATAATTTTTCTATTATTCTTATGATGAGTTCAACTCACTTTTCAGACACCTGCTTAGTGTTTTTCAATCTGCGAATGACCATTGTACTTTTCCAGGGCCAAGGGTGCAGAGATTTCTAAATGACTACAATTTCCATTATACCAAAAGAATATCCTCTCAGGGGATTATAAAAGCTGTAATTTCATCTCAAGCTTCCTATGACTAAACTGCTTGAGTTTGCTCCTACAATTTATGACATTACATGCACCCTGGAAGGAATTATAGACTTATAATATCCCTTGAGATATATTATTATTCTTTATGTTATCCGTGTTTATGTCTAAAGAAAGGTTCTTCAACTGGCACTTGATGGAAGAGCAGATTTGTAGTTATCTCTTCAATGATTTTTAGCAATTTAAAAGACAACTGTATCTTAACAAAAATGCCTTTCTACAGCAGTGCTCTCAGGCCAAAGTCTACAAAATTTGCAAAGTTCTAACTTCCAATTGATATCTCAGAAGTCTTAACTCTGCCCTTGAGATTAATATGTCTTAATTGAACATAATCACTGGGTAATCATTTTAATAAAAAAGTATACACTTTGCAATGGAATATGTTCCTTTTACAAATTAGGCTGATAAATATGTGTGTGTGTGTATGGAGAGATAAATACAATATTTTTAGATGTTTTTCTTTGCTGAATATGCTGCCTTTGTTTCCTCCTTTTCTTTTATTTTAAGTTTTTATTTAAATTCTAGTTAGTTAACAAATTCTAGTTAGTTAAATTCTGCTTACTTACTTAGTGTAATATTGGTTTCAGGAGTGGAATTTAGTAATTCATCACTTACATATTCATTTTCCTCCTTATAAACTCTAAATTCATGTGAGAGTGACCTTAGTTACTTTTACTATTATTTTCACAGAACAGTCAGGTAGTCATTTCAGACTTTTAAATTAAAGTAACATAATAATCCAGGGCTTTGTAATCTCAACACTATTGCTATTTTGAATGAGATAATTGTTTGGTGTAGGGGGCTGTCCTGCCCCTCGTGGGTGTTTGGCAGCATCCCTGGCCTCTGCCTATCAGATTACAGTGCTGTGCCTCCATCATGACAACCAAATCTGTCTCCATACATTGCCAAATATCCCCTGGGGAACAAAATTGCCCCTGGTTAAGAACTACCTCAATACGGAGGACCTGGGTGGCTCAGTAAGTTAAAAGTCTGCCTTCTGCTCAGGTCATGAGCCCAGGTTCCTGGGATCGAGCCCTATGTCAGGCTCCCTGTTCAGCGAGGAGCTCTCCCTCTTCCCTCTCCCTCTGCCATTCTCCCGTCAAAACAAAACAAAACAAAACATAACAAAACAACTAGTATAAAACAGTTGGACTCTTGAACAATCCAGGTGTTTGGGGCACTGGCCCTCATGGAACCAAAAATCTGCATGTAATTTTGACTCCTCAAAAATTTAACTGCTAATCACCTACTGTTGTTCGGAAGCCTTACTGATAACATAAATAGTCGATTAACAGATATTTTGTATTTTATATATATTATATACCACATTCTAATAATAAAGTAAGCTAGAGAAAATAAAGTGTTATTAAGAAAATTATAAGGAGGGGCACCTGGGTGGCTCAGTTGGTTAAGCGGCCGACTCTTGATTTCAGCTCGGGTCACAGTCTCAGGGTCCTGAGATCCAGCACAGCACTGCACTCGTGCTTACTGTGGAGTCTGCTTCAGAGTCAGTCCCTCCCCTTTCTCTTTCCCCCAGTCTCTCTCTCTCTCTCTAATATAAATATATAATTTTAAAAAAGACAATCATAACCAACAGAAAGCATATTTGCAATACAGTACTATAAAAAGTCCCCATGTTAGTGGACCTTCACAGTTTAAATCCATGTTATGCTCAAATTTTCCCTTTACAGATTGTTCTCCTTTCTCTAATATCTGGTTCTTCACTCTGAATTCAGGACTAGCTCTTTGTTTATGTCCTGAGCTGAAAAAAATTAACCTACCTATATTTTAAAATGTTAGCATATGTTGAGATGATGTGGGAAGTCGCATCTTAAAATGCTCAAGTTTTGTGTTGTCTGGGTGCCGTAATAGGTTAAGCATTCGGCTCAGGTTGCGATCTCACGGTTGTGAGATGGAGCCCCATTTTGGGCTCTGCACTGAGTGGGGATTCTGCTAATGTTTCTCTTTCCCTTTCCTTCAGCCCCTCCCCCATCAAATAAATAAATCTTTTAAAAAATTAAAAACATAAAGTGTTCAATTGTTTACCAACTAAAGTCATTGAATAGCTGCCAACATCTTCTATAAATCTAATCATTTTAAGACAATAATCAATGAGGAAGCTCATGTATTATCCTATTTCACAGGGATAAAGGAGTAGAGGTAAATTGGTGTTTGGTTGAACTGTCCTTGTGTTAAAATTGACATCTGTGGCCCTGCATGGACATCAGCAATGAGGACTGGCAGTTTTTAGACTCAATTCTACTACATATCTAAATGAAAAAAAGCTAGTCTTGATGAAAGAATATGGCCGAAGATATTCCTCATGTGGAACATCAGTAGATCTAGAGTCAATAGATCTAGCTTCAAATTGGAGTTCTCTTTACATTAGTTACATGACTTCTGAGAAAAGAACTTCTCTGCACCTCACTTGTCTCCTTGATAAACAAAAATTAAGGCTTTCTTCCAGACTTAAGCGATATTAAAAAAAATAATATAAACTAGGATCCTATCACAATGATTGTCACATGGTCGAGTCTTGATTTCTACTACATGTAAATTCCATTTCTTACCCATTCTTCCTCTATCTGCAATTAGCATATAAAGTTGTATGTTTTCTTTACCAACATTTTGTGTGTGTGTGCCTTTCGTAGGTATAACTAATTGAATATCTACATAAACAACACCTTGTAACTTCCTATCTAATGTCCACTTTGTGTGTTTAAGTGGATTTAATGACGTTTTTTCCCTCATTCTTCCTTCTGTTCTCTTAGAAGTTTACCACTACATCTGGAGGCCAGATGCTATACCTGGATTCCATGACACTACACTCCTGTGCTGTCCTGATCTATGAAAGTCTGTCTGAGCTAAAATCTGGTAGATTTAACATCATTCCCAGCCTGATATTCCAGCCCCCTAAAATTGAGCTTCTTGAATATCAATGCTGAAATCAATTTCTCTATACCCTATTGAAAATAGAGATTTGAGCTCCTGGCCTAAAATCATACCCCATCTTCCTGCCTCCTTGTTCAGAACACTCAGCATGACTTAAGTGTGATGTTATCCTGACTATGTCTGACAAACACAGTTGAATCTTTCCTTTCTTCTTCATTTTCTCCCAACAGAAAGATTTTTAAAACTCCAAGTGACTACTAAATCACTGTTTACAACATTGCATTCATGTTCAAAATGCTTTCAGTTCTGTGGCACTGACTACTGAAAGTCACAGAGAAAAGAAAAACACAGAAGGAGTGAGGCAACAGCCTGCCCTTCTGATCCATGCATTTTTGTCTTAGCGTTCCATAATTAGACGCTTTAGTGACAAATGCTCCACATGTCCACAGGCTAAATTGTACTCACTTATTTACCTCTCATTAATTTACCTTCCATGAAAGTTTGTACTATGAAGTGCTCATGTATTTTCTTCACCCATTTAACAAAAATGGTATCTATACTTCAGAGAGGAAACATAATGAAAGCTTACACTTTTCCACAAACATCTCCCAAAATCTTTGACTCTAGTAATAATATCTTGATTGTTTCTGAAACCATTTTCTGGCTCCATAATACATCCCTGCCACTGCTCTGTAGATTTTTGAAAATGGTATACTTGATCTGAACACTTTCGAAACAACTGAACAGTAAGTTTAGATTCAAAGCCGCAGAGCAACTATTTTTGTGTCCAAATGCACTTGTCATTTCACATCAAAGTAGAAATCTGCAACTATATTCTATTTTGTTTCCATTATTTCCACATATAATGATTGCCCAAAAGTTTTCTTCAAAGCCATTTTTTTTTTTAATGATCTCCGGTTTTCTTAAAAGGATAACGTATTGGAAACCCTGAAATGCTTGTAACATTTTTTTAACTTGATCTACACATGGAGACTAAGAGTTTAAAAGTCTGTTTAAAACTTTCCTCTTGAGCCATAATCTCCTCTGCCATTTTCTTCCTCCTGTTGACCCTGCTCAGTATGTCCTCTGTATGTTTCTACTCATTTGGAATGTCTCAAGTCCCATGCCTCCTTTCAAGCCCAAACTCCATGGCCAGTCTTGACTTCCCAATCATGTTTCCTTAGCAGCAGAGGCCTCCCCATCCTAAACAAGTCTTATTAACTTTAGTAAGATACATATTTGTGAAACCCTACTGACTACTGTTTTTCCTATGGCTGTTCTACTCATGAACATCATGAAATGGCTTGTGAATTTCTAAACATCTGAGACTGTATTATTTGTCTTTTAATCTTTGGTACCTAAAATAATGTCAGGAGTTACATGCATTCAACAAAGCACTAGTGAATAAAACCAGACCAATATATTCTCCTGCAGAGTTAACAACATCAATCCCAACTTCATTTGCTATTGCTTATCAATTCTTTTACTAGTCACTAGTTGAGTCCTTAGAACAATGGTGGTAAACTGCTTCTATCCACTTCAAACACTCACCTTTACCCTGCCCTTCCATCTTTGACATATAATCATGCTTTGATTTTTTTTCTTAGTAAGAATAGTCAATAGTCTGTTCAATTCACATGAAATCGAATTTTTACTATGGGGAGGTTTGTGTGAGATATTGGAACTACAGAAATGAATGTTACAGTTTTTATGATGAGGTATTCACAAGTAATGTATGGATAAACTATAATACAATGCAGCAAGTTCATCAACACGTTTTTTAAAAACTATATAAAGATATAGGGGTACGGTGCTTACTTATTTCTGGGTATGGATGAGGAATAAGGGGTTGTGAAAAGCCTCTCAAGGAGTTGCCCATATGGTTGGGTTGGGGGAGAATTACCCTCCAGCTAAAAGAACTGTATTTCTGTGTTCTGAAACTTATATTTACTCATTTTTGCCCACTTTATTCCCTTGTGATTGGGATCTTACATCATCCCAACTCTGCCTGGACTTTATATCCCTCCTTTTTACATCATAAACCCATCATTGTACATACATGGGCTTTAGTCATTCATTCATTCAACAAATATTTATTAGGTAGCTGGGTATCTGGTTCTGTGTGAACTACCTGTGTAAGACAGACATGGTCCTTCCCTGATAGAAATTACTACCTGTTAGTGAGAATGGGAAATTCAGAGAAAAGAAAACACAGTGATCACTATAAGAGAAATACACAGCATTCTGAGACACATAAAGGTAAAAATCATGACTTAGTTCATGAGTCAGAAAGATTACTACTATCAAGGAGAAGGAGGAGATACTAAGATCTAAAGAATATGAAAGATTAGCAAGCTCCCATAAGTCATGTTAATGTCTTTGGACTTAATTGTTATGTAAAATTGATAAGATGAATGGCCTTATCAAATTTGAACCCTTTGAAGATAATTATGGCTATGCCTTAGACAATTGATTGGAGTAGCAAGATTGGAAGCAGGGAGACCAGTCAAGAAGGTTTTTATAGTGAATCAGGCAAGAAATGATGATGTCTGACAATGGGACAATCTGAATTTCTGTAACCTTACATACCAGCATGCTGAATTTTTTGTAAACTTTTTAGCACTTTTCCTTTATTCTGCTAATCTCTCAAATTAGAATACCTATTACTCCTTTTCTCATCAAATTTCTTTTAAAAACTTTCTGTTCATTTACTCCCTCCTGTTCCTCATTATCCACTTTTTTGTAACCTTCTATAGCCTTGTTTGCGTGTGTGTGTGTGTGTGTGTGTGCTCATATGTATGTTTTGTTTGTTTGTTTTTTACCAAAAATAATTTCATTATAACATAGTCAAGTGCCACAAGGAAGAGTATGTATGGATTGTTCAAGGAGGACATCACAATATGTAATTGTTTTTGCTCCTTTATCATACTTTCTCTCATCTTAAACTCAAATATTCAACTCATGCTAAATAGTCTTTTTTCACCACAACTCTCCTGAAGCAATTGTTGTCAAGGTCAACAGATAACTTCCATGTTGCAGACTAACTAGGTTTGCTCCCTCATCTCCCACTGACTGTTTTATTCTTCTCCTCTATAGCACCCTTAAATATTTGGTTTTATGTCAGGTTTTGGTCATGGAGCATCTTATCTTCTCTATTTGTAGTATTGAGTTTGTCTATGTTAGCTAGTCCCCAGGCTCTGAATGCATTTGTAAACAGATATCTATCAAACTTACATATCTCAAGTTTCAATTGCTCCCTGGAGCCTCAGCCTTAAAATCCCTAACTACTAACTTGATATCACCTATTAGTTTTCTGAGATAAATCTCAAAATTATGCAAACCCCAGAATAATTCCCAAGTATCCCTCAAGTCTGTCCCATCACCAGTATCTCCCTTCTTGGTGACCATTATCCACCCAGTTTGTTTAAGCAAAATCCTTGATTCTTCCCTCCCCATCTATCCCTCAAATGCAACCTCAGAAATGTTTCTCCAGCTTTCTCACTTCTCTCCATCCCTATCACCTCCACCCAAGTCCAAAGCACATTTCACGTCTCGCTTGGATTCCTGCGATTGCCTCCTAAATAATCTCCAAGTTTTTACTCTTTCTTTCTAAAGTAAGCCCTCCAACCAGCATCCAGAGCAATCCTGTAAGGACATAAGCACATGACTTGGTTACTTACTCATTCCCATGACTTTCATTTGCACTTAGGAAAACAATTCAAACTCTCTACCAAAGCCTGTGAGTTCTTATAAGAGTCAGCCCACTTTTCTGATCTCATTTCAAAACACTCTACACCTTCACTCACTAAAGTAATTAGACCATTTTCCTTCAAGTTTACCAGGCTAGTCCCCCTCCAGGCCTTTGCGTTGGGTATGCTCTTTCCTGTACACCTTTTCCATTGACTCTAGTTATGCTTGTTCCATTTTATTAATGGGGTCTTCCCTTTTTCATCTAAATGCCTAATCCTTTCATAGAAACCAGAACACCTACTCTGTCAATGTGTTCTGAATATATACTCTTATATGAACATTAATTACTAAATAAAATATTTTTAATTTATTTAACTTAAAAAAAATCTCTATGGCAGTCACTGCCAGCCTGTAACATTAATAAAATGTAACACTTATTGAGTCAAAAATTTTGTCTCTTTCACATATTGCTCTATGTCCAGTATCTAGAAGAATAGTATCTGGGTCACCATAGGATCTCAATATACATTTGCCTTTACAATGAATGAACAAGTTCCTGTAATAGTTTATAGTTATCCATCTTCTTCAGTAGAAAATAACTACTTAGAATGTGGAATGAGTGCTATATTTATAATGGCACCTGGTATATGATAGTTATTGAATATATTTTTTAAATAAAATTAATTATGCAGAGTCAAGGAAGGCTTCCAAAAGAGAGAAATATGTGAACTGTTTCTAAGAGGATGAGTAGGATTTCACCAGAAGAGGAAGTGGAAAAAAAAATTCTAGGGAGATGAAATAGAACATAAAAAGGCCTAAAGACATGAAAGAACACAGGTTCTGGGGATAATTAAAGCATTTAGAGTGCTTGAGTATTATAACAAATATCCTGATAATTCTTTTAACCACCTCTTTCTTGTTAATTCCACTGCTCAGGTATATGAATTCAATATTGTCTACCCTAACAGTCAAATGCTCCTTTAAAATCTTCCCCAGCCTCTAGTCTCCTCCTGTTCTCATCTATATGACTTAATACTGCCAGGCTAATAATCCCACAATTTCACTGTGGGATTATTAGCCTGGCAGTATTAAGTTATATAGATGAGAACAGGATCTGGAAAACCTTCGATGATCCCCAGATTCCCCAGCATTAACTGAAAACATTTCCAACTCCTTTAATCCACTGAAGGCTCTCCGAAAGCTCTTGCCAAACTGTTTTCCCAGGCTTACCTCCCACTCTTCCTTTTCTTGTACTCTGTGTTAACCACCAAAACAGTATTTGCATATCCCTGTGCATTTCTAGCTACTTTCAAACTCAGGGTCTCTGTCACGCTTTTTCTGTGTACAATGCTCTTTCTACCATCTCTATAATCTACACAACTTCCAAGTTTCACATGCCAACATCGAGATGTTAGTGCTGAACTATCCAGGCGGAAATAGCTCTCTCTTCACTTAACTCTTCTAAATGGGCAAGTAATTGTTTCTAACTCATACTGTAATTTCGGTAAACCATTCTTAAGTTTTCCATTTTACTACATTCATTATTGTATTGAATGTAACTTATAATTTCTCATATTAAACTTCTTACTTTCCTTATAAGTACTCAGTTGATACTTCATAGTAAAGGATAAGTTGTACAGGGATATAAAAGTGTATGAATGCCTTTATATTATTAAATCTGAACAAAGTAATAATCCTGTATGAGAGTGAAAAATCACAAACTTTGGTTAACGAAGCCGTAGGAGAGAAGGAATAAGAAAGTAGAAAAGAACTGGAACCATTCTTCTCATGCTCTTGCTCTGTGCTACCCACCATGATCAATGCTTTTCCTGCAGTTCTCAGAAAAACTCACTCAAGTAAGTGCTCTTATGATTCCTACTTTTCATAAGAAGAAAATAAGACTCCAAGTGGCTAAGTAACACACAGCAGATAGTTACCATAGCCAAGAATTAAGGTAATTTCTATCTACCTTCAAAACATGTTCACTAGCCCAAAATACTGAAAAACTTATCCATTCTCCCTAGACTACGTGAAAACTGAAAGTCAGATACTTTAATACCTTAATGCTATCAGGCAGAATCTGGACTTGATGCTGAGTCTCCAACATTTCAGTATTAAGTGACTTGCACTATAGTATACAGATTGTATTTTATATTTCTCATTGTTTTTTAAACTACAATCAAATGAAAGTATTGTTCTGCATGATTCAATACAACATCTATTTGTAAATAGCTTACAATTTTTTTTCCACCAGAGAAATTGTATTAGATTGTATTTAAGAACAATAACAGTGGTCTGAAAAGCTTATTTTTTCTAATACTAGATTTTAATGTTTAGAGTAGATATTAATTGTCCTACACCAATCCATGACATATCTGAGTATTATTGAACAAACATCTGTTACGCTTTTGGCTTGAGTAATGACAGGTGATATTGAAAACATGTTAGCTTTCTTAACATCACCATGTGCAGAATTCTTAATTAACCTGCTGATACTGTCAATAACATTGAGTGATTATTCTTTGAGAATGAAATTTGGATGATGAACTCTGGATATTTTGCTGCTAATAAAACTCTGGGGAGTTGATAAGTCACTGAAGAGAGGGCAGTTCTCTTAGGAAGGAGGTCACCCAAAATTTACTGATTTCCTTGTTGACAAATACAGTGATGGGACAGATAGCTGAACTTGTAGATCTTCTGGCTTCCCTGTTTTTTATTTCAGGCACTGAAGTGTCTGAGAAGGGGCAACCTGTGCTTGCTCCTGAAACTCTTACGTGCTCTATACTGCCCCGTAAGTCATTGAAATAAAACCAGTCTCGGTACTGATTATACGGAAGCCTGGCCTTGAGGTTCAACAGAGACCACTAGATGGTTTCTTGTTCAACATTTTCAGTAAGCAATCAAGGTGCAGAACAAAAGAGAAAAATGAAACAAAAATTATCCTACTGTGTTAGGGTATAAAATGATAGATAAAAGTCTCCCCTTCTCAACTCTCCGTCTTTTAGACAGTTTCTGTTTTAAGTGTATCAAGGATTCGATGTTGAGTGTGTATTCTACTGCAATTTTCAACAATGTGTTTATAGCATGTGTTCAATTGTTCTTTATGCTCAAATAGACTTAATAAAGCAGCCTATGAGTAACACTGGAAGAGGATTCCTACAAATGTGATACCCAATGGTATTTTATTTTATTTTATTTTATTTTTTTTTTTTTTTAAGATTTTATTTATTTATTTGACAGAGAGAAATCACAAGTAGGCAGAGAGGCAGGCAGAGAGAGAGGAGGAAGCAGGCTCTCCGCTGAGCAGAAAGCCCGATGTGGGGCTCGAACCCAGGACCTGGGATCATGACCTGAGCCGAAGGCAGCGGCCTAACCCACTGAGCCACCCAGGCGCCCCCCCAATGGTATTTTAAAATTTGTTTTGCATATGTTATTTCATTTAACCCTCATAAGAACACCAAGAGCTTACTACTTCCATTTTTAGGTAGGGACACATTGAAACTCAGAGAGATAAACAACTTGCCCAAGGTCACATGAATAAGGTACAAGTTGGAGGAGCCAGGACTCCAGTCCAGGCCTGTTGGACTCCAAGGCCCAAAGATGTTCAGAAACACTGCACTCTATGGTGCTGCCTTTCTACAGCCTTGCAAATTCAACTCATAGTGATTCTTGGATTTCCCCCAGAAACCCAGATTCAGATCCATCAGCCAAACTGTATACCTACACATTTTCATACAAATATGCTTTGGGCCTATTATCCACTTCAGGCTTAACAAATAAAAGTCAAGATGCACAGTTAAACTTTAATTGCAAATAAACAATGAATTCTCTTAAAATGTAAGCATGGCCCTCACAGAACAGGGACAGTGCACGTTCACAGGGTGGTTAACGTGTAGCATTTGGGACATATCTACACTGAAAAAAGTATTCATTGTTTATCTGATAGTAAA
Organism: Lutra lutra; assembly: GCF_902655055.1. Taxonomy (NCBI): domain Eukaryota; kingdom Metazoa; phylum Chordata; class Mammalia; order Carnivora; family Mustelidae; genus Lutra; species Lutra lutra. The sequence goes on along the minus strand of NC_062281.1, from coordinate 130,811,172 downwards.
CTTTAACCAGATGTCCTGCATTTTATCTGGTAACCTTCCTATTTCAGCTCCTCTTTTGTGTCTCAGGGCTTTGCTGCTTAGCACATGAGCCAAAAATTCCCTTTCCCACAAAAGTTACTTTAACCCTCATGCCTTGTATGGTCTCAGCTTCACCCTCTCTTTTCCCAGGCTGCATTACTTCCAATCTGGGAAAACCTGCCAAGGCTCTGGTGCAATTTGAAAAGATGTGTAGGTTCAGGGGGATGTCCAGGCTCCTGTTCATAAAACACTAAATATTAAGTTATAACAATAAAATACAGATTTATTCATTTTTATTGAGAAGTACCTGGCCCTACAATCCCACTAAGTGGCACATTTTCTCTAGTAAAATGCATGCGGATTAAAGGAAGGTGATGAAAAAAGTACCATTTTCTGTGCATCTGTTTGTCATCTGCAAAATGGGCATCTAAGTACTGAACACATGGCATCACTGTGAGGACTTGAGACAGGGCATAAGTAAGTTTATTAGTTCATGTATTAATATAAGCTGAAGAATCAGTGACCATAATTTAGAAGTTTGATTGGTGGACATAGAATCAGATTGCCAAGAATTGGATAATCTCATTTTGCCAAAAATGATAATCATTTCTCAAAGAAAGGATCATATGCTTTATAAATAGAACATTCTTGTTTCTGAGTTAAAGTTCCTTCTCACATATTAGATACTTGAAAAAGCCTTGCTAATTTTTTTTTTTTTGCTTTCTTGTAACTCCTTTTTTTTCTGGGCTTCTGCTGCTTGCCAAAATCTCTTTGGGTAAAAAATTAATATTTCTTTAAAAGCATAAATACATTAGATCAGTTCCAGATCTACTGATTATACCAACAAATGGAATAAGGCCACAGGCCATTCTTTCTCATGAAGGTGATTTTCTACATATTTTTATTGATAAAGAATATGGATTTTAAACTCATTTCAATAGAAATTGCCTGAAGTATCAAAGCAGATTTATGTTTTAAAAGGACACATTGCTGCTTTCTGAAGAAAGGATTATAAGGGCAAACAATGGAAGGCTCTTCTTCAGGCCAGGCTGAGAACATGGTGGCTCTGGTTTGGTTGGTAACTGTGAAGATGTTCACAGTGGTCAGATTTGGTATGTATTTTTGGTGGTGGAATCAGGATGACTCTTAATGAATTGGCTGTAGGGTGAGAAGAAATCAGAATCTCTTTTTTTTAAAGATTTTATTTATTTATTTGACAGATAGAGATCACAAGTAGGCAGAGAGGCAGGCAGAGGGAGAGGAAGGGAAGCAGGCTCCCTGCTGAGCAGAAAGCCCTACGCGAGGCTCAATCCCAGGATCCTGGGATCATGACCTGAGCTGAGGGCAGAGGTTTTAACCCACTGAGCCACCCAGGTGCCCCAGAAATCAGAATCTTATAGGAGGGGTGGATATTGACACCATCTATCCGTAGGAAGTGGCAGGTGTGAGGAGAGCATGAGGAGTGTGAGGAAAGTGTTGGTGCCAGATACTAAGCCAGGTCTTAGAGCTTCAAGAAATGGTCTTGGTCCTTGGTCCTAAAGAATTTGATAGTCTAATACCATGGGAAATTCCTAGTTTGTAAAATATTGCCAAAGGTGGGTCCTTAAAAATTACGTGCCCAAAATATTTTTTTTTTTTTTTTGGAGAAACGCAGAAAATTGGGACTTGCTCACAATTGCATTTCTTTTCTTTTCTTTTTTTTTTTTTAATTTATTTGACAGAGAGAAAGAGAGCACACAAGTGGGGAAGTGGCAGAAGAAGAGGGAGAAACAGGCTCCCCAATGAGCAGGGAGCCGGATGTAGGTCTCAACCCAAGGACCCAGATATCATGACCTGAGCTGAAAGCAGATGCTTAACCAACTGAGCCACCCAGATACCCCCACAATTGCTTTTCTGATGAGTGAAGGAGCTGACCGTAAAAATCATGCCACTCTGGACTCTCTTGGTGGCAGTGTCCCTAAGCCTTCCCTCTAGAGCAGACAGTAGTAGCATCTTGTCAGTAACCCTTTGATCTTGACTTCTGTCAGTGTATTTTCTTCTAAGACGGTGGGCTTTTTATGAATTAACATAGCCTTCCTCTACCCTGGGCCTTGAACCAATAACTGTAGAGTGTAACTAACACATGGCCATCACCCCTCCCATAGGATAATGCTAAGGCATTATTTTATACCTTGCCCAGAGTTTCCGTTCAGTACAAAGATCCAGTAACCATGGAGATAGCTGGTTTAATAACACACCCCTTAGTAGCTGCTTTTTCTTTTTCTTGTAACATTGTTTTTCTCTACTCATGTTCTCATTCCCTCTCAAATAAAATACTTGCTCTAGAACCTTACCTTAGGCTTTGACTCTAGGACAGCTAAACTGAGACACTCTCTTTATATTTGACTGCTTCTACATAGTTTAATACCTCAGCTGGCTGTTTGAAACATGGCACCTGACCCACTGTGGGAACTTGAAAATGAAGAATCAGAATGCACTTTGCTGGCGACCTTTATAAAATACTATAATGCAGCCATTTCTTATTCTGCCTCTACCTTTCTTCTCCTCTGCTTCTCAAAAGACATCAAGAAATAAAAAGGAAACCTCTTCCTACACTGTTAATAAGTATAGCACTTTCACAAGCTAAGGCTATGAATGAGCTAATATAATGCTTTGTAAAGTGCTACTTCCAGAAGGGAGAAACAGTAATTTTTCTCAGCAAATTTAGAAACATCTCAGTTATATAAAGTGCCAGGTCAGCCTATGGACTTTCTTACATCATCTCTATAGTTTATGTTCTATTGAGCATAGATCTGATATTTTCTTAAATTGTACTTGCTAGTTATCTTGTATAAAATATAAACATTTATAGGGATGAACTTGTTCTTAAATGTTTAAAAATATTTCTCCATGTCTCCAATTTAAATGGAATGAAACTATTATCTTTGGGTTGTGGGTACCAATTCTTTATCTCTCATCACTGACACATGCCATAATTCAATCTTTGTGTCCTATTGCTGTTCATAAGCCAACAAGCTCTGCTGGTTTATGTCATCAGCAGAAAACCTGAAAGTGAATTATAGCCTTGCATTCAATCTCTATGTTCTGCGCAGAAATAGCCAGTTTTTCAGAATGTGCAATTTAGAGACTTGGGAGCAAGAGACTTATAAAGTGTATTTCTTGTAGACTGTGCCAAAGTCAAAGCTATGAGCATTCAAAATAAAAGATTGATATAAAATCAGTTGGAAATACACCTCTAGCTTTATGGGCAACAGAATGTTTTCATTAATATTTGGGAAATGAAAGAAGGCTACAATCTACTTGTTGCCAAACTTCTACAGAGTTTCTAAAAAATAACTCAAATTTGGATTTTGTCAGCACTGAATTAAGAGCATAATAACTTGACATACTGACTCATGGTTAGAGTTCCTTTTAATTTATATGGTAATATTTATCCATGTCGATGGTCAAGTATACATCTATAAAAACGGCTATGCAGGGAGCTAACCAGAATATATGTACATGAAGTTGCTGAAGAGTTAGATATTTTATAAAGAAAATACATTTAGGTGATTATTTTAAATAAGTTATTACGATTTGGATTAATCACACCTATAATACCTAATACTTTCAAAGGATGAACAACATTTCCCAACATACTTTAGATTCATCCTTCAAAATAAGTTTAGAAGCAAAGTGCCATTGTGTTGGGGTGTGATCAAGATCCCATTTCCGACAAGCCTCTTAACTTGAAAAAAAATTTACGGATCTGACTTCGCACTTTTATTTGGAAAGAGTGCTTTATAAGGAGAGGTGTAGCACTTTTAGATAAATGTTCTTATTTAAAGTAAGAATGTGTCAAGGGACACATGCCTGGCTCAGTCAGTTAAGCATCTGCCTTCGGCTCAGGTCATGATCCCACGGTTCTGGGATCAAGTCCACCATTTGGGTTCCTTCCTCAGCGGGGAGCCTGCTTCTCCCTCTGCCTGCTGCTCTCCGTTGCTTGTGCTCTCCCTCTCTCTGACAAATAAATAAATAAAATCTTTTTTAAAAATGTGTGTCAGTACTCCTATTTCGAAACTGTACAGTGCCCTTTATGGCCTTCATTTAGTGCTAAATAGGCCATTAACATATACCATGCCCTGCTCTAGATGCTCTCAATATTAAAAAAAAAAAGTAAACAAAATAGATACAACTGTGCTCAGTTATTATTATTATGATATGAGAGAAGATAGGCACTAAATAAAAAAATAATTATTTAATATTGCAGGTAGGGCTGAGCATTAAGAAGAAAAAAGAAGAGGCATCAGGGAATTAACAGGAGGATAAAACATAGCATTTCATATAGGACAGTCAAGGAGGCCTCTCAGAGAAGGTGACTGATATGTGAACATACGTATAAATAAATTGCTTAATGAACCATCTGAATACTGAATAGCGGAATTCTCCAGTAGAGGGAAGGGCAAGTATAAAGATTTTCAGATGTGAATATGTTACTTGTGTTAGAGAATCAGTAAAGAGGTTACAGCGGCTAGAACAAAATCAGAGAGGAAAAGAGTGATGGAAGATGTGGTCAGAAAAGACAGCAGGATAAAATATCAGAATAATATACGGCTTGTAAGCCATAGAAAAGAGTTTGGATTTGACTTGAGGTGAAGCAAGGAATCAAAGAAAATAAATCAGAAACGGTCTGAGGATTGCTGGCAATCAATTTTGTTGAGAATAGACTGTAAGGAAGACGAAGGAAGTTGATTAGAAAGTTATTGGAAATTTTTCAGGCAAGCTGCCGTGATGACTTCCACCCAGGTGGGTTAGGGAGATCAGTGATTCATTTCTATGTAGATTTCAAAAGTAGAATCACAATAATTTCTGATCATTTGGATGTCAGGAGTGAAGCAGAGGAATCAAAGATGATTCCAAGGTATAAAATTTACTTGTTCAACCCTCATCCGCTGGGAAAAAATGAGTGAAAATGTACACTAATCTGGGGGACAAAAATAATGGTTTTGCAACTATGGCAGACTGTAAGTTGGAAGGGGCAGTCACATCCAACAGTTTATATATTTTGTCAAGAAGAAAGTTTTAGAAGATTGCCGGCAATCCTAATTTATTAATAAAATTATGTGATCTTGTGCCATGACGGCTTCAGCAAATAGCACTAAAGTTTAGCTTTCGCTGAGGAGAATCCTATTTGAACAGCACTTGTTATAGTCATGGATATGTCTGTGGATATTTTCAAGGAAAGCCCCAGAAAAGTAACAGTTTTGTGGACCTGAATTGTACAAGTCAATGAGTGGTGCCCGTGACTCTGTTTTTCACCTTCACAAACCTGAGGTGCTATGTCCTTTTTCCTGGGGTTGTGGGTCTTGAGGGAAGCCCTCCCCGGCTTATCTAGCTACACTTTCCATTCAGTGGGTCTTATCTATCACAGTGTTAGAGGCCCATCATAAGGACTTACTAAATTTTGGCTATATTGAAATAATTGTTTTTCTCTTCTAAGAATTTTGACACCAGAAAAATATAATTTGGTGGAAAAAAATATCCTTGAATCAGAAATTTTATTGAAATTTTTCTTCATCTAGTCTTTTTTATCTTTCTTTTCTTTTCATTTTTTTTTTTTTTGGTGTAACATTCTTCACCATACATTTTCCTCATTTATTTTTAACTATGAATTCATTTTCTAATCCATTATTATAATAGTCCAATTACAAGACCTCCCAGTTGAGAGAGTTGTGATTTCTGGACATAGCACATTCTGTGGGAATCCTTGTTCTGCCATAGTAAGAACACAGGCAAGAACCTGGCTTATCATTGGTTCTTCCACAAATAAAAGGGAGAGGAAGACTTATTTACAGGGTCCTAGTATTAGAATAAAGCCATAGAACTGTCTAACAAAAAGGAGGAAAACAATAAATGAGAGTTGTCTTCTTAAGATGTAACTTATGTATTAACTTTATAGCTGTATAGTCGCATTGAATAGTGTTATTTTAGAAAATCCCGTAGTGGGAAGTAGAAGGTCAAGGACAAGAGAAAAAGTCAGCTTCTTGCTCTTCTCATCATTATCTGAAGTGTCTCGAAGTATAGGGTGTTGCTTATTAGGGCATATTCCAAAAGAAGCTGTAATTTTGAATTATAGAACATTCCCTTTTATACAGAATGCCTAAAAATCACTATTTAGGACATTTGGTCATGGGGATAGGTAAAGGGCTATAAGTTCAACTTTTGTTCAGGTGCTGATTTTGTGAAAAGGATGGGAAACAATCTGCTGCAGGGAAAACTTACTTAACGCATTTCTATATAAAAATGGCTTCATCATCAATAGGTCTATTTTTAGTCTTATCCTTCAAAACAGAGCATTAAAAAACAGAGAAGCTGGAAAGAAAAAAAAAAGGTTTGACCACGAAATAATGACAGAACATACAAACAAGCTACCTGTACCTCTAACACAAGTAGATAGGGCACATGTCCCTGGGACCTTGCACCTTCCTACAGAGTGTGCACAGCTTAGCAGCTGGGTCTCATTGAAATCCAACCCTGGAAGATACTGCCAAGGAGTTGTCACACTGAGCCATGCAAAGACAGGGTCCAAAGATGGAAATTTCCTTGTTATTGGCACAGGCATGGAAGAAATAAGAAACAACCCATGGCCAGTATGCAACTTCATTAAAGTTTTACTTTATTTACTCAAGCAAGATTTCCTGACATTTTTTAAAAACTGGCAGTGAAGCTCAAATTGAAGAGAAGGGTCGCTGGGTAAAGAACTCAGAAGTTCTAGTTCAAGACTGAACAGTGACTAGTAGAGAATCTGTAGCACGGTTTTCTATGTCCAAGGTACACTCTTAATATTTTAATACTTACTAGCTTACCCAAAATTAGGTTTCAGCATATGCAGAAATTCAAAGTTTAAACTTGGAGTCTTAGGCTGCTCAGGCTGTTATAACAAAATGTCATGAACTGGCTGGTATGGATAACAGATATTTACTTCTCACTGTTCTGGAGGTTGGAAAGTCCAAGAAAAAAGTGTCTGCAATTTGGTTCCTGATGAGAACTCTCTTCCTTTATTGAAGACAGCTGCCTTTTTTGCATCTTCACATGATGGAGAGAAAGAGAGCAAGCTCTTCTGGTCTCCTATAAGGGCACTAATATCAACATGAGGACCCCACCTCCATGACCTCATCTAAATCTAGTTACTTCCCAAGAGCCCCACTTCCTCTGATCATATCAGGGGTTTAGAGTTTAGTATATGAATTTGGGTGGATGCAAACATCCAGTGTGTATCATCCAGTAATTACTAAACACATTAAATATTAGGAAATAGCAATTCATCATTCAGTTCAGTTCACTAAATGGAGTTTTACTTTCCTGCAAACACAAAAAAGAACAGTACATACACTGCTTTTTAAAATTCTATGGCACACTCAGATAACAACAGCAACAAAAAAGCAGATTGACTGGGAAAGCATATAAGGTGAATCTGTAACAAAACTCTATTGATAGTAAACATATTTCACATTTAAAAAAAATATTAATGATCGGGACGCCTGGGTAGCTCATTTGGTTGGGTGGCTGCCTTCGGTTCAGGTCATGATTCCAGCGTCCTGGGATCGAGTCCCGCATCTGGCTCCTTGTTCAGCGGGGAGCCTGCTTCTCCCTCTGCCTCTGTCTGCCTGTGCTCACTCTCTCTCTCTCTGACAAATAAATAAATAAAATCTTTAAAAAATATATTAATGATCATTCTTATTCTCTGAACTTCTCAACTACCTTAAGCAGCTTAAATAGTCATTCAAACTAGCATCTGTGAAGCTGGGGCAGTTTGAATGTACGCCAAGGCTGGATTTTGCCTTGAGCACAAGCTCCTATGAGACACCAGATCTACAAATAGGGTTTGCAATGAGTTACACAAACAGAACAGGGAGGGAAGCTCTAACTCATTTATGCTAGAGAAAAGTCAGTAATAGTCAAAGGGCAACAACATATTCCTGCTTGTAATAACCTTTGCACCTATTATTTATTTTCTTATTTACATTTTTAAGTATTTTTCATCTTGGTCTTGTGCAGTCTTCATAATTCAGCTCAAACATCACTCCTATGAAATCTCTCTCTAATCTCTAAGGCAGAGAAGGTCATATACTGGTTACTTCTTACAATGCATTCCTTAAAGCACTAATCTTGCTATATTTACTCACTGGAACATGGGCCCTCTAAAGACAGGATGTATATGTTACTCAGCTTTGTTCTCGGGGGCAGGATACAACTATTTCTAGTGCAGAGTGACCCCAAATTAATCATTGTTGAGCAACTAAGGGGATAAATAAATGTATAAACAAAAGGGCATTTTGGCTCAAAGAACCTTTACCATTTTTGCTACTGACAACTTAGGTTTTGAATTATAAAAAATAATGTCACAAGGTGATGATGTTTGTTATATAAATGAAGGTGGAGATTATTAATGATAACTTTTTAAAAGTCATCTGGAAAATAACCGCCTACTAAATTCTTTTTGAGATTAAATTTAACTATAGGCAAATTGTCTCTTAACTGGAGTATGAATTGTGAAGTCCTCCTGTGTGATAAAATTTGTTACTTAGATGTGGATGTTGTTGAGCAGAAAACCACCGTTAATACTGAACGCTGATGAAATCCACATGAAATATAAAAATATAAAATAATAGTCCTTCCAAAAGTCAAAACACACTTAAAAATGTGTTTGCCAAGGAAAAAACAACGAAATACAAACTTTACAATGAAGAGTTCAATAGTGAAGTCAGCATGAGCTTAAAGGATAGAATATAATGAACAGTTGATAAAGGCTTGATAAAGATTCAAAGCTCATGTTGATTATGAGAATGAAGGCTTAGTATTTCCATTATTGAACATTTTTCTGCAGCTTTCTTCAGCAGATATTAAGCTTGTAAAGAGCAAATGCTTTCAGGAACCAAGTCTTTAAGAGAAGCAATAATAGCATTTGGAAAATTTATTAAAATACAAAAGGATCAAAAGTCTTTAAAGAACTTATCTTTGTGGTGATCTTGCATTCTCTTTGTACAACTAAATTGAGTCCAAAGTATTAAACTGAAACTGTGGAACTGTAATTACACAACTAACTAGCCACCTGCAGTTCAGATAGTGTCAAGTGAATTGGGTCAGATTGGAATGAAGTCAAATATTTAAATGAGGAATAAAACTCTTCCTTGGCCCTGTGATTGGGCTGTTAGCGTGCCTATGAACTAGCTGACACTTTGAATAGCAAAATCTTCAGGATTTCACACATTTGCTCTTACGCTATCATTTAAATGTCTTTAAAAACATACATGATGAGAGTGCTTAATTTGACAGGAAAACACTCAAGATATGAAAACCAAATGGATAAATCCTTCTTCTCTTTTGATTCAAATAAGAGTTAGAAATCAAGTTTTCTGAGTACTTGTTTGTATGATGTAGTCATAACAGCAGTTACAAACTCTTGTATCATAGTTTCTAAAATACTTTCTCACACAGAGTTTCATTTGCTCTGTAGGACAGCTAAGGTAACTTAGGCTCTGCCGACCTGTTTTTTCCAAGATTCTTTAGCTCATAAATGGTGGGAGCAGGACTTGAATTTTTTAATTTCAAATCAGTGGGCCCCAAAAGGACAATGCTACCAATTGTTTATTATATTATACATACATAGGTTCCAGCAAAATCCAGCAGTATTTTCTGGGAATTAGAATTACAAGACATTGGATATTATATGGGGAGTAAGTAAGAGATGACAAGAAATAAACATTTGAGATATTTTCTTCTTAGTATGTATACAAGACACTAAAGGTTGAAAATTTTAAAAAAAGTTTAATACGGGAAATTCTTAAAGCAAGAGACTGAAGAGGCCATTAACAAATCACAGTTTAGCAGTCAATACTTTCGGAAATTCAGAAATCACTGCCTGCAACTTTCCCTATTTTAACCTAATGTCTCGTAGACACTACTCTCAGTATTCAGATTTACATTGACAGCCATAGTAAAAAAGTAGAGTTCGCTAGTTCTAGATATGTAAAATTGTACCCTTTCAATAGGTGTGTTTCTGGACAGACAAAATATAGTCCCCAGGTGGAATCTAATAATGTAAATCAAATGAAGTTGTTTTTCTGGTTTGGTTGGTTTGTTTGTATGCTTCTTGTTTTGCTTTGTGCCAACAGCACAGACCCCTAGAGCATAGTAGGTTGTGACAATAGCTGAAGATAGATATTATAAGAGATCTCATCGACTCCACCAGACTTCTGAGCCTGTTATGCAGAAGACCAAGCAGGAATTATTTACAGTTTAACTCTGATATGAAAGAGAAGTTTTATTTGGTGTCAAACAATGTGTATGATGCCAGAAATGAGTTCATCACAAGCAACTTGGGATATTTCTGTATTTGTGATTAAGGATTATGGCTCACTGCTCCTTGAAAAGCAAAGGATTTTTTTTTTAGTCAATGAACAGAGCTCACCCACACTTACAGAAACTTCTTTGTACTTTGTGGGAGTTCATGTTTTTAAAAACATTCATCCAATCTTGCTGCAGCTGAATTAGTCTCTATCCTGGGAAAAACAAAACTTGGTTTTGCTGTACCTGTAGATTTCTTTTTTTAACTTAAAAAATTAATATTTAATATGCTGTAACATATTTAAGGTTACTACAGTATGTGTTTCAGACATATGAACCAATTATGCACAAAATGAGATTAAATAAGGTTTGAGAGGATCTCTAGGAATATGTGCTTGTAAAGGCTGAGTGAGGGGTATTCAGTTCCACTTGTGTAAATGGTTGAACATAAATGAGAGGAAAAGCCCAATAGGAATAGTAGAGCCCACCAGAGACCACAGTTATGTTGCTTGGTTATAAATATTTTAAGTTGTTGAAAAATAGCAATTTAACAAACATGAACAGTGAATACTGTCTCAGATTATCTCAGATTGTCAGAAAAGTACTTTGAATAATTAGCTAATGCAAAACACTTTTAGGCAAGACAATGCAAATGAAGTACCTGGAGAAGGACTTGATCTTCTGTAGAAGGTGTCAAATTCATTACAGAGAATACTATGCAATAGAACAACAACAAAAAAGATTAGTGTGAAGTTTTATGGGCTAAAGGCCAGGCAGAGGAACCTGATAAAGCAATCTACATAATAAAAGGAAGAGTGTAGAAAAAAGAAGAAATAGGACCTATGAATGGATGAGATATAAAAGGAAAAAATTGACAATGTGACAAGTTTTAGGATATAAATGTTTTTGAGTTAAGAAAGGGACTTCTGAGGTTTTAATAGGCATATAGCAAAAAATTATTTGTTTAAAGCTATTGATCTTTTTTACTTAAATAGTGGAACTTTTGGGCCTTTGATATATTAGTATTAAAAAAATCCACAGAAAACTTTCATATTTTGATGTCCAGGAGGTTTGGGACTCAAGGAAGTAACCTAATGTTGACCCTCAGTTTCTCATTTCTAAAGTAATATTATAATATCATTAGTGATGACAGCTAGCTATACTTATCATTCTATCAATCTATGTCTATGTTGATATCTAACCATAAATCTAGACATAGGTAGAGATATACCCTGTGCCAGGACAATAATAGACACTTCACATTTTAATTTTATTGTTATAATAACCCTATGAGGAAGAAACTATTATTATTTTAAACAGGTGAGAAAAAAAAGACCCATTACCTAACTTAGCCCCAAGCACAAAGTAGAATCCCAGATCTCAATCAGTCAACTATGTTTTCTGAGAAAATTTCTTTTTTACAAAATTCAGAGAAATATTGTAAAGTTACAAGAAGTGATAAAAATGGGGATTCTGTGGAAGAAGCTCATTAAGTCAAATTTAGAGCCAGGCTGCCTGGATGTTTATTTTACCAACTGTGTGACTTCAGAAACATTGTTTAACCTCCTCATCTGATTCCAGCCCCTTCATCCATAACATGGGACTAATGACAGTACATACCTCATAGGCTTCTTTTGAGAACTAAATAAACTATTAAATGAATTATAAAACACTTAGGACAGTGCCAGGCATAAAGTAAATACTTGACAGATAATTATCCATTGTTTTTCCAAACAACTTTTTGTTTGTTTGTTTCTCTTTTCTAGTATGATCCTGAAAACAAAAAGCACATAAACATTTGCTGTTCCGCATTGAGCACAAATAAAACTTGAACATTGTCCAAGTCTTTTAGTTTCTATCTAAATGACCTTTAGTTAAAAGAAACGATATGGGGCGCCTGGGTGGCTCAGTGGGTTAAAGCCTCTGCCTTCGGCTCAGGTCATGATTTCAGGGTCCTGGATTGAGCCCCGCATCGGGCTCTCTGCTTGGTGGGGTGCCTGCTTCTCCTTCTCTCTCTGCCTGCCTCTCTGCCTACTTGTGATCTCTCTCTCTCTGTCAAATAAATAAAATCTTAAAAAAAAAAAAAAAAAGAAAGAAATGATATCCTCTTGGAGCAAAGTTTATTTAAAGAAAAAATAAATAAATAAGCTATTTCTTCTACTTGCTAGTCTGATTAGTGTCTTTGTTATTCTCACATGCCCCTTCCCTTGACAAGGACAGAATTGCATGAAGACAAATACCAGAGGTACCTTAAGGCATTTACCTTGCCCCTTCTGCCCCCTACTGACCACCCCATTCACCACCAAACAGGTGTTGAGCATCCTAATCATCACATATTTCAAGGGTGCTTCCTCCATGGTAAACCTGAGCAGTAGGTTTCCTTCTTCTCCCTACAGAGAAATTTGGGAGCTATATTATTGTCTCCATGTACTGGTCTAAATCATGGGCATTATTTTTGTTATTTTCCTGTTTTATTAGTCACCCTCAATAGGTTTCCAAATTTGAATGAAACAAATGCTTGTTTAACCATCTTCAATGTGTTCTCAAATTTGTAATCCAACAAAATGTTTTCTATACGTCTTTTTGGTTATGTACTTCCTCGGAACTTAATGGCTTGCTCTTCAATATTCCGTAATGTTCTTGGTCAGTTGTATTGGGATAACATTCCAATACTCAGAAACACACTAGGGTACTGACTTCATTTCCTTCTTCAGTCCCCGTAATATTACCTTATGCCCTACCTCTCTGTCTCTTTCTCTTTCTTTCTGTTTGATCTTCATTTAGTCACTATGTGCTAGGAATTGGTATAAGGACTCAAGAAAAACTAAAAATTATACTTTGTATTTTCCACCATCAACATATTTAAAAGTTAGGTAGGAGAAGAGATGAACACCATAAAACTAAGAGGAATTAAAAAAATAATATGGTGAAATTTTGTTTAGACAATTGAAATTTTAAATATGTGCACATTTTTATTATAATCTGGCTACAGGGGCAAATGACTTTTAACAAGTCAGTTTAGATTTACTTTTCTTTAGGAAATACTATAGGTATGGTGGGTGGTTGGATAACCATTTCTGTACTATCTGGAAAGGATAAACAAAGAATCTAGTTGAGCAGTATTAAACAATGCCTTCAAGACTGGTTAAAGGTAATTAGGTCTCTCCCAAGATTAATAGTCCATTGAGGGAGTGGATAGCTGAATTTTCAGTAGTGGTCTTATTCTCATTAAAATTTATTTGAAAATTAATTAAGCCTTTTATCAGGGATGATATTTTTTCCCCAAAAAGGAATTGTAAGTTACAAAGTGAACAAAGTTTCTGTCCTGGTCTGGATTTGGGTCAATTTTTCTTTTCACGTGAGTTTGTGACAAGTAGAACTGAAGGTCTGAATAAGATTACTAATTGCCTATTATAGGGGAAGAGAGGAGGGTCAATAAATCACAGTCAAAAATTACTGAGATTAAAAAAAAAATTATCAGCAGTATAAAAGGAATATCTGCCATAATTGGAATCCTTGATAAACTGAAACGAATGAATGGGGCCAGTAGTTTACTGCTTAAACCCATCTAAAAGGTCTGGCCTGACTGAGCCCTATGGAAAGAGATGTTGAAATCTGAAAGACGGTTGGATAGAAATCCAGGTTTGATGAGGGATACCGTAAAGATTGAGCCCACTTAGACACAGATGCACTATTCTTGTTTTAGCACAGTTGAGGACTTGTAGAGAAAACCAGGATCTCTATGAGTGTATACAAAGAAGGAATGTTAAAATATGCATTATTTTTTAAATTCTAAGTGAGAAGTGTGGACATAAGAAATGTTTTTCCTTCCTTCCTGACTCCCTCCCTCTCTCTCCCTCTTTCTCCTTCCCCTTTCTTTCTTCCTTCCTTCCTCCCTCCCTCCCTCCCTCCCTCCATCCATCCCTCCCTCTCTCTCTCTCTTTCATTCTTTCTCTCTCTCCTTCCTTCCTTCCTTCCTCCTTTCCTTCTTCCTTCCTTCCTTTATTTCCAGCTGTGGACCACTGTGATGGAGGTTACTTCTTTAAAAATGAAAACAAGTCAATAATTATATGAATAGAATAGCCCAGGGCTAAGATAGGGGATTTCCTAAAATATGGAGTTAAGTGTCACTTAATGGAAGGAGGAAAATTAGAAAATTAGGGGAGAATTAGGGTGGAGAGCTGTAATGGAAATGATTAGCAAATTCCATCTCCTGTTTTAAAAAAATGTTGAAAGCAGACACTCCTAGATGTTTCCAGTTACAACTGTATAGACTGTAAGGACTTATGTCGATCTTTGTAACTTCTTCATGTTTGTTATTTTTGTTATTATTTGTTTGGTTCTTGGTATAGATTAGCAGTAAAAGTTTTGGCAGACATCATAGTTAGAGCTAATAATATCTGAAAGTTAAAATACTACTGAATACCTGCCTTTCAGGCAATATCTAATTACATCCGGACAACATCTTATTAGGTAGATGCAATTACTATTTCTAGAAGAAATCCAGCAGGTAAGTAATTTGCTGAGAGTCACAGAGCACAGTTGACAATGCAAGCAGAGATGTTCTTTTTCACTCCATGCCTCTGTGCAAACCTTGCAGCCTGAGCTTGGATCCCGCCCCTGCTGCGCTTTAATAATTCCCAATAAACCACCCTCTCTGAGCTATATTTTCTTCCATGTAACGGGCCTGTTTTGAAGGCTCATTTACTCAAAGCACCTGAATCTGTCCAGGGCAACAAGCAGAATTAGTTTCCTTCCTCCCCAAAAATCTTATCACTGGTATAAGCGAAGAAGAGAAGAGAGAGACAGCATTTCCTTCTGCTTTGAAGGCAACTTTAAGGGTGAAATTCTCAAGGGATAGAAAGTGTTTTGACTCATTAGGAGAGATAGTCAGAGATATCTGAGATAAAGAGATAAAGAGCATGGGCTTGAAAAGTGTCTCTGAGACTGCGCAGCAAACAGCAGAGGGGGACCTCAAAATGTGTGTGATCTCAAGACAGTCCTCGGTCTTCTTTGCTTTGCAGTACCTCTTGGAACGATCTATAACACCCCATAAGCTTGTTGAGAGGGCTATTGTGAGGATAGAGGTATAAACCAGTAGGAGGTAGTTATGCTTTTTATATTGTCTTTCGGCGTTCAGAGTAGAAACACCCTATAAAAAGCAGAATTATGACTCCAGAAGTGTTTCCATGGTGATAATGTTAAAGAAAAGACAGAAAAGAAAAGCCCAGTGTACCATCAGGGAAGAAAAGTGAAGAGATCTAAATCAAGCAAGTCCTGTTAGCGTTTTCCCCTTTTTTCCAGGAAGTATGTGGTAGGTGCTCATTAAGTATTTATTAAATTGAATTAAAACAATGTTGTAACTGCCATTGTTTTATTTGGCTTTGCTTTTTGTTTTTCAGTGCTCTGTGTGAGATGATCAAATGGATGACAGGAGGCACAAGAAAGCTCTTTTGCATAAATAAAGTGATCCATAAGTAGGAGTGGTTATTAATAAATAAATTAAACCATCATTTTTTAGACTACTAAGCATACATTAAGTACTGAAGATACAAAGAATAATAAAGTCTTAATTCTAAAATAAATCAATTGTACAGAAGAGGAAGTATCAAAAATTGTCTTGGAAATGGGCAATTATCAAAAAGAAACTGATTTAGAAATAGCAAATGCGGTTTCTGTGGGGGTCCTTTCAGTGGAGCACTGGATTGTTTACTGGACCCACTGGGGGCTGTCTGATTCTATAAGGCTGAGCACCTTTGATTGTCTTTTACAATTTTTAAAAAGGTTTTATGAATTCACTTGAGAGAGAGCACACAGGAGCTGGGGGAGAGTTAGGGGTGCAGAAGAGGCAGAAAGAGAAGGAAAAGAGTAGACTCCCCACTGAGCAGTTTGCCTGATGCTAGATCCTAGGACCTGGATATCCTGACCTGAGACAAAGGCAGATGTTTAACCATGTGAGCCACCCAGGCACCCCTAATTGTCTTTTATATTGACTAGGTTATTTTACAACTTTATAAGGACAGAAGTTATGTTTTGGGAAACTGGTAACAATGTAAATGTTGCTTGTGCTTAGAAATGCAAATGAAGTTTGTCCAGTAGAGAATAAAAATCATTATAAGACATTTCATCTGGATGAATTTTAACTTTTTTTTGTTTCCTCACTAATTGATGAGCTAAATAAAATCTTTGATAAGTGTTCATTTTATGTTCGATGAGAGCCATGCTTTCACCATCTTGAAAATTATACTTCCACAGAACGTAGAAATTATCTCTTAAGTGTGTGCATTAAGCTCTGCATTGCCGTTTTATGCTAACTTACTAAATACTCAAAACAACTCTAGAGGGTGAGACTTCCTCTCGTGGAGTCCTTGCAGATTGACCTTAAAGAAAAAAATGTCTTCAGTGACCCTTGTTAAGTAGCAGTATGGCAGACTATCCAGGACCAGGATATATCCAGGTAGGGACCCCTGTGATGGTGTCTTGCAGTGGGAAGAGATTGGGCTTAACTCCAAATACAACAAGGATAAGTGGGAATTTATAATTAACGAACAGAGTGGGAGTAAGTAAATGGAAAATTACTAAAAAGATACATCAGCAATAAGGGGGGGGGGGGGGTTCTAGCCAAGCTGACCTAACAGGATTCTTGCCAGAGGGAGGCCCCTGTAAGCAGATTATCACCTAGGGTATGGTGGAGAACCAGTTACCAGATAATCAGATATTATGACTGGTCAGATATTGGAGATGGCTGAACTGACTTAGCAGGAATTTTGCTAACATTGAACAATGCAGAAAAGAACATGGAAAAACCCTGAAGTCAGGGCTTACTTGAGAAGTGAGTTGAGAAAAGCCTGCCTAGAGTTTGGTTAAAAAAAAAAAAAAAGAATATCTGTAACTGATAAGAGCTCTGAGGTTTCAGGAGGAAAAGAGAAGTTAACAAATATCTGTGAAACATAAAAATAAGTTTTCTACAAGGGTTGAAGGAAACCCCAAGCAGTAAGTACCTGTTGGGGGTGAACTGGAATGTTTGGTTTATCAAGTTTATGCAGTGTTTGAAAATCTGTATTTTAATATTAATTTACAATGCGTTCTTATAATCTACATTAAAATATATTTATTATGTTATACCTGAAAATGAGATAAATTCGTTTTATAAACTGGTACTATATCTTTTGGAAAATTAACAGTGAAGAAATTTTGTAACATGCTATTGCGTTGAATCTGCTCTGAACCTCATTATCGTAATACTTGCAAGTTTTTAACTGCTAATCTCTATGAGATTAAAAATTACATTTTATAAAATATGCTTTTGTAAAAAATTTCAACAACCAGTTAATAATTAAGCCAAACAACAACAAAGAAGGCACTTGTTTTCAAAAGCAGCAATGCTAGTAAAACAAAATGAAGGATTAGGGAAACCTAAAAATGGAGTATCTTAGAATTTTGACACATTTGTGCAAAAATAAATAAATAAATAAATAATCTCATTCTTTCCTGTATAGGAAGTAATCACAAACCATTATCTCACCTGATTTTACACTGTATCCTGCCTCTCTTACCCCACTCTCAGATTATCTTCACATTATGGTCACAGCTGGAAGTAAACAACATTTTTACTCACCATTTAAAAATGGACACTGAGCTACTGCAGGAAGAGTAAGTACAATAGAAACAATAGGGGTAGGAGCTTGAATCCACATTCCACCCTTGAGAACTAAATTAGTAGAAGGTAGGAACAAAAATGTCTACATAGTCCCAGATTTGATGTTCCTTCATGAGTTGGCAAAGACTAATAATCACTGATTTTTTTTCTACTATGGGTGACTCTTAGATTCTCCATTCTTAAGACATTTACTATGGGACAGTACCTGAATTTTAAAGTCAAATGGACCTAGGATTGACTTCTGCCTGGCTTTGTTTTTGACTAGCTATAGAGTAAGTTTTCTAACCTATTAGATACTGTTTCCTTAGCTGCAAAATTAATATAATATGTCCTTCATGAGTATATCGTGAAAATTAGATTAAAAGAGGTATATATTACATTTCGCAGATGGTTGAGTTTTAATAATGATAGCCATTACAGACACAATATAAAAATCAGGTACAATCTCTGCCGGCAAGATTTCAATGAATTGTAGTGATCAAATACTCTGTTTTGGTATGGTGTTTGGACCTTGGTAATTACAGAATCTAGTAAGGGAGGAAAAAAAAGTAAGTGAAACATAGGGTTTGAAGTTGGTAAGGAAAGGGAATACTGAAGACAATGTTGAAGCCAAACATAAAACTAAACTTGAACCAACAAGAAGGTACATTCTAAAAAAACTGGAATTTTAGCTAGAGGAATAGAGGGAGCCAATTACGGGTTTAAACTAGAGAAAATTTATGTTTATCCCTTAAAATGTCAATCTGGCGATGCAGTCCATTGAGCCACCAACCCTTGTTTTTGGTTCAAGTCATAAACTCACAGTCTTGGGATGCAACCAAACATCAGTCTCCATGCTCCATGCAGAGTCTGGTTAAGACTCTCGCTACCCAGGCGCCTGGGTGGCTCAGTCATTAAGCGTCGGCCTTTGGTTCAGGCTTGATCCCAGGATGCTGAAAAGGACCCCCTTTGGGGCTCCAGGCTCAGCAGGAAGTCTGCTTCTCCCTCTAACACCCCCCCCCCCCGCATGTATTCCCTCTCTCTCTGTCTCTCTCTGTGTCAAATAAATAAGCAAGATCTTAAAAAGCAAAACAAAACAAAACAACAGCAGTAACAACAAAAAAACCCCTCTCTCTCCCTCTCCCCCTCCCCTGCTTTCTCTCTCTCTCAAATAAATAAATCTTTAAAAAATATATTTATCAAATATATGTATCAGTCTGTGCACAGAAGAGGGAATAGAATCAGCAGCTGACTTCCTGGTAAGATAACCACCTGTTCCAGAGGCCAGTCTGGAAGTAAGAAGGATGAGGGTATCATATAGAATGTTAAGTTGGGGAAATAAACATTTGGGGAACTTCTTAAATTTCACCCATTCCTGATTATTTCTTTAAGTGTGACGTTATAACACAGCCACCAGATGGTGATTACTACACAGATTCCGTCACGTTGTGCCAGCCCTCACCACACTTCTGAAGGTAGAATTTCGAATAATGATGTCAATCACTATGCTTGCCCTTTATCCCTTCAGGAGCGGGTTCACCTTGTCATGTTTGCTACCGCCAGAGGGCTCCCTCCATCCCCAGACACACTCTGTTGGGACCTCCAGTTGGTGCCTTCACTGACAGCTTGACCAGCAATGGCGGCCCAGGTAGCATAAGATAATTGGGAACATCCAGTTTCCCTTTCAGGAATTTGAAGTAAAAATATGAGTGAGTTTGTCGTTTACCAGTAGGCAGGTATGTTAAGAGACGGAAAGAAAAGAAAAGAAAAGAAAAGAAAAGAAAAGAAAAGAAAAGAAAAGAAAAGAAAAGAAAAGAAAGGAAAGGAAAGGAAAGGAAAGGAAAGGAAAAGGAAAGGAAAGGAAAGGAAAGGAAAAGGAAAGGAAAGGAAAGGAAAGGAAAGGAAAGGAAAGGAAAGGAAAGGAAAGGAAAGGAAAGGAAGGAAAGGAAAGGAAAGGAAAGGAAAAAGAAAAAGAAAAGGAAAGAAAAGAAAAAGAAAAGGAAAGAAAGAGAGAAAGCAAGCAAGAAAGAAAGCAAGCAAGAAAGAAAGAAAGAAAGAAAGAAAGAAAGAAAGAAAGAAAGAAAGAAAAGCTAAATGCAATTAAGCCTTATACAGAACCAAAGAACTCACATTCAGGTCCCATACCCTGGTTCTACCATGTGTCAGATACTCACTAGAGCTCAGCTGTGTTCCAGTTCTTGTGGAGACCAAAGCGTTGTTCAAATCTCCATGAGTACATCCTTCAAATAAAACTTCTATTAAATAAGGAATTAGATAAGCTTTTGTGTGGAATAATTCAAACCCAGTCTTATCTAACCTCAAAGCTTTCATGTTTTCTCTTATATCATGTTTCTTCTATGTGTAGATGAGATCCATGGTTCTAGATCATCTCATCAGCTCTACTATTTGCTGGTTTGATTTTCAGGATAGTTGAGCTCTTGAACAATCACACTGCAAATAGTTTATCTGTTTTGTCCTCATATTGAGTAAAGAAACTGTTTGAATAGTATGGTATCCAGGTAGATTGGATCAGCCTGCCAGAAACCCATGTGGTCAATTAGTCGGATTCAGTTATAATTTCTAGATACATATGACGTAGTGCTCCTGAGTTCAACTTCTACCAAAGGGTTCTTAACAAAAGTCAGAGGTATTTTAAGTTGCTCAGTCCCCATGAAAATAAAACTTCTACACATTAAAGTTACAGCAATTATGAAATTAAGGAGGTCAGCATGACCATGTGCTATGCCAGACCTGGCATTATAACTGTTTATTCCCTTGCTTAGCCTTTCAGCATTTCTGTTTTGTAAGAGTACTCCAAGAACAGCGTTTTTGTCCTTAATGTAGCTATCCCTTAGAAATCAGCTCCACGGGGGATGGAATCAAAAAGAAATTTCTCTGCAGTGCAATCGGACAAATTGTTTCACGCAAAATTGAATGGTAAAAAGAACATCACTCCTTCTATGAAGTAGTGTGGAGATAGTGGAACATATTCAAAATACCGAAGGGATTATTTTACACTGATAATGTTTACTGGTAGTTAATATTTGTATGGGTGCTATTTTTACTGGTGTATCTCACTGACCTGCAGTCAAATTCCAGGGTATGAAGACACTGTCCAGAAAGAAAGAACGTAACACTGATTATTAATATTGTTTGTGTCCCCTTTGTACTAGGTAGATGAATACCAGCTCTCAATTTTCCCCCTCCTGTTCAGTGAAACAATGACCCCTACAACCTGAAAGAAAATTAGTAGCGTGCAGGAAAAACATTTTTTAATGATCTTGAAAAAAAGGTTAATTACCTTAACAACTAGAAACTGTTCATTTCTTTCCAAAACCCTTTTTAAATTCCCTTTGCCGCTGTACATTATTTGTCAGATATTTACATCTCAAATGATTCATTTTTTTTCCTTTCTAGAAGAACTGACCCTTTCTTGGTTCAGACTTCGGCTCAGCTTTCATTTATTTTACTGTACAAAATAAGAGTCATGATAT
Source organism: Lutra lutra (assembly GCF_902655055.1). Classification (NCBI taxonomy): domain Eukaryota; kingdom Metazoa; phylum Chordata; class Mammalia; order Carnivora; family Mustelidae; genus Lutra; species Lutra lutra. Next base: position 130,789,695 of record NC_062281.1, on the reverse strand, counting down.
TTGCAAAGTACGTTGATGTTCTTCTCATATTTACCTTAAATCGGAAAATACATTTAAAGCTATTTCACTTGATAGATGTATTCAATTGATACAAGCAATGTAATGTTTCTCAAGAAGCAGCATAGTTTGCTTCTCAATCCAGTTGTTTGTTGATCCCTTATGTGCTTTTAAAAAATCTTGATTATAAAGGGATTTTTTTTTTTATTATTATTGTAGGAGTTCCTAGTAGCAGTATTTTAAAGACAATGAAACTTTCAAGCTACATGTGTGTACCCAGAGAAATGTACTCCAGGCACTTCACCAGTGAAGTGCTTTGAGCATCGGGTCCCTGTTTCCACAGTGCAAATCCAGCTTTTTAGCTATTAGCTGCCCAAAAGGGAACATGACTTTTGGCTTAGAATTCATTTTAACTCTATTTTCCCCTTCACTCTAAATTTTTGTTTCTTCTTGTCTCAAGGGCGTTTTCGGCACAAATTCTTCTAACTAAACATGCATATGTTTCATTAGCTCAGGTCTATAGACAAAGACTATTTCCACATGATATTGGAATGCATGATTTAAAGAGTGAGACTCTGTGGGTTGTATAATTCTGTGTTCTAATAACACCCACCATCAAAAATTCTTTAGATTTGTAAAAATCTAGATGGTTGGCATTATGAGGGCAAAACCTCTGGGGAATTGACTGCAACTTTCTGTTTTAGCCTCATTTCCACCATCCATCAGTTACTCAATCAGTCATCAGCAGCAATAATCTTAAATATACATTGAGCACAAATCAGGTTATGATGCTGAATTAGGCATTAAAGATATATATTGCTATGAGAATGAGTTTTGTTTTCTGGGAGCTTATAGTTGACTTGGGGATGCCAGATATACCAATGAAAGCATAAAGATATATAAGATAACATATGCAGAACAGAAAATGCAGGCTATGTGAGTTCAGAAGGAGAGTTTGGAGAGATGATCCTCTGTGAGTCTGTCATATTTCTGTACAAGCAGAGGCATGGATTCCTTTGTTCCAGATTATCATTTTATGGATGTTTGTATACAGAACAGCCTAGAAAGCTGCAACAGTATGTCCCTCAGAGCAAAGAACAGGTTGCTATGCTGCTGATTTGATAATTGGTGTTATAATGCTCCCCTCCGGGTTCGATTAGGCAGACTTGCTTATAACCATTACAGAGGGTTGGGGTTTTCTTAGTTCAGGGTCCCTCAGCTTTGAAGCAAGCTTCCTGCATGCCAGTCATCCAGCTGGGTCACTTCCTGTCATCCTATAGGATTTGAGCAAGAAGGGAACTGACAAGAGCATTCCTGGTCATGCCTAACTTTTAATTATCTGGATATTCAAATTTTATGGAAGCCCATATAACAAATAAAGAGGGAGATGGTGATTAGCTAATTGATCCTATGAGGTTAAACTTAACAGGGCACACCTATGTAAAAGAAAGGGTGATTTAAAAATTGGGCTAATTTCAAAAAATATGCTTAATTCTTTTATTTCACTTGGATTCTATGAGTAAAACCCATGATGAATATCCTTATTTTATTTACTTATTTATTTATTTGCTCAAAATTTCAACTAGGTAGTAATTTTTCATTGGAAATCTTATTGTAAATTAGATTATTTTTTTCGGTGCATTTATCCCCCCATTCAATTTTTGGCTAGCAGTGTCAGATATCATCTTGTTTTGGCCAGAAATGTGTGTAGTACAGCTTTGAAATTATGGCAACCAGTACCGAAGAGAGATGCCTATTAAGAGATTTAATCATGGGAATGCTTATGTTCAATAAAAGTTATCAAAAAGCATTATCATAATGAGGAACTTCAGTGCTCCTCAAGTACAGCACCTTATGAATTATGCGGAGCTATTTTTGAACTACAATGCAACACTAAATTAGGTTCTTCTTTCGTAAAAAAAAAAAATTAAAGCATAATCAGTTACAATTCTCTACTCGTTTCTAATTTCTACAATGCTGCCTTGATTTCGTAAACCTACAGAAATCATGTCTTTTTTAGACTCCTTCTTCCTGGTTTAATGTCACCTTACATCAGTTTCACTTTTTTCCCAGCTCTGGCTTATAAAACCAACTGGCATCAGTGATGATCCTTCACGGTGGAACCCAGCAAATGTTGTTGCCATTTCTCTCAATCTAGACTAGTCTTGCAAACATGCTGCCTCCATTTAGTGAAAATAAAACGGGTAAAACAGAAAAAGGAGATCATGCGTGTCTTAAAATAACAGCAGCCATATGACAGTTTCAGGCTTGTGTTTGGAGAATTTGCATATATTCCATTAAGTCTGCCTGAGCTCCACTTTCAAATGTTGATGTTGCCAGTCAATTTGCAGAGGTCAATAATATCTTTTTTTAAATGCAAGTTTTCTTATAATTGTACCTCAATAACTGACAAGTGGTCCTGCCAAAAAGACAAGAAAGACAAGTGTTTGTTGCAGGAAAACATCAATATATAGCATTTCATAGACAGGACGACTCTGGAAAGACTCAGCTATTTTGGACCATTAGCATCAAGTCAAGGTTTCAAATGATAAATTCAATTAGAGTGCAGTTGACTAAGTGATCTAAAATAGTGTGCATTAGGAGCAATGTAGGAGCATAGAGTTCATTAAATGGCAGTATCAATGAGATCACCTTTTAGTAACACAATCAATTTGCTGGTCTTTGAATAGTAGTGGTGGTCAGACTAAATTAAATTTAATGTACATTGACCGAGTGATTTACAGTATCTAGATTTACAGTATCTCAGAATAAAGGAAGATGTCTTTCAAGTATTCCTGCTGCAAAGAGATCTAAAATGAGCTACGTGAGGTACAGAAACTTGCCTTTTGTTTGCCTCCAAGTTTTATAATAGTTCTTTTCCTGAAGTCTGCAAAAAATGTCAGACTAATCGGAATCCTGTGAACTCCATGGATAGTACAGGCTTGAGTGCTGCATTGGCAAATTGGTATTCCATTTACATTCCCATCAAAGCCTTTAAGGTTTATATTGCTGAATTCCTACTGACAGGTGCTATGCAAGCAGCACTATTAAGATATGCTGGAAATAGTCATTGTAGCTTAATAAGGAAACCATGAAGATTCAAGGATAGGACAAGCAAAGTCACTTTAAATTTATTACAAGAGCGTCGGAATTCTTCATTTTTCACCTCTTTCTTTAATGTACAATATATACAAATAAAATAATAATGGTAAAGATCCTTTTTGAATGGTGGCCACATATATCATATTCAGATATATTTTTTAATAATGTATATGTGTGTGTGTGTGTGTGTGTGTGTGTGTGTGTGTATTTTTTTCCTCCCAAGAGCTGTTGCCTATTAATGAAAGATATGTCAATATCCATCATTGCCATGTCCTGTATTTCATACCTGCACTCCGGGTATCTGGCTCCTTGATGATTCGGGGTTGGAAGGAGAATTTAGAGAATCAGTGAAAATCTGTTGGATATGTTTATGCTCCATGTTATCTTTAGAATAAATCAGCTTCCTGTACTTTGCCAGCAATTGGTACAATTCAGAGTTAGAACAGATTAGATACCAGAAGTTCTAAACAATAATAAATAAAATAGTTACTACCACATAAAATACCTTCTTGAAATTGAGAATATTTTTTAAAAAGCTCAGGGGTTTTATGTACATTCTTTAAAGCTCCCTTTAACTTCAGTTTGCGTGGGAATTGACTGCTATTCTGTTAGGCTGGGCTAGGGGGTGCTATAACCTTACAGCTGAATAAAACCTGGCTGCTAGAAGTGAAAAGATGTTTTATCAGCCTCTTGGCAGAAGACGTAAGATGTGTGCATACATAGGTTTCTATCCACTTTCATAGGGTCCCCCAAAGAAGAAATTTTAGCAAGACTATTTGAAATTCTTGGTTTTTACATGAAATATGTTGATGCTTCAAATCATTTCAAAATTTAAATTTTGTGTATTTCCTATTAGGAAAACTATTGAGGTTATTTTTCCTTCAATGATTCTTTATATTTTTCTACAAATTTTAAGATGAGTTCTAAAGAATAATTGAAGTTCTGGGAAAGTAAGTATACCAACTAAGAATTTTCTCATGTGATTTTTTTTAAATAATTATTTTAGACAATTTCATTTTAAGTCAACCTAAAAATTTTGCATTTTAGAGAGAGCAGAAGCCAATTCCATATTTACTTTTCTAATTTTCTCACATGTTAGGAAATTTAAATATTTTTGGTAAAGATTAAGGTTTTGTTAAGTTAGAAAACACTGCAATTAATATTGAGTCACTATCATTCTTCTTTGATCTCTCCAGAAGCATTGACAGCATTTAGATATTTTTTTTAAAAGATTTTATTTATTTATTTGACAGAGAGAGAGATCACAAGCAGGCAGGGAGGCAGGCAGAGAGAGGAGGAAGCAGGCTCTCCGCAGAGCAGAGAGCCCGATACGGGGCTCGATCCCAGGACCCTGGGATCATGACCTGAGCCGAAGGCTCAGGCCACCCAGGTGCCCCAGCATTTAGATATTTTGATATTTTGACTGCAATACCTATTTAAATGGCACTTTCCCTAGTCTGGTGATGAAAAAAAGCAACAGTCAAGAGAAGTCTGTATGGCAAAATCTCTATATATAATGTATTGTAACACTCAGATTTAGAGTTCATTGAGAAAGTTGGGTCAGGATGCTTTCTTTTTTGGGGTATATTTGAAATTTCTTGTTAGGCTATTTTTAAGGGAATTTTAAGAAATGCAACCATCTACTTGTTTGAATCTTCTTCATCCTCTAACTTTTAAAGACAATCTCCTGACTCAAAAGATTGGTGAAGAATAAGGAATTTCTGAACTTGGTTTGAATTAATATTAGAAAAACATATTAAACTCCAATGCCCAGCACTGTGACAGACCTGAAGAATATGTAAAGATGGAGTGAGCGAAAGCCGGTTCTAATCCATGGGGCGCTCACTCTAGTCTTTCCCTCATACTGAAGATGGAATATGAACCCCAAATAGGTTTAATTTCATAAGCCTAGAAAAAAGCATCCTTCCAGTTACTTTACTTGGTTTATAGGTAAGTTAAATACCCTATGCCTATTTCATATGTAGGAAAGATGAGGATTGACTCTTACTTGAAAAAGTATATTGAGTCCTTCTGAGAGGAATGCTGTTTTGTACATAATCAGCTGTTTTCAGTTATGGGATTGCTTCCTTCAGGCCCAGGATTTGGCAAGGAGCGGGGAGTAGTTCTTTAGTTAACTCATTTAGCAAATAATGAGTTAGCTAAAGTTAAAGAGAACTTTGGCCTGTCACTGGTATCAGCTGTGAAGGCGGACTGGTCTCCATTACAGGAGAGCCCACATTTTGGAAATGAAGAATTATGGAGAACATTTACAATGCCTTCTAGTAAGTAAAACAGGCTAAGTAGATAGTGTTAGGGTACTTTGAAGAAGAATGACATAACCTATGTTCCTGAACTTGAAGGCCACACTATAAGAAAAAGAGATTAAAAACTGGAGTTAAGGTGGTACCACCTGAAGTTAACACTCAATTCCTGACTTAGCTCACAAGTCCCACTAGGTTACAGGTTCCTCGGGAACTCTTAGTGCTAAATAGATCTGTGTGGACAGACTAACTATAGGTAGGGGTCTTTACCTAAAAATTCTTTTTTGCTCATGACTCTCAAAACCGTTGGCATAAAAGGGTTCAATAAACATTTTCAACTAGTTCTTTGTAACTGAAATAGTAATGTGAAATGCTATTTTTTGTCATACAATTAAAACAGGCATTTGAAAGAAAATCTCAAATATATAAAATCCTTTCATGTTCAAGTCGCATTAAAATTTGTCTTTTCCTAATTGCAAAGGCCCTTTTTAAAATGTCTAGCTATTTGCGGATGGTGTTTGTGAATGGGTGTGTGTATTTACTGAACTACGTGTGAGAAAGTGATTTAGGAGGTCGCAAGGGTGCCCGGTCTCCGGTTCCGTTTTGCAACTATTCAGTCTTTGCCAGTCAAAATGTGATGGATGACTTTAGGACTTGAACTCTGACCCTCACTGGGAGACATGTTCCTTGTCAGAAGTATCTCAAAGGATTCCCATTATCCTTTAATTTAAAAGACTCTTGAAATTACTTATAATTTTTGCCTTACATAATGAAAACTTCCTTTTCAACTTATAAAAAGTTGAGAGTAAAATGATGCGTTATTTCAAATAGCCTCTCATGGCATAAAATGACTAAATGATTTAGGTAATATTAATGTTATGGCAAGAAAATACTAATTGCCACCCAATTATCAAGAGAATTTACCAAATTTGCTTAATGGATATAATTTATTAGCACTGAACAAGTCTTAGAGAAGATAAAGCAAATTGTGATAGGAAAAAAAATTGCTGTTGTTATTTTTCATGCTGAATTTTTTAAGAGCATATGCAAATACCATGTGTAATGCATAAATCCCTTGAAAAAAATTAAACACGTACACAAATATAAGCTCAGTCAGCATTAGCATGTAATTAACTGATTCCTCAAAAATAACTGGGTGTTTGGTTATTTCAGTCCTATGTCAATGCTGCCATTTGCTGAATTTTATTATAGTAGAATGAAATAAGACTGGATAATGAAATTTGAAACCCCGGTACAACTTAGAGCCCCCCCAAAGACTCATCCAAGATAGTTACGAGAACCTCAGGTATGCCTAATATGCCTAATATGTTTACTCAATAGGAAAATTAGCAAAGTTCAGAGAAAACTATGTTAAAAACATACTGTGAAACAACGCATATGCTGAATCTACGTCAGGCAAGGTTATTCTTTCCTCAAGTTGTGTGGATTGGCTAACTCTAAAATTAACATCTTTATGTAAAACCATGATATGATGAATTTGAAGAGCAAAATCAGCATTGTTTCTTATTTCTTGGACCCTCAGATATCATAATGTTTTAACACCATGTCTGGGTGACCTTATTATGACAGATTTATTTGCCTTATAAATTGCTTTTAAATATAAATATGAGCCATTTGGGAAGAGAGTTATTCTTTTTCAAATAAAATAAAAAAACTCTACCTGTAAGAAAAAGCTTGCAGTTGAAATGAAAGCTGTATTTAAATATTCAACATTCAACAAAAGACAGGACTAAGTTAAGTCTCTCTATAATGAGAAAACATGGGATTCTACCAAAAAATTATTCATGAAGAATGGGAAGGTTAAGAGAGGAGAAATGTGTAAATCTTACAAATTAAACTCAGGAACACAATTCAAGAAAGGATCAGAGCCATAGGGTACCTGTTTCCATATATCTTGCATTAAGTGCATATCATAATTTAAACATGCTTTATTTCAGTGGTTTCACTCAATATCTCATTTCCAAATAATAGCCAAAATAAAAGATACCATTTTATTATCCTGATGTTTGTTGGTACTTCTTTGTAGATTTATCTCCACCCTTTTCACTCCTCTTAACATGGAGTCATAACTTCCTCTATTGTCTTTGATGCTAATGAAATGTTTCTGAATAGTCAGTAGTATTGTACTGTGTCATTAATATCTTACAGACAGCATTGCTGGGAACACAACTCTAGGTGGAGCCACCCTGGGTCCATCAAAATGTCTGAGAACGGTGTTTCTTGGAGGTGTGAATTCAGAGTGTTCATGGTCCCATGGCGCAGCTCTGATGAATACAGTAGATGACAATGCATGGCTTCTAACCATTGCTAGATGAAGGCTGACTCAATGAGTATAACTGCTGAAGAGGAATCCCATTTTCCCTGTCTTGAGCTCTTCTTCTTGACTGTAACTTACACTAACGTCTTCCTACCATTTTATGTTTGGTAAGTTTTATAGTATTAATAAAACCATGACCTCCATACATATTTATTGACCAGGTTCCAGGTGAGAGGTCTTCTTCCAGGTGCTAATTGGTTGGCAGATAACTCTTATATTGTCTCACACCCAATAGTTCACCCCTCATGATTACCCAATTTTGATCCTGCCAATTGTACTTGGAAAATGGCAAGATAATAAAATTGGAGGCACAGAAAACTGCGAGTGAGGTATAGGAAAGAAGATTTCTTTTCTTTCCTTTCATCTTCGTTCTTCCACCCCCTCCCTCAATATAGGCAATGTACTCCAGATGTGGGAGATCCTCTGAAATAACCATGTCATAGTTTTGTCCTTTTTATTAAAAAAAAAAAAAAAAAGACAAACCATGGTTATGTTTCATTTGCTTCTTGGTAGGTACACAGAGATATCTATATCCTTTTCCCAAAGGTAGAGTACCTTTAAAATGGGTAAAATACTGAGGGTTGCTGGGGGGAGGGGTGTATGGAGAGGGTGGTTGGGTTATGGACATTGGGGAGGGTATGTGCTATGGTGAGTGCTATGAAATGTGTAGGCCTGACGATTCACAGATCTGTGCCCCTGGGGCAAATAATACATTATATGTTAATTAAAATAATAAAAAATTAAAAAAATAATAAAATGGGTAAAATATAACATCAACACTTTTCTCGTTCAAAAATTCTCTTTTTGACAATTGCCTAAAATCACAGGTTGGTCAGTGGGTTGGTATCTCTCAGAAGATACTGAGTAATCTTCCTTCAGTGTCCTGAAAGAAGTAAGATGTTATAACTCAATGTTAAAATTAAATCTATCTCAAATGTGGGAAGAGAACTAAGTTTGTCTATCACCGACATCTACAATTTCTAGTCAAAGATGAATAGTTTAATGGTCAAAAATCTTCCCCCTTGTAAAAGTGCACAGAATAAGTGCCCAGTCTTTGGCTGTGGGCAGAGGAGAGGCCTCATAGGTGCCGTGGCTATGTAGTCACACAGCTCTGAGTTTGGTTCAATGCTCTCCTGTAAACATTGTGAAATTCTTAATAATTTATGAACAAGGTTAAACTTGCATTTTTATTTTGTACTGGGCCCTGCAAATTATGTAGCCAGCTGGTTGTGGGTTGTGATAGGAACTCATTTGCATCAGCTTGGGTTCTTAAATGCTTAGGAACCAAGATAATTCTAGCATCAGCAAAGGCCTAGAGTGGAAGTGGTGTCTTCAATAACTGAATATTAATGCTATTGTTTTAGAAAGGGAATAAGACGACAAGGATTTCTGCCCATTCTCTGTCTCTTGTTTCCTGAATTACATTCTCATTGAAATTAAAATCATCAAAATGAAGTCTGGCTTGTCATTTTAGCCCATTTGGAAACAACATTTTCCTTGCTGGTCAGCTTTTCTCTTGGTGTGTTGTCTTGTGATTTCTCTGAAAATAAGTAAAATTTCAGAAGGGGAATCCACCTGATCCTTTTCAGCCTTGGCACTGTGCATACGTACAGTGAGGAGTTTGGGCTCTAGAAGCAGAATGTCTTGGTTTAAACTTCCTTTGGAAATATTTTTTAAACACATGACTTTGGGTAAGTTTCCCACATAATCTCTCCCTGAGCTTTTTCATTAATAAAATCAGGAATAACAGGAAACTCTAGGATAGATCTCACTTCTTGGATTGAGGATTTAATGATACAAAGCTTGCCGGCATCTCACAAGTTCTAGGCACATGTTTAGTTATCAATACATTTAACACTTTTTGTTCCACCATGAAGTTCAGCTTTAATATGAATCATTTATGTATGAGCTGTCACACTGATAATTATTTTGCTAATCAGCACTTTAATTTGTTTTACAGCAAGTGGTATGTGTGTTATACTCCATTTCCTTTTTCGCCTCTATTTGAAGTGTTTTAAATAAATGACATTTCATAATAATTATTTTATAGAGACAAATCTTTCCCTAGTAGTTTCCCTTTATTCAAGTTTCTACATTTTTCTTTGGCTTTTTCAAATAAAACATGTAAAATGAAGCTAAAATATGAAAAACTGTGCTTAATATTTTTGATATTCATAGCTTGAAACTAAATATAGTACCAGCTTCCATATATTAAATCAATCTACTAGTTACTTCTATGAATCATAAAAATACCATTTTCATGAATTTTACTTTAGATCACAAAGAACTGATAATATTTTCCTTGCAAAATGAGATTTACATCCACTCTTCAGAGCAAATGAATATGGAAAATAGTGCAGGAGAGTGTGGTTGGCAAAGATTCACGGAGAGAAGCTATCCATTTTTTCTCAGGGCCCCAACAGGGGAAATGTTAACAAGGAGCTATAAGGTAGCAGAGAAATCCTAATGAAGTTCATTTCCCACCAGTCAAAGAGATGAACATTTTAGAAAGCACAGCAATCGATCAGTAGGCTTATTAAATATTAACACCTCTTTCTCACTTTCTTCATCAGAGTTTTTGCAAAGTAACTAAGAATGTGACTGCGTCAAAGACTTGAACTCTGTCAAGGAGAAGGACAGGCATCAGCAGTCCTAGTTGATATTTTAGTATAATATACGATGCTTCCTTTCAGAAATACTAGCAATGTGGCTGGCACGGTGCTCTGAAGAGTATCTTCCCCACCCCAGGCCTCCTGCACCCAAGCACGTGCACACCAGCACTCCCCACCAACACATGCCTTCATCAAAGCATCAGTCACCGTGAAGAAGCAGCACTGGCCACAGGCGATGTATATTGTTGACTGGGATCCTCCCAACGCGGTGTTGGTGATAGTTGCTTTCAAGCTTCTCCTTGGACACCTGGCAATAACACCCTTCTGACTGAAATTGTAAAGTTACCCCAACTTACCTTCTGGACCTCTTAGGCAAGCAAAACACACAGTCTGGACAACAGCTTTCTGATGATTTTCATCGGAGTGTCTTGGTTGATTTGCCAAGGTTTTGGGGGATCATCACCTATTATGATAATTTTGTTGTCAGAGGGTAATTTTTAACTGAATAAATTTCTTTTTTTTTTTTTAAGATTTTATTTATTTATTTAACAGAGATCACAAGTAAGCAGAGAGGCAGGCAGAATGAGAGGGAATCAGGCTCTCCACTGAGCAGAGAGCCTGATGCGGGGCTCCATCCCAGGACCCTGAGATCATGACCTGAGCCAAAGGCAAAGGCTGTAACCCTCTGAGCCACACAGGTACCCTTAAATTTCTTAAAATAGAGCAATAGATTTCTATGGGAGGCTAGAATACTTTCTTAAATACTCAGATAAAGTTCTACTCTAGTGTCCTTAAATTCTCTTAGCTGAACAATAATTTGACATTAATTTCAATAATTCTGTACATTGAATCATTAGATCACTGTAAGAAGTATAATTGGACACATGTTTAAATAAATGTGTCATAAAATATTTTGGACTATAAACGTATAATTATTTAGAAAACATTGTTTGGTGCTGATGACTGAGCTTTCAAAATGCTGATTTAGGGATGTATATTCCTATTAAAATGCTTTTTGTCACTCCCTACTTCTCAAAGGTCAAGTCCAGACTTCTGGGGAGGGTGTCACCATCTGCATCCTTTCTTCTCCTTTATATTGATCCCCCCCACCCCGTATCAATTAAGCAGATGTACTTAACAGACTGAATTTATTTTGTCATTTTTCATCTCTCTTATTTGGCTTATCTTACTTACTTGCTTATACTTCCCTTTCTTTTTTTATGAAAGAAAGCTCTGCCCACTCTAATGCTGCACTATTGGGAGCCTGCTATCTATAAGGCATGATGGTCGGTGATTTTACATGGATTCACCAAATGAAGCTCTGAAACAATGGTTTATTTCATTTTTTTAAAAGACTTTATGTGTTTATTTGAGATAGTGAGAGTAAGCACAAACAGCGGGTAGGGGCAGAGGCAGAGAGAGAAGCAGACTCCCCACAGAGTAGGGAGCCCTGATGCAAGGCTATATCCCAAGACCCCAAGATCATGACCTGAGGCAAGGTAGATGCTTAAGCAACTGAGCCACCCAGGTGCCCCAACAATGGTTTACTTTGAAAATTAAGAAACTAAGGGTGCCTGAAATTTAGAACCTAAGTTAAGATTTTTTATTATTTTACAGTTGCCTTCAAGCCACTTTAAAGTCCATCTCCTCTATAAGCCCTTCTCTACTAAACTTCAAGTCATTTCCAAACTCTGAAAGAAAATTGTCTGTATAATTAACTGGCAACTATGATCATGCAACAGTTTCTCAATCTATGACTGCCTCCTTCTCTATATGAATGTTTCCTAAATTTAAGAGTTCTGTGTTTTTTTAACCTACATAGTATTGTGTGGGGCAGATTTTTTTTTTTTTTTAAAGATTTTATTTATTTATTTGACAGAGAGAAATCACAAGTAAGCAGAGAGGCAGGCAGAGAGAGAGGAGGAAGCAGGCTCCCCGCTGAGCAGAAAGCCCGATGTGGGGCTCGAACCCAGACCTGGGATCATGACCTGAGCCGAAGGCAGAGGCTTAACCCACTGAGCCACCCAGGCGCCCCAGATTTTTTTTTTTTTTATCTAAATAAGGACAAAACAGTAAATGACATTGTTTCAAGTTACAAAAAATTTCATCACTTATTTAAGTCCTCTTCTCTTAACATACATAATATAGGAAGAATTTTGTTTTTACGTGAGGATATATAGGTACTCATAAATATATGCCTCTACCTGAGGGACAAAAAGAGAGGTTTACTTGATATTAAACCTCTGAGTATATATAACCATTAAATCCAGCTGACAACATTAATTTGGTTGTGCAGAGTGGTCAGTGTATACACAGGAACCATTGAAGGACCAGTCAAGAGTGTAAGGGTGATGGGGTGCCTGGGTGGCTCAGTGGGTTAAAGCCTCTGCCTTCGGCTTGGGTCATGATCCCAGTGTCCTGGGATCGAGCATCGCATCAGGCTCTCTGCTCCGTGGGGAGCCTGCTTCCCCCTCTCCCTCTGCCTGCCTCTCTGCCTATTTGTGATCTCTGTCTGTTAAATAAATAAATAAAATCTTAAAAAAAAAGAAAAAGAGTGTGAACTGGGGGAGTACATTGCCCTTGAGAGAGTGATTATGGTTCCTCTAGATCCCCTTGGTCCAGACAGTAGTATACACACACACACACACACACACACACACACACACACACACACACATATATATATGGCAGATTGCCAGCAAGAGGCAAAAATGAAGTGAATTGCTACTCATCTGTTCAAAGTATTCTTTGTCAGTGGAAACTGGACCTCAGCTCAGCCCTCAGGGATACAGCGAAGGTGAGAGATATCCTGATGAGTCTACAGAGCAGGGAGTATACTCAGACTCCAGCCCCAGATTTAGCTCAGCATTTTTATCCTGCTCATGTAACTTCACACAAAGGAAAATCTAAAAACTAGATGAATAACGTGCAAAACTAGGCCAATCTCAAAACTGTCATCTCACCAGGGGATTATACATTTCACATTTCACATTAGTTCCTCTTTATCCCTCTAAAAAACAAGTGTGCTTAAAATTTCCCATTGTGATATTCCTTGTTTGTTTTCGTAATGGACCCTTAATAGAAACAAATGAAATATCCAAGAATGTATTTCTAGGAGCAACTTTGAAAACTGGAAGGATTTAATACAGTGAATGTTTCCGCAATGAATGAATGATTGAATGTAACTAGCTTCAAAATTAGCCGTAGAAATTCTGCATTTAATCCCTTGGGGGTCATGATAAATTTTACAGGTCTTTTAAAATGAATCTAATTCAATTCAGAAATCAGTACCTTCCTGTTTGAAGCTATAGTAACGAGCGATTCTATAAATGGATGTTGGTGCCAAAGGAACCCCATCAACTCTAGGAATATTCAGATGATCTAAGTGAAAATCCTGTAGCTAATGAAAGGAATGGCTTAAAAAAAATGAGCTACAGAAGGCAGGCAATGTGACAAGACAGCTAGTGTTAATAGTCACAGAAGTGTTTGAGGAATAATAATTCAGAGACATTAACATTGGCATTTATGTGGTTATGGGCTGGCCCTACTGCTCAGACCTAGATCTATATCTTGGTTAGGATAAATGCCAGGTAAACTAGTTCTACTTATTTTAGAGATTCATTTAAAATATTTAAGTCTGGATTCCATCTGCAATTGGTATTAAACACATTTAATGCTGTCTGAGATCCATATGGTGAAAGCAAATCATCAGTTAAAAAGAAGTAACTGGGAAGATGGTAGGTTTTGAGAAAGGATGAAATCATAACTATGGCAGTTGTGATGTTGGGGGAGGTAAACAAGATGTGAGAAAAAAGACATAGGATAGAGTTCCAGATCCAACTGCCACTAATTGGGGGCCATTGGAAACTATTTTTTCTGATTTTGAGTTCATTTATTAAATTAGGGTAAAAATGACAACAGTTAACTCAGATTCTTTTTGATGTGAGGAACTCATAGATAGTATCTATGAAAGTTCTTTGTAGTGGTTAAAGCGCATGAACGTATTTGTTATACATTCTACATACTTTATCATGAGAGACTGACATCGAAGTAGATTAATGAATATCTTCTTTCCTTGTACATGACCTGCTTCTTTTTATTAGATGACAAAAAATGAAAATTATTTTGTAGGCTGACAGCATTTGGAGAGACACTCTGTGCCAAAAGTGCCAATAGTTTGTTTTATTTTGTTTTGTTTTTAATTTATTATGTTTCATGTCAAACAACCCCTCCCATTTTTCCACCTGTGAAACAGAGAGCTCAATTACAAATATTTTCAGTAAAGGCAACACATTATATGAAGGGCATATGAAGTGATGGATGACAGATTAATTTCTGAGATCAGGTCTGATAAGAATGGGTTAAAGAGTAAAACAAAACAAAACTTCAATATCTGAGGCGTAGGGTGGGTTGGGAGAGAAGCAGTATAAAAAGCACTTGAATGAAAGCTCTGGAAAAATATGTAGCCACTTTAAGTAGAGTTCACCCTGTGGTCAAACATTGTTACAAACTCTTTGACAGATCAAAGGGAAAGTCTAGTTTCCTCAGCATAAAGGAGTTTAAAGAGTTGAGGAAACAAAAATGGAACCTCAAAACACTTTAGTCAAGGCAGGAAACATGTGAACTAAATGACTGAGAAAGTCTTCCAGGGTTGGAAAGTTTAAAGAAGCCACTTTCGAGTCTAGATGAGCAAAGGACAACACAGAAACTGAAGAGTAAACATACCACAGTTAAGAGGGAAACTTTTACCACTGAGTGATGCTGGTGTCAAGAGTATGTTTAAGATTACCTTAGAGATCAAGGGTGGAAATTCTGTCTGGGCTAGTGGAGTCAGGAGAAAATCTCAGTGTGTGAGGGGAGAGATCAAAGTTAAAACCTCAAAGCTTCCCCAGAAAACCACAGACAAACTAGTAGAGGTATGTTTCCAATGTACCCTGATGGTGGGTTTCCAGAGGCAACGCTGTACGTTGAGGGTATTACGTAGAGATTCATTAGGGAAAAAACCACTTTCCTGAATTATTATATTGTTTTCCAAAATAAGAGGGAAACAAAGCAATGGAACAAAAGTGTGTGACCTAGGTAGCTTCAGCATTTACCACAGATAAAGATGCGTTTTCTATACTCTGATCCAATTTGTAAGTACAATAGAATAACTTCCACTTGTGTTTAAATCTAAGCAAACTGGATTTTAGACTTAAGATGCAAAGAATTATTTTGAGTATGTTTCCACTAAATATGTAGCAGTGAATATACATATGGATATAGAGATCACATGTTCAACCATTTAATACTAAATGCACAGAAATAGGAAGTTGTTCTTATACTGTGGAATTTATAATCTGACTTCCTTTTCTCATGCATGAGCACATTTCTAATTTATTTTATGGAGATACTTTTTTTGAGCACTTCTTGTTTTGTTTTGTTTGTTTTTAATTTTTCAATCTCACCTCTTCCACAATGGCGAACACTCCTACACAGAAAAACCAAACGCTAATATTTGAGTCCTTTGTGGACATTGTAGGACTGCTTAATATTCTAACACTAATATTAAAAATAGCGTTAGTAAGTTTATAATTATTAGTAATAATATTTTTCAAGGAATCAGGAAAGTGGTGCATAAAATCGCTCTAAGTTATATTAATTAATTACCTCATCGATGTGAAAATCCTGCCATATATGAAAGCACCAAGGATGTTAGTAAAAACTTGACACAGTGCTTAATATTCTAGTCCTAATGTACTTTTGTCATCACTGAGATCATGTTTAATATGATTTGTAATACATATATGGAACATGTGATTATTTATTCAAATAAAATGATACATTCCCAGTATAATGCACTTTTTTCTGGCCCCAGCATTGTTTTCTGGGTATTTTTTCTCCCTCATGATCTCTTTGGAGCTTTCAACTGACTTGATCTCGGTTTTTCTTGCTCTGTTGACAACCCTCTACTACTGGGAAAACTACCGGAAACATCTCTTCTTTTTGGCCTTTTGCCTACAATGAGCTCCTGAAATCTGATAGCTCTCAGGTTGTTCCTGCTAATTAATCCTGCCTGGTGTTCCTCTTCCTCTAGGGATCTTTTAAGTGTTGGTATTCCTTTAAGTTCACTTTGTTTGTTTACTCTATACATCCTTTTTGTATACATTCTTCCTGGGACATCCTAGCCTTAGGCCCTAGGTAGTTTATACCAATTGTAAACTGTTGGCTTCTAAAACTCTGTATCCCAACCCTAGCCATTCCCTTAAGATCAAAAATTATAGTTTCAGCTAGCTATAAGTGCCCTCTATCTGGTGACTAGATTCAATATGTCAAAACATAAATCAATAAATTGAACAAAAATTTGATAACTTCTTTACGTTTATGACATTTTTCTTAAGAGCTACTACCATTCATTGTGCATGACAAGCTAACACCCCCAAACAAAAAACAAATAAACAAAAAACCCAAAACACCATCCAACAAACCAAACAAAATCAACAAAAAACATTTAATCCTAAACTTCCATTCCCCTCACCACTCATTTCAAACTTCTAAATGGTTACCAGAACTTGCTGGTTCCAGCTCACAAATATTTCTAGAATTTAGCTCCTGCTGTCTAATTACACATTACTTCCCTTAGGCAAATCTCTCCCCTGCCTGAAATATCTCCCCCAGGCCATCACCAGGTGGCCTCCTACCTAATTTTACACAAGTGTTTTTCTAGATCATAACTAAGGTTATCTTCCTAAACTCACATGTTGCGCCCATAAGATAGGGTTCAAAGGCTAATGCATATCAAGCCAAATCCAGCTTTGGATTTGGCTAATCCAAATCAAGCCAATCTATATCCTCCACTTCCCCATAAACAGTAGCTTGCATACCCACTGACCTTCTTACACTCCCTTTCTTATCATTCTCATTCACTGCCATCTGCTTTTACATGAAGTTCTATTAGTCTTTGAATGCCCTTTGTGTTTCCCAGCTGGTAAACTACTGCTTACCCTTTAAGTTGACTTAGTGAGGTCATATCTAACGCCCAAAGAGAGAGTTCGTGGTTTCTTTTCCATATGCCTATATAACTATTCCTTTCTCCCTTGAAGCATTTTACTCACAATGGTATCATCATTCCTTCTCAATCATCTCTGCTTATCTGAAAGTCAGCTTTGCATTCTCTGTGGCCAAGCACTGAACTGTTTCTCTGAAGTTGCTGATATTCGAATCCTAGTTTTCTGACAATATTCCCAGACCCATTCCCACTAAAATGGGCAGCCACCCACCCCTGTTCAAGATTCCCTTTTCCTTTTTTTTTTTTTTTAAAGATTTTATTTATTTATTTAACAGAGAGAAATCACAAGTAGGCAGAGGGGCAGGC
The DNA here is from genome assembly GCF_902655055.1 of Lutra lutra. Taxonomy (NCBI): domain Eukaryota; kingdom Metazoa; phylum Chordata; class Mammalia; order Carnivora; family Mustelidae; genus Lutra; species Lutra lutra. The sequence continues at coordinate 130,772,031 of NC_062281.1, read as the reverse complement.
AGAGAGAGAGGAGGAAGCAGGCTCCCTGCTGAGCAGAAAGCCCGATGTGGGGCTCGAACCCAGGACCTGGGATCATGACCTGAGCCGAAGGCAGCGGCTTAACCCACTGAGCCACCCAGGCGCCCCTCCCTTTTCCTTTTTGGCTGTACTGTTAGTAACCCTGCATTTTTATTCTCTGGCTGTGCTTGCTCCTTCATCAAAACAAATTTGACTTCCAATTCATCAGAATTGTGCTCAGTGACTTCATTGCAATGACAATATTTTGGAAAAGGCAAGGATGTCACAATGACTTAAATCATTCTTCTTATGCAGGTACCAGAATATAACTCACACCATGCATTTGTGGTTACAATGTATGTATATAGGTGTTTTATGCATTTTATTTATCCACATAAAGGGTCATTTTGACTAGTTTGCGGAGGCACGTGCACTTTCTCACCGCCACCCCCCACCCCCGCGTCATGATACATGGCTGAATGATCTTGTTTAGTAACTGGATAATGTTGCAATTGTTAGCTATTGGAGAAGGAGGACATGGGAATGAATGGTAGGAGTGAAAATGAAGGCAGAGAACATCATGGTGTTTATGTTTTATCTGGCCTCTTTACCTCAATTTGAGTCACATTGGATAGATAACAGAATGAGGTGTGCGTTTTGTTAGTTTTTCCTGTTTGTTAAGAGTGGGTTCAAATGTACTTGTTTTATTTTTCAGGTATGAATTCAATTATACCCATAGAATGTTAAATAAATATGAAATTCTGAAAATCTTTAAGTAAAATTTACTTATATCTTATCATTACTAAAAAGATTTCTGTTGGAGTAGGTTTTAGCCATATATGCCCACATGTATAGGAAGAATACATATATTATATAAATATATAATGTATAATGTACAATACATAGTATAATATTATACATTATATATATATGCTTAGATATATATATTCCTTTGGGATTTATAAATATGTATGTATATTTATAATTTAAACCAAATTAAAATTCAGAAATATGTGTCTTATGTTTAGAAAGGTATGTGATTTTTTTAAAGATTATTTATTTATTTATTTATTTGAAAGAGAGCAAGGGAGAGCGAGAAAGAGAGCACACAGAGGGAGAGGGAGAAGGAGAAGCAGGCTCCCTGCCGAGCAGAGTCCAATGTGGGGTTCCTGTGGCTTGATCTCAGGAACCAGAGACCATGACCTGAGCCTAAGGCAGATGCTTAACTGACTGAGCCACACAGGTACCCCTAAAACACGTTTTTTGAATCAAAGGTATGTGTAATGTAAGTGATTTCTTTAAATCCTCAGTTGTAATTTCTTCATCTCTAAAATGAAAGGGTGGGAACATACATGTCAATATCTAGTTTTGAAATTCTCTTTCTCGTTAACAAACTCTCAACAATTGCTAAGACAATGGGAGGAAACAAGCAAACATACCTTTGTCCGTTAGAAACCTCTGTGACATTTGAGAAGCCCAGGAAGGATTGCATGTCTTGCTAAATTTTCGATTACAAGAAGTGCAAATGCTTTTAGATTTGTTTCGGCATGGCATACAATACATTTCTTTTACCAACTTGGACTACCCACTGAAGTCTAGACTCTCAAATTCTTCAACTTTCATATTCACTGCCTGAGGAAAAACGCATGGGTAGAACAGGGAATGAGAATATGGCATTTAATTATTAAATCGGTACATGTGCTTGACTTGCAGAAGCCAGGTACAATTTAAATCTGGTTAAAGGAAGCCAATCTTCCATTTTCTGAATCTCTGAAAGCATGTAACCTTGCCTTTGGATTTGAAGGCTTTTGAAAGCTACAACAGTTTAGCATATAACTAATTAACTAACCAGAAATGAAAACATTCATTTGCGTTGGGCACACTCTTTGACCTTTTTCTTTTGAACTTTTCAAAAGTATTGCAGTATGACAGACATTTTCTTTTTCTGTAGTTACATAGTGGTCTTACAGGTTTTACACCAACTCCTGCAGGATGGGAGAAGAAAGTTAGTGGTTTTTCTTATTCTTCAATGTGCAAAGCACCTGTATTTGACTCTTCTTTGTTTCACCTTAAAAATCTGATAATTTTATGATGAGCTGTTTTGTTTTTTGTTTTTATTTTTGTTTTTGTTTTTGTTTTGTTTTGTTTTGTTTTGTTTTTGGCCACCAATAACAGCTATAGTTAAAGATATTATTTTATCTTAAAAGTAAAATTATGTCAGGCATGATGCTGTGTATTATGCCTCCGTTGTCTTATTTAATATTCAAAAAACCCTAAGAAGTATGTGTTATTACGGTAGGTTTTTTTTTGCAGGTGTGGAGAAATTATAAAAATAATTATCCAAGTTCTCATATACTGTAAAAAGTTGGACGTGAATGTTCATACACCATTATTCATTGTAGCCAAAACTTTTATTGACCTCAGAGGTCAATATCAGAATCACCAAGCACAGGGCTTACTGGGCATTCATGAATCCATAGTTTGGTCTTTTCTAATGTGTGGTGGAATGGAAACGGAAACTGATTTTCAATTGTAGGTGGTGAAGATGGAAGAAGTACTCTTAAGACCATACTTAAAGTCAGTTCAAGAGAACTATTCTCTTAGCAAATTTTCCAGAAGACTTTTTTTTTCTTTAAATGCCAGAATCATTCTTTTTTTTTTTTTTTTAAAGATTTTATTTATTTATTTGACAGAGAGAAATCACAAGTAAGCAGAGAGGCAGGCAGAGAGAGAGAGGAGGAAGCAGGCTCCCTGCTGAGCAGAAAGCCCGACGCGGGGCTCGAACCCAGGACCTGGGATCGTGACCTGAGCCGAAGGCAGCGGCTTAACCCACTGAGCCACCCAGGCGCCCCCAGAATCATTCTTTACATGTGTCTAACAGAATGTTCTTACTGTCCATGGTTTCATCAGTGAGGGGTATGCAAGCAAACAGCAGCTGTGCTCAAAACTCACGCTGTATGTGTGGGGTTCTTCCAAACCTCCATAAAAGGACAATGAATACAGAGCAAGAGTGTATTTCTTTGGAATTTTGACAAGAGTTCACTCCTTATTTCCTCAAGAGGCTAAACTGCGTTGACTTCCCAGGTAGGATAGTAACATTATTGGTTCACGTTCATGTAGTTTTTTATCTCCCTTTGGGTTGACCAGATACTATTCTGTGATACGGGCAAATTTTATCTCCAAGCATAGGTTTGCTCTGGAATGAAGAAGGAATACATCATTAAGGGGGTATCTTTCTCTTTAAGACAAATGAATGTAGAGACTTGGACTTAATGCAATACAGACAATAAAATGCACTTATATTCTGAGTGGCTTTCTCAAAGGATTCCCAGGAGCTTTGCAAAAATTAACAATTCTTAACAGCAACATCAAACATCAGTTACTTTGGTTTGGATTTTAAAACAGAAATTGATTTAACATTTTAGATCTCCAGTGGGGATTGCTTCTGTATTCATGAAAGCTGCTGTTAGAGGTAGATATGCCATATGACCAACAGCTGCTGATCTAGGCAAAGACTTTTATAGTTTCCAGAAAATCACAAAGATGCTTCCCTAACAACTGTAGCCATTGACCAAGCCAATCTGTGAAAGCTGAAGATGGGAATTTAAATACATGGTTATTAGCGCAAAGGACAGTTTACACAAGTGTTCTGGGACTGTCCTTATCTATCCTTGTGTTTCTTATTGCTACTATTTCTCTTGAGGCACAAATGCCCAGAATGTCTTGAAGATGATATGAAAAACAATGAAACAATATACCTATTGTAAAATCAACCTTGAGCTTAAAATTTCAAGTATCACACCTGTCCTAATCAGCTCCTTGATATGGAACAAGAAACAATAAGAATATTGCAGAGGTCAGTTCCAGTATTCCCAATTTAACAAAAATAACTACACTTGACAGCTTGAGTAGTTTTTGTGAACACTACAGTTTTTTTCTTAGAAAGGCATAGAAAATAGAAGATGTTCTGTGTCTATATTTTTTTTTGTATAAATAACAGGAAGTAAGAAAGAAGGCATTTAAGAAATCAGAATAGAAAGAGAAAAGATAGAATTAAACAAACAAACAAACAATAAATACCAAATAGCTTGTTAGTCACATTTTGGTGTAATCAATCTCTCAAGTTATTAGGATAAGAAGAGCAAAATTATATAAATGTGGAGGATCCTAGGTATTGGAATTTGAGGGTATTGCTAATTAAATTATAATTAGCAATTAATTAAATGATATCTATAAACATTGATGTCTTTAATTTCAATATTCATACACACATGCACATGCACACACACACATGAGAGAGCAAGAAAGAAGACAGCAGAAACTTTTAATGTGTGGCGTAGAAGGTGTTATTTTATTTAGATCTAATAATTCATATAACAACTAATTGGGTTGTAATTGCCTGAGAAGAGTGACCTTAGTGATTCACAACATAAAGTCCAAGATAAGATAGAAAAAGTAGGTGATTCGCCAACTCTTGTTGAATAAAGTGGGAATAATAATTGCTGCTTAAATCCATGAAAATTGGTTATTTTCACTTTAAGATAAAAATGTATTTGGGGGCGCCTGGGTGGCTCAGTGGGTTAAGCCGCTGCCTTCGGCTCAGGTCATGATCTCAGAGTCCTGGGATCGAGGCCCGCATCGGGCTCTCTGCTCAGCAGGGAGCCTGCTTCCCTCTCTCTCTCTCTCTCTGCCTGCCTCTCTGCCTGCTTGTGATCTCTCTGTCAAATAAATAAATAAAATCTTAAAAAAAATGTATTTGGATAAAATATTATTTTCAGCAAATGGTACTGGGACAACTGTATATTGACATGCAAAAGAATTAAATTATATACCTACCTCACACTATATACAAAAAAATAACTCAAAATATATCAAAGACCTATATGTTAGAGCTAAAAGTATGAAACTCTTAAAATAAAACATAGCTATAATTCTTTATTGACTTTGGCTTCAGCAATGAATTCCTAGGGACAACACCAAAAGGACAAAACAAGAATAATATAGGAAAATTGGACTTTGTCAGAATTAAAATGGTCTATCCTTCAAAAGATACAGTCAAGAAAGTGAAAAATCAATCTACAGAACGGGAGAGAAATTTTGTAAATATAGTATCTGATAAGAAATCTAGAATATACAAAGAAGAATTGCAACTCAATAATAAAAAAACATATTTTTTAAAGTAGAAAGCATCTGAATAAGACATTCTCCAAAGAAAGTGTACAAATGTGCAATAAAAATACAGAAAGTTGCCTGTCATTAGTCTAAGGAAAATGCAAATCCCAATCACAATCAGATACCATTTTACAATCATTAGGGTGGTGAAAATAAAAAAAGACAAAAAATAGCAAGTGTTATCAAAGATTTGGAGAAGTTCTAGTACTCATATACTCCTGGTGGAAATGTCAAAAGGTGCAGCTGTTTTGCAAAACAGTCTGTAATTTCCTCATAAGATTAAACATAGAGTTATCATATATCCCTATAATTCCACTCCTACATATATAGACATGAGGATGAAAACATATGTTCACACAAAAACTTGGGCATGAATGTTCTAGCGTCAGTGTTCATAATAACGAAAAAAAAAAGTAGTAGAAACCAAAATGTCCATCAACTGATGAATAGAGGTATACAAAGTGTTCTCTCAACCCAAAGGAGTATTATTTGGAAATTAAAAGGAGTAAAATATTGACTATGTGGCCACATGAACGAATGTTGTTTTTTAAAATATTTTATTGATTTATTTGAGGGAGAGGGAGAGAGAGCACAGAGGGAGAGGAAGAAGCAGACTCCTCGCTGAACAGGGAGCCCAATGCGGTATATATACCTCCCAGGACCCTGAGATCATACCTGACCCGAGGGCAGATGCTTAACCGACTGAGCCACCTAAGCACCCCAACATGAATGAATCTTAGAAACTTTATGGTAGGTGAAGAAAGCCATCACCAAAGACTGTATGTTATACGGTTCTATTTACAAGAAATGTCCAGAATATGCAAGTCTATAGACACAGAAAGTAAATTGCTATTTGCCTAAAACTGAAGAGGACAGAGTGACTGCTAGCAGGCATGGGAGTTTCTGTAGGAGTGATTAAAATATTCTAAATTGAGTATGGTGATGGTTGCACAACTCTGAATATACTAAAAGCCATTGGATTAAACACTTTACATATACAGTATATACAGTATGTGAAATATATCTCAAGTATACTGTTATAAAATAGACCAGTATAAATAAGTGTTGCAGACATTTCACACCGATGGTTTGGATAGTCTCTTTGGTATGAGGAAAGCAAAATCAGATACAAAGTATGAAAAGATTATTCAAAAGGTATTGTTCTAAAATAGAAATGTCGTTACTACTGAATTGTTCTTGGAAAGCTTTGGACAGTTATCAAAAAGAAACATACTCTAACATGTTAATCAGTCCTTTCTTATTAGGCAGGTTTATAATTTTAAAAAAGAAAAACAAGAAAAACAAACAAAAATAGTTATACTGACATTAATCAACCTTAGCCAGTGTTTCACAAATTTCTCATTAACCGTCAACAGGGCTGCCCAAATTGTTTAGAAGACTCAAAAATATTCATTGCCACCTGTAGAAAAACAATTCAAATGGCATGATCTCCTGACTGTATCATAGGAGTCATATCATAGGAGTCATATTAACATGCAATTTGCAGTATTCTGGAAAACGTGATGGAATTCAGGGGTCAAAGAGCATAACCATAACCAGTTACAAGAGCACACCCATAAAACAGATACGATGATATAAATTGGATGAAGCTTTAGGGAATATACAAGCATTAATTAGAAAAGTTAGTTATATAGTATCACCCCCAGGCCCCCCCCCCCCCAAAAAGAACCGTCTAGCTGCTACTGGCAAACCATAAAATACAATGAAGAAACATATTTCCACCATACTTCTATGCATGAAAGACAATAACACTATTCCATCTGTGGTACGTTATGTCATATTGCAGTGTTGTCGTTATTCTGGATTTGGAGAGGGCTCCCTCAGCAGCTGCGTCGGCAACCTGCCCCACAACACATTCTCCTGAGGTAGAAGTACATGAGAATTTAACTAACGTTCTCTCTCATGTTCAGCTATGTACTAAAAAAGAAACAACACATTGGAAAGTCCTATTTCTATGGAGATGTCCATAGATACTAAAGGACCATGAGAATCACAAGATATATTTACGTAACTGTAAAGCACAATATGTAATAAGTTATGATATATTGATTGCGTCTGACAACTCTGGACACTCTAACAGTTTTCAAAGCATTCCCACCTCCCTTATTAGAGTCTCTCCCAACCTAGAGAGCAAAGCTGAGCATTTTGCAAACAAAATAAGGAAGGCTTTGACAGGTGAAATTATGCTTCTGATGCTAAAGAAGGCATGCACATGTATGGGGAAGGAGGCCAGGGGGAATACAAAGTCATAGGAGGGAAATGGAAAGGTGTGGCATGTTCCTACAGCTTGAATTCTGCATCAAAACAAGTAGGAGTACACATAGAAACTTGTTCTAGTTCAAAGTGTGTGTGCATGTGTTGCCTATATCATGATATATATTCCATTATGTAATGAAAGAACAAAGTATATACACCTGTCAGTTTCAATTGTGCATTTCTCAAACTCCACCACTAACGTCCCAGTCCAAGGCACCATCCGTCATCCCTTCTGAAAAGGAACCTCCTGGAGTCTTGCCTCCACTCACCCTGCCTCCCCTCTCAGGCTCTCCCATACAGCAGAGTCATTCCTCCAGCTTGTGAGTCAATTCATATCTCTGTACAAATCATCCTATGTCTTCCTATCTCAGAATCCAATCCAAAGTTCATCAAATGCTCTAAAGATGTATATGATCAGAGTTCCTGATAACGTCGTGATCTCAGTTCCTGTCACTCTGGCTGTCATTCAGTCCTCTCCAGCTATGCTAGCACTGGTCTCTTCTGTGCTCCTCCAATACAACAAGAATACTTCACTGCAGGACCTTTATAATGACAATTCTTTCTACCAAGAGTTTTCTCCCTTCTGCTATCCACCTGGGGTTTCTCTCACTCAAACGCTTTCCTGAGCACCTACCTAAATCCCAGACAAACAAAAACAACTCTCCGCTCTTTCCCTACTGTGTATTTTTTTTAAAGATTTTATTTATTTATTTATTTTAGAGGGAGATGGAGTGAGAGCATTACACATGAGTGGGAGAAGGAACAGAGGGACAAGTAGAGAGAATCCTAAGCCAGCTCAACGCCAAGCATAGAGCCCAACACGGGGCTCCATCTCAGGACCCTGAGATCATGATCTGAGCTGAAATTGAGAGTTGGATGCCCAACCAACTGAGCCACCTAGGCACTCCTACTATATCTTTATTTATATTACCCATAACCATCTGAAATAATGTATAGTGTATCTGGTTGGTAGCAATCTTTACCCTTAGAATATAAGCTGCATGCAAGGAAGGCCTTGATCTGTTTTGTTCTCTGCTTCATCCCCAACACTTACTATGCTCCAACTAAAGAAGACACTGAGTATTTTTTATTGAGATGTAATTGACATATAACATTATATTGGTTTCAGGTGTACAACATAATAATTCAATATTTGTTAATATTATGAAATGATCACCATAATAAGTCACTATACATGGTTACAGTTTGTTTTCTTGTGATGAGAACTTTTATGATCTACTCTTGGCAACATTAAAATATACGAAACAGGATTCCCTGCAGTCACTACACTGTGTATCATGTTTTGTGATCTCTTTATGTCATGTCTAGAAGTTTGTACCTTTTACCACCTTCACCCATTTCCTTCACCCCTCAACCCCCACCTTTGGCCAGGACTGGTCTATCTGTTCTCTGTGTCCATGAGTTCTTTTTGTTTTTTTTAAGATTTAATTAATTAATTCATTCATTTAATTAAGATTTAATTTAATTAATTAGAGAGCACGCATAGGGTGGGGAGAGGGAATCTCAAGTAGATTCCCTGCTGTGTGTGGAGCCCAAGGCAGGATTTGAGCTCATGACCCTGAAATCATGACCTGACCAGAAATCATCAGACACTTAACTGACTGATTCACCCAGGTGGCCCTTTTTTTTTTTTTTTTTTTTTTTTTTTTTTTTTTTTTTTTTAAGTAGAGTCCATATACAAGTGAGACCATATAGGATTTGTCTTTCTCTGGATATTTGTCTTTCTCTGACTTATTTCACTTAGCATAATGTCTTCAAGGTCCAAGCATGTCATAGCAAATGACAAATTTCCCTTCTTTTTAATAGCTAATAATATTCCATCATATATATGTGAATTTTTTCATATATATGAATATGTGAATAATATATTAAATATATATTATATATATATTCATATTATATTCATATATAAAATATATATGAATATATATGAGAAAATATATATGAATAAAAAATAAAGATGATAGCAGTAGTTACATCATGTGTTTGCTTTCTTTCTCTCAAATAAATGAATAAAATCTATATTTTAAAAAGTTAGCTATAGTATTTACATTTTGTGATATAATTAAGGGCAATTTAACTTGAATCAGGAAATCTTAACATCCTAGAACAAAACCTAAAAGTCAGAAGAATATTTAGAGGCTTTCAAAGCTGAAATATCTTATGTATAAGCAGTGTCTGACAGCTTTTATATTGGGAGGTCTGCATTCTGTCACTTAGAGCCTACTGATTTATACTTCACATATACTTGTAACAAGCCTGTCTTTCTTTCCCTCCCTCCTTCCTTCCTTTCTTTCTCTCTCTTTCTTTTCTTCTTTCCTGTGTCTTTCTTTTCTTCTTTCCTCCCTCTTCCCTCCTTCCCTCTTTCCTTCCTTTTTCTTTCCTTTCCTTCCTTCTTTCTTTCCTTCTTTCCTTCCTTCCTTCCTTCCTTCCTACCTTCCTTCCTTATTTTCCCAGTTTTCAGCATATTAGAAAACTGAAAGTGAGAAGAAGACAGCTGAATTAAGTCCAACATACAAGTGACATGAAAGCTGATGACCTGATAGTGAGAAAATTGAGGAAAATCTTGACAAACTAGCATAAATACCATAAAACACAGTTGCCATGAATCATTTATGTGGTGATACATACATACCTTTCCTTGCAGACAGGGAGTCAACTGTTAAAATAACATGTGTTACTTAGTGTTGGAACTTAAATGAGAACTCTCAATAATTGACAAATTTCTGTACAAAGCGCTACACTTTTTTTGCAAATATGATGACTGACATGCCATAGTTTCATGGGCACATGTTACTGTATACAATCTACAAATGAATGAAGTCCTCTAATGAAAATATCTCAAATGAATCAAATATTTTATTATATAGTGATAAAATGTATAGCACCACACTATAATTCTTTAATGCATTATTTTATTGCTTTTATTTTCATGTTTACTGGGTAATTCTTTAAAATAATGGCCCAGTTAAGGTAATTAATGTTGAATTGCAGTGGAAATCCAATTGAATTACTTGTGACATTCACATTAATACTAAATGAGTTCACTGTGATTAATGCTGTTAAATAGATACCAGAGGAATTAATATTGATTAGGCAATTATTTTAAAGTGTTACTGTTTATTGCAATTTATACCGACTTCTTTTTTTTTTTTTTTTTTTTTTTTTTTAGTAAACCTTTCTTTATTGGCAGCTGTGGAATCACCCAGGGAGCCCAAATTGGGAGCACAAAGTTTTGTTCTGTTTTCTTGCATTTAAAATGGCAAAACATGAAACCTCCTTTTATGTTACCCTCCTTGGTCGTGGCTCCCAACATCTTGAGGCTTTCAGTCATTTTTGAACCTCTGCTTAAAAGTTGTTCCAGATTCGGGGCACCTGGGTGGCTCAGTGGGTTAAGCCGCTGCCTTCGGCTCAGGTCATGATCCCAGGGTCCTGGAATCGAGTCCCGCGTCGGGCTCGCTGCTCAGCAGGAAGCCTGCTTCCCTTCCTCTCTCTCTGCCTGCCTCTCTGCCTACTTGTGATCTCTCTCTGTCAAATAAATAAATAAAATCTTAAAAAAAAAATAGGAAAAAAAAAAAAGTTGTCCCAGATTCAGTGTGCCTCTACATCCTGTGTGGTTGTAATGTTGCCCTTATCCTTAGAACCTGTCTCAAGTTCTATCACCTACATGATACCTTCTCTACTCAGCTAAACTTAACATCTGAGCAATAGTTTAGAGAGGCAGAGCACTAATACATCATTTGAGATTTAAGATATGATAACCTAATCACGACTCACATTTTCATATGTACTACAAAATATATCATAGAAATATTTTCACCAATAGGAATATTTACATTGCATGGTTAGATTAAATGGACTATAATTGCACTGCATTGGTATGTTTGTATCAGTCCTCTTAAGTAGTGGAAAATAATGGTAGTTATTTCTGTGCTTATCATACACTGAATGGGACTTTTCACGAGAGTGAAGAGTTATAAACAATGTATGCCCTCACTCGATCTCTGGGCAGAAAACTGGGAGGCCCAGGAGCATATCTTTGAACTTCAGTATGTTTTGTGTTAATGTATATTAAATAATGTTCTCAGGTAGTTACAAAGCATTTCTCAGATATTCTGGAAAATAAACTAGGCAAATAAATTACTGAGAGTGCACCTGTAGAAAATGGGGACATTTTCATTCAGAAACAGTTGGTTCTTATATGATAGCAGAAATTCCTCTTTTAGCAATAGTTGTGAGTGAATTCTGTTTATCAGATGAAAGCAGGGAAAATGTTGCCTCAAAAGCAGAAGGAGAACATATAGGAGGACAGCTACCTTGCTCCCTTCTCTATCAGTCAGAGTTCTCCAGAGAAACAAAACCAATTACATAATAGATATATAGAGAGAGACAGAAAGACAGAGAAAAGGGGTGGGGGAGGAGAGAGATACAGAAAAAGAGACAGGGAGAGAGAGAATAAGAATTATTATGTATTTTATGGAATTGATTCTTGTGATCGTGGGGACTGAGAAGTCCCAAATTTGTGGGCAGGCTGGTAGGCAGGAGTTAATGTTGCAGTCTTAAGCCAGAATTTCTTCTCCTCCAGGGAACCTCCTTTTTTGTTCTTAAGAACTTTGACTGATTGGATGAGGCCTACCCACATTACCATGGATAGTTTCCTTTTCGTGAAGTCAGCTGATTGCATAGCCTAACCAAATCTGCATTAAACCTTCACAGCAAAATGTAGATTAGTGTTTTATTGAATGACTGGGTACTATAGCCTAGCCAAGTTCACGTGTGTAATTAACATTGTAATAAAAAAAGCGTCTCTTTTTTTCTTTCTTTTTAAAATTACTTGATTTCTCCCTTCCTTTCTTTTTGTTTTCTTTATTTTCTGTATTATAATTAATGATTTTTTGGAATTTTTTTCTAGGTTTTTTTTTTTTTTTTTTCCTAAATCTTGATCATGGCATCTTTGCTTTTGTCAACTGGGATATTTTTTATTATCACAGATACAGTTATTTGTCTGTCTTTCTTAACACCTTGCTTTCTTCCTATGTTCAGAAATGATATTTCATATTTCTGCTGTAAGTAGTCATATCAATCATTACAATCATTAGAAATAAAAGACAAACTGCCCTTTAACTTCATGTTTTTAACATTATAAGAACTACTGATGATAATGAAGGATAGGCATAATGATCAAGTGATGAATCATTTGTATTAGAAACAAAACATATTCTGATATATGAACATGAAAATAGTTTTTGATGCCTAAGATAATTAATACCAACAATTAATTGCATTTCTTTAAATCATATTTTGGGCCTCAGACATTTTCTAATAAAAGCCTGTGAGCAGAGCACTTTGCTTATTAAACTATATTCTCAGGTCATGCTTCATATACAGATTGATTTGCATTTTTTATTGATTCACTTTTTCTCCAGGCTTTAATAGTTTTGCTGAAATTAAGCATGTTTCCCAACTACAGGGAGTTGCTCTGAAAAATTTTGATATACTCTAATAGTTCTCAAAGGAAAAAAATCCAACCACTCATACAAATGCACTCTGTTTATGTCCATGTAAAATTCCTCAATTTAACTTCAAGAAATGCTTAATGTATTTCTGTAGGTACATGGTTTATTGCATTTTTCTAGCCAGGAGTATATTTAAACTGAGAGTAGTTTGTCTTGTTGTCACAACAGAAAACTGTTATTTCCCTTGTCTTTGCATGATCGTGATGCAGTGAAGAAAAAGATTAGAAAAAAGAGCACTATAAGTGGCAAAACCCAAAAGGGAATGCCTCCTGGCCTCACACAATAATAGAAATACCCACAGTAAAAGACCATTCAAAGATTATACTCAGTTTCCAGCTAATCAAAATAACCAGCAACGGAAAGTGGAGACATTTGTAATACATCTCCAGGATTTGGATTATGTCATAAGTAGTGGTTATAAAACATATAAAATCAATATCAGTCCGGTCCACAAGAGAAAAATATTTACAACTTAAAAAAAAAGAATCAACTGAAGAACACTGAAGCAAGTCTGCTCCCTTTGAAAGTAGGATTCTTATCTCCAAAGCATAACTGCTTTTGCTACAAATCTTATAATATCTTCATGTGCACATGTGCAATAAATAATTGATCTTAAAAGATACATAGGATTATGTGGCTGAGTATCTCTGGGAAAAATCCAGCTCTTAAAGTTAAAATGTAGTTTGAGGCTTATCAGGTGATATTTATGGCATATCTTGTTAGAGGAGAATTATCATTGCTTCCATTAGTGATTAGTGCACCAGAAACTAAACCTTTAATGCCTTCAAGAATTCATTCTGTTACCATTAGCTTATTATTATTTCATTCCTTTCTTTTAGTATTATCAGTACAGTGACTGCTTTCACTTCATCAAGTTAATGCACTAGCTGCTATTGCTAAATTTTCCCCCATTATTGCTTAGATTAGACTTTTTCCTAAAACAGCTTGTGAGTGAGTGGAAAAGAAAGTTTCTCTTCATTCACCTGCTATTCTTTTCTTAAAAAATAAGTGAATGAGGATTTGCACCTTGTGTTTATTTCCTATCTAAGTAGGCAAAACCATGCTTTGCCAGTACCACATAAATAATATGATACATATAATATTGCTGATGCTGCCTTTATCGCCTTCACCAGATCCATTTTTTGGATGGGGCTGGGGCTGCAGATCCTTGTGCCACTCCTGTGTAGAAGTTGTCTCTGCCATTATGTACAGTTCTGTAAGACTTCCCTCACACTGGGGCACCTGGGTGGCTCAGTAGGTTGAGCGTCTGCCTTTGGTTCAGGTCATGATCCCAGGGTTCTGGGATGGAGTCCCACATTGGGCTCCCTGTTCAGAGAAGAGTCTCTGCTTCTTTCTTTCTCCCTCTGTTGCTCTCCATGCTTGTGCTCTCTCTGTCAAATAAATAAATAAAACCTTAAAAAAAAAGTTCCCTCACATGTACAGTGAGATTGTATTCTTTTTTTTTTTTTAAAGATTTTATTTATTTATTTGACAGAGAGAGAGATCACAAGCAGGCAGAGAGGCAGGCAGAGAGAGAGGAGGAAGCAGGCTCCCTGCTGAGCAGAGAGCCCGATGCAGGGCTCGATCCCAGGACCCTGAGATCATGACCTGAGCGGAAGGCAGCGGCTTAACCCACTGAGCCACCCAGGCGCCCCTGTATTCTTCCAACAAAATTGACTTTCAATCTCACTTGGAAAGACTTTGTTCTGGAGTATTTGATATTGTTATCAGTGATTTTCAGTCTTTAAACATTGTATTATTAGAGTTAAATAGTCAGACTGTGCCCAGGGTGTTAAGTGCCATCATCCTCAAAACAACCATTGCATGAAATTTGTGATGTTGTGAATTCAGCTTGTAGGAGGATATTATTACTGGTATTTCCAGCCCATTATCTCTTTGGATAGGTGTAAAAAATGGATTTTGTACACTTAGTTGTGTCTCTTATAGAGTTCATGTGATGATAGTTTAAAAATATTTTCCACTTTCTAAAAATTTACAGTTATTGACATGGATTACACACATTCCTATATTTTAGGTTGAGTCAGTTCTCATGAGCATAGTTTATGAGGCCTATCATTATCTGGCCACTGTCTCTACATGATTTCTGCTCTTACCTTCATTCTGTATCCCTTACTCTGCTGTTGGTTAGCCATGTGGAAGACAGCAATTCCAGAAGTTCCAGGTCTCAGGGATTTCTGGTCTCTGTGTAGATCTTTCTTCCTGCTGTTAAATTAGTTCAACAAGGAAGACTGTAAGCGCCCCAAGGTTAAGATACTGAAACTGGGAACAGCCAATCACAAACACCCAGCTATGCTTTCTCAAATAAAGCAAGGGCTTACGTTATAGCCAATCAAATAATTTCCTTGCTTGGCTTCCATATATTCTCTCTAATAGTCTTGCCACTAGCTCCTGTCCTTGGAGCTCTACTAACGAATTCCAGTTTGACACTGCCTGATTTGAGTTGAATTTTACTCAAATAAACTCTTAAAAAACTGAAAATGCTTCAGCTTATCTTTTAAGACTATCTATCACATTTCTTTTCCTCTTTCTTTGGCTGGTTAATTCCTTTTCATTCTAGGAATAAGCACAGAAATGACTACCTCAGAAGAATGTTCTTTGTTCTTCCAAGGCTGAATTAATTGTATTACCTTGATTTTCTCAGAGTACTTTGTATTCATCCAAGTTAGGGCACTTACCTCATGAAACTGGAACTTCTTATTGTTGAGTGTCTTTATAGTTCGTTCTCTACACTTAGCACCTAGCATATGACCTAGCATTGGAGATAGGAAATCACTATTGACTGACTGACTGACTGAATGAATGGTTTTTCCTTTGTAGTGAAATATATGCTGTACACATGAGTAGATAATAGTCTTTCTGTTCTGTATTTATGACAAAGGAAAGGAAAGTCTTATTCTCATTTCCATCTAGCCCCTTTATTATTTTTTGTTTTTGAAGATTTTATTAATTTATTTGACAGACAGAGACCACGAGAGAGAGGGAACACAAGCAGGGGGAGTGGGAGAGGGAGAAGCAGGCTTCCCGCAGAGCAGAGAGCCTTATGCAGGGCTGGATCCCAGAACCCAGGGATCATGACCTGAGCCAAAGGCAGATGCTTAACGACTGAGCCACCCAGGTGCCCCAGCCCCTTTATTTTGAAGTGTTAGCTGAAAGTGTTTTGGAGCCAGGACTATGGGAGGTCTCACTTTAGACTATGCTGACAACGGATTAAAAAAATGCACTTAATGAAATGTGTTCAGAAACACATAGCAATATTTTTGGAAAGGTTTTTCTTCTCATCTTTTATCCAATTAATGAAGCATTTGTATCCATGAGTCCCCCTGCTGTTAAGTGGTTAGCTTTCTCTTTTAGCTTTAATTATCTTGAGTTAAAGGAGACTTTTTTTATTTGTTTTTAATCACAAACAAGTGAAAAATATCCATATCTCCTTGAGGTATTTTCTCAAGTTTTTCAACTATATTTAAACAAAAAAAGGTAGTAGAAGCCTCATCCCACTCTCTCACTTTGACAGATTTGGCCTCTTGGAATAGTCATTGGGATATTGATTTGGTCACAATCCTTCCAGACTACCTCATAATAAAAGTAGAGGGTTTTACCTCAAAATATTTGTTGCAGAAAATGAAACCACTCCTTACCTTGAATTTAGCTAAAATGCCATTAGCAGAAGTGACTCTGTAGATGAGGTGCCTCTAATTTGATGGAAAGCAACCTACAAAGAGTTTTATAAACTATTTCTGAAGCTTTGCTTGTATTGCTGTTACATATTTTCCCTTTTTTATAAACATGGAGCTTCTATAGTTCTTTCTTTCAAGAAAAAAACAAAACAAAAATTAAAATACTGTGTCATTGTCCTATTGTTTGCAAACGTTATGATACTTTTGTGGAAGTGAGACAACTCTTGCTTAATGGATAGTGTCAAGTATTAAAATGAACAACATATTCTATTTATTCCTCATCTTAACACTCTTCAGATAGAATGAAAAACTTGAACATTGCATTTTTTTAGAAGATTTGATTTATTTATTTGACAGAGAGAGAGAAAGAGCACAAGCAGGGGGAGCAGCAGAGGAAGAGGGAGAAGCAGGCTCCATGCTGAGCAGAGACCCTGATGCAGGACTCGATTCCAGGACCCTGGATCATGACCTGAGCTGAAGACAGACGATGCTTAACCAACTGAACCACCCAGATGCCCCTTGAACATTTCACTTTAAGATCACTTACAATATTATGTGGTATTGAAATAGCAAATTAGTTTCTAGGTTTTGTTTTTTGTTTCTTGTTTTTAAGAAATATAGCCTTAAGTGAGATCATAATCCAGTTTTAATTATACATTTCCCTTGGATGTACCCAATACATATTCAAATCATATAAAATTATACAACAAAATGTTTAAGACAAATTTGGCTATAACTTTAGATGAAAATAAATGAAAACTACCCAGATGTGGCTTCTAAATAGTCCATGTGTTCTCTGTTCTAGCAGTGCCAATATTGCTTAGGAATTTATAATAACATATTCCTTAAATGAAATACTTCATGTTGTAAATCACTTACCTAAAATTCATTATTCTACACTGAGTTGCATTTTTGGATCATTTATAACTGATCTCTTCTGAGAAGCTGTTGTATATGTTGATAATCTGTGCACCTCAGATACCATTTTTATAATGTTCTCTTCCTTTCTCTGCCAATTATCTTGAAATATTGGTTTATGCTTGCTTTCTAGATTTCCTTAGTACTCTCTTCTCATTATTAGATCCAATTTTGTGGGTTTTCTTCTTCATCATTTTGAACATTTCTGGATATTTGGATGCACAGATCATCCATCTCCGTGAACTTCTCCCTTGATTCAATAACACTACTCTTAAAACAAAACAAAACACTCCTCTTTCATGAATTTCTTATTCTGCTCATTGACATCTCTGTTCATGTTTTCCTGAATCATCAGGATTCCCAGAGGTTTTATTTCACCCTGTTCTGCACACTTCTCCCTTTCCATGGCTCCAGTTTCTTTCTACAACAGATGTATCTTCTATTGATGTCATTTTTTCAGTTTTGTTTTCCTTATGAGTTTTACAAATGAATTGCAAATGCTTGTTTGTAATCTCCATGTAAATCAGCATGTTCTTGTTATCCCTCTCTTCCCTCTTTGTACCAAAAGACCCTTATCATCTTCACCAAGATAATTACAAAACTATTTTCCCAGCCTCCTAGTTTACAAACTTCCAAGTTGTTTCTTTCTGTTTTCATTTGCACAATCAACCGCAAGTGTGGTCAAATTGTCTTTAATGGTTATCCCCTTTTTTGTTCCCATTTACTCTGACATATTTTCATCTTTTTTCCATTGAACTATAGCAGGAGACTTGTCTACAGGCTACACATGGATCCACTCCTCAGCACATCATCCAATCTGCCACCAGCTATCCTTCCAAAATACTAGTCTGGTCATATCATCCGTCTAGCCCTCCGCAATTATTCCCTAGTTCCATATTAGCTACACCTCCCTCCAATGTACACACTGTATAACAAGGGCTGATGAAACCTGGCTCCAATCTTCTGTTTCTTATTTCTCTTCATATTACTTTAGTCATATCAAACTTCCCAAGTTCCCTACATTTGCTTTTCTTTTATTCATTGGCATTTCTTGAATCTGGAATGTAGTTCCCTTCCTCATTGTTTATCAATACCTCCTTGAACTAATCTCTCATAAAAACTCCTATGCCTCAGTTTTCAAGAAGCTTTCCTCAAATCATATTCTCTCTTCTTCAGTCAATTCTAAAGTCAGATTAGGCTTTCCTTCCTCTGGATGGACAAAGGATGTTGCTTTAGCCCCCTTTTTAGATTTCATTTCATTTGGAGTTAGCCATTTACATGGCTGTTGCCAGAACTAGATATTAACAACATTCATGTGTAAGCGTCACAGAATTTAGTTGATGAATACATAAGCAATAATCATAAACTACTTGAATTAACATTACTAATATTTTCCTTCTTTGTTTCTTACTCCTTTCTTTACATCACTGGGTTACACTCTTCACTGTTACATTATCAGGGAATTCCAATGGGGACTTGACAGTTACAAAACACACTTTAGAATAATTCAGTATCCTTGGAGTATTTATTATAAAACTATTTGGTTATTCAACAAGAGGCCTCTAGAGAGATTTTCACAAGTTCTTCATGGGACTGAGGACCATATGACTTTAAATTCAATTGAATGAAAGTGTTGTGGATTCTGCCTACTTATTTCATTTGGACTAGGCTACCATTTAGTCAAACGAATGCACTAAACCATGTCAGCTGGCAGAAACAGGGCCTCAAAAGTGTCAGACAACTTGTCTAGGCCCTATCACCATTCTTGGATTCTGAAAAGAACTGAAGTTTCAGAAGAGCTTTAGAGTGCTGAACATAAACTGATCCAGAGACCAAAGACCTGGGGAAGCAAGAAAGCCTGGAGGGAAGCTGAGGACACCTGCCATGTTTGATTCCAATCTGAGAGCAGTAACACTAATGTCAGAGCCCGTGCTAATACTATGAGTCATGAGGGTGTCACAGACGGACCTCTTCTCCCTATACACTCCATTTTTTGTCTATAACCTTTAAAGATAGTTTTGTAATCTATTACCATGTAATGAACTTGTAATAGATAATTTAAAATCAATTAGTCATCACTAAAAAATTAGTAACAAAACGAACTTTTAAAAAAAATATACCTCA
Source organism: Lutra lutra (assembly GCF_902655055.1). Taxonomy (NCBI): domain Eukaryota; kingdom Metazoa; phylum Chordata; class Mammalia; order Carnivora; family Mustelidae; genus Lutra; species Lutra lutra. The sequence continues at coordinate 130,752,311 of NC_062281.1, read as the reverse complement.
TGATTCTGTGGTTTGGCATGAACCAGTTGTGTGGTTATACTCGTTCACGTGGAGTCAGCTGGAACTCCAGCTATCAGGAGGCTGGACTGGTATGTTGTACCCAACAGGGCTCAGTCTAGTGACTGAATAGTTGATGTCCTCACTCTTTGGAGTTCAGTTAGGGACATCAGCAAGATTGCCTCATTTCCCCTCCACGTGGCCTTCGAATGGAATGAGGTTTTCTCATAACATGGCATCTGGTTTCCAAGAAAAAGTGTATTAAGGGTGCCAGAGCAGAATCTGCAGATCTAAGACTCAGCCTCAAAATTAGACAGTGTCATTTCTGCTTCATTGTCTTGATCAAAACAAGTTAGAGGGTGAGTCCAGGTACAGAGGGAAGGAGAATAGACTTAACCTCTTAATGGAAGAAATGATAAAAATTTTATAGCTATCATTAACCCACCATTCGTATATAACAGAGAACATTATACTGTGGGTACAATTTGACAAAAAAAAAAAAATTAAAAAAAAAGAAAATAATAATAAGAAGGCAGCTTGGGACTGCCAGCTAAACATTATAGACCAGTATTTTCAGTGCAGACTAAAATTATATAATATAATATAAACATTTTAAGGGGAACGACATGACACTGCTGAATCATCGAACAGATTGTCAACTAAAATCATCTTGCCTTTTTTATATATACATCTGTTGTCAAAAGCACACTATACTTATTTTTATTTTTGAACGTATGTTGAATCAATAACTGTGTTTCTTCCCAAAAATCATTTGATATAATTTTCTGGCATAACAAATTGTCATTGAGTTAATGTTGATATCTAGTAAGTGACAGGAATATATGCTCAGTAGTTATAATATTTAATACACATCAAATTTATTAACTATAATTATAGAATGAATTTTCTTTTTTTAAAGCTATAAATCTCAAGCCACTAAAATATGAGTAAATTTTTCAAAGACACATAAATGGACAATGAAGAACAGAGTAAAATTTATAATTTTAATTTCTACATATGTCATCTTTTGCTGTTATCATTATTATCACTCTTTTAAATCTGAGGTCTAACCTAATGATTTGCTTAAATAGCCACTTTAGAGGTTAAGGGGTAAGCGAATTTGAAATCACTTGTAAAATATGTGGAGTAAAAAGATCCTTAAAAGATAAAGAAGAGCTTCAGATTTCAGCACATTTCATCACATTCCTTTAAAACACAAATTTTGATTTTGGTTTAAATTCTGTTTCTTATTTCTGAATCCTTGAATTAATGAGGAAACTGAAATCACAAAGACATTTGCCAATCTGTAAAAAGACTTCTGAATTCCCTGCAGGATAGGTCTAATGAAACTTACCTTCTATGGAGTCAGCCAACAAGGAGAAGTAGCTTTCTCCCTATTCCTTTCCATATGTTTTCATCATGAGCCATCCTTAAATGGTTATTACAGCTCTAGATTTAAATGAGTATTAGAGCTGTGTTCATTCTTGCAATACCATTGGTTATTCAACTGGGAGAGATGTCAGTTTCTAAGTGACTCCAATTCTTTAATGCTATTTTGGACTTACATATTATTGTTAATGTAATAAAGTTTATGCACTCATAATAAAGGTCAATTTTCTGAGATAGATGAAAATAAAATTAAGGTTTTGAAGAAAATTTTCTTGGAAAATTTTAGCTCACATACATTAATTCTTAGGTAAAGAATAACCTTAGTAAACTCAAGTGAATGAAAGAGCCTTATAAAATACCATGAAATCAATTGCAGTTTTGGACTATTTCCTTATTTAAAGCCAACCAAGTGACTTGAAATAATGACAGTCCCAAAATATACTGTGCTCTTACATGCCCTTGTGATTTTAAAAAATTTAATTCACTTTCCTTTGTATGTGTGTGTATTTGTGTGTGCATGTATGTTTGCATCTGTGTGTCTCTAACCATAAGGATGGATAGACAGATACATAGATAAACTTCTTCTTTAAATTGTCTTGTCCTGTTCACCCAACTTAATATTTAAAAGCACTTCAGTCTTTGTGAGCTATTATAAATCATGCCTGTGGAATCTTTAATGTTAAACTATCAGGACTATTTGGCATGAAAGTTTGGCATTATCCAAAATAGGGAAAAATTAGACTTTATGACTATTATGACTGGCTTTGAGCCGTGAAAAAAATAAATTTAATTAATATTACAAAAATACAATCTCTGTAGTTTACCTTGGCTTGTTCATATGGCAAAACATCTCTGGCAATTAATTTGAGTGTGGCAGACACTCATGCCACAAAACAGTATATGAACGCATTCTATGCCCTATTCACAGTAATCTAGTAGATGCAGCTACAATTCTAGCATAAGAATATACTCAAATGAAACCTAAAATACTTGAAGGTGTGTAACTATGACCACACTTTTGTCCTCCAAATAGGATTCTGCATGCCATATTCTCTGCTCTTCTAAACTAAACAGAATCCATGAAATATCCACTTCAGTATCTTTTGCTTTCATGAAAAGATTCTGTACCTACATTGTTTCACATTCACAAAACCTGAACGTTCAACCTGTATTGTTTTGGACTCTAGCTCTTCCTTTGTCAACAATAAACTCTAGTTATTGGCCAATTCATACCATTTCAAAAAATGTTTGAAGATGCCAAAAAGTTATTTTGTTAAGTTCTAGGGTGTGTTAGATTCCCAGAAGAACCAAAGAAACCAGTTAATTTTCACCTAATATCTTAGTCAAATGCATGGAGAGAAAATATTCAAACTAGTAATTTCAGTAGAATAGATTTTTAAAAATAACTGATCAAAACCCCTGTAATGCATAACAGTGGTGACTAACCAAGTCATTAGGTGTCTGGAAACGATGTAATTGATTGGTGGATTCTGTGTATTCTCCAATACGGAAGAAATTCTCACCTGCACGCTGTCAAAAAGGAGACAACAGGCCAAAATGGAGTCATTTATGTTAGGTCTCAAGTCTGCAAATGAAGACTGAATACCTGCACTTTCAGCCTCTCTCAAAATGTAACCTTCAACTGGAATTACCAGATCAGCACTACTGAGGAAATCTGTCCAACTTGTCCTCTTATTGTTTGGAAGGAGGTGCTTGCTTGAAAGTTGCTAGTAAACTTCTTATTCCCACTGCCTTTCTGCCTTTAAAAACCTTTGCTTTTCTACAGCTTTTTGGAGCTCTTTGCTGATTGTGGAATAAAACTAATTAGATCTTCACATTTACTTAGTTGATTTTTTTAAAATAACACACACACACACATACACACATGCAGGCAGTTTTGAAGTTTTTGTTTTTGTTTTTTGTCTGGTAAGACAGATAAGTATTCTTGCAGAAAAGGTAAACATTACATAAATATCTGACTACCTCCAACATCCTTAAATTTGTCATCTTGCAGAAAAAAATCTTCAGTATTTTGAGTTCTAATTTTCCTTCAGTTACATAATTTAGACTAATATATCCAGAGTTAGCCCTATTCATTCCTATTCCCTGAGTGCAATACAACTACAATAAATGTGTTTTGGGAACTTTGACTTAGCAATATCTTTGCCACTTGACATAGCAAAAGAGATGGAAAAAAAAAATCTCTAAACATGTTTCCACTGAAAAATTTAGATTTTTCTAGATTTATATGCAATTCAATAGCCCAATAGTGCGCCATTAAAGGCATATGAAATCATTTCCAACTGGATTTTTTAAAATATCCATTTTTTTTTTTTTTACTATCTTTATTATATAGTCCTAACTAGCATTTTGTGTTTCTATAGGAAAGGGAACATACTGTTTTGTGTATTGGATTAAATTAAGAATTTTAAGACATTTTCACTTCAGTGTTAAAATGTTACATAAGCATATCTTTTTTCATCATTATGCAATTACAAAGACTTCTTTTTACCAAACCTAATTCTGACTTGGTCCAAGGATTCCCATAAATTTTGGTTTATTTGAATCGACTTGAACTGGATTTGTTCGAATGGGCAGTTGTCCTGGGGCAATCTAAGAGTGACTGAGAGGAAAAGGTTAAATGAATAGAATGTTCAGCAACGGAACATACTTAGCAGGCAGTGACCTGAGGACTAGAAGGGGGAATTCCTGAGGGTTCACTAAAGACAAGAAACAATGTTATATTCTGAACTTTGAATGTTCTGTGGCAACAAGCTGATGATAAACTAGGATGGAATACTGAGAAATTACACTGAGGTTGGAAGTCCGCAATGCAAACAAAGCACAAGGACATACAGGAAAAAGTCCAAGTGAATTGGTGACTCTGGGGAGAAAAAAAAAATAATTCTCCTCTCTTCTCCTGGGGTCTCGGTCTATGCCTAAGAACTAAGCTGGCGTAAAACAGATAAACAGGAGAAAAGCATACAAATTTGGTTATATTTTTACAAGGAAGTTTGTCACAGGAGAATGAAGACCCAAAGAAGAGACCAGAACAGAAATTTATACCTTTTGGATAAAGAAAGACAAAGCGGTTTGGCCTGGGGCAGTCAACTGCTTGGGGGGGTGGGGTGGGGAGAGTAGGAAGGTACGGATTAGTTTCATGAGGCTTCTTTGCACAGATTTCTCAGTCTCAATCTCCTTTCTCCATTAAAAAAAAAAAAAAAAAAAAAAAAAGTCTTCCATCCTCCCGGTACAGGAAGTGTGTCTCCATGCAGACTTTTATCTCGTGCTTCCAGGAAGAAAAAGGAAGATGAGAATGTCCTTCTTGCACCTGCTGGTTCCTAATTGCCTTTAACTCAAAATAATCAATATGCCAAAGCAGCATATTTGGGATGACATATGCTGAACTCCTTTACTACTTAATTTCCATTTTCAGGGTTCTCAGACCAGTTGAATGTGATCAGCTAGAAATGTCTAGCTTGCAAGTACTTAATACTTAAACAGAGCTAACAAGGGAAGATAAAAAAGAATAGGAGCTAGCCAGCTGAGTGGAAGCTGCTGGATTCCCACCCAGTTAGATATCCTTGGAAAATGTACTCCCAGCTTCTGCAGGCTCCTCTCCTACGCACTGGAATTTGCAGTCGCCCTCAGAGGTCTGTCTTGGTGCTAGGGCCACTTATCCCATAGAGGAAAATGCCTGGGAGTTTCAGTTCCCACAGAGCATCCAGTAGCCCAGGAGGTACTGGTGTCATAGTTAAGGGTCCAGCGGCCTTACCTTGACTCGGGACACACTGCAATGTAATTTACACTCCAGCAATCAGAACACCTGCAATTTCACTTGCTTTGTTTCCTGGCCTTAAGCTATTCTGCTAGCTCCGCTCCTGTTCTGTTTTCTCCGGAGAACACTTGTACACAAATTCTACTCCCAGTGTTCTCGTCTGGGGAAACCAGACTAAACCACCTGCTAAACTCCCAGGACTACACCAGCAACTCGATTTGAACTACAGCCATAATCCAAGGACAAATGTTAACAGCTCCCTATGCAGATGATGCTCACTATGCAGTAATAGCGTCTGTTAGGTGTGGGAAGGTTTTTCGCAGAATGGAGTCAGAGGATCACCTGCGTCAGAGTCATTCTGGATGACAATTAACATGCCAGTTTGTAGGCTTTGCCACATGTCTATTGAATTAAAGTCACTGAGGCTGGGACAAGGAAGCCAGCATTTTTAAAGAAAGCCCCTAGGTGATGCTTATGTATGTAAAAGTTGAAGAAACTCTGATCTAAGTCATGTATGAAAAGCAGGTTTATTTCCCAGCTCCCAGATGGTCGGAGCTGCTATTTGTGGCAGGTCTAGGCTGGCTGCAGCAGAGAAACCAGACAGATCTGACGTTATCTCAAAGTATACACGCTGTCTGCCAGGAATGAGTCAATTTCTTAGAGATAATAAACTCATTTAAGACTCTTTTTAAGGAGGAGAAACCCAAGATCTGGAGAGGTTAAGTGATTTGCCCAATAACATGAAAAGGCCATCTTCAGATGAAGCTAAAAGCTCAGCTATCCTAATTCCCAAGCCCTTGTGTTCCTCCTGTGTGTGTGTGCGTGTGTGTGTGTGTCTATGTGTGTGCTTGTATACTACCACTCTCAAATTAAAGCAAAATAATAATAAAGATAGCCACCACCATGATGTTTGCCTATGAATATTTTTGTGCATGCACATACAACACAATCCCAAAACAGTAACACACACACACACACACACACACACACACACACACACACATCTGCTTCACTGGGAAAAAAGATGATTAGTTTCATGCATAGTTCTCAACGTTCACTATACCACATCTATCATATAAGGCTGCATCTGATGGCTGCAGAAGCCAGACACTGAGGAGCTCCATATGGGAATATTTTCATATGACTGTGACTTTGTCTAGAATATTCTGGTATATTTTTTGTCTAAAAAATCTAGTGGTTTAAGTTAACCATATAATTTTCAACATTATTTACAAACAAAATATCAAACATTTAGCATCCAATGAACAAAGCAAGCATTGGCTACTTGTTCACTGTTTAACCAGTCAATTTGTTATTATGCAGACCGAGCGATTTGTGTTTATACAGTTGTATATATGACCACATTACAATCATGAATGCAAGTGTTTGGGGGATTATCTTTTGTTTTTGAGTACTGATGCTTTGATCTCTCATTAATGTGCATAATCAAGTGTTAAGGGTCGAGTTTTAAATTTACACATATTTAAATGTCAATCTTTTAACCTAAGAAAAAAATGAAAAATCAAAATGAAACAAAACAAAATTGATTTTTTTTCTTATTAGTTTTGCAATACATTCACTGGACTTACTTGGGAAAAGTGAACTGGCTGGTAATATCATTACAATATAATTATAATTTTATTTAATGTAAAGTTAGCTTTTACAATGTTTAATATTACAGTTTCAGAAGAGTTTTATTCCATTAAGGCTACATTCTTCCTTCACATAGAGAAATATGATATATTGTGTGTGTGTGTGTGTGTGTGTGTGTTATTATTTTGGGGTTGTGCTGTAGATAGACACTGAGCTGCTTCTATTGAAATGGCCACAATTTAAAATGAATAATTCATGAGTTTTTGTTTTGTGTTGTTCTTAAAGTACCTCACTAGATAAGGCATTGTTAGGATACTTATGGTGTTCTCCCCTCCTTTTAATGGCAATAGCAACAAACCGCATATTAATGGCAAAGCACAGCTATTAGATCTTGTATTTTATTCCCAAAATGTAATCTGGAGGCTTCAGAGTATGTCAACAAATTGTCTCTCTATGTCTGAAAAGGTATGTCTTTCTTTGATACAAATTTATGAAGGTGTGTAGCTATTTCAGCTCTCATCACGAAGTAAGTAATGCTATAAAGTGATGGTGAAACCCTAAGGTAGCTATTGCCAATCTATACAAATGCTCTACCCATTCCATAGGCTGTAGTGCTTATTTTTCCACCTAGTCTTATACAGTTAGTACAGTGCACAGGAATTTATCTGTGTTTATACTCCACAAACAGTTCATTGTTTGACATCAATTTTGCTTTAGGTCTTAAGGTTTGTGGCCCAACCGTGAAGAAGGAAATGAAGAATAAAGCTTGTTAGCTTATATGCTTCCTGCTCCCCTATTTTTCTTTCTACTTCTGAGTCACCTTTATTTTGAATGCATATACACTTTGCATATATCAATTTATTTATTATTTATAAAATACATATAAACTTAACCCCTTACCTCAAAAGCTACAATAGGCTTTGTGTTTACTTGAAGGTTCTAATCTCAATGTGAAATCCAGAAGGTCTCCACTAATTATTATTTGAGGGGACAAAATGAATGGCTTAGTAGATAGATCTAATACTAATGATTAGGGTTAAAGGTCTGTGATTAACATTTGTAGACAAGGGAAAGGCATGTCATCATCTCTCAGTTTCTTCACCTATAAAACGGAAATTCTCACAATGCTATTTCTTATGGCAGACTGAATAATGGCTGCCTCCAAAGTGCCCCCCACCCTAATCCCTGGAACCTGTGATATGTTACTTTACATGGCAAAAGGACCTTGTTGATGGTATTAAGACTCTTGACTTTAACACAGGGAATTCAACCCGAAATATGTGGGTGGGTCCAATATAATCCCATGGGTACCTATAGCTAAAAAAAGAAGGCACAATGGTCAGAGGTCTGATGACAGAGAAGTCAGTGGAGAGTCAAACTATGAAACAGATTTCAACCACTCTTGCTGGCTTTGGAGAAAGAGGACCGGAAATAAGCAAATAAGCACCAAGGTATGAAGGCGGCCTCTAGAGGCAGAGAAAAGCTCTTAGCTGAGTACCTTAGCTTAGGAACAGAGGACCTCAGTCACAGAGCCAAAAAGTACTGAATTTTCTCAGCAACTGAAGAAGCAACGAATACATCCTTCTCATACTTGCAGAAATATAATATATTTGTGTTGTTGTAAGCCATCACAATTGTGTGCATGTGTTATTAACAGTAATAGAAACTAATACAATATGGTTGAAACAAATATTAACTATACGTGAAAGCATTTCGAACCTCAAAATATGGATTTGATTCAATAAACATTTGCTAAGAGCTATATGATGAGTACCAAGGATACAAAAAAAAAAAGCCAAGATATCATCCCTAGTGTCAAAGAGCTAATATTTTAGCAGAAGAGACAAGCATATAAACAAATAAATCAAGGCCATTCTATGTAAAATGTGTTTTCTTAGAGGTGTAGTATAAGGCTTAAAGGAGAAAGCTTGGTTTCTATAGTCATGCATTTCTTTGTATCTTTAGTTCTCACTGCAAAACATTTTTAGATATTCAACAAAGCAAAAACTGTTTTCTACTTTTCCCAATAATATTGTATAAAAATATATTTGTATAGGAAAGTTCTTCGTGAATCATTTCTATGGACCATAGATAATGGCCCATATTTAATTAGTTAAAAAATGCTTTGCTACTTGCAATTCCCAAAGTATAAATAGTTTTTAAACTCTTGAGCTGTATGATGGTTAATTGAACATAATAATAATAAAAAGTGAAAATTATTTGGTATCAATTAAAAAAAATCTTGATCTCAAGTGATCAAAGAAAGCATAATCTATCCAGTTGGCTTCAAGGAGGAGGTATTATCTGTCATTGTGATTTGTTGAAAGTTAATTTATTACTAGAAAATAGAGTTGCTTTCTGAACTCAAATCAACATTAGATCATTTGCTTTTATGAAAATTTTATGTGTCAACTTGGATAGGCTCTTGTGCCCAGATATTTGGTCAAACACCATTCTAGATGGTATTGTGAAGGGATTTTTCAGATGTGATTAATATTTAGGTAACTAGAATTTGAGTACAGCAGATTTACCACTATTATGTGGGTGGGCCTTATCTGACCAGTTGATGGCCTTAAGAGAAAAAAGGAGGAAGAGGGATTCTGTCCAAACAGACTTGCGATTCAAGACCACAGTATCACCACTTCCCCACGTCTCCAGCCTGCCACCCTGCTCTGCAGATTTTGAAATTGACAGACCTTAAAATTATGTGAGTCAATCCCTTAAAATCAAGCTCTTTCTCTCTCCCTGCACACACACACACCCACACCCTCATCCTATTGGTTCTGCTTCTTTGCAGAAGCCTAATACAGTTTTCATAATGATGACAAACTAGTCTTAAAACACTCATCTGCCATCTTCATAAATGACACAATGTTTTATTGTTGATGCAATTTTTTTGTATAGAAGTTTACAAGAGTATGATAGAAAAAGGAACTTTCTCATCAATAATAAATATGATTAAAAATAAAAACTCTATCAGCTATAATAGATTACTATTAAAACAATTTATAAGAGTAGATATTAATCTTTCTTTTATCATTATATATATGAGATAATTCCTCAGATGGGGGTGAGGGGACTAGAATCTCCTAAAAGATACATATAATAGAGTAAAATATAATTTAAAAAAATAACTAAAATCTGGTTCTTATTGAACATATATTCCACTTCTAAATGCTCCTATTATTATCAAGTTATTCCCATGAAAATAATATTCTTTACTATGAGTGTTATGCTTACAGCCCTATTATTGTGTTTAATATATAAAATAGAGCTACAAGGTATGTATTATTTTTCCCTGTTTCTGGATTAGAAAGTCAATTCATGCAGATAGTACATGTCATATAGTGAAGAGGGAGAGCCAAAAGCCATCACATGTAGGTCCAACTTAAATGCTCTGTTCTTAACCAATGCTTTCTTCAGGATAATTTTCAGTTTAGAGATTAGAGAACATGCTCATCTAAGTTAATTGGTAACCTTGGCATATAGTTATACTCAATCAATTATCATTGACTGAATACTATATGGTCAATGGATAGATGTATCACAATTCTTCTGGTGGGAAAATATCATAAAATTTTAATGGTAGGGGGAGGAATCAAGATGGCGGAGATGTAGCAGGCTGAGACTACTTCAGGTAGCAGGAGATAGCTAGATAGCTTATCTAAAGATTGCAAACACCTACAAATCCAATGGGAGATCGAAGAGAAGAAGAACAGCAATTCTAGAAACAGAAAATCAACCACTTTCTGAAAGGTAGGACTGGCGGAGAAGTGAATCCAAAGTGACGGGAAGATAGACCGTGGGGGGAGGGGCCGGCTCCCGGCAAGTGGCGGAGCAATGGAGCACAAAATCAGGACTTTTAAAAGTCTGTTCTGCTGAGGGACATTGCTCCAGAGGCTAAACTGGGGTGAAGCCCACGTGAGGTCAGCATGGCATCAGGTCCCGCAAGGTCACAGAAGGATGGGGGGGTGTCTGAGTGTCGCAGAGCGTGCAGGTATCAGAACGGGGAAGCCGGCTACAGAGACAGAGCTGAGGAGTGAGCTCTTAGCTCTGGTTACCTTGAACCGGTCTCAGGCTCGGTCAGCTCCGAGCACGGCCAGAGGCCAGGGAGACTGGAGTAAATGGGCTCTGTTCTCTGAGGGCGCACTGAGGAGTGGGGCCCCAGGCTCTCGGCTCCTCTGGGCCAGAGACCAGGAGGATGACATTTTCATTCCCCTCCTCCGGAACTCTACGGAAAGCGCTCAGGGAACAAAAGCTCCCGAAAGCAAACCCGAACGGATTACTCAGCCCAGCTCCCAGTAAGGGTGGTGAAATTCCGCCTGAAGACAATTGAGAATCACTACAACAGGCCCCTCCCCCAGAAGATCAACAAGAAATCCAGGATCAAGTTCACCTACCAAGGAGAGCAGTTTCAATACCAAGGAGAGCAGCGGAATTCCAGAGGAAGAGAAAGCAGAGCACAGAACTCATGGCTTTCTCCCCATGATTCTTTAGTCTTGCAGTTAATTTAATTTTTTTTCTTTTTCAATTTTTTTTCTCTCTTCTTCTGCTAAATTTTTTTTAACTTTTGCCTTTTCTTTTTTTTAACTTTTTAAACTAGATTATCTAATATATATATATATTTCTTTTTTATATTTTTTCTTTATTCGTTTTCTCTTTTTAATTGTTTCTTTCTTTTTTTTTTTTTCTTTCTGAACCTCTTTATCCCCTATCTCCCCCCTCACGATTTGGGATCTCTTCTGATTTGGTTAAAGCATATTTTCCTGGGGTGGGTGCCACCCTTTTAGTATTTTACTTGCTCCTTCACATACTCTTATATGGACAAGATGACAAGGCAGAAAAATTCACCACAAAAAAATAACAAGAGGCAGTACCGAAGGCTTGGGACCTAATCAATAGACATTGGTAATATGTCAGATCCAGAGTTCAGAATGATGATTCTCAAGGTTCTAGCCGGGCTCGAAAAAGGCATGGAAGATATTAGAGAAACCCTCTCGGGAGATATAAAGCCCTTTCTGGAGAAATAAAAGAACTAAAATCTAACCAAGTTGAAATCAAAAAAGCTATTAATGAGGTGCAAACAAAAATGGAGGCTCTCACTGCTAGGATAAATGAAGCAGAAGAAAGAATTAGCGATATAGAAGACCAAATGACAGAGAATAAAGAAGCCGAGCAAAAGAGGGACAAACAGCTACTGGACCACGAGGGGAGAATCCGAGAGATAAGTGACACCATAAGACGAAACAACATTAGAATAATTGGGATTCCAGAAGAAGAGGAAACAGAGAGGGGAGCAGAAGGTATATTGGAGAGAATTATTGGAGAGAATTTCCCCAACATGGCAAAGGGAACAAGCATCAAAATCCAGGAGGTTCAGAGAACCCCCCTCAAAATCAATAAGAATAGGTCCACACCCCGTCACCTAAGAGTAAAATTTACAAGTCTTAGTGACAAAGAAAAGATCCTGAAAGCAGCCTGGGAAAAGAAGTCTGTAACGTACAATGGTAAAAATATTAGATTGGCAGCAGACTTATCCACAAAGACCTGGCAGGCCAGAAAGAGCTGGCATGATATATTCAGAGTACTAAATGAGAAAAACATGCAGCCAAGAATACTATATCCAGCTAGGCTATCATTGAAAATAGAAGGAGAGATTAAAAGCTTCCAGGACAAACAAAAACTGAAAGAATTTGCAAATACCAAACCAGCTCTACAGGAAATATTGAAAGGGGTCCTCTAAGCAAAGTGAGAGCCTAAAAGTAGTAGAGCAGAAAGGAACAGAGACAATATACAAAAACAGTCACCTTACAGGCAATACAATGGCACTAAATTCATATCTCTCAATACTTACCGTGAATGTTAATGGGCTAAATGCCCCAATGAAAAGACACAGGGTATCAGAATGGATAAAAAAAAAAAACAAAACCCATCAATATGTTGCCTACAAGAAACTCATTTTAAACCCAAAGACACCTCGAGATTTAAAATGAGGGGGTGGAAAAGAATTTACCATGCTAATGGACATCAGAAGAAAGCAGGAGTGGCAATCCTTATATCAGATCAATTAGATTTTAAGCCAAAGACTATAATAAGAGATGAGGAAGGACACTATATCATACTCAAAGGAACTGTCGAACAAGAAGATATAACAATTTTAAATATCTATGCCCCTATCGTGGGAGCAGCCAACTATACAAACCAATTAATAACAAAATCAAAGAAACACATCGACAATAATACAATAATAGTAGGGGACTTTAACACTCCCCTCACTGAAATGGACAGATCATCCAAGCAAAAGATCAACAAGGAAATCAAGGCCTTAAATGACACACTGGACCAGATGGACATCACAGATATATTCAGAACATTTCATCCCAAAGCAACAGAATACACATTCTTCTCTAGTGCGCATGGAACATTCTCCAGAATAGATCACATCCTCGGACCTAAATCAAGTCTCTACCAGTATCAAAAGATTGGGATCATTCCCTGCAAATTTTTAGACCACAATGCTCTGAAGCTAGAACTCAATCACAAGAGGAAATTTGGAAAGAACCCAAATACATGGAGACTAAACAGCATCCTTCTAAAGAATGAATGGGTCAGCCAGGAAATTAAAGAAGAATTGAAAAAATTCATGGAAACAAATGATAATGAAAACACAACGGTTCAAAATCTGTGGGACACAATACAGGCAGTCCTGTGAGGAAAATATATAGTGGTAAAAGCCTTTCTCAAGAAACAAGAAAGGTCTCAGGTATAGAACCTAACCCTACACCTAAAGGAGCTGGAGAAAGAACAAGAAAGAAACCCTAAACCCAGCAGGAGAAGAGAAATCATAAAGATCAGAGCAGAAATCAATGAAATAGAAACCAAAAAAACAATAGAACAAATCAACAAAACTAGGAGCTGGTTCTTTGAAAGAATTAATAAGATTGATAACCCCCTGGCCAGATTTATCAAAAAGAAAAGAGAAAGGACCCAAATCAATAAAATCATGAATGAAAGAGGAGAGATCACAACGAACACCAAAGAAATACAGACAATTGTAAGAACATACTATGAGCAACTCTACACCAACAAATTTGACAATCTGGAAGAAATAGATGCATTCCTAGAGACATATAAACTACCACAACTGAACCAGGAAGAAATAGAAAGCCTGAACAGACCCATAACCAGTAAGGAGATTGAAACAGTCATCAAGAATCTCCAAACAAACAAAAGCCCGGGGCCAGACGGTTTCCTGGGAGAATTCTACCAAACATTTAAAGAAGAACTAATTCCTATTCTCCTGAAACTGTTCCAAAAAATAGAAATGGAAGGAAAACTTCCAAACTCATTTTATGAGGCCAGCATCACCTTGATCCCAAAACCAGACAAGGAATCAATCAAAAAAGAGAACTACAGACCACTATCCTTGATGAACACAGATGCGAAAATTCTCGCCAAAATACTATCCAATAGGATTCAACAGTACATTAAAAGGATTATTCACCACGACCAAGTGGGATTTATTCCATGGCTGCAAGTTTGGTTCAACATCCGCAAATCAATCAAAGTGATACAACACATTAATAAAAGAAAGAACAAGAACCATATGATACTCTCAATAGATGCTGAAAAAGCATTTGACAAAGTACAGCATCCCTTCCTGATCAAAACTCTTCAAAGTGTAGGGATAGAGGGCACATACTTCAATATTATCAAAGCCATCTATGAAAAACCACCGCAAATATCATTCTCAATGGAGAAAAACTGAAAGCTTTTCCGCTAAGGTCAGGAACACGGCAGGGATGTCCGTTATCACCACTGCTATTCAACATAGTACTAGAAGTCCTAGCCTCAGCAATCAGACAACAAAAGGAAATTAAAGGCATCCAAATCGGCAAAGAAGAAATCAAACTATCACTCTTCGCAGATGATATGATACTATATGTGGAAAACCCAAAAGATTCCACTCTAAAACTGCTAGAACTTGTACAGGAATTCAGTAAAGTGTCAGAATATAAAATCAATGCACAGAAATCAGTTGCATTTCTCTACACCAACGACGACAGAAGAAAGAGAAATTAAGGAGTCCATCCCATTTACAATTGCACCCAAAACTATAAGATCCCTAGGAATAAACCTAACCAAAGAGACTAAGAATCTATACACAGAAAACTATAAAGTACTCATGAAAGAAACTGAGGAAGACACAAATAAATGGAAAAATGTTCCATGCTCCTAGATTGGAAGAATAAATATTGTGAAAATGTCTATGCTACCTAAAGCAATCTACACATTTAATGTGATTCCTATCAAAGTACCATCCATTTTTTTCAAAGAAATGGAACAAATAATCCTTAAATTTATATGGAACCAGAAAAGACCTCGAATAGCCAAAAGAATATTGAAAAAGAAAGCCAAAGTTGGTGGCATCACAATTCCGGACTTCAAGCTCTATTACAAAGCTGTCATCATCAAGACAGCATGGTACTGGCACAAAAACAGACACATAGATCAATGGAACAGAATAGAGAGCCCAGAAATAGACCCTCAATTCTATGGGCAACTCATCTTTGACAAAGCAGGAAAGAATGTCCAATGGAAAAAAGACAGCCTCTTCAATAAATGGTGTTGGGAAAATTGGACGGCCACATGCAGAAAAATGAAATTGGATCATTTCCTTACACCACACACGAAAATAGACTCAAAATGGATGAAGGATCTCAATGTGAGAAAGGAATCCATCAAAATCCTTGAGGAGAACACAGGCAGCAACCTCTTCGACCTCAGCCTCAGCAACATCTTCCTAGAAACATCGCCAAAGGCAAGGGAAGCAAGGGCAAAAATGAACTATTGGGATTTTATCAAGATCAAAAGCTTTTGCACAGCAAAGGAAACCGTTAACAAAACCAAAAGACAACTGACAGAATGGGAGAAGATATTTGCAAATGACATATCAGATAAAGGGCTAGTGTCCAAAATCTATAAAGAACTTAGCAAACTCAACACCCAAAGAACAAATAATCCAATCAAGAAATGGGCAGAAGACATGAACAGGAATTTCTGCAAAGAAGACATCCAGATGGCCAACAGACACATGAAAAAGTGCTCCACATCCCTCGGCATCAGGGAAATACAAATCAAAACCACAATGAGATATCACCTCACACCAGTCAGAATGGCTAAAACTAACAATTCAGGGAATGACAGATGATGGCGAGGATGCGGAGAAAGGGGAACCTTCCTACACTTTTGGTGGGAATGCAAGCTGGTGCAACCACTCTGGAAAACAGCATGGAGGTTCCTCAAAATGTTGAAAATAGAACTACCCTATGACCCAGCAATTGCACTACTGGGTATTTACCCTAAAGATACAAACGTAGTGATCTGAAGGGGCACATGCACCCGAATGTTTATAGCAGCAATGTCTACAATAGCCAAACTATGGAAAGAACCTAGATGTCCATCAACAGATGAATGGATAAAGAAGATATGGTATATATATATATATATATATATATATATATATATATATATAAAATGGAATACTATGCAGCCATCAAAAGAAATGAAATCTTGCCATTTGCGACAACGTGGATGGAACTAGAGGGTATCATGCTTAGCGAAATAAGTCAATCGAAGAAAGACAACTATCATATGATTGCCCTGATATGAGGGAGAGGAGATGCAACATGGTGTGTTAAGGGGGTAGGAGAAGAGTAAATAAAACAAGATGGGATTGGGAGGGAGACAAACCATAAGTGACTCTTAATCTCACAAAACAAACTGAGGGTTGCTGGGGGGAGGGGGTTGGGGGGGTGGGGTTATGGACATTGGGGAGGGTATGTGCTATGGTAAATGCTGTGAAGTGTGTAAACCTGGCGATTCACAGACCTGTACCCCTGGGTATAAAAATATATTATGTTTTTAAAAAATAATAAAAAAAAATTAAAAAACTAAAAATAAAAAAACAAAAAAAACAATATTTTCATTTTTCTTGAATCAATATTCAGGAGTTAAATTTACATAAAAAATTTTAATGGTAGATTTTGATGTTCCAAAGAAAGAAAAAAATAAAGGTATGCTGATATTCTGCAATTCTTTCTTAATTTGTAACTAAGTGTTACACTTAAAAAATATTGACAGTGGCACCTGGTTTGCTCAGTGGGTTAAGGCTCTGTCTTCGGCTCAGGTTGTGATCTCGGGGTCCTGGGATCGAGTCCCACATCGGGCTCTCTGCTCAGCAGGGAGCCTTCTTCCCCTTCTCTCTGTGCCTGCCTCTCTGCCTACTTGTGATCTCTCTCTCTCTCAAATAAATAAATAAAATCTTTAAGAAAAATAAATAAAAAATTAAATAATATTGACAGTATCAGTATTTAGCATTTCACTTTGCATTCTCTATTAGTTGGACAAACTAGATTATGCTGCAGTAAAACAACCTCTATGTCTTAGTGAGCTAAAAGAAGGAAGGTTATGTTTTGTTCCTGGCTTATGTTCATCATTAGGCATGAGAGAGGCTTTGCTTATCACAATCACTTAGGGACTCAGGTCAACAGAGCTTTTGTCATTTCAAATGTTTCTGACCAACATGGTAGAAGGAGAGAGAGAGAGGAAAAAAAAAAAAAAAAAAAGCTTTGCAGGGTCTCAAAGTGCCAATTAAATTCTTCAAGTTGGAATTTGAAACTATCATTTGCATTAATAAATACTTGTATGAAATTTCATTCTACCAGTGCTACAACAAGGGGGCAGAAATTACAATACTGCTATGTTTCTGGAACGTGAAGAACAGGAAATATTTGGTGAATAACACTAATGCAGAGAACATGTTTTCTTCAGAGTTTTAGATCCTTTGCAGAAGAAAGCTACACCATAAGAAGCCATTGAAACCAGTGTTTCCCAAACTGTGTGTTCTTTGGAATATCTCTGAAGATATTTAAAAAGTTGTTCATTAAAAAAATGCTTGTAAATCAAAGTAATTGGGACAATTGTCCATGCTAGGTCTAATAACTAGAAATTCTACAAAATCACTAACTTTTTAGCTCACAGTTATTTGAAAATGTAACTTCTCTCTCTCTTTCCCCACTTCTCCCTCCCCCACAGTTTGAGAAATACTAGTGCTCCACAGGACAGTTCTATAAATCCCAGTTAAGAGCAAGAGAACAGTGAGTGATTTACTGCACGTTCTCTATTGACACTTTTTTACTAGATCACTGTCGAATTATATTCATGTTCTCCATGAAAGGACATTCTCTAGGAACAGATTACAGGAATTAATAAGACTAGTTCTTTCAGCACACTAATTTTCTTGCTCTTCCCTTTTTTTTCTTCTTTTTCATTAGATATTTTATTGTCATGAGTTTTAAGTTACAAAGCCATGAGCAATCTGGGAAAATTTAGTAGCATCTTTGTGAACAGTACATAATCTTTCATGAATGGTACACATCCTTTTATTTGTAATAACTATTTGGAAAAGTCTGTTAAACTTTCATGAGATTATTACTAAATAAACTCTAGAAACATTTTGTTAATCGATTGAATTTATCTATACTAGTTATTACTGTGGGCACTAAATATTCAACATATTCAACATGTTAAATGAGCATGTGAAGTGAAAATAAAGGCCAGCTTGCTTAAAAAAATCAGAAGACCCTAAAAGGAAAGACCACTAAAAAAACGTTAGTAATGGTTACATATTTAGATTTTCCCACATAAATTCCTTATTTTCACTTATCAGCATATCAAGAATATGGCTCTATCCAGCTCCCTATTAATGTTATTTTTCATTAGCTCATCATTTGGCTCTGCTTGTTATAAAACCTTCAGCTTTTAACTGAAGTCACTTCTTAATGGCTAACTTCATCCTCAATCCAAACTGTTACATCTTATTTATGCTTCATAATACTCCCCACAGTTTAAAATTTCCTGTTTATTTGTATGCTTCTTACAACCAGATGTCTCCTTAAGTCCCACGACCTCTCAAGATGTAAAAATCCATGAAGGCAGGACAGTGACAGTTTTGTATGCTATTGTATCTCTACCTGGCATAGAGAGAGATCCACAGAAGGGATTCAATAAATACGTAATGAATGAAAGAATGAAACACTTGATACCTAGTAGTTATGTGCTTGCATGTGCACCTTATACTTCAAGTTCCTAGATGCAGTCTCTGTGTTTTGTTTTTGTTTTTTTTTTTCTTCATAATGAAAGTATTTAGCAAGTAAACATGCATAAAATTTTTGAAGGGAAAATTTGCAAAGGAAAGAAAAATGAATGAATACCTGAATGAATGGATACTTCAATCCATTTATTCCACTTGTGTTTAGCTAGCAGAGTAGATTTGCAAATATTTTTGCTTTGCTTTGTAATTTAGCAATGCAGGCATACCTTGGAGATATCAAGGCTTCAGTTCCAGACAACAACAATAAAGCAAATATTGCAATAAAGCAAGTCATATGTTGGTTTCCCAGCACATATAAAAGTTATGTTTACATTGTACTGTCATCTGTTAAGTGTGCAATAGCATTATGTCTAAAATAACACTATACATCCCTTAATTAGAAAATTCTTTATTACTAAAATGTCTACTCATCATCTGAACTTTCAGTAGTTGTAATCTTTTTACTAGTGGAAGGTCTTGTCTCCGTGTTGATGGCTCTGACTGATCATGTTGGGGGTGGCTATGTAATTTTCCGAAATAAGAAAACAATGAAGTTTGCTGCATCATTTGACTCTTCCTTGAACAGTTCCTCTGCAGCATGTGATGCTGTTTCATAGCCTTTTCCTCACAGTTGAACTTTCAAAGTTGGAAGTCAATGCTCTCAAACCCTGCTGCTGCTTTACTAACAAAGTTTATATGATATTATATATCCTTTTTTGTCGTTTCAACAATCTTCACAGCTCCTACACCAGGAGTGGATTCCATCTCAAGAAACCCCTTTCTTGGCTCATCCATAAGAAGCAACTCTTTATCCATGAAGTTGGATGATGAGATTTCAGCCATTTAGTCACATCTTCAGGTCTACTTCTAGTTCTCCTGCTGTTTCCACCACATCTGTAGTTATTTCCTCCACTGAAGTCTTGAATACCTCCACGTCATCCATAAGGTTTAGAATCTACTTCTTCCAAAGTCCTGTTAGTGTTGGTATTTTGACCTCTTCCCATGAATCACAAATATTCTCAATGGCATCTAGAACGGTGAATCCTATCCAGAAGGCTTTCAATGGACTTTGCCAAAATCCTGGAGAAAAATCACTACCTATGTCAGCTATAGCCTTCAGAAATGTATTTATTAAATAAGACTTGAAAGATGTTATTCCTTAGTCTACAAACTGCAGAGTAGCTGTGTGTTGGAAGACATGAAAAAAAAATTGGTCTCATGGTACATCTTCAGCAGAACTCCTGGGTGACCAGGGGCTCTGTCAGTGAACAGTAATATTTTGAAAGACATTTTTTTCTCCATAAGCAGTAGTCCTCAATAGTGAGTTTAAAATATTTAGTAAAACATGTTGTCAACAGATGTGCTGTCATCCAGGCTTTGTTTTCCATTTATAGAGCATGGGCAGAATAGATTTAGCATAATTCTTAAGGACCCTGGAATTTTTGGAATGGTAAGTGAGCATCAGCTTCAATCTAAAGTCACCAGCTGCATTAGCCCCTTACAGGAGAGTCATCTATCCTTTGAAGCTGTGAAGCCAGATGTTGACTTCTACTCTTTAGCTAAGAAAGTCCTAAATGGCATCTTCTTCCAGAATAAGACTGTTTCATCTACACTGAAAATCTGTTGTTGAGTGTAGCCACCTTCTTGAATTATCTCAGCTGGATCTCCTGGAAAACTTGCTGCAGCTTCTTCCTCAGCATCTGCTGCTTCAGCCTACACTTTTACAATATGGAGAAGGTCTCTTTCCTTAAACCTCATGAACCAAACTTTGCTAATCTTCAAACTTTTCTCCCACAGCTTCCTCACCTCTCTTAGCCTTCATAGGATAGAAGAGAGTTCAGGTCTTCCTCTGGATTAGGCTCTGGCTTAAGGAAATGCTGTGGTTATCTAGTCTATCCAGACTACTAAAACTCTCTCCATATCAGCAATGACACTTTTTCACTTTATCATTTATGTGTTCACTGAGTTCCTTCAAGAACTTTCCCTCTGGGGGCGCCTGGGTGGCTTAGTGGGTTAAGCCGCTGCCTTCGGCTCAGGTCATGATCTCGGAATCCTGGGATCGAGTCCCGAATCGGGCTCTCTGCTCGGTGGGAGCCTGCTTCCTCCTCTCTCTCTGCCTGCCTCTCTGCCTGCTTGTGATCTCTCTCTGTCAAATAAATAGATAAAATCTTTAAAAAAAAAAAAAGAACTTTCCCTCTGCATTCACAACATGACTAACTGTTTGGCACAAGAGGCCTGGTTTTTGTCCTATCTTGGCTTTTGACATGCCTTCCTCATTAACCTTAATCACTTCTAGCTTTCGATTTAAAGTGAGAAACATGTGACTCTTCCTTTCACTTGAATACTTAGAGGCCATGCAGCGTTAATAATTGGCCTAATTTCAACATTTTGTGTCTTAGGGAAGAGAGAAACCTGAGTAAGGGGAGAGACATAGCAATGGCCACTTGATGGAGCAGTGAGAAGACACACATTTATCTTTTAAATTTGCTATCTTCTATGGGTCCAGCTCCTGGCACTCCAAAACAACTACAATAAGAATATCAAAGATCAGTGTTCACAAATCACCATACCAAATATATTAATAATGAAAAAGTTTGAAATATTATGAGAATTGCCAAAAGAGACAAAATGAGCAGATAATGTTGAAAAAAATGGAGCCCATCGATTTGTTTGATGAAGGTTTGCTATTACCTTTGAATTTGTAAAAACAAAACAAAACAAACAAACAAACAAACAAACAGTGTCTGCAAAGCAATAAAGCAAAGCATAATAACATAAGGTAGGCCTGTAGATGTCAACTTCATGAGAGGAAGAATTACTACTTTTTCCTGGCTTTATCAAGAGTATAATTCTCATTATCCAAAGGTAACTAAGCCAATACTGAAATGTAATACAAGAAGTTTAAAAATTTGAAGGACTTGGGCATTCATTCACTTTCAGCTCTATTTACCAAGAATTCTCAAAATGCACATGAATGGATGATTTTAGTAGTTTGTTTTTCATTGTTTGGAAAACCTCTGATGAATAAAAATTACTATTTTGAGATCAACTACCAGTAGTTAAAGGACCACCGTTATTTGTTAGGTCAGAGCAAATTAGACCAAATCAAACATTTATTTAGTGCTAATTCTAAACTGTCTAGTTGTGTTTTCCAGGAATAGAGGGACTAAAGAATAAAGATTATAAAGAGAAAATAAAATAGCCTTCAGAAATACAATGTTAATACATAACATTCACAATGCTGAGGGATAAAATGTTGGTATGTTGAGCTTAGCACATGAAAAATGTTTCAGGCAAAGAGTATAATTTGGGGACAGTAAAAGCAATTTTATAAAACAGCCACTCATGATAATTATTTTGTCAATTGGCTCTGAATTGCAATAAAGCCTTATATTAGTTAGGTTCATTATTTAGCTGAGCCATTTTCACCAAAATGGGTAATTTAACTATGAGCCTGTTTCTCTTTTTGTGTAGTTTGAGATGTCTATTTTTGAGTTTAATAGAACAACAATGAATCAAAAAAATATAACTTTAAGGCACTCATCTTTTAACCTAGATTTACAGAAGAATATTTATGGTGCTTGGTATTCTTTAGTACTACGGGTCAAAATATTTGTAGGTACACTTTCCAGAAGACATTAGCCTGATTTTAAAATCCTTAATTTCCAAGCATTTTGGTAATTCTATTGTGGATAACCTCTGATAGTTCAGGACATTTTTGTAGATGCCAAATTTATGAAAATTGAATATCTAAAATGAATAGCAAAAGATCATAGCTGAATTTTTCCTTAGCTAAGAAATTATTAGCAATGAAATGTCTTTCCTTATAAAATCTTTCATTAATATCTTAAAGTAAATGTTTGGGTTTATGATACTAAACTTGATTTTCTTCCTTAATAATAATAATCTATATATTCAAGTTTCAGATTCTAGAATTTTAAATTAGATTAAGCTTACTGACTAAAAATACAATTAAATGAAAGTTTATATGATGGTATTTTCTTTAATGTTAAGAATATTATATCTTCCGTTTGAAGAGAGTGAGCATGGAAAACTTCTCCAAGTTTCCTAGTTAAGCGATGATAAAGAATTATATCATTTTTCCTATAATGAGCTACATGCAACAGATTTCAATAGTGTGAGCCTATATTCATGATAAAGAAGTAAAAATACTGAATTTTTCAGATATATCTGAGTATACCTAAGTAGCTGTCCTTGGGCCTTGCCATTTTTTAAGACCTATTTTGCCAGTGGTACATCCTGAGCATTTTGGGTACAGAAGATTCAGCCCTAAGCCTCCAAAGATGATTAATTCTGAAACAAGCTAAGAAATATTACAACGCTTACGGACCTACATCTTATTTATTTTATTTTATTTTTTTTAAGATTATGTTTATTTATTTGACAGAGATAGACACAGCATAAGAGTGAAAACAGCTGAGGGAGTGGGAGAGGAAGAAGCAGGCTTCCCACCAAGCAGGGAGCCTGATGCAGGGCTCTATCCTAGGACTCCGGGATCATGACCTGAACCAAAGGCAGACGCCTAACTACTGGGCCACCCAGGAGCCCCAGGAACCTACGTCTTAAACACTGCATGATATCACATACCCAAAAAAGATTATCTATTTGGGAGGTGCCTCTTGTCCTTAGGAAGTTAAGTGATGTCCATGGTATGAGTCAGAGAAAAGGAGGAAAACAATAGTAAGCAAATCAGTTAGGCCTGGCTCTGGTTTACCCTGTGAGTTAGGGAGAGATGTTAGATAAGACAAAAGATCTTAAAGTATGGTGTTCACAACTTTCCTACCAGCAAAAGAGCACTTGGATTTTGCTCACTCAACTGGTTCCCTTTTCCAGACCATTCATTCCCCAACCTTCAAACTCTCCCCCTTTCCTTGACCACATGAGAAAAACACAAAATTTTGATGTGACTTCTAGCCCAGCTTCATAAATGCAATGCTTCTCTGGGTCATCTTGCATAGATGACATTCGCATTTCAGAGACTTAAGAGTCTTCAAGGCTTCCTTACAATCCAGCCATGTCTATCAAGTTTAGAGATTACATGGGCCTTGGGGACAAAGTCACAGAAATACAGAATTGTCTGAAACTGTATCTGGACTTTGTGTACCCCCCCAAAACCTGGTGTGCTCTCTCAATGAGTTTAGGAATTTTAGATCCTAATTATTTTCTTTTTGTTAAAGTGTGATTAATCTATTTCATAAATATCTTTATGGTTTTTTTTTAAATAAATTATACATACAAACACACACATATATATTGAAACACTAATCTGGGAGAGAGGCATATTTTCATTTTAAACTCTAGGCAGGGTAAAACTACTCTCTTTGGATTGATTGTGATATTAGGAGAAGTCAAACAAAGATTATTACATTTATTCCAATTTAAGCTTTTTATTCATTTTCCAATAATTGCACTTCAGAAGCCTCAAAGATGTGCTCTCAAATTTTAAGAACCTTGGGGAAATTAGCCAGTTTTGTACTAATAAATTAGTGATAATGTTGAAATAACCTTTTCCAAGGTAACATAAGAGGCTGTGGCAATGTTCTACTTTCTTAGGCATAATGCAAGTTTTTCGCTGACCTGGAATAAAATCTGTACATTTTCCTTCCAAAAAAGAGCAATAACAATCTAAATTCTCTGAGTGGCATTCTATTTGGTTTTCACAGTGGCAAAAGTATTGGTGTGTCTTTCACATCCTTAATTACTTCCCTAATTGCATAGTGAAACTACGCTATTGATCAATGTATTGTTGCTGTCTTTTGGCAATTGGCGTACATTGAGGGATGGGGGGTGACATGTGTAATATTATCAGGTATAATGCAATGATTTTAAACTCTGCTATGGAAAACCATAATATCAACTTCTAATCCCTACAACATAAAAGCATTTATTTCTAAGGTTACAAATTACTGTTCTTTCTTCCTTCTTTATTGTTTCACGGTGTTGCTGCACACATACACTTTATCACAACACAGTACACTTCACAGGACCTTCAAGGGATATTCATGAAATAGTCAAGGAAGTCTGTCTTCAAGGAGTTTCTATTTAATTGATTCCTGTTTTATTTGCTGATAGGGCATGAATAATGCAGCATCCATAAAATAAGTAAAATAAGTAAAAAAGTAAAAAAATGCAATAATTTGGAAGACATTATCTTTTTAATTCAAAAAAATTCTAACAAATCTGAAAATGATCAGAAATGCCAAGGTACAGGTTTTTTGTATTCATTTTTTATGTTTTTCATATTTTTCATATTTATCATATTCATTTTATCTTCATTGCATTGTGTTTGGCACATATGGGTAATCAATAAATATTTTTGAAATGAGTACATGGAGACAGACTACAAGGAGAAACCTGATGTAAACTTAGAGGGAGCAACTATTCTATCATTGATCTTTTATAATAGGAGTGTGCAGATGTCAGGGAGACATAAAATAGGCCCCATAGAAACACAAAATATGGCACTAGTTTTCAAGAAGCTTAATCTAGCTAAGGTAGTAAACTTCGCTAGTCACTGTTTGGTTCCTAGTCTCCTCTTCTGTATGGGTTATAATCATATTTCTAACTTCAATAGTGAATGAAGAAGATGCACTATGTAAGTATCTCACTATCAAAAAGCAACAGAATTTGGAAATTTTTCTTATTTCCATTAATTAGTAATTTATTAAATATCTACTAGGATATAGTTCTATACTTGGATTAATAGGGGAGACCAAATACAGTTAATTGTGCCATGTGATATTAAAAAATAAAGGTTTAAAAATAGGCCATACCTATTACAAATGTTTTGGTCTGTTTGGATTGAGTGTGACTTCATTTTTGATCCATTTGACTAAAAAATAGTCTATAGGGTGTTGTGCTTAAATTGTGCCTCGCAGAAGTTATGTTCATGTCCTGACCTCCAGTAGCTGCGAACATTGGAAATAGAGTCTTTGTAGATGAAATCAAGTCAAGGTGAAGTCCTACAGTCAACAGAGTAGACTCTAAATCCAGTTTCTGGTATCATTCTTCATAAGAAAACTGAATTTTTGGTGCAGAAACATGGACAGAGAGAAGGCAGTTATATGGAGATGGAGGGACGGCTGAAACTCTGCTGCCCCAAACCAAGAAATAACAAGGATTGACCACAACTACCAGAAGCTAGGAAGAGGCAAGGGACGATCCTCCCCCAGATCCTTTAGAGAGACCACTACTCTGTTTACAGTTTGATTTCAAATATGTAGCTTTCAGAACTGTGAGAGGACATATTTCTGTTCTTTTAAGCTACAAAGTCTGTGATATTTTGTTATGGCAGCCCTAGGACATTTAGACAGAAAGGAAAGAGACATGTAGAGGAAGAAAAGAAACATATACAACTACAAAGATAATTTGAGGCATGCCAAATACTTAAGCAAATTTTTCATTATAGAAAAAAATTGAAATTGAATGTGTTGATAGCGTAAGTCTGTGAGAAGGAATGTGTCTTCTGCAATCTCTGCAAGGCTCAGGGACTTTTCCAATTTCACACCTTCTTCTTGGGTTCATCCTCTTTTCTCAGCAGTTTTGCAGTGTTTCCTACTCAGATTAATATCCTGATTCATGTTCCACTTCCACCATTTACTATCTGGATGAACTTGGGAAACTTCCTGCAATAGTTTGCTAGAGTGGCTATAAAAAAGCACTAACAGAAATTTATTTCCTCACAATTGTGGAAGCTTGAAGTCTGAAATCTTTTTTTAAGTCCTCTCTCCTTGGCTTGGGGATGGCCTTCTTGTTCCAGTGAGTTCATATGGTCTTCTCTGTATGTGGGTCTGTGTCCCAATTTCCTTTTCTTTTATGAACACAAGTCATACTAGATAAAGAGCTTAACCTAGGGACCTCATTTAACCTTAATTGCCTCTTTAAAGACCCGACATCCAAATATAGTCACACTTTGGATATTAAGGGTTAGGATCTTAATATATGAACTTGGAGGGGAAAACAGAGTTTAGCCTATAATACTTTATGTCAGTTTCCTCATCTATGCAAAAATGCATCCTTAGACTATGAATCTTCTAGATTTGTTGTGAGGATTAAATGAGATGAACATATGGGACCATGCCTGGTAAATTTTAAGCATGAAATATATTTTAGGTATCATTACTATCAGTATGAGTTGATGGATTTCAATGAAGATTTACATTCAGTTAAGGCCATTTCTTGTTCCATGATTCAAATTTCTCTCTGCATCTTAAAGGTGAATTTAAAATATGTACAGAATAAGATGGGAGACACTGAACAGGATGCAATCATCAAGAGATCTTTAAAACAGGATTTAAAAAAGTAAAATAAAAGAAGTGAAAAGCAGATACCTAAGGCTCCAGAAAAATCACAGCCAGAGTTAACTATGTTTTATTATTATTTAATTATTTCAATTTCATATTATTTTAGTAAATATTATTTTAATTAACTGTATTATGTATATGTTTTGCTTTTTTAAAATTTAATTTAATTTTTTTCAGTGTTCCATAATTCATTGTCTATGCACACCACACCCAGTGCTCCATGCAATGTTCCCTCCATAATACCCATCACCGGGCTCACCCAGTTCCCCCCCTCCAAAACCCTCAGTTTGTTTCTCAGAGTCCACAGTCTCTCATGGTTTGTCTCCCCTTCTGATTTCCCCCAACTCACTTCTCCTCTCTATCTCCCAATGTCCTCCCTGTTATTCATTATGCTCCACAAGTAAGTGAAACCATACGATAATTGACTCTCTGCTTGATTTATTTCACTCAGCATAATATCTTCCAGTCCCATCCATGTCGATAAAAAAGTTAGGTATTCATCCTTTCTGATGGAGGCATAATACTCTATTGGATATATGGACCATATCTTTTTTATTATTTCATTCGTTGAAGGGCATCTTGGTTCTTTCCACAGTTTGGCGACTGTGGCCATTGTTGCTGGGAACATTTGGGTACAGATGGCCCTTCTTTTCACTACCTCAGTATCTTTGGAGTAAATATCCAGTAGTGCAATTATAGGGTCATAGGGTAGGTCTATTTTAAATTTCTTAAGGAATCTCCACACTGTTTTCCAAAGTGGCTGCACCAACTTACATTCCCAATAAATGCTGTGTCTTTAACCAAAGACTGTGATTAATTGAATTCTGCCTGCATAAAAAGAAAATATAGAAGTAGGCATTGATAACTAAATTTGAAGTAATAAGAATCTGCAGAATTACACAACTCTACCAGTTACCAGAATTACATAACCCTCCATTTCCCCATCATTAATAAAGGAATGACCATGTTATCTGATGGGAAAATGGAGGGTTATGTAATTCTGGTAACTGGTAGAGTTGTGTAATTCCACAGATTCTTATTACCTCAGATTTAGTTATCACTCCCTACTTCCATTTTTTCTTTTTTAATGCAGGCAGAATTGAATTAAAGACACAGAATTTATTGTTTCATGTGCTCTGCTTTTTTATTTTCATTGATTTATTGATGTTGTATACTATGGAGATATTCATAATCTATCACCCAATTCTAGAATTATATATTCAATCATATTTTACATAGTTTACTAGGACTTGCATTTTTCACTCAACATTATATTAGTAAGATTTATGCATGTTGATGCATATGGCTCTACCTCATTTTTATAACCATCTAATATTCCATCATATGAATATATAATGGTTTATTTGTTCCTTTCCTTCTTGATGGAACATTTGGTTTGTTTCATTGTGCTACTATAAGGAACAGTGTATGAATGAACTTTTGCATATCTCCTGCTGAGGATACCAGTGCTAAATCATTGAGAAAATGATGCTCAGCTTCATAAGATTTATCAAATAATTTTTTGTAATTGCATTATAATAAAAAGGTTTGAAACTATATGTATTGTTTCACCTCTCTCCAATATTAGACTTACTTCTATCAACCAATTGACTATATGTAACATGGTTCCACTTTTTGTTCTTTATTTGCATTTTTCAAGTTAATAAAACAGTTGAACACCTCTGAACATTTTTTTAAGTCTTTTTTATTTCCCTTACTGTGATATACTTGGGCTTAGCCTATATTTTTCCTGAATTGTTTCTCTTTTGCTTATTGATTGTAAGAATTCTATATATATTCTTCATATCAATCTTTTGATAGTTACATGTGTTAAAATATCTTCTTTTTGGCTGGACTTTTTCTTTATTTCAGGTGTCTTTTCATATGGTTAATATTTTTTTCCGTAACCTGTCTAATAAATTTCTCTTTATCCCAAATAAACTTATCTCTGTATTTTTAAAGTTTTGAGCTTGTTCTTTGGTCATGTAAGTCCATAATCTATTTATAGTTTTATTTTTTTTTTGTCTATAGTGTTAGGTATAGATATTTGTTGCTGCCTCTGTCAGTAACAAATTTATATATGCATTTATATGTCTATTTGACTGTTTCAAAGAATACAGTTCTCTTCCATTATCTAGACTTGCACTGATGTCACATTATTTAATACACATTTATATTAAAAAAAACTAAAAACAAACAAAAAAAAAAACCTTGAGGTGTTCAGTTCTCTTCCTACTATCTTAGAAATAGTATAATATTTGAAGAAATTCTAAGTATTTGTGTTATAATTAGGGTAATATAATTTTAAAGCTTTATGATACAAGAGATCTGGATTTTATTTCCAACTAAATCTTTTTATTCTTAAGTTTTAAGATCAGTAAGACAGCTTTATAAATAACTCTTTTGTCTAAATGTGCTCTTGCATTTTAATATTATTTTGTAATTTTCAAAGTACTCTTCTATATAATGTTTATTTCAGCCTGATAATAGTATAGTAAAATATGTATAACAGACTTTATTATATTTCCCTTTATAATAAAGTAATAATATATTTGAGTTCTTCAAGGTCATACTAGTAAGTAGGGATGAATTGAGAAGTTGGCATGCTTCATTCTTTCCACAATGCTATATATGTTTTAACTAAATGATTCCCACTATTGTTGGGAAAGTAAAAATATATTTTGTGGAGTTATTTAAACCAACAAATGTACTTTGAAAATATGTTTTTACCTTTATATTCATCTCAGTAAGAAATCAAGAATAATAACATACTGGCCATTTGAAAACAAATCAAGTTTCACATCCTAAAAGATTCCATAGAAAGTTCATAGTTTATTTAGGTCACCCAGTTGCTAATCCATAGGTGGAATGTGGAAGATAATCATGATAATAATGATGATGATAATGATACCATGAGCAACGCAAAGGGCAGAAAGGAACAAATATTGTCATTCAGTATAGGATGATAAATAGCTCTTTGGAGATAACAAAGATAATTTTGTCATAATTAGGGAAGAGCTTTGGACATGTAAGTAGATGTGAGCAGCAGAGATTATGGAATTGGTATGCAGAAGACAGGTCTTAAGACAAGATTTAAACATGATCTTCTTATAAATGCTTAAAAAAATCACAGGATATTACTTAAAATTTAATTAGAGAAGGTGGCTCAAGAAAACATATAATGAGCTTAAAAGAGAGGGTCATGTGGGTAGAAGAGAAGCTTATTTAACTAGACAAGAGGGATTAATGCACAATTTAGACTACACTATTATTCTAATATTGTCAGATTTCAGGCTCATATCCAAGATATCTTCTTTTTCTTTTTCTAACATATAGAAATATATAAATTAGCTTACCATTTCAAAGCATTATTTTAAATTCTAACTTATTTAGAAACTGTGAGAGCTTTATAAATTATGCCATTATGATGTATAATGGATAGACTTCCTATGTGGTGATATATGTTAATCCTACTTTATAAATGACTATTCCTTGATCTTATTAATAGAACTTCAACTTGGCTCATAACTTATTTTCATTATTCCCATAAGGGAAGTTTAAAAACTAGTCTCTAAATCAAATTAATTAATTAATTAATACACACACACACACACACACACACACACACACACACATTTAAAGCAAATGAAAAACCACAAGGGAAGCCAATGTAGGTTCTCATTCATGATTCATTAATTCATTCTCATCTGCTTCCAATCATTCATTCACCAAATATTTTATTGTGCACTTACTATGTGTTAGTAACAGGGGTGTTACATACATAAGCCTTGACCTCATGAAGCTGAATTTCTTATACAAAGCAGATAACAAAAAGCATAAACAAGTCAAATGGGTAATATCTTACATACCAGTAAAGATTATATAAAAAGAAATGTATGGTTTGTTTGCTTTTTTAAAAGGATGATCTGTGAAGACCTTAATAAGATGGGGACGTTTGAGTATATCTATGAGATCAGTAAGTAAGAAAACCATGAGGATGTACAGAGTATGTACAGTTGGAGTCAAGAAGTTAAAAAGAAAACAACAAATGCAAAAGACCTGAAAATCATATGTTTGAAGTGTTCAAAAAGATTGGCATCTTAATAAAACAGTACTTTACAAGTCCAATGAGTATGTGTTGAATCAATCAAAGAGATGGTCACATTCACCCATAAATTCTCAGGCACTTTTAAGACATTTACGTGCTGGATGTAGGAATTAATTGAAATGAACTTAGATAAGGACAGAAAAGGAGAGCCATTTCTCTACATCATCTATATATTTATAACTCTATTTTATATTTCTATCTGTATCTATATATGTATCTAGATATATAATCACACATATAATATAATATAGATATATAATGATTTATAATTATATATTTATTTATATTTATTATATTATTTATATTTATATTTATATTTATAATTTATTTATATTTATATACCCACAAACATTTTGGCTTAAAACAACAGAAATGTTCTTCCACAGTTCTAGAAGCCCAAGTTTGAAATCCGTGTCACTGGGATGAAATCAAGGTGGCAGGAGGGCCTCACTCTCTCCAGAGGAGCTAAGGGAGGATTCATTCCTTGCATTATCCAGTTTCTCTCTCTCTCTCTCTCTCTCTATATATATATATATATATATGCACACACTTATACATATACACATATATACACACATATATACATACATGTATGTGTGTGTATATACACACATACACATACATACATATATACACACACATATATACACACACATATATATACACACACGTATATATGTGTGTATATACATATACATACATATATACACACATACATACATACATGTATGTGTGTGTATAAATAAATATATATAAATAAAATTCATATATATATATATGAATTTTATTTCTATTTCTATTTCTATTTATTTCTACCTCCTTGCCTGTGCCTAGACGATTGATGGATGAACTGATGACGAAGTTGGTGAGCCATTCCATTCAGGTTCTCTTCCATTGGAATTTTTTTTTTTTAAGATTTTAATGAGGGCGTCTGGGTGGCTCAGTTGGTAAGCGACTGCCTTTGGCTCAGATCATGATCTTGGAGTCCTGGAATCAAGTCCTGCATTAGGCTTTCTGCTCAGCAGAGAGCTGTTTCTCCCTCTGACCCTCCCCTTCTTGTGCTCTCTCTCTCTCTCTCAAATAAATTAATATTTTTTTTAAAAAAATAAAGACTATTTATTTGACAGGTAGAGGGAGAGCACCAGCAGAGGGGAGGAGCAGAAGGAGAAGGAGAAGCAAGCTCCCCACGGAGCAGGAAACTGATGCAGGGGTGGATCCTAGGACCCTGGGATCATGACTAGAGCTGAAGGCAGATGGTTAACAAACTGAGCCACCTAGGCGCCCTTTCTATTGGAGTTTTTAAGCTATTATTTGCATTATAGCTTTTTGTTTATATTCCTTAAGGAAAAAAAAAAATCTATCAAGTAGAATAAGAAAAGGAATTCTTAAAAGATCTCAGGATCCAAATTCTGTGATTGCATTTTACAAAAGAAAAATACTTTGAGTTTGTTGTTGGACAACCGCAACATGGGGAAATTGGAAAACATGCCTTACACATGGGAAGTGGTTCAACATGTGTATTTTCATGGTGACAGCTGATCTGAAGCTAGACATATGCAAAGTAGTTGCAACTTAAACAAGTATACACACATACATATACATATCTATGAAAGTATGAAGCACTTTCAAGTAGCTATGTAAAAAAGGAAACAGATTGTGAGCTAATGTAAATAGGAGAACTGAATGCATTTGTTAAATAAATTTAGAAAGGCTGTTACATCCTTTTTTGAGTAAAAATATACTTATATAAATATAAATAAAAATTTAAGAAAAAACAATAGATATTACATTGTAATATTAATTTTTAGTCATTTAGTATACATGCATTTATAACACTAAAAAAAGAAAATTTTAACAATTTTTTGTTAGCTATTTAATTCCATCAGTGTCATGCTTTTGTTTTCCATGAAAAAGTCCTATTTGGGAATTTTGTAGACCTTGTGAGATTGAATTAAAATCAGAATACCTGTTTTGTCACTTCAACTCTTCATCTCACAAACAGGAAAAACTAGAAAATCTTGTGCAACAGTGCAACATCCATGAAAAATCACCTTAGACAGGTACTGTAATTATATAAGGAACATGAACAAAAGAGGAGAATGTTAGAGAAAATTGAGGTACTCAAAACATGCATTGTTCTCACTAATCAAATTTCAAAACAGCAGACTTGACAAAAACTCTCTGAAAAGATTTCTTTTTTTTTTAGTTTGAATTTATGGAGGCCAGAAATTTAAACAAAGATTGTTGACATGATTTTTATAGTCTGCCAACCATTTATATCAGTTGAAGACAAAGATTTTTGGTAATTGCTTAAGCTATGAATCTAAATAAAAATATTGTATCAAAAGGTGAGCAATATTCTTACATGTGCTATCTGTAAATGAAAGTATTTTTAGTATCACCATGAGCCGATTAGTGACCATGGAAGAAATTAACCACTGACAGTGCTGAGAAGTAATTGCTCTATACTATGTTCTCAAACTCAAATTTGGTTGATAACGTTTTTAAATGAAATATGATTACTTATCTCCAAGCATAACTTATTATTTATTATTTTCTTTATTGAAATGTAGTTGGCACATTTTTTTTTGTTTCAGCTGTAGAACATAGTGATTTGACAAGTCTATGTATTATGCTATGCTCACCACATGTGTAGCTCCCATCTGTCACCAGACGCTATCATAATGCCATCAATTATGATTTATTATTTATTTTTCAATCAGAGGTGTTCATTAAATAAGATAGATACTGAGCTTCAATCTATAAAAATCATCTAAACCTCTTCTTCTGATGAGTCCATTCTATCAGCCTACAAACACGATATCACTGTAAATGAGGGGAGAGACTGGGATGAAGATTATGTGTGTGTCCACATACTAACACATTTTCCAGTTTACCCCTCTTAACAATCTCCTATTTGTCTATAATTTATTTATCAATCACCTTACCTTCAAGTCTTGTTTTTGCTCCCTTCATTAAAGGTTTTGTTCCTACCATCTC
This sequence comes from Lutra lutra, assembly GCF_902655055.1. Taxonomy (NCBI): domain Eukaryota; kingdom Metazoa; phylum Chordata; class Mammalia; order Carnivora; family Mustelidae; genus Lutra; species Lutra lutra. The sequence goes on along the minus strand of NC_062281.1, from coordinate 130,717,968 downwards.
AGCAAAATGGCGCTTGTCAATTCACCAATAACCTCTGTCTTGCCAAATGTAATGGTCAATTGTCTTTTTCAACATTCCTTGAATTGTCAACACTGTATGACACAATTGAGGATTCCAATCTTTTTGGATCATTTTGCTCAAACTTTCTTGTAGCCCCCACACTTACCTAACTGTCCCTCAACTCCCTGTATGCTCTTCAATCATTTTTTGTTATCTCCCTTTTTCTTTTTGGCCAAAGTTTTAAATGTTTGTGTACCACAGCTCTGTCATAAAAATTCTCCTCTAGTTATCATACTCTTTCTAGTTGATCTCATTTAGTCCCACAAAGTGAAAGACTGGTTAGGTGTTGCTGGCTTCTAGAACATCTCCCGCCTCAATCTCTTGTCCCCCTCAGCACCAGCAAACTAAAAAAGCTCTGTACTTGACATCACAGCTGGGATGCCTAACTCTACTCACAATCAGGATTTTGCAAATAGATAATAAATAATTCATTCTGTTAAACATCTAGCTTCCAAATCTTCCATGTCAGTACATGGCATCACCATCAACAAGGTTGCTCAAGCCAAAAATTTAAGAATGCTTCACAAATCTTTTCTTCTACCACATACAGAAGCGATGTATCAGCAATTCTGTCAGCCCTACCCTCGATATGTATTCTCAATATATCCACTTTCCTCAATTTCTACTTTTTAATATAAGCCACCATCATCTTTCAGTTGGGCCACTGAAATAGTCTATCATTTCCTACCTTGTTGTCAGCCCATTCTTCACACATCAGCCAAAGTAACCATTTCAGAAAGTAAATCAACAGTGCTTTAGCTTGGTTCTCACCAGAAGCAGATGCTAGGCAAAGATTCATGTGAGAGAATCTTTTTTGGAAATAAAACGATATATAAGATGGCAGTGGAAAAGTACAAAAAGGAAGGAAGACAGTCTATAAAGCCAGTGATCTCTGTGGCTTATTAAAGCTTAATGCCCAAAGAAACTCTGGATAATGGCTCCTCAGAGTTATCCCACCAGAAGGGTGAGAGAGCTGTGGTATTTATATACAGTAGTCATTGCCTGAGGGCCGCCTCAGGATTTTCAGTACATTTGCCTACTAGCGGGAGAGCAGTTCATCCTTCCAAAGCTTCAGAGAAAGCCCCAGATGAAGAGGTGCAGATATGAGCAGTTGAAAATCGACTGAAGAATATTTAAGGGGATGTGGGCAGGGTATTTAAGCCAATTTTTTCCTTTTCTTCAAAAGCTTGGCAACATTTTCTTATTTCATTTCATATAGAAAAATTTCCATCCCCTCAATATAGTCTGTTGGCCAGCTGGCTGGTTTGTTTTTCCAGACCGGGTCATCCATTGCAGATCCTTACTAAAGCAGTTTTTCTGTACCGGCTCTTCCGGACTTTCACCTGGACTACGCCTCATCCTTCAGAATTCAGCTGCCATGGCACTTCGAAAGTAAATCATCTCCTACCCATCCCAATTAACGAGAGGAGACACCAGTTCTACACTAGCACACTCCCTTTTATTCTGTTTACCTATTATATTTTTTCTTAGCCTTTATCATTATCTAAATATACGTTTATTTGATGTCAAAATTTATTCTCCACCTCAGGAAAATGTAGGCTCCATGAGAAAAAGTTAGTCTGGTTAGTCTGGTTTAACACTATATCCTGAGTGTTTTGAATAACACCTGGCACATAATAGGTGCTCTAAAAATTACAGAATAGTTATTTTGATTCTTTAACTTAAAGTATGACAATTTATTTTTTTAAATATTTTATTTATTTATCTATTTTAAGGAGAGAGAGAGAGTGAGCATGAGGGGATTGGAGAGAGGGAGAAGCAGGTTCCCCGATGATCAGGGATCCCAGTGTGGGGCTGGAACCCAGAACCCTGGGATCATGACCTGAGCTGAAGGTAGGCACTTAACTGACTGAGCCACAGTATATTTTTCTTATTTTTTTTTATAGTTTCCTGAAGACACAGTATGTACTTAGAATTTTGGAACACAACATCTGGCTTCAAATAAAAGCTTCAATATTTATGAACTGTGGACCTTGGACAAGTTACCTTACCTGTCTTCTACTACCTGAGGTAGTACTTACCTCACCACATTATTGCATTAAATTGTATAGAATGCATGTTATTAGAAGCATTAGGGGTGCCTGGGTTAATCATTAGGGACTGAATTGATTAAATATCCAACTCTTGATTTTGGCTCAGGTCATGATCTTAGGGTCCTGAGATCAAGCCCATGGTAGGCTCTGAGCTGAGTGGTGGAGCCTGCTGGGGATTCTCTCTCTCCCTTTGCTCCCCACACCTCACTTGCATGCTCTCGGGAAAGAAAGAAAGAGAGAAAGAAAGAAAGAAAGAAAGAAAGAAAGAAAGAAAGAAAATACTAAGCTGGCAGTTAGTAAGTACTATATAGCTATTAATTGTTAGCTATTGCTTTTTTTTTTAAAGATTTTATTTATTTATTTGACAGACAGATCACAAGTAGGCGGAGAGGCAGGCAGAGAGAGAGAGGAAGGGAAGTAGGCTCCCCGCATAGCAGAGAGCCCGACGCAGGGCTCGATCCCAGGACCCTGAGATCATGACCTGCGCTGAAGGCAGAGGCTTTAACCCACTGAGCCACCCAGGCACCCTAGCTATTGCTTTTTAATAAGCATTACCATGTCATGTCCAAATATACCTTTTAGATTAAAAATTGTATTAAAACTTTGTCTTATGTTTTGTAGTAGAAAGAGTATATCATCAGATTTGGAACAGAATTAGAGTTGTTCTATTTAGTAGCCCTATGACTAAATTATATCCCTTCTTGGAACCTCCATCTTCATCCATAATTGGGATAATAATGCCTGTGAATTAGAGTTGCCATGAAGATTGAATAAAGAATATGTCCTATGCTTGGCTTACAGAAGTTGCATCCTGCAATATGCATATCTTTTGCCTCTTTCTCACTGCCATTAATTATTTGTGTAATTTTTAAAAAGCCATTTGCTCACACCAGGATCATATAAAATAACCAGTGTTTGCCAAATGCAACATGGAAGAAGTATTCTTCAACATTTTGATATGTCTTTTAAACAGAAAAAAAAGGGGACATGGAAGCCTAAGAAGCATGAAAAATATTTTTCATTCCCCACGTTTGAAAAGTCCTGATGTACATTTCCATATTATCATCTCTTACAAGTCTAGGATACAAGTTTAGTCTAACTCTAGTCAACATATTTCATGAGGGAACAACTTTTTGTCATAGAAGATCTGGGACCCTGGAACTCTCTGTGAGATGACATCTAAAATCCTTCCCATTTTAATTTCTGAAATTCTATGACTTTCCTTTCTTTTTTTTTTTTTACTAGTGTTACATTTTCATAACACTTTCAATAGCTTTGTCCCAACACTTGCTATGTTTGGGGCATGATTCATTTCAGCAATGTTCTTTCCTAACTGCCGCCATAGGCATTGTACCTTCCTTATTGCATTGTACCCTTACTGATCTTCTAAACCTTATTATGCTGAAGTTATCTATATCTCTGCTCTCAAACAATATCATCTTCTCATTGTAGATGTCATACAGGTCAAAATATGCAAATAATATAGGCAGTTGTGCAGCTGATACCCAAAGGCTGAAGCAAAAGGCAACCATTTCTTCATTATTCTGTAGTGATGTGAAAGAGTTCTAAAAAAGAAAGAAAGAGAAGAAAGAAAGAAAGGTTTCAGAATTTCAGAAATAAAAATGTCAAATGCACTAGAGTTTTTTTTTTTTCAGTTTTTCTCATAAATTATTTTCCTCTTGTTACCACTATTGTAGGGGCATGCAAGTCCTCCTACAATATGCTATATTAAGATCTACTCAATCTGGTATCAAATTATGCCAAATTTTGCATAATGGTCCATATTATATTGAAATATCACAATTAAATATCTCTTGCAATATACATAAAATCATTTCTCTTGCTAACACATTGGAGAAAATTAAAAAGAGATTTTTATACAGAAAGATACATACATATAATTTAGTAAGAAACAAAGTTAACAAAATAAGATATTAATTAGCAAAATATATCTTAAAATCAAGTACAAATACTGCATTACAAAATCTGTGTAAGGCTCATCTGATTTTAAATATCTTCATGGCTTCATTCCTTAGTGGTTTTTACCATCCTTGGACACCTGACAGATAAGAATTTTCTTAGCAATTGAGAAGAGGGCAAGATTTATTAAAATAAAGGATGGTTAGATGCTGCTAGTGGTCACTGTAATTCCTTGTGATCTGTCTGGAAGGACAACTTGGAATTTTTTATACCGAAGACCAATTTCATACTAATTTATATGGACCCAACTTCTTCTGATCCTGCATCTTTCTCCATTGATCATTTTTTCTTTTTCTTCTATTTAAAATGTGTCCCTTTTCACTGAAATCTACTTTTAATCTCTGACAAAATGCTTTCTTCCACTTAAAATTTCCTTTTCTTCACTGAAATACACGTACCTATTTTTAATTCTCATGAACTCTTATTTTATATGGCACTTCTCTGACTATAGAAAGAATCAAAAAATAAAATGCACTTTTAGGTATTTTGTAAGAAATTTACTAGCAAGGGAGCACCTGGGTGGCTCAATAGGTTAAGACTCTTACTCTTGATTTCAACTCAGGTCCTGATCTCAGGGTTGTGAGATTGAGCCCCGTGTCGGACTCCACACTGGGTGTAGAGCCTACCTAAGATTCTCTCTTTCCCTCCCTTCTCCACACCTTTTTCCCTCCCCAAAAGGGAAGAAAAAAATATTAACAGTTTTTCACTTAATTCTTACCAGTAGATATAATCATTAACCTTACACTGAAATTTCTGGGGCTCAGGTGGGATGGAACTGTGGACAAGCAGGCTCCATGGACACCCAACCAGAGCAGCTGCACAAGGTCCTTTGCTCAGAAAGGCTTTGTGTTTCGGATAATGCTCTTTTGTCACTGCCTTAAACGTCTTCAAAATTTGACCTTTGAACATGTGTTTTCTAAATGAAATCTAGTGGGACAAAGGAATATGCTTTTGAGCAGAGGAGTGACATACCCCATGTGCATCCACTGCCACTCTTTGTCTCTCCATCTGTGTGTAATGGTTCTGAGGTCTCACAAGATCCAAGAAATCTGGTGGGCCCATGAAGAGAGTTCAGCAAGACTCAAAATGAGTACAGCTCAAGTGTAGTGTGTTCACAACTGGGGAAGTGAGGAAAACAATGGCCCCAAGAAGTCATACTTCCCTTTTGAACAAGAATTTGCTTAAAATGCAGTAAGAAGGCAATGGCATTCTGACAAATGTACATGACTAATGAACCTTGTCATATTCTTTTTTCCTTGTATTACTTCTCTATATTAGCCAAATACTTAATGCTGACATTGATGACAAAAGGAAAATCAGAGTAATAATTCTTCTTCCTTTTAGTCCTCCTTGCTCAATAGTAAGCCACTGATAGAAAGTTTTGATACAGAAGGCATTATGCATATATCAAGAAATAAAATAAAAATAGTCGAGTTTGTTTTATGCAACATTTCCACTATTGTGATAAGAATGAAATACATGTGAGTGCACACAACACAAAATGCGAATTATGTAATTTTGATGATTCTACAAATGAGTGAAGTACTTTTATATTTTCATTTTAAATTGACATTACATATATAAAGATAAATGTTAAAACTCAGGCAAATAATTCAAAAAATGTGTTTTTCTTTACATAGAAAGATATTAAATAACAAATAAAAAGTATGACCTATTGACATAAATGTAATCAATTATATAATTAAGTAGATGAGTAATTTTATTTGTGTATTTATTTATTTTAAAGATTTTATTTTTTTATTTGACAGAGATCACAATTAGGCAGAGAGGCAGGAGTGGTGGGGAAGCAGACTCCCTGCTGAGCAGAGACCCTGATGCAGGGCTCGATCCCAAGACCCTGAGATCATGACCTGAGCCAAAGGCAGAGGCTTAAGCCACTGAGCCACCCAGGCACCCCAAGTTTGCATATTTATTTATAGCAATATATACTCACTCTGTCTTTAATTATATAAAATTATATAAAACTTCCAGCATAATATCAAATTATCACTAACAATAGAATTAATGAAAATAATTAATAATGAAAATAATTTAAATTTTTCTATTTTTTAAAAACCTTAGATTTTATTGCTATTTTATTGCTAGGCATATATATAATCAAACTATTATATCTATAGGTACTTGAAATAATTCATCTCTGCTTATATTATCAACTCAATACCTAGTAAAATTAACACTTTAAATGTACTTTATTGCTTTCAAATTTTAAGAATTATTTTAGTGTGTTTATTTGAAATACATTTATGAATTTAAATCTCTGAAATAAATATGCTCAAAGAAGACTAGCTTCTACATATATACGTCTATACATATATATGTAAGATATAAATATCCAAAGAAGAGTTATGTGTACATATGTACACCTTTCTTAGATAAATGATAGCATGCAATACACTTTATTTCTTATTATTTTTGTAGCTTCATATTATTCCAACCTGTTGAAGGCATTTATTTAACCAGATAGATTTTTTTTTTATAATTTTTTTTAAAGATTTTATTTATTTCTTTGACAGAGACAGATCAGAAGTAGGCAGAGAGGAAGGCAGAGAGAGGAGGAAGCAGGCTCCCCGCTGAGCAGAGAGCCCGATGCGGGACTCGATTCCAGGACCCTGAGATCATGACCCGAGCTGAAGGCAGAGGCTTTAACCCACTGAGCCACCCAGGCGCCCCAACCAGATAGATTTTTGAATTATTTCCAAAATCTGCCACACAAATAGTCTGTAACAAACACATTGTGATACATTTTTTTATAGTTTTACCAGTTTACCTTCAGAATAGGCTCCTAAAAATAGGATTTCTTAGTTAAAGGGTAGAAATGCATATAATATTAAGAGTCATTGTCAAATTTGCCTCCACAGGAGCCATTTCATTCTGCATTTCCACCAGCAATGTATGACAGTGACTATCTTCCATAACTTTGCTAATAGAATGTGCCATTAAATCGCTAATAAATGTCTCTGCCCAAGAAAATTAAGCATAAGACATAAACAGACAATTTACTGAACAGGAAAACTAAAAGAGAAATAAATCTTTAAGGAACTGATCAATAACAACAGAGAAAGGTAGGTTACTACTCCAAAACAATATGTTTATAAATGTATCACATCAGCCAAAATTTAAAATTCTCATAATGACTGTGGAGAAGATGTGGAGACAAAACCTTGCTGCTATGTGTATAGACATGTTCTGTTCATTCGGAGAACTTTTGGCCTTATGTCATCATGGAAAGATGCTTCTCATTTTAGACTCAAAAGGTCCATTTCTAGGCATATATTCTAGAAAATCTTTCTCATACATATAGAGAAGACATGTATAATATTTATTGCACCATTACAATACAAATATTTTTTTTAATAATTACAATATTTATTTGCTGGAAAACTGAAAATTATAAAGTCATATGATTAAATATCATATTACAACATAACGAATGAACTAGAATTTTAAGAATCGAATGGAAAAGTGACAAAATTCTAACCTTGCACAAAATTTTTAAAAAGCAAAATGTAGATTAATATTTATAATTAACATAGTGTTTGATAACATTAAATGCATATATTCTAAATGTAATATACAAAGGCTTACATGGAAAAATACATGTATATTGTATAAGAATATATAGAAATCTATACTATATATTTCTGAAATTATGTAAGTATATAGAAGTATATAAATACTACATGCATGTATTAAATGTTAAAAATCAAACAGCACATAGAGTAAATATATAGACACAGGATGATTAGCAAAATTTAATAGACATCTTTAGGGAGAGAAGGTAATATTCTCTTTAAAAACTTGAACATGTGGTAAATTGCAAAATTTTATGCTTGGAAATGGCTATGCTACTGTTTGTTATACTATTCTCTATACTTTTTGTATGCTGGAAATATTCCATAATTGTTCAAATAAACCTATAAACATACCCACATATATAATTCTATAACCATTAAGTAGATATTGAGTATTCATTAATTTCAAGGCTTTTTATCACCCTGAGAAATTGGGAAGAATTTTGAAAGTTTGAAAAAACTTTTTTCCAACATTAAAAGACTTTCAGTCAATAGAATTCAATTAAACTGAACCCTCAGTTATTCGAAATTATTTGGCTTGAAGTTTAAAATGTTGTCATAAATAGAGGGAGAGGTTTGTGGGTGTGTGTTTTGTAAAAATTTTATCTTCTTAGGTCAATTCCAGAGTCACTCAAATTTGTATAAATCTTTACATCTACCTCTCCATGACAATACAATGTTGAGAATTTAGTTTCAGAATGAGACCGCTCCAGGCACTGCCAGATTCTCAATTACCAGACAGATTCAATTATCTTCACCTATGTTTTACTTATTAAAGTGGTAAATGAACTAATGCATTTGAGAAAGGAAGGAATTTTGACAACATTTTAAAGCAATAGAATTCACTTGTTAAATGTAATTATTAGAAAATGCAATTAACCAGAACAAATTCTGGTTAATCAGGGTGTTATTATAAAGTGTTAAATTCCATTATGTCTAAGTTCATTATAAAATGTACTTTATAAAATGTAGACCATAAGTTTGAGGGTGAAATTTCTTACAGAATGAAGTAAAGATGAATAATAATAGCATAAATTTAACGTGATTAATTATGTAATGCAGCAAAACATTCAGAGAAGGGGTATTTCTGTGAGAATTAGAAGACTATGGGAAAATTTGTGAGGGGATTTTACATTCTCAGTATTACAAGGGCCTTGACAAGTCCAGTTAATTGGTTTTGAATTCTTGCTTTGAATAAGCATTATCTTAAGCTGATTTGTTGCTAGTTGATAGGAAATACAGATTTCTAGGTAACTTTACATGGTGGTGCAGTCAGTTAAGCATCCAACTCTTGGTTTCCACTCAATTCATGATCTCAGGGTTCTGGAATGGAGCCCCACACTGAGCCTCATGTTCAGCTCTGTCTGGGTTCTGTACTTTGCATGGAGTCTGCTTGGGATTCTCTCTCTCTTCCTGCTGACCCTCCCCTGACACTCTCTTTCTCAAATAAATACATCTTTTTAAAAAAAGTTAGGATTCTTTCCGAAGAAATTGCAAATGTTACAGATTATTTACTGATAAAATTAAATTCAAGGTAATGGAAAAGAGCAATATTATAATAAATACATAGTCTGGACATATACTGGTAGGAATTAAAAACTGATTTGCTTGAGAGAAGGGAGATATTGCTAAGGTTATATGAATAATGTAATTTAGTGCATCAAAAAATAAAAAAAATCAGTTTAAAACATTGCCATTAGCTTTAATTATAGATTCAATGCATATTTCTTAGAGCATAGTCAATGCCTATTAGAGAAGGAAAGGTTGAGAGTTTTCAAACTTGTTTTATGTCACTTTAGGGCAGAAGTTACTGCCTTAAAATATTCTAAAAGCCTAACAAAATAACTAACAAATGCCAAATAATATTTGAATATTTTAAAGTATGACTAAAATCATGGCACGATATTCCAATAATGCAATACATTCTGAGGCATCTACAAAATTATAAACTCCTACAGGGAAATAGTTTCCATTGAAAAATGGGCTTGTATTTTAGCTTCTTCCCTATTACACTGAATATGTAAATCTATGATTCTAACATTTCTCCCACTCTCTTTTTGGAAACTCTGATCTGCCTTTGAAGCCCACTTGAGGGCAAACTTGTTCCTTCTCTTACCTGTGCACACTTAAAAAAAAAATCATTATAGGTTTGAGTTAGTTTATACCGAGATGCATCATTTTTTTTTAAGATTTTATTTATTTATTTGACAGAGATCGCAAGTAGGCAGAGAGACACACAGAGAGAGAGGAGGAAGCAGGCTCCCTGCTGAGCAGAGAGTGTGGGGGGGGCGGGGCTTGATCCCAGGACCCCGGGATCATGACCTGAGCCAAAGGCAGAGGCTGTAACACACTGAGCCACCCAGATGTCCCTGCATCACCTTTTGATGTCGATTAATCTCTCAATAAGAAGATCAGTCACTTTCAGAACCAGATGTAGTTAAGCCTCTATTAAATTAGATACATCATTTACTTAGTAATATCTAGCGCTTCTGAATTAAAATAATGCATTTATACCCCAAGCTTGAATCAAATATATCACCTATTAAGTATATAAATGTTAAATAAAATCAAATGTATGTTAAATAAATGTTTCAATAAATGAAACTTATTGTGAAATACTAACACTTTAACAATTTTTTATTTTAGGTCTCTTAAGGAAAATATGTTGATTCATAAATAGTCTATTTGAGTTTTTTTTTGTTTGTTTGTTTATTTGCTTGTTTACTGACAATGGCAAATAATACTACAACTTATTATTTCTCAACAATTACGGGAGCAATGAATCCTGGTTGTTTTCCCTCTGACAAATAGGAAATCCACATAAATGAGTTTGACATGAAAGAACATAATTTCTTTTAATATCCTTTTCTTTTTTTAAAAGATGTTATTTATTTATTTGAGAGAGAGTGAGTGTGAAAGAGAGAGCATGAGCAGGGGGAAGGGCAGAGGCAGAGGGAGAAGCAGACTCTCTGCTGAGCAGGGATCCCAATGCAGGACTGGATCCCAGGACCCTGAGATCATGACCTGAGCTGAAGGCAAGGCGGATGCTTAACCAACTGAGCCCCCCAGGGAGCCCTTCTTTTAATATCCTAATTGAAGACCTTTTATATACAAGATATTGCCTTCCATATTCTTTATCTGTCAATCTTGAGGCAACATTTGCTGTTTCCTCTTAGTTTTTTTGGCTTAATCAACAAAACAATTTCACATTTATATTTTTAGCAGCTCTTTCATCTATACTTTTTTCTGAATTTTTTGCTGAGGCACAGATTCCTCTTTCCATGGTCATGGAAATATGCGTAAACTCCAGTACCTCACAAAACAGTTGTACTTTCTTGGATTAAGTAATGCAAAATCAGAGTATGCAAAATGTGTTTAATAATTATAGAGTTGATATTTCTGGGTACTGGTAGAGTTGCTCTCATCATGTCAGAATCCCATTAAACGTGAACAAACATGGTTCTATCAACTAATCAATAGATACTTAGTGTTTTCCGTGGAGATCTATATTTTAGGCAACAATCTGTGATTTTATGATGAAAAGTATCAAATAGAGCTGGGAGTTGGGAAGATCAGGCACAGCTTTGCAGAATAAATATATCTTAAGTTAAGGTCTGTAAAATGAATAGCCATTGGCTAAGCAGCAAGTGGGAAAGGATTTTTCCAGGCCTGGGCAATGGCATGAGAAAAGGGCAGGGCAGGAGTCGGGCAGTTCTCTCTATTTTGGAATTGCATCATGATGCTACTTTAATAGCTTTGGAAGCCAGAGTTGCTGGTAGAAAGAATAGGATCAACTTAATAAACTTAAACTTACGTAGCATTATTTGATGTTTAATTTCTAACTGATGACTCCTCATTTTTTTCTCTCCATGACAGCAAAAACCGTTAGCAAGGATTGCAACCATTAGTATCATTGCTATCTGCCTGTTACAACTCTGCTTTAGCACTTTCAGTCTAAGGATTCATTTGATCTTCGCAACAACCTATTGTGTAGGTGTTATTCACCTCAGTGTAGGATTGAAAGAACTGTGACTCAAAGAGCTGAAGTAACCTCACTGAAATATTAAGTTCGTGAATGACAGAGTGGGATGGGAATCCAAGATTGTCTAGCTACCACAAAATCGTGTCTCTGTTAAGGTAAAATCACTGTTCTTATTCATGTAGGTAAGAAGAGAGTTTGATATTAGGAAACCAACTCACTCTGCTCCGGAGGGCATCTGGAAAAAGTAAACCCAATCCAGAATTGGTATGCCATAAGGAATAGCAAGCATTCCATTCCTTTCCTTTACTAAGTTTTCTGATTATAGAAGTTATATTACCAGGAACATTTTATTTTTTTTTTTAAGATTTATTTATTTATTTGAGAGAGAGAGTGTGAGTGGGGAAAAGGGTAGAGGGAGAGGGAGAGAGAGAGATTGACTCTGAAGCAGACTTCCCACTGAGCACAGAGATCCCTGGACACTGAACTCACGATCTGAGCCAGAAACCAGGAGTCCAGTGCTCAACTGACTGAGCCATCCTGGTGCCCCAGTGAAAACATTGTCAGTGATGGAATATATATTTTGTAAATATGTGTCAGTGTGCATGTGTATGAACATGTTATAGACTGAGGCCCCATTAATGAATAATCAGTTCATGAGCAAGGGTTTACAATACAGGAATAGTCCCAAAGTTTCAATTTGAAATTCATGTGCATATACAGATAACATGATAATTAGAAAACTGTTGTTCACCTTCTTTAGTTGGATTAAAACAAAAATGAGGTTTTAGCAACATCAAAACAACCTAGGCATTGGAACTTAGATGAACCTCAGAGAAAAATGATTTACTTAAATTCCTTTGCAGCTAGAAATCTCTGCTTAGCATGTTAAAAATGCGGACCATGTCAGGGGAAGTGGCAAAATGCCTTGTTATACAACAACGGATCTCAGAAGTCTGGGTTGACTGGAGCAAGACATGTGTTAGAAACTTGTTCAGTTTCTCTCCTGCGCAACACCATTAAATTTAATTACAAAGAAAAACTTATTTTTGTTATACAAATAATATCCCCACGTAGCCTAATTTAAACTAATTGCCTACACAGTTTTCATTCCAAGGGGAAAAACGAAACTAAAGTAAGTGCTGACTTGTTGAAAATGTCTTTAATTATATTAACGCATTGAATTCTGCTTTGACCCTTCTTCAAAAGTTACTTTTAAAATCAGAAATGGTGCGAAGTGTGGCATGCCAGCAATTTGTAAGTTTCACTCCTGCCATGACCTAGTTTACCCTGTCATTTTTCCTTCTAACATAGAAAATATCTTTTTTGTAGAAAAAGCTCTAAGTGTCTACTATGGGACATGAAGACCTGTGTTATTTCTTTCCCCTCATTTTCAATTCTTGTAATATTATTTTTCAGAAGGAGAAAAACCTATCTGTGAATCTGGGGGTGAAAGAAGAACCCGTTTCTGACCTTGGGGGTGGAGGGCTTTTTGCATACAAGCCTGCCTAGGGACTAGACAGTGTGGCATGCGCCTTTCATGGAACTCTGTGCGGTATCAACCCTGGAACAAAGGCCTGGTCCCCTGATTTCTCTCACAGCATGGAAGAAATAAGATTTTTAATTGGATTCACTGATGGCCTCACCGGAGCCATGTCCTAGCTGTTATGGGGAGGTAACTTTTAAACGACATCAATCAAACTGACTATGGGGCATCACACCCCATCATTAACTCAGATCTTGAGAACTGGCTAGAGGAAGGGCTCCTGACACAGCAGCAACTGGGAGAAAACAAAGCTACTCACAACCAACAGATTGTCAGCCTTTCCCTATGTGCTGCCTTCTCAATCCCTTTCTGGGTGGGAAAATCCTCTTCAGATTTTTGTTTCTCTAGTTCTGTGATAGACATATACATAGATGGTGGAAGTTTTAGAAGACTATGAAAGGTCTCTGACAATGATTTGTGAGTTCCATTTGACCATGTGCCTCACAAGCCTTCTTTGACAAAGTCAGGTGATGTTTTAAAGTTTGTTTCATCAAGACCCATGCAGTTCAGAGCGTTTAAGACTGTGTTCTCATAAGCCTCCTTTTGTAATCTGCTTTCTGAAAGACAAAAAACCTTTATGTGTAATAGAGATGAGATGTGAAATTTAGTTGTAAGGAGATTCTTCAAGGTCGGCAATAATGACCTTTAAGGTAAGAAAATTCTTTGTTGTAGGACAATAGCTTTATGTGTGGTATTTAGTATCAGTACTGGCCTCCACCCACTAGATGTCAGCAGATCCTCCCAGTTGCCACAGCCAAAAAAACTCCTCTCCAGACATTGCCAAATGCCCACCCCCACACTGCCCCCAGGGACAACTCTGTCCCCAGTTGAGAACTATGTAGATAGGTATAGTTCCATAAAACAAAGTGCTTTTCTTCCATCTTTCAAACCACTTAGTTTTAACATGGGGAAGACCCAAGTCAGTTAGTTCTTCACACTATATGCTCTGTGTGGGGGAGACAGAGTGATTCAATTAAACAGAGTGAAGAATTACTCCTTGGTGGATTGTTTATTAGGACAGGAAGACACCACTCACGGAAAATGATCACGGGAAAGCAATAGAGTGTCATCTGAATAGTTGGCCTTCTCCCTGGATTTTATAAGCCGTTCACAAAGTTCTCTAGTGATAGTACACATTGATTTGACATCAAATGGGAGCTATGAGACATCAGTCACCCATAGGTATTTTGGAACACTGAAGAGCTCAAATCACGGACAAATTATGGTGTCTAGATGAATGAGCACAATTGAACAGTTGGTTCCTTTCCACGTTTGAAAATGTCACCTAAAGCACTGTGGGAGGAGAACACATTTGATATGGAGAGACATTTAACTCATAAAAATTCAACAGCAAAACACAAATTACATGTTTTTTCAACATATTCTAGTATTACCTCATTATTTTTATGTTTGAAAAAGCAAATATAAAATATAGAGTCTAAACACAAAAATATGTCAACTGCTAAAAATCAAACAACAAAAAATAAAAAAGCCTATACTCTAAAGAATCAATAGTACTGGCATCAGAACTAGGTTAACATACCACTGATTCTTTCAAAAATTTGTTTGAACCTTTGCAATCTTTTAAAAGAAGGTTTTCTTTTTTTCAGTTAAAAAATGGGAGAATGTACTAGACCACTTGAACTTCCTCCTAGCTCTATAGTATTGTATTATTTTGCTTATTTTTTAATGAGGCAGATGCTTTTCTGCTCTGTTATATTTATGTATTAAATCCCCCAATTTACTATCATGATAATATTTATTGGCAATTTCATAGTTCTTGTCATCATTGTCCAAAGGTAAAAAGACCAATGATAAGGACAATAGTTTTTTTTTTGCAAGCCAATTTTTACATTTTCCTCTTTCTCAGCCTTTATCTGGAAACACATGATAATATTTTACAAGAAAATAAAGACAAAAAGTAAGAAAATACTCATTCTTGTATTACAATGTTTATAATTTCTCATGGAAATTAGGCAAAGATAAATTTGTCATCCTACTGGGTTTCATTTTGAAAATAAAATTGCTATTTTTACGTTTTATCTTTATTTGTTTGGTCATAAGAGACAAGATTTGTATTTAATGATTTAATTTTTGATAAGAAAACTCATGACCATATCTGAGTACATAAGATCCTTGACCAAGGCCTAATCCCAGCATATTCCTGAGACTGAGACCCAGATAATGAGTTATTACTGACTCACAACAGCCTCATCATGAATTTGGTCTAATAAAAAATGATCACAGGTATGACAGTAATTCATTGGATTATTATTCCCTTAAATTTTAATTTTGTAGAAAATTTGGCAGGAGAGTATGGTCATGTGGTGTTAAACACTGTTCAATTTTTTTTTTAAGATTTTTTTATTTATTTATTTGACAGAAATCGCAAGTAGGTAGAGTGGCAGGCAGAGAGAAAGAGGAGGAAGCAGGCTCCCCGCTGAGCAGAGAGCCCGATGTGGGGCTCGATCCCAGGACCCTGGGATCATGACCCGAGCCGAAGGCAGAGGCTTTAACCCACTGAGCCACCCAGGCGCCCCAACACTGTTCAATTTTGACAATGACTGTCAACTTGGGTTTTTGGAAGTGTGGTACAAATGTTCGATTAAAGAGAATAAGCTTTTTTGAAAATGAAGAGGAAGATAATGTTCATAAATTTTCTGATAGCTCTCCAGAACTATATAATATTCACAGATATTCACATAGACAAAGTAACACAGCAAATGGTGGAACCGGGTTCCTTCAAGTGTCCTCTGCCAATTCCAATGAGCTCAGACAAACTCTAAAGATGAGAAAGTCTTAGATCAGCAGAAACATTTGAATTGTCATCAGCCTGCCAATAACGTGCCAGCTAAAATGTTGTTCCTTGTATCATGGCGCTTCTTGCTATTGTTGTAGATAATAACACTCTACGCAAAACAGAAAATAGTTTCTAATCCTCAATATATGTATACTCCCCTGAGTGAGTTGTGCACATTATCTAATTTATCATATAAAGTAAATATTATGCCTATAATGCAGATGAGAAAGCTAAAGCTTAGTATGGTTGAGACCTTTGCCCAAGGACTCACAGCTAGTAAATTAATACAACAAACAGATATCATAACCACATTGTCTCCTTCGGAGACATATTGTAGACCATAATCTTCAAAAATGAAACAATTTGAAAGATCTGTACCCTCTATTTATCACTTGTTTAAACTAAACCCAGCTTTGCTCCTTTTATCCATCTATGTAGGAGATAGAAAGCTGAAGGAGAGAATCCTTATTACCGAAGAGTGAAGACAATGGCCATAACTCTCCTTAGAAAGCTCTTAGTAACACTGGTTGACCCAGGCAAGGACAGTTTTTAAACTAGGGGTATTTTAAGAGTTATGTACAAGTTCCCATCACCTTTTGAAGACCAACAGATTGTTTTTTCATAATGAAAATTTGCTCTAATGAACATTCTATTAAAAGTCATATTTCCAATTTTTCAGAAATGGAAATGAAATTAATCTGGAATGTAATGTAATTGTTTTAGCAGGGGCAAAAGGAGGCTAGCGTGCATATATCATTCCTGGCCACTTTCTGCTATACTTCTTCAATGTTATTATTTACATTATTCCAGGCACCTGGGCGGCATAGTTTGTTAGGCTGACTCTTGGTTTCCATTCAGGTCATGATCTCAGGGTCCTGAGATCAAGCCCTGTGTCCAGGCCCGGGCTCAGCATGGAGTCAGAGTCTCTCCGCTTCAGATACTTTCTCCGTCTCCCTCTGTCCCTCCTGCTCATATTCTCTCTCTAAGATACATGAATAAAATCTTTAATAAAAAACAGATATTATTTACATCGTTTGCTTGGATCGATGGTTTAATGATTAATAAATGAATATATTTGGGATGTTTAAGGAATCTGAGAGGTGTCGAAGAGCTTGGGAAAGTGTGAGGTGTGGCTAAAAACGTAAGCTTTGAGGTTGGGTTGATCTTGACCTGAATTCTGACCTGGACTCCTTTTCTGTAAACAGAGGTAAAATATTTAACTCCACAATATTAAAACTGCTTAGCTGAGTGCTTAAAAATAATAACATAATAATGACATTAGGTATTATGATAGGACAATTACAAAGAACTCATTCTAATTTAGCTTTCTTCTCTTATCCTCATTTATAGCTACACTTGAGAAAGGACATATTTCAGATTGTGACTTAAATGAGAGACGGGAGAAGACTATTACTCTTTGTAAATATTTTGGCAATAGCCTCTTAACTGTCCCTGTGCTTCCATACGCTTATCCCTATGCAGTTTATTCTTAACTGAGCAGCCAAAAATATCTTTTTTTTTTTTTTTTAGATTTTATTTATTTATTTGTCAGAGAGAGAGAGGGAGAGAGAGCAAGCACAGGCAGACAGAATGGCAGGCAGAGGCAGAGGGAGAAGCAGGCTCCCCAACGAGCAAGGAGCCCGATGTGGGACTCGATCCCAGGACGCTGGGATCATGACCTGAGCCGAAGGCAGCTGCTTAACCAACTGAGCCACCCAGGCGTCCCCAAAAAGATCTTTTTAAACAGAAATCAGAGTACATAATTTTCCTGTTCAAAGCCTCTGATTATTTCCCTGTCTCACATGGAAAAAAAAGGTGAAAACTTTCCAAAGGCCTGCAAGGCTATGGTTGTATCTTCTGGTTCCTATTACTTCTCTGATCTCACCTCTTACTACTATTTTCCTTCTCTCTTTGTGTTGGTCAGGATTCTCTGGATAAACAGAGCAATAGGATATTTTATTTATTTATACACACACACACACACACTCACACACACACACACACACACACATTATATGCTATAGTTATCCCAAATATCCCAGGATATATAATCTACATAGTGGAATATATATGAATTATATATATTATCCAAGATTATCCCTGGGAAGAAGGAGGAGGAAAAAAATAGGTAGATAGGTAAATAAATTGATAGAAAGGTGATAGATAGATCGATAGATAGGCTATGAGGAATAGGCTAAAGCAATTATGGAGTCTGAGAAGTCTCATGATCTGCCATCCGGGAAAGCTGGTGGTATAATTTAAGTCTGAGTGTGAAGGCCCGAGAATGAGGTGAGTTGATGATGTAAATCTCAGCTCAAAAGCAGAAAAAGATGACATGAGATGTCCCAGTTCAAGCTGTGAAGTGGCGGAGGGGAGAGGCACGCCCCCTTCCTTTAAGCTTTTTGTTTCATTCAGAGCCTCAACAGATTGGGCGACGCCCAGTCACACTGCGGAGCACAATCTATTTTACCAAATCCACCAATTCAAATCCATCTGGGAACGCTCTCACAGACACACCCAGAAACAATGTTCAGTGTGACACCCTGTGGCTCTCCCAAATTGACACATAAAATTAACCGTCCTGCTCTGCTTCCTCTCAGTGGCCTGCTTTCTCTTCTCTGACTTGCCAGCCATACTCTCACCTCAGGGCTTTGGCAGTTACCTTCCCCTCTGCCTAGACACTTTGCCCCAGGTATTCCCATGACTCACAAATTTTGCAAATGTCACTTTCTTAATGACACCTTCTCTCATTATATTATTTACAATTATAACTTAAGGCACCGATTTCCTTTGTTCCCCGGCCATCTTGGTCCTCCAACTAAACAGTGTTTGATTTCTTTTCCATTGCATTTATCATTATAACCCCTATCACCTCTAATCTACTATACAGTTTTACTTATTTAATTTTGTTTTACTTCTATAAAAACCATCTTCTTTTTTGGGCTCAGGTCAAAACCAGGAACTCTAAGATCGTGATGAAGTAGGATGAAGATTAGAGGTCACAGGAGGTCTTTCTCAAATAACAACACATTTTTCTGAACAAATTCAAACCATTGTAGTGAGGTCATTAAAGAGACCCCATAGAGCTCCTAGCCCTTTCTGCCACATGAGGACATGGGGTTGAGACAACCATCTTTGAGGAAACCAGCACTTACCAGATACCAAATCTGTCAGCAACACAATCTTGTACTTCCAGGTCTCCAGAACTATGAGAAATAATTTTCTGTTGTAGACCACCTGGTTTATGGTATGCTTGTTGTAACAGCCCAAATGAACTAAGAAGCTTTTTTAAGATTTTATTTATTTATTTGATAGACAGAGATCACAAGGATGCAGAGAGACAGCCAGAGAGAGAGGAGAAAGCAGGCTCCACGCTGAGCAGAGAGCCCAATGTGGGGCTTGATCTCAGGAACCTGAGATCATGACCTGAGCCGAAGGCAGAGGCTTTAACCTACTGGGCCACCCAGGGGCCCTGAAACAAATTTGTTTTAAGAAGAAAGCTTACAGGGGCGCCTGGGTGGCTCAGTGGGTTAAGCTGCTGCCTTCGGCTCAGGTCATGATCTCAGGGTCCTGGGATCGAGCCCCGAATGGTGCTCTCTGCTCAGCAGGGAGCCTGCTTCCTCTTCTCTCTCTGCCTGCCTCTCTGCCTGCTTGTGATCTCTCTCTGTCAAATAAATGAATAAAAAAATCTTTAAAAAAAAAAGAAGAAGAAGAAGAAAGCTTACAGTCACTCTCCAAAAGAGGGAACAATCATACTTTTAGAGAAAGGTACCTATGGCATCCCAGACCATATGCTCCTAAAGGCTCATGCTATGCCTTTATTCATCTTCTGTATTTAAAGGGTCTAACTCGGGACACCTGGGTGGCTCAGTGGGTTAAGCCTCTGCTTTCCGCTCAGGTCATGATCTCAGGGTCCTGGGATGGAGCCCTGCATCGGGCTCTCTGCTCAGCAGGGAGTCTGCTTCCCATCTCTCTCTCTCTGCCTGCCTCTCTGCCTACTTGTGATCTCTGTCTATCAGATAAATAAATAAAATCTTAAAAAAATAAGAGTCTAACCCATTACACAGCACATAATAGTCCATTAAATTAATACATGAAATGGACAAATAAATGTTCAATAGATCCTTAAAGACTAGAGAACCACTTCTGATAATATTTTTATCCTTCAGGTCTATGTTTAGAGCATGAATGGAGGCACATACAATTCATACCCAGACAAACACATACAAATAAATGAATTAATAGTTTTTGTATTGTTACAAGGAGTTTTTTTATTCATACAGCTAAATATGAGTGTGTATGACGTTGATACAACATTTCCATATCTAGGAATAGCGTGCCTAGCATAATAACCAGCTTTGACACTCTTGCAATAAGATTAAATCATTGTCAGGGAAAGATAATGGACACAGCATGGTTCTACGAAATCTTTGCCAAATAAACTGGACAGAATCCAACTAACTGATGAAATAATACTGCCAAGGAAATGAGTGAAACCTTCCAGGAGGCACAAGTCAGACCATTGGTTAATCACAGCCTCTTAGGGGATCAAGACTCTGGCCTTGAATACAGTGACCCAAAATCTGAAAAATGTGTTAATCATTTACATCAATTATTCTTTTCTGAGAACCTCAGGCATTAGTTTAATGCATTTAAGGATTATTAGAAACTAGAAATTATTTCTATGTTTTATCAATATGGAGCCCTTCTCCCAAAAAAATAGCTGATAGTGTTATCATTATTAAAAGGAAATCAGTTTTCAGATTCCACTAAAGAATTCTTTACTCTCATTAAACTTAGCCAATATGTTCTATTGTAAAATGTCCAATATCAAATAATAGCTACAGGTATATGACTCAATAGAATGGTCACTAAATTAGGGAATGGGGGATTAGGTTTTGTTTACTTTGAAGACTACCTAGGAAAGGAGTGAGGTAGATATGATTAACCTCCAGGAGCCCAGGAGCCATAATACCAATTATGTGAGTTATGTGTAACCTTGAGCAAGTGTCCAAGCCACAGTCTGTGTCATGATGATGAAAGGCATTAGTTCTCAAAACGGCCTTTGTGAAATTTGTCCTGTCTTAATGGCCAATTTGGTTGGTTTTGTAGAATCCGATAATCTGTAATTGTTTGAAATGGACAGAAATACAGAAAGCCAAAGATTACCTATTTGTTGGCTAGTCTGTCTCTTACAACACAATGAAAAGTGACTCTGTATAACTCAGAAAGTATTTGAAGATCTTTTACCAGTTTAGAATGTTATGAAATGTGAATAATGGCAAAATAATTTTTAAGAACAATGCTCCTTCAGTTTTAGATCCTCTCCTAATGATAACCTTTGACTTTTTCTCAAGCTCTTCAAACATTACCTGGAAATCATTCTCCTTCCATTCCCAATTCACAGCCCACCACAATCAAGCTTTTACCTGCTGGTTTCCACCGAGGCTGACCCACCAAAAGTCACCTGAGGCATCCCTATTGTAAATCTAATGGTCTCCTTTCAGTTCTCATATCTAACCATTCTGGAGTGTTTAAGGCTCTTGGTCATTTTCTTCTGTTTCAAACGATAGCTTCCCTTGAGTTCCATGGCACCAAGCTTTTTTTCTTTTTTAAATTTGGGATTATTTCTTTCTTATATTCTCTTCTAGCTTCTCTTTATCTATCACCCATTGTATTTTGGCATTCCAGTTTTATTCTGGAGATTCTTTTCCTCTCTGTGTGATTTCCATTACTCCTAAGACTTCAGTTCCTTGACACAACATTTTGATGAGTTTCTAGTATACGTCACTAATGGTGTCTTTGAGCTCAAGATCTTTATCAGTCCACTGAACATCTATATTCTGATAGTACCCATATAATTAAATTAAGATGTTCAAAAATAGTTACTCTCACCCTAAATGTGTTTCTTAACTCTATTCCAAATTGTGTTTAAAAAAAGTATTACCCAGGTGCATAAACTGGAAGCATTTTTTTTTCTTTTAATGTCTATGCTTATTCACTTTTTGCATTTTGTTTTATTCCTATGATCCTAACTCATTTTAACTTCTCATATATATTTGTCAGGTCCCAAAGTCTGTGAATTCTACCTTCTTTGGAGCTTCCTTTCCAGTTCCAGTCCTGTTCCTTATTTTATGTATTTATCTTTACTTTTATAAAATTGTATTTTTTCCCCAAAGAGCCTCTGTGAGTCTGGTCTTGATTCATTTAGTCAACTCTCCACAATCTCTAATCTTTCTAGAGTGAAAAATCTGATTTTATGACACTCCTGGTCAAAACCTTACAATTGGTCTCTGTGGCATTCAAATTAGGTACAAACTCTTTATGCCAACTGGAGCTCCCAAAATTGGGTTCCTTAGCTTTTTCTGTACTTATTTTCATATCATAAGATTTCCATTTCATTAAATTTCTCAGTATTCCAATTGATATAATTTATTTATTCATTTGTTCACCATATTTTTATTTTGTATATATGTATGCATGTATTTTTATCATTATCCTGTACCAGGCCATCTTGTGGGTTGTTAGGTCCACAGAAATGATTGAAACATACATAACCCATGCCCTTTGTCATTCACTGTTTAACAAATATTTCCTGTGCCAAATAGCATGAAAAGATCCTTTGCCAGGGTTTGGGGTACAACAGGAAAAAAAGAGAAACAGCTCATGCTCTAACAGTGCTTTAGGTCTTTGGGGGAAGAAAAAAAAAATCATTTGCTTTTATAAATATAAAATGCAATAGAAATATGAAGAAAGAGTGTGTGGTACAACGAGTACATAGAAATTTGACTTAACAAAGTCAGGGACAGGTACCTAAAGGAAGAAAACAAAACAAAACATAGTGGATTAGATAGGGATTTGAAAGATAATCCAAAATGAATGACATATAGAATAGATGAAAGAGTACCCAGACAGAGAAAACAACATTTCAAAAGCCTTTTCTGGAGGGATGATGGTTGGAAGAAAGGCTTGAAAGAAGATTGATGTTGGAATGCATGAGAGTGGTGTGCAGTGGAAGGACTCAACTGCAAAATGATGCTGGGGTGGGGGGACTTAGATCATACACTAACCGAAGGACCACTTTGAGGTATATTTCCATTTGTGTGTGTGTTTGTCTCCTCCCACTGCATTTTTTTCTTTTTTTTTTAAATTTTTTAAGGATTTTATTTATTTATTTGACACAGAGAGAGAGCACAAGCAGGGGCAGCGGCAGAGGGAGAGGGAGAATGGCTCTCCACTGAGCAGGGAGTCCAATGTGGGACTCGATCCCAGGACCCTGGGATTATGACCAGAGCCGGAGGCAGACACTTAACTGACTGAGCCACCCACGTGTCCCTTTTTTCTTGTTCAATCATGGATGTACTGAACAGTTATAGCCAGTTAGGGAATGGTGGTAGTGATAGAATCAGAATGTTTTTCAAAAGATCAGGCCAGCTGCATGTAAAGAATTGATTAGAAATCCAAGAGGATGTGCACATATATGAGGTGGAAGCTATAGCATTATAACTGAAGGAATAGTGGAAGTAGGCCCCACGATGGTTGTGGTAGAAATGAAGACAACTAGACTCATTCAAAAGACAGCAATAGAATTTATGAATGAATTTATACAGGGAAATCAAAAAGAGAGAGGAATCGACAATAAATCCAAGTTTTTTGCTTATGCAGTTGGTGTAGAGGTAACATTTATAAGGTAGTAAGAACTTGTAAATCAAGCTTAAGAAAGATAAAATGGGGAGCCTCAATAATTTTATTTTGGCACATTTTGTTTGATTGACTTTAGAAAATATGAGTGGAACAATTAATCAGGCAAGGGAGTACAGGGAAAGTGTCTGAATTAGAGAAAAAAACATTTGTGCAAAATATTCTTTTAAGGGACAAGCTAATGACATGAAATATATACATGTATATCTTTCAGAGAGAGAGAGAGAGAGAAAGAGCGAATGTGCACGTGTGTGTGATTGAGAATATGCTAATAGAAAAAAAAAACCTAAAAACAAACAAAAAACTGAAAAACTATTAAAGTCATAGAATAAAGTGTTTAAAAATGTGAATAATTCTGAATGTTTCTAGGAGACCCAAATATGATATTGGCTGAAAATAATCCTTTCAACTTTATATTATGAAGTTGTGAAGTCCTTGGGAAGTGATAATGATGAAAACTAGATCAGAATGTCCTCAAAGAACTTAAAGTGTGAGTGAGCAGGGAGGAAAAAAAAAGAAATTCTATTTACAAACTGAAAAATAAATGAATGAAATGTTTCTGTAGAGGACAAGTGTGAACAATATTGTTAGGTTTGGTAATTCACTTACTAGGAAAGGAATGAAGAATTGCAAAGACAGTCCAATCTATCACAAAACATAAACTGATATTTAACAAAACAGGCTTTATGGAAAAGACATTAGTAGACATAATCATATTGATTTAGAAAATGTGAGGCATCTGGGTGGCTCAGTTGGTTAAGCATCTGCTTTTGGCTCAGGTCATGATCCCAAGGTTCTGGGATTGAGCTTTAAGTCAGGCTCCCCATAGGGAGTCTGCTTCTCCTTTTCCCTCTGCCATTCTCCTTACTTGTGTTCTCTCTCTGTGTCAAACAAATACAATCTTAAGAAAGAAAGAGAGAGAGAGAGAGAGGAAGAAAAGGAAGGAAGGAAGGAAGGAAGGAAGGAAGGAAGGAAGGAAGGAAGGAAGGAAGGAAATGTTTTGTTCATGGGGAAGGTAGAACAATTCCAAACTAATTTTCCCAAATAATATAGAGGTTTCTAATACAAAAGATAAATGTGACTAATATAGGTGGGAAAATAAATCCACAGAGTTTGTTTTAATTCTTCTGTCTCAAAAATTAAGAATAATCTAAGGAAAATATCGGAAAGGTCTAAATAAGCACTGTCTAAAGGAAATAAAATGAGAACCACTTATGTTATTTTTAAGTTTCTAAGGGCCACATGAAAGGAAGTAAAAGAAATAAGTAAAATTGATTTTATTTATTTTTTTAAAAGATTTTATTTATTTATTTGGAAGAGAGAGAGAAAACACACACAAGCAGGAAAAGCAGCAGAGGGAGAGGGAGAAGCAGGCTCCACAATGAGCAGAGAGCTGATGTGGGGCTTGATCCTAGGACCCCAGGATCATGAACTGAGCAAAAAACAGATGCTTAACCAACTGAGCCACCCAGGCACCCCATAAAATTAGTTTTAATTATATGTTTTATTTAACCCAATATATCCCTTACATTATCATTTCAGCAAGTAATCACTATGACATATGCCATTTTGTTTTCCCTGCTGTCTTCCACTGTATCTATTTTTATGGGAGTGGAGGAAAAACTAATTGACAAAGGGAAGATGAAGAATGAATTAAGAGATCTGCATGTTATCTAGAACTTTTTAATAAAGGCAGTAGAAGCTGGGGGCAAAGAAGTTGAGCCAGATGCTAAAGTTTTCATTTCATAAGTGAAGTCCCCTGGGCATTTGGTAGAGGACAAATAGAAGGATAAAGTGACATGATCTGAGCCTTGAAGGAGTAGCAGTTTTGTTTTTATATCTTAATAAGATGAAAGTTGCGAAAAATCCTGGAGGCAATGACAAAAAGTAAAAAAGACACTGACCTCTCCTCCCAATTCTGTTTTAATTGAAGCATAGGAGAATAGACTCCCCTCAAGAGGGCAACAAGAGATACGACATGGACTAAGAGCCCAGTCGCAGCAAGGGTAGAAGATGGAAGAAACTTTCTGAATAAAGATTGAGAATATGATGGGACTGTCAATCACAGAGTAAGAGTTACAAAGGGCTAAATGGAAGAGAGTGAGTGAGAGAGGGAGAGATAGAGACAGAGAGACAGAAAAGTTGCCAAATTTGTTCAGTTGAAGGGATCAACAGTAAGAGGAGAGTTTAGGGAAAGAAAAAGACAGCAAGGAAGGCTCACCTAATTGCCTTTGTCCATACTTTTTTCCTATTTTTTTATGTTCCCTGCCTTCCCTACTTGAATCTTCATTGTCATTTAAACAGACTTCTTTATTAGTCCTCCAGAACTGTCATTGCCATTATTTCTATTCACATTTCTCTCTGGATATCCAAAAGAGAGTAAGCTCAATGAGAACAAGGACTCTGTATTATTAGCTTTTATTGCCCCAGCACCTACAGAGTGTCTGGGACTTAATAAGTGCTTGCTACTTGCCCGAAGAATCAATTATCCCTTGACTATGTGCATCCGTGCATAGAATATGATCCATAGTTCCAAGCGTTGCAAGTATCCCCCGAGAGCATTGTTTTAATTCCCTCCTCTCTGAAAGGGAAGGGTTTGTCCAGAATGACCTCTACGGTTACTCTGCAGCTAGACACTTGATGACTTCTAAATGACTTCTCCTTTCTTTGGTTCAAATGTTTCACCAGTGGCTTCATTTCCACTTTTTCTATTAAGATACCTAAGCTTGTTGTAACAATTTTCAACACTGATTTCTTTTGGGGGAGCCTTCCGTGCCAAGTACCTTACCATTTACTTTTATTTTAAACTTTCTGAAGTGCAAAGTTAACTTTTATACCAACTAAGTAAAGAAAAAAAAAATAAAACTATGAGTCGACCAGCTCTAAATAATGTTTAGATGCTCTATTTCTTAAAACGCAACCACTTATTTAACATTAGATTTTAACTTATTTGAGTCAGTCCTGAAATGGCTTAGCACTGTTGTCTTTTATAAGCAATAAGGTATGACAGAATCTTAAAATACATCGTAGCTGTAATAAATTATGTGTCTAGGAAATGGATTCAAGAACATTCCAACATAAATATTCACAAAACACTTTGGAAAGCCAGTTCATTTATCCAAAGTTCTTAGATGTAACAATTACATTTTGTATTATAGGTTTATAGATAAGTATTATTTTAAACTCATTCATCTGAAGATTAAATTTGAAGAGTCACTATAAACAACCTTCTTCCCGTTCAGCAAAACTTTCTCATTTGGTGAATTTTTCTTTGCTCATTCTTTGAATCATGTTTCTGTTGACCCCTAAGTGTCTGTACTCCAAACACCATAGAAAGTATTTTGTTATGTTTGAAATACTTGTCTCATACATTTGATATAAAGTTGGTATTTTATAAAGCACTACTTGCAAACGCTTAGCACAGGTGGATACCCAAGTACTCTCTCAGCAAAACGGAATTATTAATTAATGGATAAAAGAATAAAAAGAGTTTTAAGAACATAGACTAGAACCAAAGGAGATAATAAATTCAACTTGTGTTCTAAATAACTGACTGTTGATCAGACAGAATTAATACCTTCAACACAACAGTTAGTGAGAGAAGGTTGTTTTTTGGATTTTTTTGTTTTTGTTTTTGTTTTTTTTTTTTGTTTTGTTTCACCCAAAGCAGCCTGCAGCTGCTTAAAATGTTGTTTCTTTCTTTCTTTTTTTTAAACACTTGAATTTCCCACCCTTCTCTCTTAATTTGTTCTGAGTTATAGTATTTGGAGTTAGAGCAATGTTCATACAGACTAGTGGCCCAATGGTCACAGAGCAGAACAAGGATTGCTAAAGTGTTGTCCAGGACCCCTGGGGCATATCAATGGTTTTTGAGTCCAAAAAGTTGGAAAGCTCCTGAATGGAGTAGGACCTATGTCAAAAGTCTCTTGTTTTCACTTTTTAACTTGTCTACTCAGTGCTGAAGAGGAAGGAGTACATGAATAACGTGGCCACAAATAATTTTCTTTTGTATCTTAGGTCCTTGAAATCTGCCATGCTTTCTGATTTGCACCTTTTTCCCACCCAATGGTCATTTTGCACCATTACTCATCTCTTTCCATTTGTAATTTCTTGGTATGACTTGAAATCAGAAAGAGGGACATAAAGTATTAGCAGAAACATTTTTACTAACTATTTAGTTAATAAACACTACTTACAAAACAGGAATCTCTAGACACCATGGAAGGAACAAGTATAGAAATATCAATGTCATCAATTATGTGGACACTTCTAGAAGAATAAAACTGGGGGTGCCTGGGTGGCTCAGTCAGTTAAGCAGCTGGCTCTTGACTGAAGCTCTGGTCATGATGCTGGGAGGTCCTGGGAGGTCCTGGGATTGAGCCTTGCATCTGGTTCTGTGCTCAGTGGGGAGTCTGCTGGAGCACACTTTCTCTCTCTGCCCCTTCCCTCACTGGCTCTCTCTGTGTGTCTATCTCTCTCTGAAATAAATAAATAAATATTTAGGGAAAAAAAAGAATAAAAGTGATTTAAACCTACCTTGGTTACAATGAAAATTAATACAGCCTCATTAGATTAAATAAATGCAAAAGTAAAACATAGTGAAAAGACAGATTATTTTTATACACGTAAAGAAATCTTTCTTGGAGAAGTTCTAAATGTACTTAAGAAGGGATATGATATGGAATGGAATAATTGCAAATCCAATCTGTGGGCAAGTTTTCTATCACCAAGGAGCAGCTGGAACAAGCAAATCACACGTTGTGATACAGATTATATAACATGAAAAAGCTGAGAGCAGCAAATTCAGTTGCTTTCTCATTGAATCTTATGGTAGGTGGCTTGGGGTACGCCCTGCCAAATTTTCAGTCATCATTTCAATGAGCTGTTTTCACCAAATCTTCATTTAATAGGCTTCTTAGTGTCCTAGGGTTGCAGTAACAAATTACCATAAACTTGGTTCAAAATAACAGAAATTAATATCTCCACAGTTTCAGAGGCCAGAAATTTGAAAATAAGGTGTTGCCAGGACCATATTGCCTCCAAAGGCTTTAAAGGGGAAATCTGTTCCTTGCCTCTTTTGGCTTCTGGTGTCTCTAGACATTCTTTTGGTTTGTGGCCACAGGAGTCTGTGGCCAATCTCTGCCTCTAAGGTCACACTTCATCCTCTTGTCTTCCTCTATCTTATAAGGATAGACATAATTACATTTAGGGCCTATCTGGATAATCCAGACGCTTCTTCTCAAGAGCTTAATTTAAACATATATTTTGCCATTTAAGGTAATATTTACAGTTCCATGGATTAAGATTTTGACATATCCTTTCTTGTTTTGGGAGCCACCATTTAGTCTACTGCAACAGGCATCGCAAGTTCTATCTTTAATATAACCCAATTTCAGGATATTATGGCTTTCATGAGAAGAGGGGAAATGAGATGAAAAAGTAAATAACTTGTTATATACTGTGTCTCTTCACCTGAATACTTACAAGGGTAATGGGTTTAGTTTTTCCAGTTCTATGAGTCTCCAATTTGGTTGCTCTATCTTCTGGCCCTGTATTCAGAATTTCCAAAACAAAATAGCCTGTGATCTATTTTCCAGGAAAGCCAGAACTTATCCTAAAAATTGCTTTATCCTTGAAGTTATAAAACTCACTTCTGTCAGAAAAATGGAAGGGCGAATGGGCAGCTCATATGAAAATGATGGCTTCATGTCACGTCTCGGTTTTCTTTTGGAGAGGATTCACAAGTCACCATTTTGCCCTAGGGAGAAATGTTGCCATTTTCACAGCAAAGTGTTTTTTTTTTTTTTTTTTTTTTTTTTTTTTTGTACAGCGAAATGACAGTTTTCTTCAACAGTAAAACTGAATTAAGTTCTGAGGAAAAAAATGCAGTAAAAATGTCAAACTCATAAAATATATCACATTTTGAACATCTGCACATGTTTTTGACTGACCTGACCAAGAAAGAAAATGTCCTCAAGGTACTAGTGAATCAGGGACTTGGTGGTTGAAGGACAGGTGGGGGTGAGGATGACAGAATTGGGAAGAAGCAGGGAGAGGTGATGTAAGCATAAGAGGGGGAGGATTTCATCTAGATTACAGGTAAGGGCTCAAGGTATGGAGCTATTTCTGGATGAACATAATTACACATCTTAATTGTGCAATATCATATTAAACAGTCCGAATGATCTATGCCAGTCTAGAATCAGAATGATGCAGCTCTAAACTAGAAAGGCTGATGTGTCTCAGAGGAAATGCTTCCTCCTTCCTTCCCTCCCTGCCTTTATTCGTTGGTTCCTTCCTTCCTTCCATCCCTTCTCTAATGGTTTTCCGCTGGTCTATTGTGTGAACATAAGTGATATTTTTCAGAACAAGCGTCTTCTGTTACTTTTGACTTTAAAATGTAGCCACCCTGTCCTAGTTCCCTTACCTATTTATTAATTGAATGCTGACTGAATGTTCTCTCAGAGAGGTGGCTGATCTTATTGAAAACAATAGTCACAGCCATTAAGTGTATGGAGGTGAAGGACACAATGCACAAGAGTCAGACTCAGGGCCGTTTATATTCTGTTGAAAGATTTCATCCCACAAATATGTCCCCCTTTTAATTTTATAAGAAGAGCTAAACCGTCATTGTTTCTCCTGAGCAATGGACTAAAACCAAAGAAATTCCACACCCTGCCCACCTTGCATGACGTGGGAGAAGGCAGGAATGAGATACTTCATAGCAATAACAATTTCATAACATGTGCAATTCTTTATCACTTATAAAACTGTTTTCTAATGTTTATTTTCGTCAGTACAATAGCCATAGTAATATTTGGGGCCAGAATGGTTGTAAGATGCTGTCTGCTGATGAAAAACACTGGGCTCACTGCAGACTAGGTAGATATCCGTTTGAAGGACTGTGCTTTCATCTAAGCCAGGAAGGATTTCAGAAAGCCCAGGTCTTGGCTCAATCATGTCACTTATTGTTTAACTCTATCCCCGAGCATCAGTTTTCTTCTTTGTATATAGAATGGAAGCAGCAATGTAGCCAATAGTCAAACTATGGAAAGAGCCTAGATGTCCATCAACACATGAATGGATAAAGAAGATGTAGTGTATATATACAGTGAGATACTATGCAGCCATCAAAAATGAAATCTTGCTATTTGCAATGACATGCATGGAACTAGAGAGTATTATGCTAAGCAAATTAAGTCAATCAGAGAAAGAGGATTATCACATAATCTCACTGTTATGAGGAATTTGAGAGGCAGGGCAGAGGGTTGTGGGGGAAGGGAGGGAAAAATGAAACAAGATGGGACCAGGGAGGGAGACAAGCCATAAGAGATTCTTAATCTCAGGAAACAAACTGAGGGTTGCTGGGGGAAGGTGGGGGAGGGATAGGTAGCTGGGTGATGGACATTGGGGAGGATATGTGCTATGGTGAGTGCTGTGAATTGTGTTAAGACTGATGATTCACAATCCTATACCCCTGAATCAAATAATACATTATATGTTAATTAAAAAAAATTTTTTAAAAGGAAGTAACCTGTAATTTCTGAGATTTTTTTTCCCAGCTCAGACAAGTTCAAGTTCTAACAACCATTTCAACAAGAGTGTTGCCTGCCCTCTGTGTATAGGAAAACCTTATCTTGTCCCTTTAAATTCTCTTACCCTAGTTAATGAGAGTAAACTTAGCTTTTGGTGTTGAGACTTGTTGCAATGTGACCTTAGGCCAAAATCCCTGCTTGGAATGAGAGGACTATTCTAGGGCTCTGAGTTGTCTTTATTACTTAATTCAGTTGTTCATTAGGCAGCACACTACTGTCTTACCTTCCCCTTTCTTGCTAGCCACCTTCCATTAAATGCATCATCTTGTTCTACCCTCTTAGTGGCATACCACATTATAGCCAGCCAACTGACCAGATGAATAAATTTCATTTTCAACCATGACTAATATGCAAGATATGATTGAAATAGAACTTACAGGGAACCAGAATTCTTCAAAGTTAATAACATAATTGCAACTTACAGCAAATTGAAGTCCATATGGTTTTCACATATCCTGGAGAAAATTCAGGTGTTTTTAGTTCATGAAGAGAGGAGCAGGGAGGGAGATTATATATATATATATATATATATATATATATAATCACCTTCTGCCCAGACCTCTGCTAAGGCACCTGTTCTGCGCTCTCTCTCTCTCTCTCTCTATATATATATAATATTATATATATATATATCCTCTAAAGGATCCAAGACAAATATCCTATATTATCACCTACCAGGATACTTTGAGATTGTGTGAAAGGGAACACATTCGTTCAAAGAAAGTATGCCATAAAGTACATATAATCTCAGAATGGATGTAGAGTCAGAATTTTTTTTAAAAAAGAGAAAATTATTAACTTAAATTAAAAATTCACAAGGTACTAATATTCTTTAAGGGATGATTTTTTAATTGTTTAACAAAGAGTGAGGTTGAAGGATATTAGGAAAGGAAGATAAAGTCCTTTCTTTAAAAAAATATGTTTGCTGTGTTTGTCCACTTTTACATCTATTCATTCAAACCCTTTCTCCTGTTCATTCTCATAATTCCCCCAAATGAAAAAAAAAACATTAAAAATTTTTAAAAAATCAAATAAATTTAGATGATTTTATGTGAAAAATAAATGTTGGAAGGAGGCAATAAGGTCAATTTTTATGCTCTTTTGACTGTACTGCTGTCCATAGCGTCTCTTTGACCTCCCATCCATCTTTGGTTTTTATTATATCTTGATCTATTGTTCAAGTCTTGACTTGTTTTGATGGGTAATGATAAAGTATGTTCAATTCGGGTATTTTTCAAACTATGATACCATTTTGAGGAAAGTGACAAAAGCTAGACTATTGACCATATATCACTCAAGTTTTTCTGTTGTATTTGATCCTTTATTTAGGATAACTTAATTGCAGCCTGCATCCAGATATACCAAGACTGATTAGTTGTAAACCCCAGTGAACTTTGTTATTCTCAAATAATATAATAAGAATTCTCAAATTCTCAAATAACCTGAACACCAGGTTAAGTCACTTGTCTTCTAACCGTGCTGGGTTGCAAAACCCTTCGGATTTGTCAACTTGTCTTTCCTGTCCTTTTCAACGCTCCAGAAGGCTAACTACTTTGTAGATACTTCCTCAAGCATATAGCCTATGCCCCTACCTCTTCCTCCAGTTGGTATGAGGCAGTAAAATGTCCAGGCAAGGGGTAGGAAAGTAGAGAGAGAACATTCCAGATATTTATCCTTCTCTGTGCCTCCATAGATGCTAGCTGTGCTGTCCTCCTAGAGGCAACATTGCTGAGGTGCAAGTTCTTCTTTTTTTTTTCCATTACTCTAACATTTACTGAGAATCAGAAGCACCTCTTTGTCTTTCTCTGGCCTGGACAGGCCCTGTGATGCTAACAGCTTGTTGGTTGTCTTTAGGTCAGTTACTTGTGGAATGGACTCTGAGAGGGATATTTCTGTTGAGGAGCTTTACTGGGAAGCATGCTCAGGAGAAACAGCTGCTGAGATAGAAGGAAGCAGGAATGGACAAAGAGACAAGTCATGTCTGATGCAGTGACAGCAGTCACTTCAGCTCTGAAGTTGGCTTCTCATGGTGGGCAGCCTGGGACTTTGCATTCCCTGAGGACCTGTCAGTGTCTATGGGCTTCCCAGAGAATGGGCATAAGCTTGGATGAAACAGGCTTCTGTGGTAGAGAACAATTGCTTCAGACAAGCACTTTCCATGGGGGTGTGAGGTGAGGAGTGGATTATCATCAAGGATAGAGGAGGGCAGCACACAACTGTACCCACTACACTAGTCTTCTTCAGCTCTGGTTGGGTCCTTTAACCTTGCACAAATCACTGTAAGTGATCCCTTCGTTATGTCACCTTGGTGAAACCTCTTGAGGCAGCATCTGCTTTAGTCCATATTCCTGACTGATGAAGTATTGAAAGCTAGATAGAGTAGTTAACATGTATTACTTACCTACAGCATGTACTATCTGCAGGAAGTTCAAGTTTCTTTAAAAGTTTCCTGGGCAATTTTTGATATTTCCACTTTGAAATCCTGGCTCTACCACTTACTTCCCATTTACCTTGGGATAGTGGCAGGTTATTTATAATATCTGTTCTTCAGCTTCTATCTGTGAAAATACAGACAATGATAGCACCTATCTCAGAGGAGTGCAATGAGGATTACACATAATAGTCAAGGGATTAGAAGTATATCGGGCACATAGAAACCATCAAATAAAGGTAACCTTACTATTACTTACAGTTTTTATTCAATCTCCTTAGAGTTGTTCCCATTAGACACTTTAACTGTAAGTCCTGGATTTAGTATTATACCTAATTGCTATGAAGTTAAAATTGTTGAAATCCTTCAGAAATCCATTTTCCTGGAGAGTTCGAGTGCAGTTTATTTAGACCTCTGCCTCTTTAATATAATTGAATGTCTAATTTCCCCCACCCTTAAAGTTCATGAACTGGGAAATGTTTTCCAAATATTTATTTACTTGTAGGTAATTTAAAATATTTCATTTCAGTACTTTTGGCTTTAAATAGAAACTTCTGAACATTTAAAAATATCCATTAGGACCTAAAATAATGTGTTGTACTTGTTTATTGTGTGATAGTGGTTGACATTTTTAAAGTTATTTTTCACCTTACTGATTTGGGTATTGCCTTACTATGTTGTTGTGTTTATTGTTTTCTGCTAATTTAAGCCATTTCTTTAATACTTTATCCAACCAGTACGTAATAGGCTAAGATAGCACACTGATACTAGTGTCTGCTCAAGGCTTATACTTAACAAATTTGATTTGGACTTTTTCCATGTATACATTTGAAGCAAACTTAGCAAAAGTAAAGTCACTTGTTTTTATCCATGTTTTCTGCTTTTGGCAAGAAAAGTAACATTCTCCTTCTGATTGTAGCAAATGTGAAAATTATGTTTACATGAATCTAGAAATTTGGACCACAAAGGGAACATAATTTTTGATTTGAAAAAATCCAAATGAATCTATTTCTGCTTTTCACTTATCATTCAATGGATTTGAACCTCTCAAAGGTGGCAACTCATTTTTGAAGGTGTCAGTCCTGCTTTATTATTGAAGGCATCTTGATTATTTTATCTTTACTACACTTTCAAAAAATGTAAATTGGAGGTTAATATTTTACTGTATTAACTTAACTGTTGGTAAATGGAAAAAAAAATCCAATCATGACATTTCTCTGGCTATCAAATTTTCTGAAGAGAAAAGGTATTTTTCATGGACGTGCCAAATAGCTCTCATTAAGCTTAATGGTGACTAAGAACATTATGCTTAGACACTGGAAAGATAATACAAGGACATTAGGATCAGAATGGATTTTAGGCCTATTATAAACAACTCCGTGCAAAAGAGTTATATATAACACATAAAACCGACTTAAAGACTTTGGAGTAGGTCATAAAGCATTCACAAATGATGTCAGATATATATATGCAGTTTGAACACCATAAATGCTCAGATCAACAACCTAGTGGCAAAAACTTTGGGAAAGAAAATTAAGCTCTAACTTTATGTGTGGCTTTTTGTAACCACAGAGGTACAGATTTTATTTTCATCATATATACACCTTATGAATTATTTATTATTCTAATAAAATAACATCATTTTACAATTAAAAAATCAGAGACAATTTCATAGGATTAAGATGTTGCTCTTTAGATTGCATTTGGTTTTCATGAGCATTCTGATTTAGATTTGAATATTAGCTAGCCAACTGGGGCCTGACAAATACGGAAATATATTTAGTTCATCATTTCATGTGGAGTTGATTCAAATTTTGGCTTCTGTGTAAGTATACATATGAATTAGAACCTCTAACTGGAAGACCAATAAGTGTGGCAAAGTGAAAAATAAAAGTACTGTTGATTTACACCTGTTAGGGAAACTACAAACACACACACACACACAATTTGTTAACCTAAAAAAAAAGGACAGCCAGAAGTCTCCATGCCATCCTATTGTTCTAGATAGCTAAGATTCAGATCCTCCTGAAGAGTTTCCCATAGTGTGCCTGGAGTTACGTGGTCATATCCCTGCTGGTGATCCAAGTTTATATAAAATCGGGCTTCTGTTTTTTCTAGTAATGCTCTCTTTTACTCATTATGTTTGCATCCTTTGGAAAATATCTTTTCAATAAATTTCTTTATTCTTCCCTTTTGTTGTCTATGTCTTCAGATGTAAGATATATAAAATGACAATTTAAAATCCAAGCTATTGTTATGAGTGACCAGTGTGTCATTTGTTCAAATGAGATAACTAGTATAGATCAATGATATATATTTGCAAACAGGAAGTCATAAAAATGAATATACTATGTATATTTTCAGTACTACTAAGTATTTTCATATTAATGAAAGAATAGTAAATCCATCAAGGGTTGTCTCTCTGACCTCAACCTGTCTGGGAGTCCTGACCTCACACCATTGATCTAGGCTATGGAAGCGGGTGGCAGTTGGGAAGAAAAGACTGATTTATTTAAACATTCAAATCCATTCAGTGAAACAAATGCTAGAAGAATTACAATTAAGGGCATTTTATTTAATTATTATTTGCTACATGTCTTCAGAATACTTAGCACAAAAGCAGGTGCATCCACACTGTAAACGTCTTTCTTAATACAAAAATAAATACTCAGTGATATGTGCTTTAAATGCATATGAGCCTGGATCTAGTTTTCATTATATTTCTTATGAAAATTACAAAATTTCAATAGATGTTTATAACAATATTTCTAGTAAATTTACCATCCAAATGCAGATCTTTATAATTCAGGATTCATGCATTTACTCTGGAATCATTTGTTTTGATTTGCCTGATTCCACAGCTTACACAAGTATCTCCTCCATTTCTGAATTTCCACTGAATGAAAGGCAATTGAACCCATGGATATTCTCATTTGTGGGATTGTATCTGGTGAGCAGGAATTGGAATACTACCGTGTTACAAGCCAAATCTGCTCCACTACTTGTTTTTTGCAAATGAATTATATTGGAACAGAGTCATACCCATTGACTTTCATTTTGTCTATGTTCCTTCGCACTGCCGTGGCAGTGATGAGTAGTTACAACAGAAGACATATAACCCTCAGCAACAAAACTATTTTGATCTGGCCCCTAGTTAGAGGACTATTCCTTTCATCAGGAGAAGGCAAATTTTAATCGATCAACATCTGAAGGCAAAAAAAGGCACACACACACGCACACTCACACACACACACACACACACACACACTCACACACATATCCATACACACACATTTAATGTCTGATCCTGGCATGCTGAATTTGCAGGATCCATAATATTTCTGAAAACAAACAAACAAACAAACAAACAGAAAGAGTGGTACAGCAT
Organism: Lutra lutra; assembly: GCF_902655055.1. NCBI lineage: Eukaryota > Metazoa > Chordata > Mammalia > Carnivora > Mustelidae > Lutra > Lutra lutra. The sequence continues at coordinate 130,680,841 of NC_062281.1, read as the reverse complement.
AGAAAGATCTCAAGGACAGATGTGATTTAGAAAATGAGAAGTCTACCCATCTTAAAGATACTCAAAAGGGAGTGTTGTTTTTAAGGTCTCAGTGAAATGTTCTGCATAAATATGGACACTTGGAATTTTTGCTTTGACTTTTTATCTTGCTTTTTGTTAATTCATTAAATTCATTTTTATTATCCATTTTCACTTCCATGTAAACTTTATTTCCCACTAAATGAACACTGGCATATATCTTCACTTGCTGATTTTTTTTTTTTTTAATTCACAAAACTGTTCTCCTACTTGCCCATATATATTTGTAAAAGCAAGACTTTGCAGCTTTGCATCATTTAATAAAATAGATACAGTTTCTGGCTGTAAATCTCCTTGTCATCTCAAAGAACGGGACAGCAGGTACCTTAGGGCAAACAGAACCCAGTAGTAGTACAAAATGGTTCGTATGATGTGGCAGAGGATGGCTATGCCCAGTACCTGCTAAACATCTGCTTCAATGAGAATGACTGTTAATCTTTTATGTCCTCTCTCCCCTACTTATTCTCTATCCTTTAGGACAGTGGTAATCTATGGGGACTCAAATTTCTGAGTTTTCACAGAGCAGCAAATTACTTTGTACACATCTTATAGGCAGGTGGTCCATCAATATTGACTGAGTATATACAGCACACAGAATACAATTCTAGAAGCTCTAGAGTGCTTAAAAAAATTCTGAATTTATAGCTCCTGCCCTGGAGGAGATTACAATCTAAATGTGCTTTAGAAAAAAAAAGAAAAAGCCCATTTTAAGAGTAGGAGAAAGTTGGATAACTTTGTTTTGTAAAAGTTGTGTAATTGGTTTACAGGTACTCACGCTTTATTAGTCCAGAAATCAATAATTAATGAGAAACTCAATTTGGGGAAAACAAACAAACAAACAAACAAATTGTTAACAAGAAAGAGCTTATGTCATTAAGAAGTAGAGCTTTTATTTCCTGTCATTGTAAATCTGGAATTCCATAAATTGATAAAGGCAACAATAACAGATTTAAGCCTTCTTGGAAATCACTGTTAAACTTTCGCAGGGAGTGATGAAAGAATTGGGGCATTCATGCCTTGTGTCTCTGGTCCAGAATAAAGCTTGAATTGTTACTAATGCTAGTGTGCTATATTAAGTGTAATTGAAGTACAGAAGGCAGAGATGTTGGAAAGAGTCTCTTAAAATAATCTATAGTTCCTCCTAGGCTTTTCTAAATTGAAAACAACATGGTTACCATTACATATTTGCCACGAGTATTAAGGTTTTATCTCTCAGAAAATGAGATAACGGTTTGATGCTCATAAATCATGAGGCATCTGCTTTAAAAAGAAATTATGATGTCTTGGTGAGGGAGCTTAAAGGTACCAAGCATTCCATCTGGAATTACAGACTGGCTGTGGCTTATACATTATCATGGCATTCCAGTTCCATATCTGAACATGGCTAATGCCATCCCTCACAGTGTGTTTGTTACCTTCCTGAGAGAGACCTCTGTTTGGCTGTTTCCACTGTAAGCCACTCAACACACAGACTATCACTGTTGGTGTTGCCTTCACCTTTCCAACTGGACACTGGGAACAGGACTTAGCTCCGCCTGCTGATCCCCACAGGCCACATATGGTGTGTGGAAAACAAGGACCATTGAAATATTCCGCCCTGAATAAGAGTTTAAGTTTTAGTTTTCCCAAACATAGCTCTTCATTGTCTCTCTTGCTTTACTTTTGACCATTCTGGCCTTTTCAAACTTGAACCTGGCACCGCGTCACAGAGCCCCTCAACCCCAGAAAACATGTGTGGCTTGGCATGGGGTCATCTTGAGATCTCTTCTCCACTCGAGATAAAGACACTTCCCACTCCCACTGGTGGCAGGAAAATGAAGGAGCTCAGAGAATATTTTCTATAACTAACTGAATAAGAATGCACCATCAATTATAGTCTGGTGACTTAGTTGAAACTTTAATTGCTTTAACACTCGGGTTCACATGCATATTATGATTGTTTAGTATCACCGGAGGATGTAATTATTAAAGTTACGCTGAAGAGCTGGCTTTATGGGCATGTGGCCTGTGCAGCCCACCAAGGCCTCATACTCAGATGGGGTCTATGCTTAGCTCAGTGTCCTTCAACTTCGTTCTCAAATCCTTAGCAACTTTATCTTTGACCCTGTGTTTTGTTAGTGAAACCTGAAGGGACAAGAGACTTATGCAAATGGGAGTTCACCATTCCTAGCCTCTCCACTGTTTACAGCATTCACAATGCCCCTCAAACCCAGAATACTGGTGAACCCTCAGTCCATGGGAGAACAGACAGACTCAAAGCCAGTATAAGGTAAGGTTACACGCATGACTTAGAAAGCAGGGACACAGAGCCTTGAGAGGTCACACTTTCTATTCAAACTAAAATATGCTTAAAACACAAGAAGAGAATTGTGGCCTAAAAAAATACAAATGTTAAAACATCCTATCATACAGTCTCTGGCTCACATTACTTCATCTGTTACCCAACCACTTGCACTGAAAATGATGACAAGAAGAGAAAAGGAATAACAGGAAAACTCATAGTTCCTTTTCCTTTCAGGCTTTCCTTACTCAGTCCACAGCAGGTAGAAAATACTGGTAGGATGTGCACGTATCTGCCAGTGAAATAAGGTTGGGTTAATGTTATGCAGTGTTTCCACTATTCTGGTAGTAAAAAAATACACAGGTGTGCACAAACTCTAAAATAGAAATTATGAAATTTTGGTGATGTAATGAAAATCAACTGCTCTTTTTTTTTTTTTTTTTAAGATTTATTTATCTGAGAGAGAGAGAGAACGAGTGGGGGAAGGAACAGAGGGAGAAAGAGAAGCGACTCCCCACTGATCAGGGAACCCTATGTGGGACTTGATCTCAGGATTCCAGATCATGACCTGAGCTGAAGGCAAAGGCTTAATGTACTGAGCCACTCAGGCGCTCCAGAAATCAACTGCTCTTATACTTGCATTTAAAACTGGGATTGTGTAGTATAATGAAGAAAGGGACAATACAGGCTAATAAATTAAAATTTTTACTTTCTCTACTTAGAATGACTTTAAATAATAATAAAAAAAAATTACCCTGGTAAGTTGAGAGAAGGAATTTTCAAGAAAATAGACAGCTTTGTATTTCTGAACCACGAACAGCACATTTCCAGCTTTTTGAAGAAGGGCTCGACATTTTCATCTAGCAGTAGGCTCCACAAATTATGTAGCTGACACTGTTAAACACCTATTCAAAAACTCAAGATAAAAACAAAATAAGAAAAAAAAATCAAATGATCCTTGTTCACTTTCCCATATATATCCTCTTGGGATTTTTCCTTATACACCTACAGTTTCACTTCTATTTCTTACCCTCCTTCTTCCTTTAATAGAATTACATATTGCAAAAATAGCATTATTCTCTCCACCTAGAGGGTTCTCCCACTGCCTGAATAGTTTCCTCCCTCACTTCCTCCAGGTGGTCATATAAATATCACCTTCACAAAGACCCTGCCCAACAGCCCTATTTCACCATCCCCCTGACACCACCAAAACCACAGCATTTATACAACTTGAATAACCATCTGACACAGTACCTCACTTTGCTTAATTATTATTTTACTCGTTGTCACCCTGTCTTTGTCAGTCAGGCTGCTATAGCAGAACACTGTGGGCTAAGTAGCTTATAACAGCAGAGTTGATTCTCCCAGTTCTGGCAGCTGGAGTCCGGATCAAGATAGATTAGGGGTCTGGTGAGGATCGGCTTATTGCTTCATAGATGGTTGTCTTTTCTTCGTGTCCTCACAGGGTGGAAAAGGCAGGAGAGCTCTTTGGGGTCTTTTTTTCCAAAAGCAAGAATCCCATTCATGAGGACTCTACCTTAAATGACATAATCACCTACCAAAGTTTCTAACCCAGATACGGTCACACTGGGGATTACTTTCCACCTTATGAATTTGGATGTGGAAGGGGACACAAACATTGTCTGCTGCATTTCCCTGATTAAAATGCTAGCTCCATGTAAGCTCTACGATGGCAGTTTTACCATAATTTGATCCATTCATTGCCATAACTAGTTGGTCTAGAACAGAGTACCCAATAAAAGTTTATTGAACAAGACAAACTATGGAAAGAGCCTAGATGTCCATCAACAGGTGAATGGATAAAGAAGATCCCTATGCAGCTATCAAAAATGAAGTCTTGCCATTTGCAACAACATGATAGAACTAGAGGGTATTATGCTAAGTGAAATAAGCCAGTCAGAGAAAGACAATTATCATATGATCTCACCAATATGAGAAATTTGAGAAGAAAGGCAGAGGATCACGGGGGAAGAGAGGAAAAAGATGAAACAAGACAAAACAAAGGGGGACAAATCATAAGAGACTGTTGCTGGAAACAAACTGAGGGTTGCTGGAGTGGAGGAGGGTGAGAGGGTTGTGGTGGGTGGGTGATGGACAGTGGGAAGGGTATGTGCTATGGTGAGCGCTGTAAATTGTGTAAGACTGATGAATCACAGACCTGCCCCTGAAACAAATAATACATTATATGTTAATTTAAAAAAGTGTATTGAACATATGCATTAATACTGTACATTCATTTAGTTAATGATAATGCCTGTTATACAGCAACAAGCATGAGAGAACCCCAGATAGATTCTTTTGCTTAATCCTTATACTGACCCTCTGACTATTAGTATTTTACAGTTCAGTGTAATGACGGGAAGTGTTACAATCTCTAAGTGTGCTCTCAGATTACTGTATTGGTATCCCTTGGAAAATTCAAAATTTTGAGTCAAATCCCAGACATTCTGAATTAGAGACTTTGGGGGTGGGAAGCAGCGACCTCTGTTTTCAGTAGGTCTCTAGGTGATTCTGATGCATACCGAAGCTTTGAGAACCACCAGGACAGGTTACTGGCCAAGGGGTACAGCTAATAATTTGTGGAGCTGAGATGTGAATACTTGACCTAACAGCAAGTCCTCTGAGGTGCACAGGCCTCTGAGGAGCATGTGCCTTTTCACATCATCCACTCCACGTCTGAGCACCACTCTGCCTTCAAAACAACAGCCTGAGTACTGAGAGACAGCAACGCCCCACTGTCCTCTCTGATGCTCACATCACAGGCAACTTGTACTTATTAACAGGGAAATCTCCTTTGACCTGGAGTGCATCACTGACCCTTCTATAGTGCACATTTCCTGGAATCTTGTTTCTAGAGCGGTGATAGGCGTTCTTCAATTTCACTATAATGTGTTGATGTCTTTATTTAAAAGCAGATTTCTTCCTCTGCCTTCGGCTCAGGTCATGATCTCAGGGTCCTGGGATTGAGCCCCACATCAGGCTCTCTGCTCAGCAGGGAGCCTGCCTCCTCCTCTCTCTGCCTGCCTCTCTGCCTACTTGTGATCTCTGTCTGTCAAATAAATAAATAAAATCTTTAAAAAAAAATAAAAGCAGATTGCTTAGCAGTAGCATGGAAGAGAATGTCAGACTTGAAGATATGCTATTAAAAACTGCTTTGGAAGATCCTAGTTATCTTTGCTTTCTTTACAAGGTATGAGAGTTTCCATGCTACACTCAGGAACATTGTTTCATTCCCATTATTTGCGTCTAAAACCTACATGATCTTAAAACAAAGTTCATGTGATCACAACATTTAGACATGTCAATTTGCAAAGCAGAGAGTGATTTATCCTTCTCAGATTGGTTGCTGCTCTTCACAGAGCCAAACGAACAACTAAATAAAAGCTAAAATTCCCAAAGCCAGAGTGAATTTAATTTATTTGTCTTTTGTGATAAATTTGATGTTTCAGTCACTTGACTACTATTGGGTAATTATACCAGGTATTGAGGATATCTCAATTTAGTGAATAAAAAGCATTTATTCATATTTTAAAATATATTTGGCTATCATTAGTTCAATGTAACCATTGCATATAAAATACTCATATATTCTTTTTGAATTACTAATTAAATATTTGACAATACAAAATCTGACAATATTGCTTGGTATTTAGAAAATAAAAAGTTTTGAATTTTAGAGTATTTCATTCTTAACGTTTTCGCACACGCATCTTGATTATGTTACTATAGTTATACTATGGTAACAAATCACTAACTCATAACTAGTAAGGAGCTTCTTTCATGTATAATAGTTAATAATGGCAATCTCTGTAGTTATTAATATACATATACTCTTATTTGTGCTTTTGATAGCAATGTGTAATATACCCTCACACACATTTATGTGTGTATGTATATGTGTATATGCATAGAAAATCATATGGAAAATTATATATCAAACCTCATAGATCAAGAATGGCAAAGTTCCTTTAAAAGTGTTTGAGGGGCACCTGGGTGGCTCACTGGGCTGAATGGCTGACTCTTGATTTCAGCTCAGATCATTATCTCAGGGTCTTGAGATCAAGTCCCACATAGGACTCCATGCTCAGTGCGAAGTTTGCTTGAGGATTCTCTCTTCGTCTCTTTCTGCCTCTCTTGCCACTCACATGGTCTCTCTCTCTGCCTAATAAATAAATAAATCTTAAAAAAAGAGAAGAGTTTAAAAAACAACAATTTATATAATCTCTCAGGATGCAAACAAATTTGCTACATTACAGACAGAAACAGTCAATATATAATAAGTCAGTAAAAACTTAAAATTAAGCATTATCTCTCTTAACATACAGAAATAATTTATTTTCTAAGCGACAAAAATCTACAAATTTACATCAACTTCTCAGACTTCAGGCCTTAACAAATACTAAATTGCAAATCAGACAAAAACATATTCTAGAGCAAATTAGACTCTTTTTGTGGAAGGCCTAATAGTAAATATTTAAGTTTTATAAGCCACATATAATCTCCTTGCATATTCCCTTTACTTTGTCTTTTATAACACTTTAAAAGTGTAAAAATTCTCTTCAACTTAGTGGTCATAAAAAAATAAGTCATGGGCTGAATTTGGCCATTGTACTATAATTTGCCAACCCCTGTTTTATAGAATTAATGATCCTTGAGTATGCTAATTAGACAATGCCCAATGTGACATTGTAAGGACGCTTAACCATCCTATTCCCTTATTTTTATATTTTAGATATTTTTTCTTAACAATTATTATTATTATAAATAATCTCCACATATTTTTACAAAAACTCTTAGTATCATTTTCTGCTATTGTTGTTGGCCTAAATAATTTACATAGACATAGCAAAAAAGCTAACTAGCTGTACAAGCTTCCTTGTAGTATGATTAACAAATCCAGACATATACAACATTAAGCAATTATTAAAGCAGATAATTAATTTTCATTTGGAATTATATAAATAAGCTAGGATTGTATTGTCAGTATTCTCTATTTTTCCCAGTAGTTTCCTTTTAATCACTCTTTTATTTATTTATTTATTATTTTCTGAAATCAATCCCTAAAATTCATCTCCGAAGATTTATTTGTGGTAACTATAATTAAGGGTACATTCCTCACTTCTTAAGGTCTTGGATTCTAACCTGCTAGAAAGTAACCTTCTTTATAGTTGTAAGTCCTGGAACCTATATAAACCATAGAACAATTGTCAGACCTGTTTCCTGGGAGGGCTCTGTAGGCACTAATTCCATATATGAAGTATAATATTCATCCTTAATTTGGGCATTATCATAGGTGATCAAATAAAATTTGACACTCCAGTTATGACTTTGATTACACAATCAATTTGTGCAATTATATTCTTGTAAACAGGATGACGATTCCTATTAAACCTATGAAAATAAGGGCATTGCCACTTAAAATAAAGAACTAGTGTCAAATAACAAAAGGGGGGAAAAAGAAAGTAAAGAACTAGTGAAAGTGTTGTTTCTGAATTCTGAGGGTCAGGAAAAAATGTATTATTAAACAATATTTCATTTCAGTTTGTTAAAGCATAATCTATTGAATTAAGGGTTAGAAATGGATCAAGAGTAAAAGTTTTCTTCTCTACAAAATAGAACATGAGCTTGTAGCAGCAACACCATCATATATTCAATAAAGAGTAACCACAATTAGATTTCCTTCAGCGTCTCATTGTCTTCTTCATTAAATCTTTTTCCACTGGATTTTGAGCCAGCAGGCTGCCCTCCTGAGTCACCTATTTCTTAACTAAAAAGAGAAAGAAAATCCTGACTCAGTTCTCAGTATAGTCTGACAGTTTTCTAAGCAATGACAACTCAGAAACCCCTATATATGAATCTTTTCTTTGATGTAATAATAGTTAAGAACCTGGTAAAACTATTGTTGTTTTCCCAGAAAGGCTTTCAGACTGTCCTTCATTGTCGAAAACACAACAAAATCTGTAGTTTGTGGCAGAGCCTTCAGGCAAGCATGAGGGGGAAAGTAGAAATAATCTGTTGATGATAAACTGAACAGAGGTTGTTATCTCATTACAGCAAGCAACAGTATAAGAATAGACAAGATTGTTTTGGAATGAAATAAATAACTATTCTAAGAAACTGATCAATGTTTCCCTTGAGGGTAAGAACATAGTATGGACAATGAAGGCATTGATACATTTCCAGGGAAATCAATACATCTTGTAAAGGATATCATCTTTAAAACGTATTATATTGGTAACTTTTACTTATACAGAATTAACCTAAGAGAGGCTAAGCTTCCCATTTTATTGGACACCTCTTCCCTTGTAGATCATACGCTTCTGTTGAGCTAATTAATAAGAAAGAAGCACCAGAACAAATCTAATTATTTCTAGTATCCTCCTTTTCTGAGGTGAAAGAAAAAAAATTATTATGATTGTTGCAAACAGCCATTTGGGAAATATCAAAGATATATTTGGATATAAAAGATATCTTGAAAATTATATTTTTTTCTGAATTTAGGCTATGATCTTGAGGTGGCAAAATCAAATGAATTATCAAGGAAGTTATGAATATTTGATTAAGATAAGACCACAGATGCCTGAGAAAAACAATTCCCCTTAATCACCTACTAGTCAAAAGGATAATATAATACTTAAAAATATATACATAAAAGAAGGTAATGCAAATTTTAAAAGTATAGCTCTTTCTGAATCAAGGAATACTTATTGTATGCTCTATTTTATTTTTTATTTATTTTATTTTATTTTATTTTTTAAAATTTCATTTTATTTATTTTAGAGAGACGGAGAAAGTGTGCATGCAGAGAAGGGCAGAGAGGGAGGGAGGAGGAGAGAGAATCTGAAACAGACTCTGCACTGAGCATGGAATCCAATGAAGGACTTGATCCCATGACCATGAGATCATGACCTGAGCTGAAACCAGGAGTTGGGTGCTTAACTGACTGAGCCACCCAAGCACCTCACATGGTTTGCTTTTAAAAATAATTAATGATAAAACCAAGTTGGTATAAACCACAGGAAACTTATACCAAGTTGGTATAAACCACAGGCTCCCATCAGAGATCACCAAATGGTTAGACCACAAAATTCTATTCTCAACCATTGCTATTTCCTGTGGGGAATGACTTTTTTAGCATGAACCAACCATCAGAAGACCTGAACTTTGTCAAGAACCCAAAGCAAAAATAAAGCCAGAGAGAGAAAGAGAGAGAGAGAAATTCAGTGAAGGTAAAATAGTGCATCTTGGGAGTTAATCCAAAGTCCAAAGGGAAATAAAAATGCACTGGATAACCTTTTTAGAAATTAAGCTTAATTTGCTTCAACATTTTGATGGAAGCTTGAAGATTGTCAAGGTGTCGTTTTCCTGTCAAAATCATGTTTCAAACAAATATATAGAGTGAGCACATATCAGAGATGTATTTGACTCCCTAATGAAGGACCCAGCAGGGTAGTAAGGTTGATTGAGAAGATCTGAGACACACAGATTCTTATAGTTAGTTGGGAAGGGCATGGTGAAATAAATTTGCTAAGCTAGAAAAAGAATTCTGTAATGTCCTATGGGTCATTAAAATCGCAAATTTTGTGGTTATCTTTTATATTGGACAGGAATCACTTGCTTCTCTACTAGACAACAATATACAAGTTAATACTAACCTTAATAAATTCTGGGTATAAATCAGTAGAAATAGCAAGTCAAACAAAAAGGTGGACTGTCCTAGAGAATTGATACTGGGTGAGCCTGTTATACAGAGCTCCAGTATGATATTAAAGACACGAAGCTATTTTCTGCCTTGTTTCCATGTTTGGATTATTTTTCTTAACAGATCTTTGGGATTTACTGTACAAACAGATTTGGGAGATTTTCCTTAATTGAAATGAGATAAATAAATCAAATTTGGGCTCTTTCTGTAAGAATAAGAGAATAAATAAGTCTTAGAGCCTTGGATATTGATAAAAGGATTATGCTGCAGTATAACCATTTATTATTCATTATTTATAGTGTTTTATACTTTTATTTGAGCCCTTCATTTTTCTTTCAGTGTTACACATATTGCTTCACAGTCAATTGTCAATTTAGGTGTTACTCCCTGACAATGAAAATGATATTTAAAATGACAGTCATATTAAGAAAAGCTTAATTTAATATATGTCTTCAATTTAGTTTTTGAAAATAAACATGACAACTCAGAACAGAATATGTTTATCAACATTATAAACTTGTTTTTGTATAATATCCACATAAGTACTTGTTCTTTGTGTCTTAATTGTGATATGTAACTTTTCAAGAATAATTTTATCATTATAAGGTGAACAACAATAATAAAATCTTTTAGGGTATGTTTTTTCTGAACAGAACAGATGTGAGAATTCTGACAGGGTTTAAGCAAAAGGGCTCCTCACCTTCTTTCACATTCATTTCTAAAAGCAGGCTTAAGAGGAGAATTGACTGGAAGGGGAGCTGAAATTCGAACAGAGCATGCGCTCTTGATATGCCCAGTTTCTGAGTCTCTCGGACGTATTTTTGTTTCATCTGCAGGTGGTTTTCAGGCATATGTCCAAATTTTAAGTGCTCTGAATCATATATTCCAAGAGGGAATAAATGTTGTATCTGTTATTTATATCTAGTAGATGTGCTACCATGTGTTTCTAATAATGCACATATATCTTTACATCTGGAGAATTAGTCCATGTAAAAATCATCAGATTTAAAATTTTCTTAACCTGAAAACATTTGACCATGATCTAATCATCCAATCATCCAAGACTTGAAGTAAGAAATTTATTAATCCCATTTTGTTGATAAACCAAAGCTTGTAGTGATTAAAGAACTTGTCCAATATCACTAAGTTTGTGAGTTGCATAAAGATTTGACTGGGATCTTGCCCCTCTCTTACTATTTCCAGTGCTGTTACACTGCCCTAACCTAACACTTGCACCACTGTAAAATCTTCTTGGAAGCTCTCTCTGTTTCTCGTATTCCTCACTGTATTCCTTTCACCAATATCCTAGGTAACAGTTGAAGAGTTATGAGGGTTTTTTTGTTTGTTTGTTTTATTTTGTTTTTGTTTTTTAGTTCTAACAGTATCAAAATATAATTCAAACACTTTATGGCCTACAAGACAATACTTAATTTGGCTGCTGCTTATCTAATGGTTCCATCCACCCTCACCCCCACCCCCATCCTCTTTTTTTTTTTTTTTTTAAGATTTTATTTATTTATTTGACAGAGAGAGAGATCACAAGTAGGCAGAGAGGCAGGCGGAAGCAGGCTCCCTGCTGAGCAGAGAGCCCCATGCGGGGTTGGATCCCAGGACCCTGAGATCATGATCTGAGCCGAAGCAGAGGCTTTAACCCACTGAGCCACCCAGGTGCCCCCTTACAGCCCTTCTTTAACTTCATATCTGCCTTTGGCTTCTGAACTTGCTGGTTCCTTATGACATTGCCTCTCCCCACATCTCTACAAGGCAGGCTTTTTCTCATTTCTCACTGCCTCCTTAAATGGCTTTCTTGACCACACTCTCTACCATAACCCTCAACCCTCAACAATCTTCATCCAATTGGTTTAGTTTAGTTTCTTCAAAACAGGACATTACTCCTTAATTCAACAAAATTTATTAAGTACCTGTAGTGCCTAGGACTCTTCTAAACATTGGGGATATAGCAGTAAATAAAACAGACAAAACACCATGGCTGCATAAAATGTACATTCTAGTTGGCAGACTTAGGTAATAAAGATAAGTAAACTCAATGATACATTAGTGGTGAGGAAAAAATAATAATAATAAAGCAAGAAACCAGAGGGTGTTAGGCAATGGTAACAGTGTTGCAACTTTAAATAGATGTTCAGGAAGAGCCTCCTGGAGAAGATGGGATTTGAACCAAAGCCTGAAGAAAATTCCAGGTGTGTGTTTTGACATTCCTCAAATATATATACTAGTACTAGTCTTTCCACTACATTGGGCTTGAGTTCCATGAAATCAGGGACCTTATCTGGTGTTTTATCCTTAGAGCCTAGTGTAGTGCCTGCCACATTAGATACACTGTAATACCTAGTCATTTTCTTCTGTTTGCTTCCACTGCGTTTTTCAGTGATGATATATTTTTGGATTGTGTTTTTAACACATAGCATATTGGATTATTGTCATCAAGAAAATGACGCCTATAAATCTTTAAAAAAAAAAAAAAGAAAATGACGCCTAAATCCTTTTCCTGGTCTAACTGACATCTTACACATGCATTCTTATTATACTTCAGTACTCATATGATCTTATGCTTGAATGTGTTCAAATTTCTCTGCCACTTTTTTAACCAGCTGTACAGCCTCATAAAGTCTTCATCCTTTATAGCCATTAACTTGGTATTTTGCTGTCTTCCCAGAAGTTTGGTGTTATTTTCAAAATTGTGAATCTTATGTATTTCTTTTCTGTGCCATTTATTTAAATATTAGATGTGACTAGTCACAAAGAAATGTATCCATCCTGAGGCACATATATTCCCACCCATATTACTCTTTATCTCTAGTTCCCACACTTCAACTGTGAAAATCTAGTACCTCTAGACTCTTGGTTTCTTATTTTTTTCTATTGTTCTTCGTATGGAACTTTGACAGAAGCTATGTGATTTAGTCTATTTCTGTCCCTTTCACTCTCTGGTCCTTACCAGATATTCTTAAAATCAACAGTATCTCCCATACCCTCTTATTTATGTCCTTCTAGTCTTCTCTCTTGCCTTTTTTAGCCTTCATTTTTGTTATCCTTATACCATTAAGAACTATAGATCCAACTATACTGAAATTCCAATTACATAAAAATGAAGATGTTGCAGGGTAGAAGTATTTCTGCATTTATATGGTAAGCCCTTTAATCCTTAATTTGATTATAGAGAAACCTGAACATCATGAAGAATGCAGTGAGTTAGAAATAAATTTGTTTGGATTTCTTCTTCCTCCTCTTTTCTAATCTTTGTGAGGGCATCTAATAATTTCCTTTTTTGCTTCATAACGAGAGGAATAGCCTAAATGAGGAAGCTATTTGCATTTGCTGGAACTAAATATGCCTTAATCACCCCCCCCCAAAAAGTCAGACATTCAATTCATAATATTTACCCAAACCTGGCAAGAAGACAGATTTCTCCTTTTCATGCTGGGTGAGGAACTGCTTTGCCTCCAGAGATCTGGTGGAGATCCATCAAGGAGCTGGCAGTAAGTGTGTTATGCTGGGTGTCTCTAAGCTACCTGAGGTGCCAGAGGTCTGGATCATTCTCTCAGCCTTGTGCACACATTTTATAGATGCTGGCTCACATGCTTCCTGGAGTTCTCAGGAGCCTTTGAAATTCAGAAGCTTGGCAAATCCATGCTCATCTGATGCTTTCTTATTTCGTCTTGCCGAAAGGGGTGATTCTTTGAAAGTGTGAAAATACCTTACCAAGCTACATCAACAGATGCATGGTAACCGAAACTCATTTTAAATACCTATGGGGATTCACTCTCTTGACATACATTTAACTCCCATTATGATTAATGGAAGCATTACCTGATTTACAACATGCTCTTGCCTTTACATGGCTAATGTCTGCAGAGAGAAGAAAAGCAAAGTTATGAACTCTGTTCATGGCTCTACTATTATGGAAAAAAAATTCTTAGCTTAAGTTAGACCCCATGACTTTACTCTAAGAATCACTATATCCACTCATATTGACAGAATCTCAGGTTTTGCAACATATTAAAAAAAAATCCTAGCCTAATTAAGAATTTTCAACAGAAGATTATTCACTGTCAAGTGCTAATGACCGCAATAAAGGCAGAAATTCTAGCTAAAACAAACAAATGATTAGACTCAGCAACACAATTAATAGCTTTACTAATTTGTCTTCCCTTCCTTCTTGTTAACTTTTGTATGAACTCTAGCAGACATTTAGCTATCTAATTCTTCATATGAGTAACATGCACTGTTATCTAGCATTTATTGAAAGAAATAATATATAAATTATTCAAGCACAAGGAACTGACTTGGTAAATATTAATTTTCACCAAGATGATGTCATGAAGACATATATTGATGTCTTACAAAGTACATGATTTTACGTAGCAAACTAGATTTCCACACTTTATAATTTCTATTTCCTCTACAAGTTAGACAATCCTGGTCTATTTATAATAGGAACAAGTTTAATTAAACCTCAAAGTAAGCTTTAGGTTTTATTTAATTTTCAATCTTTTAATTAAATTATTATTTACCACTGTGTAGAGCAGATAAAATGCCCTGTAAATCCTCTATCTTATCTTTTTTTTGTCATGCAAGCTTTTCCTCTAAGTATTTTTGGCCAAAAACTTATGAGAGAAACTCTAATTGAGAATTAGATTGAGAGTATAGGATTAGAGTTTTCCCCTATACATCCTGAATTTAGTATGCCTATTTAGTATTGTGACCAGATGTGAATTGTTAATGATAATTCTAATATATTGTGTTTCTAATAGTCAGTTAATCTTTGTGCCCAGCCCTTGATGTGATTATATAGTAAATCTACAGTGAAGTCAGAATTCTATTTTTTTAATTAAATAATACAAGTGATTTCAGTACTTTTGGTTTCATCATTTACCCATGGAATAAAATTTTATACCCTAGACACTGGTCTTGGGGCTGTGGAAACATAGTGAACTAGAAAATCCTGGCATTTCAGAGCTTACATGTTACAAACATAAATTTAAAATGTCTAATGTGGCATAATCGCCAAGAATGGTTGTGCAAATATTACATGGCACAGGTAGGAGAGAAAATGAACATTTATGTCATGGTCTACATAAATAGTAGTCTCTGGAGTTGTGCTATACAGAGTATATGTGGTGGTATTCAATGAAACTGCTTCGTTTTAATTTTATATTACATAAATAAAATAAAACTCCTGAGTTCTCATCACCTTCTGCTCTTCAGTAGGTATACCATAATGACTCCAAAAATGGAAACTAGTTTCTATAGACAAATACACAAATAATTTCTGGTGACTTAACCTCAGGTACCTTCTAGATGTCTCAGAAGCATCAAAGGACTTGTTTACCTAGTCTCCTTTCTTTCTTTATTTTTAAAGATTATTTATTTATTTATTTATTTGAGCGATTCAGAGGGAGAGAGAGAGAGCATGAGCAAAGAGAAGGGGAACCAAACTCTCCACTTAGCAGGAAGTCTGATGTGAGGCTCTGTCCCAGGACCTTGAGATCATGACCTGAGCCCAAGGCAGACACTTAACCAACTGAGCCACCTACGTACTCCCCTAGTTTCCTTTCTTAATAAATTTATGTCCAAAACAAAAGAAAGCATACAGAATAGAAATAAGAATTCTAGATTCTATGCTAAATGCTTAAAAGTGTATGCTACTGTCATTTAAAAAATTGATATCACTTGATAATAAGATTTTTTTGTTAGATTATGCTTATTCAAAATCTGATTGGTGGGATGCCAATCTCTCTGACCCACCACCTGCTCATAACTCTCTCTTATTTTCTCAGTCTATCTCTCTCTCAAATAAATAAATAAAATCTTAAAAAAAAATCCGATTTGGGGCACCTGGGTGGCTCAGTGGGTTTATCCTCTGCCTTCGGCTCAGGTCATGGTCTTGGGGTCCTGGGATCGAGCCCCGCATGGGGCTCTTTGCTCAGCAGATGCCTGCTTCCCCCTCTCTCTCTGCCTGCCACTCTGCCTGCTTGTGATTTCTCTCTCTTTGTGTCAAATAAATAGGTAAAATCTTTAAAATAAAATCCAATTGGTAGTCTGTAGAGGGTTTATACGAATAAGTTCCCAACTAAACTCACACTTTAAAAACTTGCTGAGCACTAATCAAGGATACAAGAATTGACCCAAATTACCATATAATTCAGTAAAGTGTATTCACTTGGACAATATTTTTTTCAATGTGTATTTTTTCTCTGTCTTTTGGAGAAACATATAAACTTCCGTTTGAACATTTCTTTTTCCTTTTTTTTTTTAATAAATCATTTGTTATTTTTCTTGGAATTAACTTAATCATGCATCATTTGGAAGGAAGAAAAACAATGCAAGCTTTCTCACATTAAAAAGTGTATTTTTAAAAAATAGAAATTCTATAGAAATTACACTGAGCTCATTCAGAAGTGGGAAGTTATCAGTTAGCTGCTCTATCTGGAGGCTGATGGATTCTGAACTCATTTTTCCTGGGCTTTTTTGTTCCTATCTCCTCTAGTTGAGAGGATGCCTTTGCTTAAGGCAGCTTGCTCAGACCTCATCTCACCATGTCTCTGGCTCCTGCCCATATTCCACAAGATTTCACTGGTACAGCATCTAAGTGTCTGGCTCTCTGTGCCCTAAATTCAAATTTCTTGGAAACAGAACATGATCAATTCTTTTTAGACAATGATTATGTTCCAACCCTAAGTAGCTGTGGTCATGAGAACAGGAATATATGTTACAACTACAGCTATTTAAATCCATCTTTTCTGCCAACACTATGAGTTTGGAGCAGTTCCAAAGGAATGGGTAAGATATTGGCAAGAACACTGGGGTTGGAAATTTTCATTTGCACTAGGAGGCCAACAGCATCAACAGACTCATGTCCTCTGCTTTCCACTGGGTTCAGACAATAGAGTGATTCAACAGGCTACTGAGGGAAGAAGAAAAGTGAGAATTTTTTTTTTTTTAAGTTTAATTGTTTCTCCTTGTGAACTCAACGTGGTTTGAGAGATTGGAGGCAAAAACTAGACTGCAAGAAAGTGAAGAGTAATATTAATATAAATGAAGTTTGGTGGACAAGGAAGAATAGGAGGAGGTTAGTTTGAGTGTGTCATAAGGTTGAGGTCAACTCTTTCCCTTTCTTCATTAGATAATGGGCATTATGGATATGTTTCTATATGTAAGAGAATGTTCTGATAAAGAAGAGACAGGATGAAATTGATGAAGAAAAATCAATGAAAAAGGAATTGGCAATGTATTTTATCTATTGAGAGGCAGTCAAATTAGGATGTTATTAATTTATCTCTGAATTGAATTAAATGTTTATTGCATTGAGTGGAGTTTTCAGTTTTTAGTTGAAGATAACTTTAATACATTTGAAAACATTCATTAATTTGCAAATCTACTTTTTATGAGTGAATCAGTTACAATTACTCAGGTAGACCATAGGTGAAAATAGCAGAAATGTGAACCAGCTTAATTTGTGCTACAATTCTGAATTGTACACTATTAAGTTATACTTAATTTTAAGCACATGTGAAGACCTGAAGCGATAGACCAAACAGAATTCTATTTCTTATTTCTTAGAGAGAAAACGGACTAGAAGTGTCATTTCAATGGACCCTATGACGCCTTGACACCCAAGCACCCCTGTGACATGTTCCTCTAGTATCATGAATGTCTAATCAGAGATATACGTTTGTTGTGATTTCCTGAAAATTAGTGCAAAATTTCACCACTTTGAGTCATCAGGAGAAAATTTTTGAATACTGCAGGGCCTGCAGTTGAGGGGTGACAAAGGCAGAAGCTTGTTGAGTTAGAACATCTGCATTCCTGACAGAGAGGCCCTGGAATACTAGTTTAGGTGAAACAGGAAGATGCTCTCAGAGATCTCTGATTCCCTGTAGAGCAGAGGCAGAACATATGGCAGCACAGAATGAGAGGAGAACATGATAGAGTAGTACCAAACCCTGTGCTCTTTGAGCACAGATAAGACATCACCTTAGAATTCTCAGAAATAAATCACAGGGGCTCAGTAGCAGACTGAAGGATCAAAAAGTAAAAGCAATGGGTCAGAAAACAACAACAACACAAATGAGATATTCCAGGTAATGGAATTTTTAGGTCTCCAGCATATTACTTAGTCATATTAAAATATTTCATGCGCAGAATGTGATCATATATTTCACTAAGTGGTTTATTTAATGCAGAGGAGTGAATCAAGCACTGGGGAGTTCTAATTATGACCTACCAAAAATTCTCAAAGACATCAAGTATAAGTAGATAAGCTTACGATTTTCATTATACACACGTGGACATTGTCTTTTACAACCACACATCTTAGTATTGACAAAGCCATCACTGGCAATGTTAAGTTGTACTTTTCTTTGTCACCCCTTTAAATATGCATTTCATGTGCATATACGTAAATACATGTCGATGTCATCAATTTCCACCTAAATCGTTTCATACCCAATGACACATAAAATACATAATTAGTATTGAAAAGGCTTTAAATCAATATTGAGAAACTAGAGTTTTAAAGGAGATAATAAAAGCCGTGTTTGTTCTGAATTTCCTTCTGTGGAGTTGTGGGGGGGAACAATCTTTTTTTTTTTTTTTAAAGATTTTATTTATTTATTTGACAGACAGAGATCACAAGTAGGCAGAGAGGCAGGCAGAGAGAGAGGAGAAAGCAGGCTCCCTGCTGAGCAGAGAGCCCAATGCGGGGCTCGATCCCAGGACCCTAGGATCATGACCCGAGCCGAAGGCAGAGGCTTTAACCCACTGAGCCACCCAGGCGCCCCGTGGGGGGAAAAAATCTTAATTTTCATAATTAGTGTAGCTTACCAAAACCCTACTAAATCCATTGCTATCACTAACTCAAAGCTTTTTGCTGTTTTTCTGTTTTTGTTTGTTTGTTTAATAATAATATTTCCTGCTTATTCAGGAACAGAAGCGTCTTTGTCCTAATATAGTCCTACTCAGTGCACAGACAGGATGCAATAGGATAAAAGCTGATGCAGACCTCCCAGGACTATCTGAAGCTAATAATAATGGCTTTAATGAGCCATTCGGGTGTTGCTTACATTGCAGTCACAGACTCTACTGAGTGGTGAAAGAAAATGCTGAAAGTGTGGGCTCCCAGAGGAATAAGCTAAGATTAGGTGGTTAGTGGAGAGCGAAGGAAAATTCTTTCTAGTGAGGCACCAGATTAAGTTGCTGAGGCTGCTCCTGCCCCATCTGGCCAAGTATGTGCATGTGACGAGTGACCATCACAAGGACGAAAGGTTCATATGGGATCTGAAGCCCAAAATATCCAAGCTCTTTGACCTCCTCCATCTCCTTAAAGGTAATGAAATTGCCAAGCTATGGCATCTCCTAACTCCTCAATGAATAATGCAGTCCCCGATTCTTCAAGGAATAAGACTTTTAAGATCCACAGGAAAATTCCAATATTCTCCACGCTCAGCTCACCTGGGAAAAGTCTGGCTAAAAACAAGGACCTAAAAATAATGAAAGTGAGGACAGGAAAAGATCATTATCTGACCTTGGAATTTTTAGAATTTGAATAACATCAAACTTTTAAGTAAATTATGTGCTTTGAGTTACTTGTAAGTGTGTATATGTGTGTGTGTGTATTTGCCTCTCTCTATTTTTTTTTTCTTTTTGACTAATTGTAGGGTTAAATAGGTCTTGGTCCATTTATTCGCTTTCCTTTTTTTTAATTGGATTTTATTTTATTTTATTTTTTTTACAAATAAGAAAAAAAATCACTTTGCTTTAATTAAATGTATTTATTGGCATGGATAACTGATTCAAACCTGAAATACTGTGACCTTTAGTATGGTTCAGTCAAGTCATTCTCATTGTCACTGAGATTCTGTATCTGTTTCTTTATGTTTTACTGTGCCCTGCTTAATGTATCAGGCTTATTCATAAACTGGCTTTATTGTCTTCTGAAAATAATTGCAACATTTCACTTTTCATATCAACACACTTGCAAGAAAGAAACCCTCTTTTTGCTCAGGCAAACCATGTGAAAGTTCCAAGGTGCCCTCTGTCTGGACCTTAGTAGGCCTCTTACCCACACCTTGAACAAACTAATTCATTTTGTCTGTTTCCTGAGCATCACTTTTGGTCTTGGGTGAACTCTTACTCCTCATCATGGTTCCTCAAAGTGGAGGTTGGATGTGAGGAGCAAACCCAAAATGCCTATTTGTTTTATTTGCTCTTCTTCTTAACTATACATCATTTTTTAAAAATTGCCCTGTGAACTTCTTCTCCAAGATGAAACATTTCAATTAAGAGGCCAAATCAGGGATCAATTTCATTGCTCTGGCCTCTTTTTCTCCATGCACTAAGCAACACCACAACGCTTTCAGCAATATATGTCATAAATACTTCGCTCCCCACAAAATAATCTAAACTATTTAGCTTTAGCAAAGTGATTTTACTATTCCACTCTCAAATCTGATATAATATATGCTGACCAGAATCACTATCTTCCACCACTGGGGATTCATTTGCCTTCTAATCTTCTTACATCCATTTGCTATAGTGTTTCTATAGTCCTCAAAGTAAATTTATACGATTAAAAATAAAATTAGGCAAAGAGGAAACAGGAAGTTAATTTGTTGAAACTGTTTTGTTTTGGTTTTTGTTTTGTTTTGCTTCCTGATTTTTAGTCTTACCAGATATTTTCTTTCACTCTCCAGAATTAAAGTTATTTTCTTATTTCTCCCCATTTTTTTGTATTTGAAAAAAATCTATTGCAGGATTTCATTCTACTTATTTCAGTGAAATTGTCCACTCTCATGCCCTGTACTTTCTACTAGCATTAATTCTGCTGTAGTGAAGATACTGACCAAATTTTATCACTGACCCAAAACCTGCTAGGTTAAAATTTAAGTAGTGATGATGTGGTGTTAATGGAGCTTGTGAATATTTATTATTGAAAGATCCAAGGTGGCTTGGCCACATGGAACATATTGTTCCTCTGCTGCTCTGCACCATATGGAGGGTTCACATTTGCATTTTAACCTAATCAAATATCAAATATTAATACAATCAGGAGGGGTCTAAATATTTTGAGAGCACTATGACTTTTTAAATTATAAATATGAATAATGGACTTGGCTAAGTTACAAAACTTAAATATAATCATAGCTTTGGGCTTTTTCTGGTTTCTATAAAAACCTTTCCCTTGTGCCTGTCCTGAATATAATTAATATATGTTTCTAATCACAAACGTGAATAAAATAATGAAGGAAAACAGCCTAGACTACTAGGTTTTATTAACATCATTGTCCCCTTGTATTGAAAAGTAGAATAACTTAATTTGATTGAAAATGTTCTTCTTAATTAATATTTTTGCATAAAATATTTAGCAGTTTTTTAAACAAATAAGACCATGGAAAGCTATTCTTGATTTATATGTGATGTGTTAATATGGTTGGCATAGATGAAATCTTACTGTTCATCACTTAAAATGTTGATATCAGCTAATATGAGAAAACTGCCCTATAGGAACATTTATTTCTGGCATTGTAAAGGATATACATTGCATGCAAAGTACCTTACGTTCAGTCATACTACTACAGTTTTTGACAGAAAATATATTAAAGCAATTGAACAGTGTATTCTTTGAAGGAGTCCTGAAGTTCTATTTTTGTAAGCTATTCCTTGAAGACTGATATTGATCACCACTTGACAAGGTTTAAAGTTCATCTTTTATTCACTGAGGAGACATCAAGGAAGCGATGATATATAATACAAAGATCAGGGCCATGATGCATATAGTAAAGAAATAAAGTAAAAGTGTCAGCATATTCTAATGTAGAATATAGGAAATATGTTGTGTTTTTAAGATTTCGTAGTTTGGCTTTAAGAAAACAGGTGAACCTATCAAGAAAGAATAGCTCAGAGTATCCAGCTGATATCATTTGAATGAGATACAATGCATTGATTAGATCTTGGGGAACATTTTGATTATGTTTGACATAACAAAATAAGCTTATTCAGAAAATCAAAAATTAACTCTGAAAATAATAGTAAAACTCGACTGTATACACAGTTATTTAACTCTGAATTGGAAACTTTCAGGTGACAATTCACTTCCTACCTGATTAATAGGGTTAGAATAATATAATCAAATATAAGGCATTTAATTCCCATTTTGTCCAATGTAGTAAGAAAGCTTTTGGTTCCTGGGATTAACAATAAATGTCAAATAATGCTAATGGAAGAAAAAGCAACATACATTGAAGCAGATTTACATGAGCTTAGTAAATGTGAGCATGGATTCTGGACTAGATAAACTAGATGACTAAATTCATTTGCTAACATGGGTGCCTGGATGGCTCAGTCAGTTACGCTTCTGCTTTTGGCTCAGGTCCCAGAGTACTGGGATTGAGCCCGGCATCAGGCTCCCTGCTCAGTGGGAATCCTGCTTCTCCCTCTCCCTCTGTCTACCACCCACCCATGATCACTACCTCCCCCCTCCACTCGTGATCTCTCAAATAAACAAATAAAATCTTAAAAAAAATAATAAAGATATATAAATTCACTTGTCAACTGAATGAGCACAAGCAATTTATTTAACCTCATAGGACTTCAGTTTCTCCATCCATAAAATGACCTTTGTAACAGTACTAACTTGATAGGGCTGTGCTTGATATACAGAATACACTCAATAAGCGTTCATTAGTATTTTTGGCCAAAAGAGTAAGAAAGAAATTACAGTTTTTAGTAGTTGTGTTCATCAGATAACAATTACACTAGCATACTGTTTTCTATATTTTGTTCACTTATATTTGGAACTTGAAGAAATCATAGCTCTTATTTTGCTGTTAGCTGACAAATCTCATTGATTTTAGAGGAAAGATGCTTTTCTCAATTCTAAAAATATGTAAATAGTTAAATTTAAATAATATAATTGAATAATAACCTATTATTTTCTATATTGGAGGAGGCAACTGACTTAAGCTGGTTATCAGTTCATATCTCAAATATTATTAAAGATATGTTATGTACATGTGAAATCAAATTACAAAAGAACTGTGTTTTTTTTTTTTTTTGTACAGTCTTTTCCTCAGGGGCTATTTTCAACTTCCCTGCTATTGCGAAATTTTATCAATAACAACACAATAACTGCTTGATTGGTATATTGAATGTTACTTTTGAAATTCCAAGTAATTACTTCCCAAGATGCTTCACTAAGTCCCAGAGATGTGAAGACAGTAGCCACCTTATTTTGTCAAGATTACATATATATGGATTGCAATAATATGTAGGAAACCTGTTGAGGATTTGGAAAACAGGCACAAAATAAATTTGATACTAAACAAATTCCAGTTGAAATTAAGAAATTTAACAGTTGATCCAATTAATTCTTATTTTTCATAAGGATTTCTTACAACAGCTTCCAAATTTAAAATTCTCCAAACAAAATTGGTTTCAGAACTTCTACCCTTATCCTTTTGTGCTGGTATTAAAGCCAGGTTCTATACAGTTCATTTGAAAGAGTTCAAAGAATGTTGAGAAAAAATGTAACATTTCATATGGAATAAATAATATCAGTATTAATTAATTCATGAATCTATACTAAAAGAATATTAGTAAAAGTTGGCTTTATAAATATCAGTGCCAAAAAAGGACACAAATTCTTACTGAAAAATTCTCATTGGAAGTCATATCATGGTGCATTTTCAAAATCAGAGATTGGGTATATTTTATATTTGATATGTCAGAATAAGAAAAAATCTTTCCAAAGTATGTCCTGTTTTACATATTTTTTATTAACATTCTAGGAAAGGCATCAATTTTAAATAAGAAATTGTTCATAGATACAACTCGATTCATTAATTCATTCAAAATTATATTTGAAAAAAACTACAAATATAAAATTTTTTATTATTGCATATGATGCCATGAATTTTTTCCTCCACTTTTGTTTTATTCAGGAAATGCTTTTAATTTACTTGAGTTTGACACTATTAGAAATTCATTTTAAGAAGCACATGAAGAGGACTGCATCAAAATAAGAATTTCTCCACAGTAAAGGAAATAATCAACAAAGCCAAAAGACAACCTCAGAATGGGAGAAGATATTTGTAAATGATATATCTGATATCAGGTTACTATGGAAAAATATATAAAGAACTTATTCAACCCAACACCCAAGAAAACAAATAATCCAATTTAAAAATGGGCAGAAGACATGAACAGACATTTATCCAAAGAAGACATACAGATGGCTGGCAGATACATGTAAAGATGTGTAACATCATTCATCATCAGAGAAATGCAAATTAAAACTACAATAAGATGTCACCTCACTCTTGTCAAGATGGCTAAAAAAAAGGGGGAAAAATCAAAAACAAGTGTTGGTCAGGATGTGGAGAAAAAAAATCCTTGTTACACTGTTGGTGGGAATGCAAACTGGTGCAGACACTCTAGAAAACAGTATGGAGGTTCCTGAAAAATTAAAAATAGAACTAACCTATAATCCAGGAATCTCACTACAGGTTATTTACCCCCCAAAATACAGAAACCCTAAATAAAAGAGATATATGCACCCCTATGTTTATTGCAACATTATATACAATAGCCAAATTACAGAGGCAGCCCAAGTGTCTATTCCATATGTGAAATTTAAGAAACAAAACAAATGAGAAGGGAAAAGAGAGAGACAAACCAAGAAACAGATTGTTAACTATAGAGAACAAACTGATGATTACCAGAAGGTAATTGGGTGGGGTGTGAGTGAAATAGGTGATGGGGATTAAAGAGTAAATTTATCATTGTGGGGAGGGGGAGGAAGGAAGGAAGTAGGAAAGAAAGCCATGAAGAAAATAACAGTGCTTTGCTCTTTTCCTCTTTCAGCAGATTAATGGTGTTTATAATGAGCTTGAGTGGATATAAATGGATCATTAGGTGTTGGCAAAAGATTATAGTCTGATGAAAATAGATTGGGACTAGGAGTAAAGGTGAATGAGGCTACGTATTTACTCATAAAACCTTGAACAACTCACATAACTGAAAACTACACTTTTCTTACTTGGAAAATATGGGCAGTTTCTCTCACTTAACTATTTCACACTGTTGTTAGGAATTGAAGTAAACCAAATACGTGTTTGAATAAGTTGTTTGAAATTACAGATAAGTGAAGATATTAAAATGTATTTGGCTGTGACCAACCACAATCAGTCTGCATAGTGGCATGAAATACAAATCATCCAGTTTTATTTTTGATTCTTGTGACCATGATCATTGGCATCATGAATCTCACTTGTTGAATTTAGGGTTGACCTAATACTGTTACCACTTCCAAAAATCTATTATTTGCTCTCTCTACCACTTATGGAACATTCAGTCTGAATCTATTTCAGTTCATGTTAAAATGGGTCCTCAATTGCTTTCAGATGCAAGGCAGCTGAATCTTATCTAGACGAAAACCTAAGGGCATTTTAGCACTGCTGCGTTCTTGGCAAGTTGCAGGCAAATCTAATTTCAAATTTTAGACATGTATAAGAAAAAAGGGTGTCAGAGGGAGATTCACAATACAGTACTCAATTTATCAAAGAGAACAGAGTATGATCATAGCATTTCAATACTTCATTTACTAAACAGTTTCTTATTGATAAATTTGGGAAGTCACTTCAGCTATGATCTCTGAATTTTAAAGTATAAATATAAGTTTGAAACATGCAACGTGCTGTACAATAAAGTTAGAATTACAATGGACTTAGCCCAGAACATCTGCTCTTCCTGCTAATATCCCTATGGTCATACCCTTTGGTCTTTTGTTTTTAGATAGCAACAGAGCATGGATGATAATGACATTTCTGAAATAAACAAAACCACTCTCTTTGGAAATTTTACTCCATCCATTCTTTTAAATAATTCATTTAAAACAATTAAATTGAATACATTTATCAAGGGTATACTATGAGTTTAGGAGCTCTTCTCTTCAATATAGCCAAGGAATTCTTACATCTGCCTTGTAACAATGATGCCTGGGTCACATCTTACCAATTTAGAATTTTGAAAGTTTAAGCATGGCTAACTTCAAACATTTGGCAAGAAATAATATTTTGTATTTTATAGTTTGCATTGTTGTGAAAAATGCCCAACAAAACCCGAGCTGAACAGGCTGTGGCCTTTTTGGTCATGTTAATTAAATATTGTTTATGGTTATAATTTCAATATTTTAAAAACATGTTATTGAAAAGAAAAAGTTAAGCTATCAAGATTCATTAATTACCAAATGAACAATATTCCTATGGTATTCATTTAGGCAAAGCAAGCTGCTTTATACTTTTTCATATGGAGGTTTTGGCTATGTGTAAGCACAGCCTGCCCCTTTAGTATGCTTTGATCACAGTTTACCATTACATGCCTTGAAATAACAATCATATATTATATGTTAAGCAATATTGAGCCTAGGCCAACAGAGATTTAATTGTACCTTAAGGGCAAAGAAAGAGTTTCTCTAGCCCCTGAGGCAAGTTAGAACCATAGGAAAATTTAATTTACTCATTAAACGGACATGCAAAATACAATAGAAAATAAATTCATTTACTTGATAACTGAGGCCTTAAACTCAAGTATTTCACTAACTATTCATATAATTTAAGCAACTATTGTTTTTTTTCATCTTCTATCCTTGAATTACCTTGGTAATTGCTTCTTTTTCCTCTTGATTTCATATGGAAAGTAGAAAAATCCCTCACATTCTTCGAAGTATTTTTTTTCTTATTGCCATTTTGCTCAAAAAGTTATTTTCCTTATAAGTGAGAGATTTAATAAATAATATTTAGAAGCATGATGTTGTAAGAGATTTGTATATCTTGTGCACATATGTATACATATGTTTTACATATATAGTATTACATATATGTACACACAAGAATATGTGAAAACTTACACATATATACATATGTTTTTGCCATTATTTTATCTCTACTGGATTTGACAATCCTACTGATGTCCTTATTCAGGATATCATTAGGTAGTGCTATAGTCAGCACTACATGCATTACACTGTGCACTTTATATACTCATTTGGTTGTAGGGGGAGCAGGGATGTTACTTACATAAGCAGATTGTTCAGAAGGTGAGGACAATGCTGAAGCAAGGGAACTAAACAGTAGGAGACTATCAAGTCTCCTAACAAGCTTCCCCAGGGAACCTATTGTTAGATTTGATTAGGTTAATTAACCTGAAATAGTTTGTGTGAGTGAGTTAGGGACTCTACATGTCATTTTTCCAGCCGTTTAAAACTATTCCTATTTTTTTTCCCCCAAAAGGGTCACGCTTTCTCTTAGGCTTCCATTGCCCGCAAATGGCATCTCCTCTTCCTGGAAGCCTAGTTCTCCCTTCCTCTTTCCCCTTGGATTGCTCATCTATACATATTTATGCTTTAAAGCTTTTACATCTTTTCCTGTTTCTGCCATCATATGATAGTTCTCTTTACAAATTCTTGTTGCTGTCACGTACACTAAAGTTTTAGCCCCACATTGTCATCTCTCTCTTTCTGTCACCATTTTTTGGAGTTTTGTACACTTGTAAAGACCCAATGGACATCAGAGATCCTTATTTTTCTGTCCTCCTCACTTACACTGTTAGTCTTTATCCTCGTTCTCTACTACCCATTCCAGAGATGGCGATCTGGACTGCCACTGTGTGATAGAACCTTATACATTGACGGAGTTGTATCTCTGCAGTGTCCAGCACCATAATCATTAGCTACATGTGGTTATTGTGCACTTGAGGCAGGGCTGGTTGAACTGACAGACTGTATTTGTAACTTCGTTTACTTTTAATTAATTAACACTCAAATTAAAGTAGCTACAGTGGCTAATGGTTATTGTATTGGCAAATGGTGCTGTGGAACTTGCATTCACCCTTAAATGCACAAGATGCAAAGTCAAAAGGTAAACCATCCTGCTCTTGGCCCATCATACCCAGTCCCCATAATAATACTTTTGCTTAAACATTTGTTCACACTTACCAAAAACTCTAGCTCTTTACTTTTGTCTGTTTCATAGAGTTAATCCCTCTTTCCCCACCTTACATTTTGTAATATATTATTATAATCACTCTCTTGCTCCATTTTCTTTCTGTCATACTCCTCTGGCAATGCTACAATCTTTAACACAATTTATTGCAAATTTCACATGAGAAGAGAATGGATTACTTGGCCTGGGAAAGAGAAAATACAGATCTGTTGAACTGTCTCACTTAAATTTAAGATCATATAGTCCTCTGCACGGTCAAATAAACGAACCTTACAATGCCTTTCTGATCATTCATGCTCCCACTCTTCAAAATGACCCTCTTACACCATGTATTTCCTCAGATATCAACATCCTCTCTTCTACCCTCAATGGCACAATGATATTGCCTAATATTTCAAGTCAGCAGAAAATATTACTTCATTATTATACTACAAAATTTATTTCCTACCTACATTTTGTTGAATATCCTTCCTCTTCTTCAAACCCACCTAATGAGTTCTAAACTTAGAGATTTTACCCTCATCATTCTCTCTTTTCTACAAATTGTCCTGTGTTTGGCTCTTTCCTGTCATCCTGGGTTTAAGTTCAAAGAACATCTCCTTGATGAGACCTGCCTTGCCTAGATTACATATCATGTTATTACTGACCTTCTCCTCTTTCTTGCCATATTCAAGCCCTCACCTTCAAAACTTATTACTTATAAATTTATAAACTTATTAAACTTCTTACTTATAAACTTATTACTGCATTCACTTCCATCTATCCTGCCATTTCTCTTGCCCAATTATCATTTCTGCCCTGGACTTTTGAAATAACCAAAATACTATTCCCTCTGGTTTATAATTGTTCTCCTCCAATCTATTCTCCACATTATTTTTGAATCATCTTTTTAAAAATGAACACTTAGGGGCGCCTGGGTAGCCCAATTGGTTAAGCCACTGCCTTCGGCTCAGGTCATGATCCCAGAGTCCCGGGGATAGAGTCCTGCATTGGGCTACCAGCTCCAGGGAGTCTGCTTCTCCCTCTGATCTTCTCCCCTCTCCTGATCTCTCTCTCAAATAAATATATGATATCTTTTAAAGAAAAATGGACACCTGATTATTTATATTACTCTACTTCTTTAAATATTTCTTATGACTTCTCGAGTAGAAACCTATTATTTAACTGTTTACATGAACTAAAACCTACATACCTCTTCAGAATTGACTCAAGCCACCACTCTCCTAAACCACTATTTCTTTTTTTAACTCCAGCCTTGGTAGCTTCCCTTGTGTTGCCATATTTTCCACATGTTGAGTCATATCCTTGGAGGCCATCTCTATTTCTGATCTTTTATATTGTCACCGCTTATTCATCTTTCAGATCTCAAGATCACAAGTCACTTCAAGTTGAAAGCCTTTCCTGATCCAGACTCACCTGTGTCCTCACACACCTATATACTTTTTTTTTAATTGAAGTAAAATTGCTATATAACATACTAGTTTCAAGTACATTCAGTATTTGTACACACTGAGGGATGATCAACACAATAAGACTGGCTGCCATCTGTGACCATACAAAGTTACAAAAACTTTTTTCTTATGATGCAAACTTGTAAGATTTACTATCTTAGCAACTTTCACATATACAATATAATGTTACTGACTGTCGTCACCATGCTGCACATTATATCTCCATGACTTATTTTATGATTTAAAGCTCCTACCTCTTGATCTCCTTTGCTCATTTTGCCCAGCCATCAAAAACCTTTCCTCTTTAGCAACCATTAGCCTGCTCTCTGTATCTGTTTTATTTTCTCACTTTTTTTTTTTTAGATTACACATATAAGTGAAATAACACAGTATCTGTCTTTCTTTCTCTGACTTACTTCACTTAACAAAATACCCTCAAGGTCTATCCATGTTTTCACAAACGGCAAGATTTTATTCTTTTTTATGGCTGACCAATATTCAATTATGTATCACATCTTTATCATTCATCCATTGATGGAAACTATGTTGTTTCCATATATTTAGTATTATAAATAATGCTACAATGAACATAGGGTATATCTTCCTCATTTTGTTTTCAAATTTTCTTTGGTTAAATGTATTTAGAGGTAGAATTGTTGGATCATATAGTAACTCTAGTTTTAAATTTTGAGGAACTTCCATACTGTTTTCCATAGTGGCTGCATCAATTTACATTACTACCAATGGTTCACAAGTGTTCTCTTTACCTAATTCTTTGCTAATAACCATTCTAACAAGTGTGAAATGATATCCCACTGGGGGTTTTGACTTGTATTTTCCTGGTGATTAGTGATGTTGAGCTTCTGTTCAATGTGCCTGTTGGCCATATGTATGTCCTCTTTGGAAAAAATGTCTATTTAGATCCTCTGCCCATTTTTAATTGGATTGTTTGGAGGTTTTGTTGTTGAGTTGCATGAGTTCTTTACATATTTTGGGTATTAACTCCTATAAGATATATGATTTGCAAAAATTTTCTCCTGTTCAGTGGGTTGCCTTTTCATGTTGTTGATGGTTTCCTTATCTATAAAGAAACTTTTTAGTTTGTTATAGACCCATTTATTTATTTTTATTTTTGGTGTCCTTTCCTTTAGAGTCAAATCCAAAAAATCATTGCCAAGACTGATGTCAAGGAGCTTACCTCCTATTTCTTCTAGGATTCTTATGGTTACAGGTCTTACATTTAATTCTTTAATCTTCTTTGATTTAATTTTTGTGCATAGTGTAAAATAGCAGTTTTATTCTTTTCATTCTTTTGCATGTTACTGTCCAGGTTTCCCAAAACCATTTATTAAAGATTGTCCTCTTCCTATTGTATATTCTTGTATCCTTTGCATACATTTATTGACCATATAAATGTGGATTTTTTTCTGGGCTCTCTATTCTATTCCGTTAATTTATGTGTCTGTTTTTCTACTAATATGATTCCATTCTGATTACTACAGCTTTGTAATGCAGTTTGAAATCAGGGAGAGTAATGCTTCCAACTTTGCTTTTTTTTGTTTGTTTGTTTGTTTCCAAGATTTCTTTGTCTATTTGGGATCTTTGTGGTTCCATACAAATTTTAAGATTCTTTGTTCTGGTTTGTAAAAAATGATATTGGAATTTTCTCATCTACAGGATTGCATTGAATCTATAGATTGCTCTGGTTAATATAGACATTTTGACAATATTATTTCTTCTAATCCATAAGCACAGTACATCTTTCCACTTATTCATATCTTCTTCAATTTCTTTCATCAGTGTCTTCTGGTTTTCAGTGTATGCATTTTTCACCTCTTTGGTTAAATTTATCCCTAGGTATTTTATTCTTTTTGATGCAATTATAAATGGGATTGTTTTCTTTATAATAGTTCATTGTGAGTGTATAAAAATACAACAGATCTTAATATATTGATTTTGTACCTTGCCATTTCACTAAATTCACTTATTAGTTCTATCAGTTTCTTGTGGAACATTTAGAGATTTTTATATATAAAATCATATCTACAAATAGTGACATCTTTGCTTTTTTCTTTCCAATTTAGATGTTTTCTTTTTTTTTTTTCCTTGATTAATTGTTCTGGTTAGGATTTCCAATACTACGTTTAATAAAAGTAGAAAGAGTGGGTATCCTTGTCTTGTTCTTGATCTTAGAGGAAAAGCTGTCAGCTTTTCACCACTGAGTATAACGTCTAGATGTGGGTTTGTCAAGTATGGTCTTTATTATATTGAAGTATGTTTCCTCTCTACTTACTTTGTTGAGAGTTTTATCGTAAATGAATGTTGAATATTGTCAATATTTTTCTGCATTTATTGAGATGATTGTATGATTTTTATCTTTCATTTTGTCAATGTGGTGTATCATCTTGATTAGTTTGTGGTTGTTGAAGCATCCTTGTAAACCTGAAATAAGTCCCATTTGATCATCTTGTATGATCTTTTATATTTTCTAAAAAATTCAGTTTGTTAAAATTTTTTGAGGGTTTTTGCATCTGTGTTTACCAGGGATATTGCCCTGTTATATTCTTTTTCTCAGGCATTCTTGGCTAGATTTTGTATCAGAGTAGTGCTGGTCTTATAAAATGAATTTGAAAATGATTTTAGATGTTCAATTTTTTAAAAATGTTTGAAAAGGATAAATATTAAATCTGTAAATATTTGGTAGACTTCACCCAGTGAGGCAATTTGTCCTGGACTTTTGTTTGTTGGGAGGTTGTTGATTACTGATTCAATCTCCTTACCAGTAAATTGGTCTATTCAAAATTTCTATTAACTTCTTGACTCAATCTTGGAAGATTTTATGTTTCTAGGAATTTATCCATTTCTTCCATGTTGTCCAATTTGTTGGCCTACATTTGTTCATAGTAGTCTTTTATGATTCTTTGTATTTCTTTGGTATCAGTTGTAACTTTTGTTTCATTTCTGATTTTATTTATTTGAGCCTCCTTTTTTTCTTCATAAGTCTAGCTAACGGTTTGTCAGTTTTATCTTCTCAAAGGACCGATGCTTTCACTGAATTTTTATATTGTCTTTTTAGTCTTTATTTCATATTTTCTCTTCTGATCTTTATTATTTCCTTCCTTTTATTAATTTGTCATAATTTGTTCTTTTTTTAAATTTTTTAATCATTTTTTATTTATTTTCAGCATAACAGTATTCATTTTTTTTGTACCACACCCAGTGCTCCTTGCAATCCGTGCCCTCTCTAATACCCAACACCTGGTTCCCCCAACCTCCCACCCCCCCACCTCTTCAAACCCTTCAGATTGTTTTTCAGAGTCCACAGTCTTCATTGTTCACCTACCCTTCCAATTTCCCCCAACTCCCTTCCCCTAACTCCCCATGTCCTCCATGCTATTTGTTATGCTCAACAAATAAGTGAAACCATATGATAATTGACTTTCTCTGCTTGACTTATTTCACTCAGCATAATCTCTTTCAGTCCCGTCCATGTGCTACAAAAGTTGGGTATTCATCCTTTCTGATGGAGGCATAATACTCCACAGTGTATATGGACCACATCTTCCTTATCCATTCGTCTGTTGAAGGGAATCTTGGTTCTTTCCACAGTTTGGCAACCGTGGCCATTGCTGCTATAAACATTGGGGTACAGATGGCCCTTTTATTTCTGGTTCCTTTAGGTGTAAATTCAATTGTTTGTGTGAGATTTTCTTATTTCCTGAGGTAGACCCTGTATTGCTATGAACTTCCCTCTCAAAACTGCTTTTGCTGCATTCCATAGATTTTGGTATGCTGTATTTCTATTTTCATTTGTCTCAAGATTTTGGGTTTTATATATTTTTTAAAAATTTTCCTTTGATTTCTTTGTTAACTCATTGGTTGTTCGTGGCATGTTGTTTAATCTCCACATATTTGTGAAATTTTTAATCTTCTATTTTTTAGTTTTGATTCTAGTTCATTACCTTTATGGTCACAAAAGATGCTTGATAGGATTTCAATTTTCTTAAATTTATTGAAACTTGTTTTATGACATAAAATGTGATTTATCCTGAAGATTTTCTCATGTGCACTTGAGAAAAATCTGTATTCTGCTGCTTTTGGATGGAATATTCTATATATACTTATTAAGTCTATCTGGTCTAATGTGTTGTTTAAGGCTGATACTCCTTACTGATTTTTCTGCCTTGATGGCCTATTCATTGATATAAGTGGGGTTTCTAGATATTCCTAACTATGTGTCTTTATGACAGTAGACTACCCAAAATGATTATGGTAAACTAAATGTGACAGACTACAATGATAAATTTTTCTGTGCACTAGACTTCTGTTTATTTTTTATGAACTATGTCCTTATAATTCTAAGAAGATATGTAACCTTTTCTTATACCCTCAAAATTACTGTATGTGTTAGGCAATCTAACCATCATTATTTTTCATTCATAATTAAGAAAATACAATCCAAAATGCTAAGCACTAAGTGATAGAAATGGTACTTAAAACTATGTTCTGACACCAACCTCATGTTGTTTCTTAGGGTAGGACAGCCATGTCTGTTAGCATAATAATAATTGATATATAAGATTGTTTTTTGCCAGACCTCAAAGTAACAGACAAAAGTAGCATGTTTGAAATTTATAGTATTATATTGCTTATAGATTTTTTTCTATTTTAGTTAAATGTCCCGATTTTCACTTATTTTGACCCTATATTATGTTCCAATGGTTGTTCACACCTTTTTAGTAGAAAGGGTGGAAATACTTCTTTTTAGCATTCTGGCTTCAAGCTGTTGCAAGAACAAATTATTCTATGCTTACAAAGTATAGTAGGATGATAAACATTTTTTAAAAGTAAAAACGTACATTTTATATTCAATGAGGTATTGTTTTCTCAGAAAATTATGAGGAACAAGGATTTTAAAACAATTTTGCCACATATAACTCATGAATAAATTCTTTCTTCATTGTATAAGGCCCCATCATTGCCCCATTATTAGATGAAATAAACCCAAGGACAAAGGAAATCAAGAGGTAATCTTTTTGGCAATCTTGTCATGCAGTTTCTGCAAAACATTCCCCGCAGTGCAGGACTGTTCAAAGCTTCACATGCTGAGTCTTGCTTGCTGTGCGAAAAAACTAGCTGCCTCTTGCTGAGAAAGATTTTCCAAAAAGGAAAAGGAACTGAGTGACTTGCTATATCTGTTCGGCCCAAGGTCTCGACAAGCCACGGTCCATGTCTCAGAGATCAGCTGTGATTCATTTTGCATCAAGCACCCTGATTGGTTGAAAGTACTGAGACTTGAGAAAGAAACATCTTATTTAATGTTGCCCTCTTTTATCCAAAGAGCATCCTTTCCTACATCAGCTTCTTATATTACACATTCTTTTCTCCTCTAGCTCTATGCTTCCTTAATCCTAATGGTCTTGCTGTTAAGAAAAAAAAAAAAAGAAAAGAAAAATGTACATTATAAATAATATAAATACATGACTCACATGATATTTAAAAAACAGTTAAAATGCAAATACTGAAGATTGTTCAGAAAGTTTCATCTGACAAGATTTCTAAACTCACTGAGATTGTCTCAAAAATCAAAACTTCACATGTTTTTGGAGGAAATACATGGGATTAGAAAGTGACCCTTTTCCACTTGTTGCTCCCTTTAAGAACTACAGGTATAGACTGACATAGAAAGTTCTTTAGAAGATACTGCCAGAATGAAGACAGAAATTTTGCTGTGTATGAGATTGTATCTAGTGTATTATAGTATATTGTCTCTTAGTCAATTGTCATGCAACCATATACTTGAAATTGTATTAATATATTCATTAACTGATTAGACATAACAATGTAAATAGTCAAGGAAGATAGGCATAAAAAGATCATAGTTGTTATAATTGTTTGAATATATGGCTGTGATTTTAATAGTATGTCATCTGCGGGGCGCCTGGGTGGCTCAGTGGGTTAAAACCTCTGCCTTCTGCTCGGGTCATGATCTCAGGGTCCTGGGATTGAGCCCCACATTGGGCTCTCTGCTCAGCAGGGAGCCAGCTTCCCTCTCTCTCTCTCTCTCTGCCTGCCTCTCTGCCTGCTTGTGATCTCTGTATGTCAAATAAATAAATAAAATCTTAAAAAAAAATAGTATGTCATCTGGCCAAAAACATTTCACAAAAATATGAAGTTAAAAATGAGTAAAATTATTTTAAGCTATTATTTGCAAAGGATTTCTCCTTCATAGCATTATTAAGATTTATAAAATTTAGAATCCTAAAGTCCCTCTTAAAAATCACCTCTTTCTTTGTTTTGCAACGAGACAGAGCTCAGAGTAGCCAAAATTTCTCAAAAACTGTTAGCATGGATGGAACATTGACTAATTCCTGGCTAGCAGCCTCTATTGAATGACATGTTATATCATGTTTTATTTAGTTTCCATACTTAATATGTGAAAATCTCAAAATATTATAAAATAAAGCATAAAGTATGAAAGGTAATGCAATAAAGAAAATGAAAATAGCCCTTAAACAACTTTTTGGAGTTTTTTGCCATTGAAATTATTATCACAAAGATAGGTACTATGAACTACTTTTTTTAATCCATGACATAAAGGGTTCCTTGGCTAATAAGGAATTACCATCTTGACCATTTCGTTTCTTCAAATTTGGTCTCAAAACATTTATTAATATTATAAATTGATACAAATGTGAAGAAGAGCATTTTATCAAATATAGGGTAGGTGTAGCTATATTTAACAACATTTTAAGAATAGCAGGTGCTTAATACATGTTTGTAAAATAAGTTTTGTGGAATTTCAGATATACTCTAGCTTCTAGAAACTTTCCTCTAATATTAACATCTCACATAACCATGGCACATTACTCAAAACAAAGAAACTAATGTTGATGAATTACTATTAACTGCAGATTTCAAGAATATTTCCATGAACATCATTTTTCTGTTCTAGAATCCAGTCCAGGGTTTCGTATTGCATTTAGTAATCACATCTCCTTAGTTTCATCTGGTCTGGAAAGTTCCTTTGTCTTTATTTTTAGTGATCTTATCAGTTTTGAGGAGTTGTAGTCCAGTGTGATGTGGAGTGTCCTCCATTTTGATTTTTTTCTGATGGGTTTCTTAGACTTAGACTTAGGTTAGGAGTTTTGAGGAAGAATGCCACAGAGGTGAAATGGCCGTCTCATTACATCATTTTACAGATTAAATGATACCAACAACACGCCTCTGGTGATACTAACTTTGATGAAGTTACTGTCTGCCAAGATCTCTACTGTAATGTAGTTTTCTCTTTTCTTATTTACATTTGGAAGTGAGCTATTCTCTTAGCCCACACTCAAGTAAAAGAGAATCAAGCTCTACCTTCTGGGAGAAAGTAGTCCACATAGATTATTTGGAACTCTTCTATAGGATGATTTGTCCCCATTTCATTTTGTATATTGAGATGCTAGCAATTGCATTATCATATACAGTTTAAATGTCTTTTCATAATTCTAATTCTCTAGTTTTAAACCTAGCTGACTCATCCACAATTCTCTCTTTGAGAAGTGCATGTTTGAGAATAAAGGGAAGAGTTTATATTGTTTTTAGAATTTGTTTTTCTATGTGGTCTCTTAGCATCCACATGCCAGAACAACCCCTTTATTTCCTCAGGAGCAAATCACGTAGGAGGAACTTTGATGTCTCTTGGCGGAGCTGGAAAATGATCAATTTTAAGCTTAATAACCTGGATAAGGCATATCAGTAGATTTTATTAAAGATATACATATACTAAGTTACAGAGATATGACAGCCAAAAATAATCTTAAGCATTTTGAGATGTAACCAAACACAACTGTTTCTTTCTACATGCAGGCAGATGGATATAATGAATTGAAATTATAACTATATTCCACAATCAGGGAACATATTTTCTAAAAGCCTCAGCTTCAGGGGACTTGAGTTTATGCTTTTGGAAGGACTAAATAGCTTGCTCATTGTGACCTCAATGGACCACAAGGGACATATAGAGACAATAGATCTAGCACACATATTGGTCTATGGCCATTAAGTGCCTTATAAGTGAGTAACAAAACTTTAAAATCAATACAGATTTTTATGGGAAGCCAATGAAGAGATTTTCAAATAAAGGGTAATATGTTCAAACAGATGAATTCCTGTAAGGATGTGGCTGGTTGTATTCAACAGAGAATATGTTTTAGAAAGAACATGGCTCTGCTAACCCACACATAGAAAGTCTGAGTGATCTCAACTTTATGAAATATATTGCTAATATCACATAGAATACATTATATCATAAGAAAACTTTCTCATGATGAGATAATGGATTGGAAGATATTTTGCAAATGGTAAAATCCTCACAATTGTTAGTAATAATTATTAGAGTTCTTACATAATAATTCTCAATTTATTGCTTAGAAAAGGTGTCTGTTTAATGACAATTTGGACTTAACCACAGTGACAGCACTGAAGTATGATTTCATCTGTGATTGAAATATTTAGTTTTGAGATATTTCGCACTTTTTTCCTCCCACTTCATTAAGTTTTGTGTAGATGAGGCTAACATTTTCCACAATGCAATCACTCTTGCCTCAACTAATTTTTACCCGTGTCCGTGTGACGTAGAGTTAGGCAAGGTATAAGAGTTAGGCAGTTCACCTGGTGACTTCTGTTGGTGTTTTCAATCACAAGTGACATATGGATACCAAAGCCAGAGTTTCTTGCACTGAAAGTTCCTCTTCACGCACCGAAATGTGCAAGACTGCAACCTGAAATGGAAAAGCAAATGTGACCCAAAACTGACATGAGGAGATTGATTCCAACTTGTGTCAATTCTATGTACAAAATTGTTGAGCCGTCTACTGTCCCCTATCCACACTGCTACTCTGATTTAAATGCTATAGCAACTCCTGTTTCCTGTGCCCACCTACTCCCACTAGGTCTTTTCCTCTGAGCATGGCTTCTACACTCCTTTCTCTGGTCCTCTGTAAGATTCTTTCTAAAATCTAATCTGGTCACATCATCCTTCATCCTTCATCTTAAAACCTATAGTTTCCTATATATCTCATGATAAAATCAAAATTGACTAGCATAGCCCATGAAGTCCTTTAGGATTTGGGTCTTGCTTACCTCTCCATGCTCCCATGGTAAGCCTGTATGCACTTGTCATAAGGAGCTGCTCCCACATTTTGGTTTCCGGACTCCATTTCCCTAATCCTCTGTCTTACTGTCCTTTGTTCATGCTCCTCCTTCAATCTGGAACATTCTTACCCAGTCTTTTGAGGAGGTTCTCCTATACCTTTTGAATGCCTTTTATGTGTCCTACAGACACTTTGTGTATAATTCATTATTGCACCTTTTGTAGTTTTTTATATCTGTCCTATTGTCTCTTCTCTGCCAGATGGAAAACTCCTTGTCAGTGACTTTACATTGTTAATCAAATCCCCAGTATGTGAACAGTGACCAGTATGTAGTAGATATTTATTGAATATTTGTTAAATACACATGGATGCTAAATAAGTATATTCCTAATTAAATAACATATTTCTGTTATATAGAAATACATTGGAAAGAGAACATTCCTAATTATTTCATGGTATATAAATTACTTCAATTTAATAACATATTAAGTTTTATAGAATAAAATATTTTAAAAACTATATATTAGATTCCATAAAAATTTATATCAATGCCTCCTTCTCAATTTCTTTATATAATTTCACAACTTTGTTTTTTTTTAAATAATTCTTCAGATCTACAATTTCATGATTTTTCTATTAAAAACATTACAATTTGCAGTTTCTTACATATAGATCACTCAAAGTGAATAAAACTAAAAGTAGCATGTCCACTATAAGCACAGCGCACTTTTTAAAATCAATTCATAGATAAAATGTAAGCCATTCTTTAAAAAAGGCAAATTCAGTAGTGGTATTGGTTTGAGATGAAATGAGACACAAACCACAGCTGGTCTGAACATTGCTCCTAGGCAGTGGAGCAGAAGGGGTTTTGTAGAAGGGAAATAGTCATTGAACAATCACTGTGGCATTGTTGAAAAAACTTTATTTTGTGCAAACCGAAATTACAATAATTGAGGACACTTGGAATGCAGGAACTAAATCAGTAAATGGTATTTTAAACCAAATCTTTACTTTGAAGAGTTCTTCAAGGTTCAGGGATGCTGTTCCCACCTGGGAGTCATTACAGTGTTTCACATCCCACCAAATAGTCCTGGACCGTAACTTCAAGTGGAAACTCTGGCTGTCAATAGCACTGCATCTGAATAATGATAGTGTAACAACTAGTAACACCAAAGTAGTGTGGAGAATATGACAGGCACTTTACAAGTATTATCTTACTTAACTATTATCTTAACTATTAACTATTATCTTACTTAACATCAAAGAGATGTTGGATGTCATCATCTTTTATGTAAATATATAAATACAGAGATAAAAATCACATGTTCAAGGTAATACAGCTAAAAAAAGTGACAGGGCAAGAATTCAAAATTGTGGCTCTGGTTCCATTGCCCAAGATCTTAACCAATGAAAATAACACATTGTAGCATCTTGGGGGAGGAGGAAAAAAAATGTCACAGATTATCTTTATTTTGAAATAATTGCTATACTCTTTACTCATTTGGCTTTGTATATAGTGATTTCTTTCAAAACAAAGAAACCTATTTCACTTCCAAATAGGGACATAGGTTTGGGTAATTTCATTTTTCAATTTAAGTAATATTTTGTTCTGATGAGACCTCTGGAGGTGTTTTTGACATGTAAAAATGATGGGCAGATAAAGTGATTAAAGCTGTCAAATGGTGTTCAAATTGTAAGAATTTGGCATTTTGTTACCTTTTTTGGTAAAAGTTGTACAGACCTATGCTGTCGAGTACTTCTGTTTAGAAACGTGTGTGGTGAGTGTTTCAAGGCATTGTGATTGACAAAAATTATTGCAGGCATATGAATAACCCAAATTAGAACTTACAAACCAAATGAAGCGCAAGTATGCTAAGGCAAATGGAGGTTCTCGTAACTACTCTCTGTTGACAGCCCTAGGGTCCCTCTGTGGATTCATATTTTCTAATTGTATCATACTGGTTTCTGGAAAAATAATACACATCATAAAAAGCTCTTGTTAGCCTTTGATGCAATATAAGCACATTTCTCTTATTTTTTAGCAATTTTCTTTTATTTTGGGGGAATTATATAAGGTCTATTAACTTCAAAAGTTATTTTCACAGACTATTCAAGAAAGTAGGAAGCTGCCACAGTATCAAGTTAGGCTTTTCTGTATAGCACAAAGAATAAGTGTGAAAAAATATTTCTAGTCTTGTGAAAACCAAAACAAATTATTATAATACAATGTTTCTGATCTTGTGGAAAAAGCAAAACCATTTTTGAAGTTGAATGGTGTTGCTACATTTTAAAGGAGGCAGAGCCTTCAATGTACAAAATTATGTATCATTATGTTGTCAGGAGCCTGTATTTTACATAGTAGTTAAGCTGAATAAATAATCACGTAAAAGGATAAGTTAGGTGCAGGTGAAAAAACACTCAATAAACTGACCATCTGAAAATTCCCTGCAATGAAGCATGAGAGAAAAACAGAAAAACATGAGAGCTGAGGAGACAGGATAGATAGGAAGTCATATATATACACACATGCATATATGTGTGTATGTGTGTATATATATGTGTGTATATATACATATACATATACATATAATCTCTTTATTGTCTATCTCATTATATATATAAATATACATATACATATACATATATATATATTCCAGCAGAAAAGAATATAAATAGGAAAAAAAGCATGCTTTATGACGATGTATTATTAACTGAGAATTTTCTAGACCTAATAAAGGAATGATTTTATAGTCCTGGTAAAAACAACAAATCTCAAGTATGATAAATTACAAGGCGTTTACTCTGGGGAGCATTGTGCCAATACTTAAAAATACTCACAGAAAAAGTTTTAAGAAATGAAGCATATGAACATGGGGGAAAAGAGAGAAAGAGGCAAACCATAAAATAGACTCTTAACCGTAGAGAACAATCTGAGGGCTGTTGGAGGTGCTGGATGGGGGATAGCCTAACCAGGTGATGGCTTTTTTTTATTTTTATT
The DNA here is from genome assembly GCF_902655055.1 of Lutra lutra. NCBI lineage: Eukaryota > Metazoa > Chordata > Mammalia > Carnivora > Mustelidae > Lutra > Lutra lutra. The sequence goes on along the minus strand of NC_062281.1, from coordinate 130,639,150 downwards.
ATTTATTTATTTATTTATTTATTTATTTATTTATTTATTTATTTTATTTATTTGTCAGAGAGAGAGGGAGAGAGAGCGAGCACAGGCAGACAGAATGGCAGGCAGAGGGAGAAGCAGGCTCCCCACCAAGCAAGGAGCCCAATGTGGGACTCGATCTCAGGACGCCGGGATCATGACCTGAGCCAAAGGCAGCTGCTCAACCAACTGAGCCACCCAGGCGTCCCCGGGTGATGGCTTTTAAGGAGGGCACTTGCTGTGATGGGCACTAGGTATTGTATGTAAGTCATGAATCACTAAATTCTATACCTGAAACTAATATTATACTGTGTGTTAGTTAACTGGAATTTAAATAAAAACTAGAAACAAAATAAAACAAAAACAACAAAGATAGAAAAAAGAAATATTCCTTACAATAAGATTATAGTTAAATAAGTCCTACATATCTCAATAGCAAAAATAAAAAGCAAAAGATAATGAGTTAAAAAGGTGCTATGTGTAAGTGAAAAACAAGTTTAAACTAGAATTGTTTAAAAATAAAATTTAAGTCAGTAGGTGAAATGCATTTTAATACCAACAAAAGTTGAGTTTACCAAAGACAGATCGTCACTTAAAATTTTATAGAATGCAATTTAGGAAGAATGAATCTGACTCCAGGGAAGGACAGAAAGAAACAAACAAACAAAACAGGATTGGTGTGAAAAAAATTAAGTATGCATGATATAAACAAAAATTGACTTTATAAAAGTAAATAAATGAAAAACCTTGTCTTTTTCTTTTTTTTAAGATTTCATTTATTTATTTGCCAAAGAAAGAGAGAGAGAGCACAAGCAGGGAGAGGGGCAGGCAGAAGGAGAAGCAAGTTCCACATTGATTAAGGAACCCAATGCGGGACTTCATCCTATGACCTTGGGATCATGACCTGAGCCAAAAGCAGATGTTTAACTGCTTTTCTTATTCTTGAAAGGAAGAAAGAAAAAGAAAGACATAAAGATCAAGGCATAGCATCATACCTCATATTACTGATTCATTAATTATTTAATTTATTAAAAATAAGTCCAGGCATAGTGTTTGAGGATTTGCCAGTTATTAGATATTTGTTTTTCATTTCCATCTTTCTTCTGTTGAAAATAAATATCAGTCCATTAAAAAAATTTTTTTTTGTTTATTTATTTGACAGACAGAGATCACAAGTAGGCAGAGAGGCAGGCAGAGAGAGAGAGAGGGAAGCAGGCTCCCCGTTTAGTGGAGAGCCCGATGTGGGGCTCTATCCCAGGACCCTGAGATCATGACCTGAGCTGAAGGCAGAGGCTTAACCCAATGAGCCACCCAGGCACCCCGTCAGTCCATTTTTTGACATACTTTTGTATCAACCTCCTTTACACTCCCATTTATATGTTATAATTTTATTACCTCTTTGAAAATACTAATAATAAGATATTTACTTCTGTAATTTTCCTTCCCTAAAACAGACCAGACTATTTTAAACACAATTCCATCTGCAAATCTTTGAGAAGCAACATTTTCTTCTTAAGTTTGGTGTAAGTTTGGTCTTTCCGCTATTTTAAAAAAATAAGTCTAATTAAATAGGGACATCTTTCTAAAAAAAACTCAGTGTCCTCTGTAGTAGAGAGCAAGATAACCGAAAAGATGGTATATGGACTTACCTGGATTCAAATCCCTCCGGAACCTTGTGCATTTTCTTCCCCAGTGTATCTCTTATCACGCTACTTGCTTCTCTATTTCTTATTTGTTTAATGTATCTTTCTAAGTTCCAGTCTCCATCCTTATCTTTTTTTTTATCTTCTATCATCACTGCTTTTTGATTTCTAATTTTTTACATTAATCAGTTCAACTTTTTTTATTATTATTAAACTATTAACTTTCAGCTATAAATTCGCCTTTCTAAATCACCTTTGTCTTTTGGGGGCTGGGACAGTGCAGATACATTTATCATTTGTCATCTGGTTTCCTGTTAGGTTTTGCAAATGGGAATGCTGGGGCAGACCAGAGTCAGGAAAAGAAATGGAGGCTTTGCTCCCTTCCATCTGCTTGTTGTACTTTTCAGCATCACATCAGTGATGGCCCATACCCCGTCAGTAGCTGGTGGATTCAGTTCCCTTCTTTTAGCAAACCCAGAATCGGCATTGTTCATAAGAGCAAAAAATAGAAACATCCCAGTATGTATCAACAGTAGAAGAGATAAATATTTCACAGTGAATCATAATGAATGAATTAAAGTAACATGTACTAACTTGAGTGAATCTCAGTGATATGATGTTGAAGAGGCAACATAATGGATATATAGACAGGATAGTTCTATTTATATAATGTTCAAGAACATAGGACATGCCCAGGTGTTAGAAACTATACAAAAAAAAAAAGCAAGAACATGATTACCCCAACATTTGGTGATGCTCTATGGAAGAAGGAAAGAGATGTGATTGTGGAGAGATAACTTCTAGAGTAACTATGAGTAAGTCCTGTATCATTGTTCTCTAAATTTGTATGTGTTATGTCTCAGACAATTTTTTGCTCCTAAGCTATTTTTTGATAATACAACTAAAAACAGAATAAAAAACACAAAATTTCAAATTCAGAATAAATAGGGCCCTAGTAAAATAAATGGTGTCATATAAACAGAGGTTTTTTCAAAAGCATGTTGGTAGAAATAAAACCAGGTATTGGAATTGTAAATATACTATTGAGATCTTAAAAAAAAAAAAAAAGACAGGAAGGGGGTAGGGAGAGAGAGGAGGATGGAGGAAGGAAGGAAGGGAGGAAGAAAAAGAAGGAGAAGAGTAAGAAAGAAGGAAGAGAGCAGGAAGGAGAAAGGAAGAAAAAAGTAAGAAAAGAAGAAAAAAAAACAAAAAACAAGCAAATGACGGTACTACCCTTTCCATAATTTCAAAGAGAGAGGACTCTTTTCTTTTTCTTTTCTTTTTTTATTAACATATGATGTATTATTAGCCCCAGGAGTACAGGTCTGTGAGTCGTCAGGCTTACACACTTCACAGCACTCACCATAGCACATACCCTCCCCAATGTCCATAACCCAGCCACCCCATCCTTCTCCCCCATCAACCCTCATTTTGTTTCTTGAAATCAAGAGTCTCTTATAGAGAGGACTCTTTTCAACAATTGGAATTGTATTTATGAGATGTGAAATGCAAGTTATGATTCTCTTTGTTCTGTGAACATGCAACAATTGTGTTTTCATCACAACTAAAATATAATAGCAAAAAATATATAATTATTACTTAACTAACTGTCCTCCGTCGCTATTATTCAACTTAACCATTTTTAAAAATTTGTTTGTTCTGGTGAACAATTACACAATTTGAGGTAGTTTGGCAGAAAATTTCTTAATTCCTTTTAACACTCTTTTATTACAGTTATGAAAGTTACAATTGATTCTTTAAGGCAAAAGGCAAAATTTAGATATTTAAAATTAATAAACTATTTCTGTTTCTTTTTACTCTGTCTTAGGTCTGATTTAATAAGTTCTTTGTATTTTTAAGCTTCATATTGACTAATATTTTAAAATGCCTCTACACAAGCTTATTTCTCCTCAGTTTGCTTTTACTGATGAAGTCATACTTTGGTATTGCCTCTATTTAGAATGGTAAAAACAGGAGGGCCTGGGTGGCTCAGTCACTGGGTGTCTACCTTTGGCTCAGGTTGGGATATCAGGGTCCTGGGATGGAACCCCGCTTTGCATTGTGTATCCTGCTCATCAAGAAGTCTGCTTCTCCCTCTCGCACTCTCTGTGCTAGTGTTTCCTCTCTCGCTGTGTCTCTCTCTGTCAAATAAATAAATAAAATCTTTAAAAAAAAAAGAATGGTAAAAACATATTTTGTCACCATGGTATTTGATCTTTTGACCATGCCACTCGATCAAAATGCTGAACAACTATTATGTTATCTACTCTAACTGCGTTCCTGGAACTAATCCATGCGCTTTTATGGAATGCAGCTTTTTTGGATAAAGTTTCTTTATAAATTTTGATTATCTGAACATCCAGGTACATTGTGTACATGTTAAGAAAAAAATGAACGAAAGAAAGAGAGAGAGAGAGAGAGAGAAAGCGGAAGGAAAGAAGGAAGGAAGGAGGAGAGGAAGGAAGGAAGGCAAGAAGGAAGGATGGACAAAAGTTTCAGAAGCTATAGCACTTTTGTAATAGTTATGCCAATGTAATAAAATGGGGCATACTACAGAGACCTTTAATAGCAAGCTCCAGTGTTGTGAGTTTTATAACAAGTCTGTGGTTCAAATAAATGGTCAGACTCCCAACAAATTGGGACATTTTGCTATAGTGATTTTTGTTTCTTAAATGTCTGAAGTCATATTCTAACTATTTTCAGATGCACACACACTTTAAACATAAAGCAGCATTTTTCAGAACTATGTACTGCCATCATGTGTGAGCAGAAGGTACAGGGGATCTCAGATCAGGTAAATGAAAAGGAGAAGCAAAGAAGGAGGACAGGAATCCAAAATATTTAGAAGGCTATCAATAAAACAGAAAATCCATGCTGAATCAAAATGAGATTACAAGGATTGAACTTAATAAAAAGTGACCAAAAAGAAGCCTCCATATAAATATGTTTTCATAACTCCTCCAATTCTCTGGGCTTATTTATGCTAATACTTAAGTCTCTGAATACCCAGGAGAAAAACATCTAATACAAAAAATGGTCACTGGCCACACCTTCTAAGACACAACTTTACTCCAGTTGCCTGAATCACACCCATCGCTAACTTACTGCATAAACTGTGCAGTCTCTCTTTGGTTCTTTTAATCACTCCTACTCTGTTTCTTCCAACAGTTATATGATTATTTCTTTGGTCTTTTACTAGTTGAAACAATAGTGACAATACCACGTCCCTTCATCTGTATACCCCTCAACTACTGCTTTCTTGTCCTTTCTTTGTCCTCATTGCTAATATTTGTGGTGTTACCTTAAGTATATTATTAGCTATTTTCACTCAAAATACTGTTTCCACTTTTTCACAAATTTGCAATTTGGGGTCTGTACCCATCATGGCTTCCCCTGCTGTCACTCAGTTTGCCAGTGATTGCTGGGTTGCTAATCCACAAAATGCTTTTCAGTCCTTAGCTATCTTGACTTCTATACTCTTCTTTTGAAACTCTTTCTCCTCTTGGCTTCCAGAATAGAATTCTTTCCAGTCTCACCCCCACTCCCACCTCCTTGTAAACTCTATCCATGGAGCCATTTAGATCTCTAGAGGAATTATGATCTCATCTGCCTTTAGGTAAGTTAAATGCTGCATACCAGTCCATTTATGTATGCTATTCTCATTTTACTTTTTGCAAGGAGATTCCAAGTCTGACTATCTCAGCTACTTCTGTTCCCTTCTTGAGAGCACAGAAAATACTTTCTACTCTCCAAGTCCTAGTGAGCTTGGGAAAATTATGAAGGTCTGTTGCAGTTTTTACTGGCTACTCTCTTGGTAGTTTTTTTTTTTTTTACTGTTCCTGCCACACTGTGTAGAGAAGACTACAAGGCCAGATGAGGGAAAATTATGTCTTGCCATTATTTTAGAAAGAATCACACACATTCCCTATGATTTGAAATCCTTTCAAACCATTTTTCTTATTCTGTCATTTTCACCTTGTCTCAAGACTCCACCTGGACATAAGGGGGAAGTCATAAGGGTCCTTCCGAATGCCCTTTCACTTAATGTTCCTTCTTAATGACTATAATTTTCTTCTTCGTCCCCCAGTCCAGGTAATCTTTTTCACGGAATCTTGCAATGTTTTATATCATTCCAATATATAGTTCACTGAATCTGCTGTAGCAGCGTTCCTTGAGACATTAGATGCCAGGGAGAGAAAGTTGATTGGAAGAAAAACATGGTGGGGTGGGGCAGGGTGTTGGGGGAAGAGCTTGGTTGGGAGTTGGGGGTAAATTTCTAGGCTGAAAGCGGCAGTTTAAACACTAATTTGTAGAATAGAAATATTGTATAGAATTACAATTCTGTATATTAACTTCTGGGGTTTATATATTACTTTATATTGAATTTCTAACATACAAAAATATACAGTAATAATTTGACTCTTCAGCAGCTGTTCTATCATATCTCACTATGCAGGAGGGTGTATATCCAGATTCCTTATCATCTTTTCATCTTTATAATTATGTGCTTATTTTCTCCTGTCACACATATTTTCATATTTTATTTTACCAGAAAAATGGGTTTTTTTATTCAAGCACAGCAGAGAATTGCAATTTGGGACAAGTAAGATACAGCAAAATCTTAGGTAAATTTAGAGAAAAAAGGAGAGAAACACTCATTTATAAAGAAGGAAGTTGAGAGGTCTATTACAAACAAAAAGTCCATGGGAGTTCAAAATACAGTGGTTTCTCATTGGCTGAATTGTGACTGTTCCTCATTGGCTAGGCTGTTGCCAGGAGAGGAGGGAAGTCTTTCTTCTCCCTGCTGGGGCAGTGAAATAGTAGCTAAACTCCTATTGACTTAGAAGGTACTTCTCTTCTTGTTGGGTCTACAATTGTCAAAGAGCTGTAGGGTGTGAGAACTTCCCCTTCTGGCCTCCTCAGTCTAGTTTAAACAAGTTTTTCTCTTATTAATTATCATAGTAAGATTGAATTATCTATAAAAGGCTTCAGAGAACGTGACCCACCACCCCTTTTTTTTTTTTTTTTTTTAATCTGCTAGGAGGTGTTTGGACTCTGATTCTCAGACCTGTGTTCTTTAAAGGAAAACATCAATGAAATATTTTTAATTTTTAGTTAAGGACATTTCACCAATTACCAAAAATAAATAAATATTTTAAATAACTCATAACAAGGCACCTAGGTAGCTCAGTCAGTTAAGTGGCTGACTCTTGGATTCAGATCAGGTCATGATCTCAGGGTCCTGGGTTTGAGCCCGGGGTTGGGTTCCATGCTCCCTGGGAAGTCTGCTTGGGAGAGAATCCTCTCTCTACTCTCCCTCTGCCCCTTCCCTCATGCACGCTCTCTCAAATCAATAAATAAATCTTTTAAAAAACAACTCGTAACAAACAGTACAGATAAAAGTATATTATTAAAATGTTAAAAATTTAAAATTCTGTCAGACCTAGTGAGGTGGATGTTTTCAGTATGGCTAGGAAATTATAAAACATGGTAACATAGTAAAGGGTATTATTAGTTACATTTTAGAACCATGTTCAAGGTTTCACCTATAGGTGAAGTTAAAAATATATATTATGTATAAGTGTGAAATACTAATGTTGGGACATCCTTAACCAAGCAGTTTTGATTTTTCAAGCTTCCCATATTATCATATATTTTTAGGATAACCTCCCTCTATTTGTCATTTGGTTCTGTGTGCTGTAATATTCATCCAGTGCCTTTACCCAAAGACATGAAGAATGCTTATTTATAATCAAATCATTTAGTATCTTTTAAGTGTTCAAAATGTCATGTTAAACATTTATTTTATTTTAATATTCCTAAATAAATCCTCTGATCATGAGTATTTGAACTGGCTACAACAAACTTTTCTGCTTTTTCAGGTATAGGGTTGCATAAGAAAATAAGAGATAATTTATTTTCCTAAAAATTTTTAAAGATTTATTTATTTATTTGAGAGAAGGGAGGGATAGAGGGAGAGGGAGAGAGAAAGAAACCCAAGCAGACTCTTCTCTGAGTGCGGAACCCTACAAGGGCTTGATACCATGACCTTGAGATCTCAACATGAGCCAAAACCAAGAGTCTGCCATTTAACTGACTGTGCCACACAGGCACCCCCAAAACAAGAGGTAATTTAATATATTAATGAAATAATAATCATTACAGATAAGAGAAGTCCAGATAGGACATTTTAGATGGGACAGTGGTGGCCTATTTTCAATAATGTTGTACAATAACAAGCATTTTTCTCTTGGGCATTGCTCATCACCTCCTGTCACTCTCTCCCTTTCTTTTCTCATGTTTTGACACTAATGTAGGTTTAATTTAAGATAAGGAATGGCCACAAAGATGCAAAATATGAATCACATAAGGAATAGTGAAGATGAGCTGCCTGTTTTATAAGTTTATATAAAATTTGTTTTATTGGTTTTTCATTGTGAATTATGGATGTTATTATAATATGTCTATAATCATGCTCTGAAAAGGAGAAAATTACTGCCCATGGGGGGGAAAAAAGGAAGGAAGGAAGGGAAGAAAGAAAGAAAGGAAGGAAGGAAGGAAGGAAGGTAGGAAGGGAGGGGAGAAAAAAGGAGGGGGAAGAGATGGAGGAGGGGGAGGTAGAAAGAAAGAGAGGGAAAGGAAGGAAGGAAGAGGAGGGAAGGAGGGAGGGAGGAGGGAGGAAGGGAGGGAAAGAGAAAAGAAAAGGAAAAAAAAGTTGCCTATGCAGTGAAAATTAAAAGTGGAAAACAAACATATATCAAAACAAACTCTTTACTCTGTTTGGGTGACATGAATGCCAGAAGGTGGCTTGGCTCAAGGAAATGTTAAAATGGGTAACAAATATCAGAGAATCTATAGTTTAAAGGATGAAAACTGTGCCAAACACACGGACAGCCTGGAGATTGTCATGGCCATTGTGCGCTTTTCCATGCTTGGGGGAAAGCTCTGATTTCCTTTGCCAAGTCTGCCTCAGTATTAGTGTCATGGAGATTCTTCCCATGTTTATGGAGATTGTCCAGGTCTGGCTCATATGCTGAGAGGGATGTACTGGCACCTTTATAAATAGGAAAGCCAGAAAGAAACCAGCTGGAAATGTAGAAATGTTGGTGTGAGAATTTAGCTTGCTTAGGAGAAAAGACTGGGAAATTATGCCAACTAGGACAGCAAAATATTGTAATACAGTGACTTATAAATCATTTGAAAAAGACCTTTTAATAAAATGTCTACCTTACTCTAGAAGGTATGGAAGCAAGTTTCTGCCGCCTTTGCTGAATCAGCTGTGAAGACACTGGAGAGGGATTTCTCTTCTTCTCTTTCTCCCTTCCCCCTCTTTATTCCACTTCTCTCTCCTCTCTTTCTCCCAGGCACTTGAGACCTAAGTTGAGACTTGGATTAGCTACACAAAAAAATTCACTGGATTTATACACCACTCACTTGAAACTAGGTAAATCATATCTAGTTAGTAAGTATGTAGGTTGAAGTCACTTAACAAAGATTTGCCACAAAATGTGTAGCTTTACTAGACCACCTATTTCTTTTTCACAGAGGGAAGGGAGGCCTATTGAGAAGAAATCTGTACCCCGGAACTCTTTTTTTTCTTTCTTTCTGCATTATTTCTATCTTTAGTAGCACAGTTTCTGGTAACAAAGGATAAACTTAAAATACAGTGCAGTGTAGTGTTTGTTTGTTTTTTAAGTATGGCTTTTTTGAGTCACATAGAGTCCAATTTCTACCTTTGCCATTTACTAATTGTATAATCATGGGCAACTTGTGGAACTCTCCAACCCTAAAATGTCCCATTTAGTATAATAGGAATAATACAAACTTTGTAGTTCTAAGAAGATAGAATGGGAGAATGTACATTAAAAAAAAAAATAACAGAGTAACTATCACACTGTATGCATACTAAAAGTTTAGGTTACCTATCAGAGCATTCAAAAAGTATTTGTTGAACACTTGTGATTTGCTAGACAATGATTCAGGGGAATACAGTCTTTGCTCTCAGGAAAACTAATGGGAAGGTAATAAGCAATAAACACATAAACAAACAGAATATGTCAGATGGAGTATATTTTATGATGGAAAATATATCATGCTAAAGGGCAGCATTCATTGGGCTAAGGGAATAATTTTTTGTTTTTAGAAGGGTATTGAAGGAAGATTTCAATGCAAAGGGGATATTTGACCATGTATGTAAAATATTTGGGGAAAGAAAATTTTGTTGCACGGAACAAAGTATGATTGTCCTAAGGCAGAAGCCTTACACTGGTGTCATTTTTGTTTTTTGATTGTTACATCCTGTTTGTTGATAGGCAGATTGAAGCATCTGTATATATCCTAACTTCTATTACTTCTTTAGACTTTAATTGAAATCCTTTCTTCTACCTCCTTGGCTTCACAGGGTAGGTCAGTTTTGCTTATGACTGTCCTCTCATCACCACAAACTTTTTCTTTTAAGAATTGCTTGCATTTACTATACTTGTTATATTATATTCATTTTTGTGTTTATCTGAATAAATTTGGTCTGTGGCAGTAAAATTTAAGTTCCAGAGGAAAGTTTACATGGCAGTTACAGACTGTCATCCTAACCCAGTGTCCAAAATATTGCTTGGAACAGAATAAATTTTCAATTAAAAATTTTGAGCATAGGTAAAACAAACAGATGGATGTTTAAATAAAGAGGGATAAAGATTTGGAAACTGAGACAATGTTATGTGGGATGTAAAGTTTTAAAGTTATATTTTTTGGGGAAAATTTAATGAAAAGGCAATGGCATATTTACTTCATCTCTAGGACAATGAACTTTGCTGACTTGTATACCTAACTTCAATTAACGACATTTCTGGTCTGGTCTGTAGTTCAAAGGAAATGAGTAAGCTCTGGAGGGTTCAAAAGAAATCCACCAGCCCCCCCCAAAAGTAGTATAAAGCAACTGTTCTTTGGTTGGTGGCTTAAAAAAAAATAACACTCAAATACTTAAAATAGCATATTCATTAGCCTAAACCATGTCACTATATGAAAGGAATAATTAATATTAAGTACTTACCCATGTGTTTAGTTCTTCATATTAACTATGGCCGCTTCTGCATCAAAGATTTAACTACTGAGCAAAGGAAATAAATCTCCATATTTAAAAAACTCACTTAATCTTTTGTGTCAAAGTAATGCATAAAATATTCATGTCCTGGAGGAATTTAGTAAGCATTTAAATAAGAGAGTTATTATTTATTTATTTATTTATTTAGCTATTTAACTTTTGATGGATAAACTAGATAGAATCCGGCCCATTGCTTTTCAAAATGTTTCTTTGGCAAAACATATAGCATTGATCCATAAGTAATTTCCTATTAACAGTGTAGACATTTCATGGATCACTAGAAACTTTTTAAAATGAACCAATTTAATCTCTTATGTGGTACTCCTAAAAGGGAGCTACTTAAATTGCATTTCCTGAACATTAAATAGATTTAGTCAAGGAATTTAGTAGGTAGCAAGCTGCATGGGACAAAAATTATCTTAGAGTTTAAAAGTCGAAGTATTAAGTCTTTGCTCATTTCCTACCAGTGTGACATTGACCAAATTAATCAATCTTTATAAATACTAGTTTCCTCTATTAAAAAATATATATTACCTAACATACATATCTTACGTATTTCTAAGAACCAAGATACAGATTTTTTAAGTGAAACTTGTATTCTTAACTTGCTAAGTATTTGCCTTGAATGATTACTGAATTTTATCCAATATTATATTTGTATCTTTCCTTCTTCCTCCTCCTCTTCTTCTTATCCTATTATTATTATTATTACTTTAATCTATAATAGTATAGGAATTTATATATGTATATTTTTTTAGTTTTTTTATTTTTTCAGCATAACAGTATTCATTATTTTTGCACCACACCCAGTGCTCCATGCAATCCGTGCCCTCTACAATACCCATCACCTGGTGCCCCCAACCTCCCACCCCCCACCCCTTCAAAATTCTCAGATCGTTTTTCAGAGTCCATAGTCTCTCATGGTTCACCTCCCCTTCCAATTTCCCTCAACTCCCTTCTCCTCTCCATCTCCCCTTGTCCTCCATGCTATTTGTTATGCTCCACAAATAAGTGAAACCATATGATAATTGACTCTCTCTACTTGACTTATTTCACTCAGCATAATCTCTTCCAGTCCCGTCCATGTTGCTACAAAACTTGGGTATTCATCCTTTCTTTTTTTTTTTTTTTTTTTTTTTTTACAGCTTTATAAACATATATTTTTATCCCCAGGGGTACAGGTCTGCGAATCGCCAGGTTTACACACTTCACAGCACTCACCATAGCACATACGCTCCCCAATATCCATAACCCCACCCCCCTCTCCCAACCCCCTCCCCCCATCAACCCTCAGTTTGTTTTGTGAGATTAAGAGTCACTTATGGTTTGTCTCCCTCCCAATCCCATCTTGTTTCATTTACTCTTCTCCTACCCCCTCAACCCCCCATGTTGCATCTCCTTTCCCTCATATCAGGGAGATCATATGATAGTTGTCTTTTTCCGATTGACTTATTTCGCTAAGCATGATACCCTCTAGTTCCATCCACGTCGTCACAAATGGCAAGATTTCATTTCTTTTGATGGCTGCATAGTATTCCATTGTGTATATATACCACATCTTCTTTATCCATTCGTCTGTAGATGGACATCTAGGTTCTTTCCATAGTTTGGCTATTGTAGACATTGCTGCTATAAACATTCGGGTGCACGTGCCCCTTCGGATCACTACGTTTGTATCTTTAGGGTAAATACCCAGCAGTGCAATTGCAGGGTCATAGGGTAGTTCTATTTTCAACATTTTGAGGAACCTCCATGCTGTTTTCCAGAGTGGTTGCACCAGCTTGCATTCCCACCAACAGTGTAGGAGGGTTCCCCTTTCTCCGCATCCTCGCCAGCATCTGTCATTTCCTGACTTGTTAATTTTAGCCATTCTAACTGGTGTGAGGTGATATCTCATGGTGGTTTTGATTTGTATTTCCCTGATGCCGAGTTATATGGAGCACTTTTTCATGTGTCTGTTGGCCATCTGGATGTCTTCTTTGCAGATACTCAGAAAACTATAAAGTACTCATGAACGAAATTGAGGAAGACACAAAGAAATGGAAAAATGTTCCATGCTCCTGGATTGGAAGAATAAATATTGTGAAAATGTCTATGCTACCTAAAGCAATCTACACATTTAATGCAATTCCTATCAAAGTACCATCCATTTTTTTCAAAGAAATGGAACAAATAATCCTAAAATTTATATGGAACCAAAAAAGACCTCAAATAGCCAAAGGAATATTGAAAAAGAAAGCCAAAGTTGGTGGCATCACAATTCCAGACTTCAAGCTCTATTACAAAGCTGTCATCATCAAGACAGCATGGTACTGGCACAAAAACAGACACATAGGTCAATGGAGCAGAATAGAGAGCCCAGAAATGGACCCTCAACTCTATGGTCAACTCATCTTCGACAAAGCAGGAAAGACTGTCCAATGGAAAAAAGACAGCCTCTTCAATAAATGGTGTTGGGAAAATTGGACAGCCACATGCAGAAAAATGAAATTGGATCATTTCCTTACACCACAAACGAAAATAGACTCAAAATGGATGAAGGATCTCAATGTGAGAAAGGAATCCATCAAAATCCTCGAGGAGAAGACAGGCAGCAACCTCTTCGACGTCAGCCACAGCAACATCTTCCTAGGAACATCACCAAAGGCAAGGGAAGCAAGGGCAAAAATGAACTTTTGGGATTTTATCAAGATCAAAAGCTTTTGCACAGCAAAGGAAACAGTTAACAAAACCAAAAGACAACTGACAGAATGGGAGAAGATATTTGCAAATGACATATCAGATAAAGGGCTAGTGTCCAAAATCTATAAAGAACTTAGCAAACTCAACACCCAAAGAACAAATAATCCAATCAAGAAATGGGCAGAGGACACGAATAGGAATTTATATTTATGTGATGTAGGAAATTGTGTTAATTGAATTTTCTCTAATGCCAAGTTGTCTCTGCATTACTGAGGTAAGGCATCCTTGATCATATATTACCTTTTTTTATACATTATAGAATTTGATTTGCTAATTTTTAAACTTAGGAATATCACTGGTTGCCTCCCTTCAGTTATATCTCTGTTTCTCCTGTGCTGTATTTTGAGATATCTCTATCACTGTCTCATCTAAAGATTCTATCCCTGTAAAGATGGTATAAACTTCAGTTTCCCCTTCCTAATGGATGATTCATGTTCCACTCTAGCCCTAAAACTGTCTGAATAGTTCATTTCATCTGGTAACCAACAACAGCAGAGCAGGCTGTTTCTAGTCCAGGTTTCAGAGACAGGACCATAGTTGTTATGGCTTAAGTTCCATCTCTGCCTTTAATCTTACTTCAACACCTCCTGACTTCCCTGTTTCTACTTGGTACCCTTACCTCTTCTCAACAGGGCAGAGAGATTTAGCTTCTAAAACAACAAATCAGTAATATCGGACCTTTATTAAATCTCTTAATGAATTCTTATATGACTTAGAATTCAAACTTCTAAACATGAGCAGCACTCTGTCCAACATGTTCTGATATCCACCACCATTCCCATGTCACCTTGTTGGCCACACTCCAGGTCCTTAACTTCTCTTCGTCACTGAAAAAACAGTTAGGTATTGCTATGGGCATTTGAACTTGCTATTCTCTCTCCTTGTAATGCTTCACCCAGACTTTTCCCATAGGGTCTACTTTTCTACATTTTGATCTCAGATCTGGAGTCATCTTCCCAAGATCTCTTCTTTCATTTCCTTTCTAAGGTAGATTCCCTCCCATTTTACATTTTCTATCAAGCCACTTTGCTTAATTTCTTCCATTCCATTCAATGGACATTATCTTGTTCATTATCTTTCTAAAATAGATCATATATTTCATAAGGGGAAAGACTTGTTTTGTATAGTTTTGTATCCCTACAACCTAAAGTAGTGCCTTGCTTCTAAAAGATAGCATAAAAACACTTATTAAACAAATTCTACTAAAATTAGAGGCAATCTCGATATTGAGTAAATAGTAGAATTATTTAAAAGAGTTAAACAGATGGGGTGTTTTAATCTATTTAAGAGTTTCAATAATGTAGAAAAATGTAGCAGTTGGGCTTTGTTTTGAGTATCATAAAATACCAAATTCAAAACTATGGAATATAGTACAATCACATCTATGAAAATCATCTACTTTTTAATCTTAAGAAAAATTTGATTATAGTTGACACAAAATGTTACATTAGTTTCATCACAACATAGTGATTCAATAAGTTCATACATTATGCTATGCTCACTATAAGCATAGGTACCATATGTCACCATGCAATGCTATTGCGATATTATTGACTATATTCCTTATGCTGTGCCTTTTATTCCCATGACTTATCATTCTATTTTTTAAAAAAAATACATGAGAATGATAACAATGGTTCATTATGTGTGAAGAGATTCAAGTTGTAGATTATATTTCCTTTGTATTTTTCAATTTTCGTGTTCCCCCCAATTTTTTTTGTTTATTTATTTATTTAATAATCTCTATACCCAGTATGATGCCTGAACTTGTGATCCGGAGATCAAGAGTCACATGCTCTTCTGACTGAGCCGAACAAACACCTCTACCCCACAAAATAAGCAGGGATAATAAAATTAAGCAATAAATATTATAAATGAGGAATGGCTTTTTAATACCTAATTGATTTCTCTTCAAGCTTTGATTCCATATATAGGCAATCAGGAGAAGAACATCACAATTGTTTATAAGAGCTGATAGAATGATGGTCGACTAAAACCTCTTAATTCAGATAAAACTACATTTATTATTTACAAAAACTTGTTGGGCCTTTATACATGAGACAATGTAGGTATAGATACAGAACTAAGAGCTTTGATTGAAACCAACATGGTCCAGACTTCCATGGAACTTAGTGTATGGGTCAGAGCCAGATATTAAGAAAGAATTATTAAGTAAGTGTTACGGTAAGGAGAATAGACCAAAGGTAGGGGGATAAATATAGTCTAAGAATTATATTATAGCTAATTGAAAGTTAGAAAAATTAGAAAAATAATTTAGTGTAAATATTCAGTGAATTGAATAAAAGTTGTCCAGTTATAACCAAAGAGGGAAATGCATGTATTTCTATGTCTATTATATAATTTTTTATAGCTAGAAATAGACTTAAGTGACATATTAATTAAAAAATAATAAAATACGTGGTTTCAGAGAATGTGAAGGTGATATAATCCACTTTTTTGTTTACCCCAGCTGAAAGTTCTCCACTCACGTAGATGTTGATATCATTTAAATAAGAACATTTCATTTCTAGTAGCCTATAATGATTAAATTCTTTCTCATATTGAGATGAAGTGTTCTTTACCTACATTCAATTTAACTCAGTCTTCTAAAGTTACACAGGATAAGCCTAATCTCTCAACTAAATGCTAGTTTATCAAGTATCAGAGACACCTATCAAAAATAGTTATCAAAGGCCCTTAAATTGTGTCTTTTCCAGTTGAAGCACATTATTTTAAAATATATCACTGTTTCTAGACATAACTATCCTAGTGATTTCCCTAGACCTTCTAAATTTGTGATGCCAGAATAACATTTAGTGACATAGGCCAACTTTGATCAGGAAAAAAAACGTAGCATAGACTTATATCAATCTTTTCCTTTAAAAACATAACTGTACTAAGTATCTTAAGGTGCATTATTTATTTTAGTAATCATATCACATTATTGATTCTTATATAACACATTTATTAATTGCTATTTTTATGATCACCAATGATTTTCATATTACTAAAACCAATGAAACCAATTAGACAATTTCTTATTTGACCCCTATTATGGATTGAATTGTGCTTCCCCCCACAGAGAAAAGATACATTGAAATCCTAATAGAATCATTGTAGAAGCAATCAAGTCATGTTAAAGTTATACTGAATTAGGGTGGGTCCTATTCCAAATGACCTTATAAAATGTTCTTATTAAAAGAGAAGAGTCGTAAACATGCACAAACACACACACACTCACACACAGAAGACCATTTGATAATGGAGGTAGAGACTGGACTGATACATCTACAAATTAAAAAACACCAATAATTGCCAGCAACACCGAAAACAAAGATAAAAGCATGGACCAAATCCTCCTTTTCAAGACTTTAGAGAGAATATAGTCCTGCCTATAGCTGGATTTTGTACCTTTATCCTCTAGAACATCTAGATAATAAGTTGCTGTTGTTTTAAGCTGTACAGTTTGTGGTGATTTATTATGGCAGCTATAGGAAAGTAATAAAGATTTTGGTACTTGAAAGTGTGGTACCTCTGTAAAAAAAAAATCTAAAAAGTGTTAAAGTGACCTTAGAATAGGGTAAATGGGTAGAGTTCGAAAGACTTTTGAGGTACATGACAGAACAAGTCTCGATTTTCTTGAAGAATTGTTAGTAGAAACATGAATGCTAAAGGTTCTTCTAGTGAGGTCGCATGTAGAAATGAGGGATGTAATTTTGGGAATGCCTTTGGAGAGGCGACTCTTATTATAAATTGGCAGAAAACTTGGCTGAATTCTGTTCTGTTGTTGGGGGAAAGTAGAACTTGGAGGTGATGAACATGCATATTTAGCTAAAGGAATTTCCAAGCAATGTGTGGAAAGCATAGCCTGGTTATCCCTGGCTGCTTATAGTGAAATACAAGAGGAAAGAAAGAAATGCAGGAAGAAACTATAAAGCAAATAGGAACTAAAACTTTAAGAGTTGCTATCCAATTGCAAAAAAATGATAAAGCGTGCTCTGAAGAGAATACCAATAGTATGGCTGCCTAACTTCTGCTGCAGAGATTAGACTGTGAGTCATGGGTCCAGTAAACCATCACCACCGAAACACTGCCGGCTTGGACTGAAAAGGGCAGAGATGGGAATAAATGAAAGAAGGGTGCATGACTTCTAGGATTTGATAAGCAGAAATGGCCAGCAGGGCTATTTGGTTCTGACAACATGTATTCCTTCAAGAAATGGGAAGAATGGCTCCGAGGGTGGCTGAGAGACCAAGGGGGTTATGCAAGACCTGCTTACACCTTGATTTTGGACTTCTAGCACCTAGAATTGTGACCTAAATTTTTTTTTTAAAGCCACCTGGTTTGCAATAATGTGTTATGGCATTTCCAAGAAACTAATACAAACTCTCAGCAGCTTTTGATCGTGCTTAATACCATCGCAAAAATCTCCTTTGCCAAAACTTCAATTCCCCCAAGGTTTTAACTGGTCTCTCCACATCTATTACTGCCCGTTTCCATCTTACAGTGAGGGTGTTTCTTTACCAGTCATGCTGGAACTGGTAGTTCCATCTACCAGTCGTGCTAGTTATTCTAGTCACATGATACTCTTGTGTGGCTGTCTTTAAAGAGATAATTCAAAGACCCAGCCATCTCAAATCCTGTGGTTCCTCCATTCTCTAGAACCCCACAGCGAAATGCATGGCCAGGGAGTAAAGAATGAGAATGAGGAATCACGTACTGGAGATTTTTATGGGCTTGAGCTAGAAGTGGTGCACACTTCACACCCCTCACACACCATGGAATAGAATCCAGTGATGTCACTACACCTCACTACAATAAAGACTGGAAAATAAAATTGAATCATATGGGCTGGAGGAAGAAGATAAATATTTTGTGACATTTAGATGAGTCTCCTATATAGCCCATTCTATTTTTCATTAAATATACAGTTTGTTTATTCTCACACACTGAAAGCACTCATTGCTTCCCCAAGTGAGACAATACAATGTATTTCCAGTCACAATATACAACTCAAAGCTCAGAAAACTCTATCACATTTAGTTATGGATTCTTCAGATATAGGAACCTGTGCACAAAAAAAGAAACTATTTCCATCCCTAACACACACATTTATTATTATACACAGAAACCGGGACTTAATAACATCAACGATAGCTTCCATGTGCAATGGAAAGAATGGAGACATCCTGATGATCAGACCTTATTAAGACCTTTTACCTTAAGTGTTGGGAATAGTTTAATTAGATGATGATGATTATATCTGGGAGGAATCTTTTCCATTGTTTTCTGGATTCCAAGTCTATTTTTGGGAAGACTCTTTCTTGTATGTTGTTCTTTGTATCTGTATCATTAGCATGTGCTGAGGAAACAGCTTTCTGAGGTCTGAAGAGATTTTGCAATATCATCCCCTAATGGTAAAAATGTAGTTTTTCAAATAATAGCTTCATACTTGGACAAAGTTTTTTAGTCTCATGATTTATTTGGCAATATAATTCTCTTAGAAACTTAGTTGTTCTCTAATCTAATTCTTTCCACTCAGATCCACATCCTAGCTGCATCTCATTCTCCCACACATAATTCCCAAGTCTGATTCCCTTGCCTTTCTTTATCAATTTACCTCTTCTCTCAGATTACTGCTGGCTACCTTAAGGATGCCTGAGATAATTACTTTGTTGTGAAAGTAAAACCATCACTATGACATTTACTGTTTGGTTTGGCCAATTTGGTTAATGAGAAGTCTTACAGGACCTTTGTCACTGAAGACTTTTCTGGTCTTTTCCTTTGTAACCAGAGTCCTAAAACAACTAGAAAGAGTTTTTGTTTGTTTGTTTGTTGGTTGGTTTTTTTTAGCACTTTAAGGTCCATCATTTCTGAATTCTCTCCTTTCACTTTCATCTATCCCTGAAATCATCTAATTCTTTTTTTTTTAAAGATTCTATCCATTTATTTGACAGACAGAGATCACAAGTAGGCAGATAGGCAGGCAGAGAGAGAGAGAGAGGAGGAAGCAGGCTCCCTGCAAAGCAGAGAGCCTGATGCGGGGCTCGATCCCAGGACCCCGAGACTATGATCTGAACCAAAGGCAGAGGCTTTAACCCACTGAGCCACCACAATCATCTAATTCTTGAATGAATTTACCTCTTCTTTATAACTGCTTTGTCAATGCAGCAATAGTATTCAGCACACAATATAATTCTAAAGGCTTCAGACTACTTTTATAGACTGTGGACTTAGTGAACCTATTATTCTGTCACCACATATTTCTTTACAGAATAACAAAATTCTCTCTCCCTTCAGTGTGCTATATTTAATTTCTCTTTGTCTTACCTTACAGGACTAAGCCAATGTTACATATCCTAAGTTTTATTTTATTTTTATAGTACTTTACTCACCACTTTTTATACCAAATATTGTAGCAATCAGGATTTAGTTAGGAAAACAGAAATGACTTTCATTTAGGGATTTATGTAATTAAATAACAAGGAAAACTGTACATCAACCAAAAGGGTAGTAGATTTTAAGACATCGTGAAGTTGCTAGAAGTATAAGAAACTGCCAGTGATGATCATAATTACCCTCAACATCAAACTGGAATGGAAACTCACAAAGCCACTATGAAATCTCTCCTCTGACAAAACTCACTTGTCTACCAGAGGAAAAATACTAATTTCAGTTTCTCCTCGAACTTTCAAGACTTATACAGTTGCTACTCAGTTGTAGATCTGATCCAGATCCTTACAGTAGGAATCCTGGAAAATAGAATGCTCAGACACCCAGCCCCTGAAATAAAGGAAAAGAATAGGTGAAGAAAATGATGATAAGTTGCCGATAGTCTGCATTTCAGCTGCCATCGCACTCTGAAACCTTAAACCTGAACTGAAGATCCTCTGAGATATGGCTCTGTCAGTTTCTCACAGTTACTGTTTCTCAATTGCTAAAGCCTCAACCATTCTGGATTTCTGATCTCAGATATGCCATGCTGTCCCTCAAGACTAAATTTCGCATTTATTTTTCTTTTTGGAGTATTCTGTGATTCACTCTTCCATTACTCAGCTAACTTCAACTCATTCTTCAAATCTCATATTAAATATTACTCCTCAGCATTTTGGGGTATCCCTAATATAGCTTATATTACACCATTACATGTTTCTATCACACCATGTTCTTTACATTTCTTAATTCTCAATGTGTATCACACTTGATAAATTATTTTTGTTTCCCCCCACTATATTTTAATCTCCATAAAGTTATAGACTACATTTATCTTATTTCCTACTATTTCTCCAGAAATGTCCTCTTGTATGTTAACTAAAGCTATTGCAAATTTATTTTGCTGTGTCTTACATGATATTCTGTAAAAAGATTCTTAAATGGTTAGCTTAGATTCATTATTACATTCCTTTCATATTTCAAAAGGGGAAATTAAAGTTAGTCTAGCATGACTTTTGAGTAATTATTGTTTTTAAAAAATCGACTTAGAATCAATTATGTGAAATCTAAGTGCACTGTATTTGGCAGATGTCTTAGCAAAGGAATGGACAATACAGTCAGATTAAAAGGTATTTATTGAATGTGTACCAAGGAAGGTATTTCTACTCATTGTTGTAGAAAAGGCAAAGATGAGCCAAAAAAAAAAAAAAATCATCTTCCTTCAAAGGAAGTAGAGTACAAATAATGAAAATACACAAGTAACTGCAATATTGAGCCATCTCATTAATTGTATTTTTTTTTAAGATTTTTATTTGTTTATTTGACAGAGATCATAAATAGGCAGAAAGGCAGGCATAGAGAGGAGGAAGCAGGTCCCCCGCTGAGCAGAGAGCTCAGTGTGGGTCTGGATCCCAGGAACCTGGGATCATGATCCCAGCTGAAGGCAGAGGCTTTAACCCACTGAGCCACCCAGGTGCCCCTCATTAATTGTAATTTTATCCAGCTACTATTCTTTTATAAGAATTACTTTGTCAAATGCATTATATTGGGGTCTACATGTTTTGTACAAAATTTCTTTTTGTGGAAAAGAGAGTTTTTTTTGTTTGGTTGGTTGTTTTGGGTTTTTTTTTTTTTTTTGGCTGTGCATTACCTAATCAAAAAGAAGGGTCCATCTTTAATTAACCAAACAACTATTAGTAATTCAGGACCTCTAAATTGACAGCAGTGCAGCTCTTGCCAAAAGTCATTTGAGACCTCTGATATTTGAAAAAGCTGTCTTTTGGACAGGTTAATTATCTTTTCATCCAGATTTGCTAGGTTCAATCTGTTTTAAGTTAGATTTTCAGGATGCAGCATACGTGGACTTTATTATCTCAGTGTCCCATAGAAAGGTCTTCCTTGGATTACTTCTGACGTTAAACTTGCAGGTTTTATAGCTGAACAATGTCCATGTTTTTCATAAAATGTGTGAAGACATCTTCCATTATGTTCTTCAGTGTCCCCAAACATAAGAAAGCACATGTTAAAGTCTTCCTTCAATTTTGAGCCAAGAAAATGTTTGTGTTTGAAGACAACCTTGGGAGAGCCACATTTTTCCTTTTTGCTTTAGCTGCCAAGATGAACAGACACAAATTTAGTGTTTATCTACAGTGATTGACTCATCACAGGTGCCTGATAATAGCAATTCTTTTCTTCCCTTAAAGTGTTTTTTTTTTTTTTTTCTTGGCAAGCCAGGAAGGAATGTTTAACAGAATTGTTTTTTTTTTTTTAATTTTATTTATTTATTTTATTATTATTTTTTTTAGATTTATTTATTTATTTGACAGAGAGAGATCACAAGTAGACAGAGAGGCAGGCAGAGAGAGAGAGAGAGGGAAGCAGGCTCCCCGCTGAGCAGAGAGCCCGATGCGGGCCTCGATCCCAGGACCCTGAGATCATGACCTGAGCCGAAGACAGCGGCTTAACCCACTGAGCCACCCAGACGCCCAACAGAATTGTTTTATACTGGTCTACGGCCATACCACCCTGAACGCGCCCGATCTCATCTGATCTCGGAAGCTAAGCAGGGTCGGGCCTGGTTAGTACTTGGATGGGAGAATTGTGTTATACTGTATTGAAGCTGATTCAAATCCCTTAAAAAACAACAAAACAAAATAAAATCACTAAGTATAAATACTAAATAATCAAATAAACATGATAATTATACAATCATGTTATCCAATGCATAATGCATTAATTATCAGTAAAAACTCACCTTAGTTTTTAAAAACACAAAGGTGATTACTTCATTTTGTATACTCCTCTTATTACAAGAAAAAAATCCATGTGGAATAATGTTCTGAACAACCTTTTTTTTTTTCCTTTAAAGAAAACATTAATTGAATCATTCAAATTTCTTTATATATCATTCATCTATTGAAATACAATGAAGTTATGTACTAGTTAGTATATTTAACATTGCTTATAGTATGAGTGTTTGTATTAATTCTAGAGACATAAGAAATGTTTATTCCATAGAAATTATCATACCTCACCATTATATTTATCAAAAAGACTAAAATTTGTCAAAACAAAGAATTATGAATCAAATGTTAATTTAAGAATAACATTATTATAGTAATGGTTATGAATTAATTATATAAAATTTGAGAGATTAACATGTAAGATTACATTCTTATAAAACAATAACTTTCCTGTTTCAGACATAGACCAATCTTGTAAAGTTATGCAGGGCTTTGATCAGCCATATTAAACCCGTAATAATCCATTTGATCTTCATAAGAAGTTTATTTTTATATTGCAAGAGCCATTACAGTGAATCTTGGTCATTTAAATGATTTTTAAGTAATATGAGGATCTATAGAATCTATCATTTCAAATTAGTAAGTCTAAAAACAGCAAAATTATTATTGGAGTGTTGTATTGGTATAAAATATCAGACCATATTATTTGAATTACTAGTTATAATTTTTGGGAAAAGTTAGTAGTATATAATATAAGGTAACATTTATGAAACTTTTTATTTAGTGTTTTCTTTGTTGTTTTGGGATAACAGCACAGAGCATGACAAGCCAGAAATCATTTCCTGGTCTTCTTGAAATAATAAAATGAACAGGAGAGAAGTTTTCTTAAGATGTCTATTCATTTGAATGTGTATGCAGTTTTAGTCATCTCATTAATTCACACTTCAGTAAGGACTGTATGTCTTACTTATTGAAGAAAAACAAAAGATTGATGAAGTAGAGCCCTGATCATTGTAAGAGTGAGAATATCCCTTTAGCCAAATCCAAATACCTAACATTCCTCTCACTTCTGAGTTAGACCTTAGTCATGTAAATTTATTTATATATAGTTTAACACTGGAAAGCTTGGGTATTACCAAATGGAATGTAGAATGCCCAAACCCACTCTTTATTCAGAAGTTTTATATAGCTTAGTTTCTAGTATGATCCTTAATATGTTTTTTTATTTTTCCCAATTAGAGAGGTAGTGGTGGTAAAGAGAGAAATCATAAAAACTTCAATTTATAAATTTAAGAGTGATATAGAAATATTAGATAAATTGAGCTTCAGAGCATAGAAAACCACCAAAGACAAAAAACCCCACAAAAACTACACAATAATAAAAGGATCAAAACACCAAAAAAATATAGCAATCCTAAATGTTTATGAACCAAAAAAGAGAAATATAAATATGGGAAACAATAACTGATAAAACTAAAAGGAGAAACAGAAAAATCCACAATTATAGTTGAGTACACTAACACACCTTTCTTGAGTGGTAGAATAACTGGAAAAAAAATCATCAAGGTCATGAAGGAACTCAGCATCTTCAGCAATCAGGACATAATTGACATTTATAGAACATTCCATTCAACAACAGAGGAAATACACATTCTTTTCAAGCATCCATGAAATCTACAATGAGACAGTCATATCTTGAGCCATAAAACAAATTTTTGACAAATTGTAATTAATAAAAATATACAGAATGTTCTCTAATCAAAATGGAATTGAAGAAATTAGTGCTAGAAAGATAAGAAGATAATTCCCAAACACTTGGAAACTAAACAACAGACTTTTAAATAATCCATGTGTCAAACAAGTATTTTCAAAAGAAATTAAAAAAATACTTGAACTGAATCAAAATGAAAATAAAGTACATCAAAATCTGTGGTCATATTAAAATAGTGCTGAAAAGGAAATGTCTAACACCAGACCCATACATTAAAAGAGAGAAAAGTTCCAAATCAATAATTTTATCTTCCATTTCAAGAACATTAAAAAAAAAAAAAAAACACAGTAAAATGAACTCCAACAAGTAAAAGAAATAATAAAGATAAGAACACAACATCAAAGAAACTTTTTTTAAAAAGTAGCAATAACTCAGTAAAACAAAAACCTGGCTTTTTGTTTTTTAAAGAAAGATCAATAGAACTGACAAAGAATTGACAAACTCTGCAAAAACTGACAAAGAACAAAGGAAGACACAAATCATAAATATCAGAAATGAAACAGAGAGGGAGACAAAACATAAGAGACTCTTAATCTCAGGAAACAAACTAAGGTTTGCTAGTGTCCAAGGGGTTAGGGGTGGCTGGGTAATGAACATTGGGGAGGGTGTGTGCTATGGTGAGCGCTGTGAATTGTGTTAAGACTGATGAATCACAGACCTGTACTTTTGAAACAAACATTATATGTTAATTAAAAAAATAAATTAAAAAAAATTTAAAAAGAGACAAAAAGAAAAAAGAGAAAAAAATGAAACAGGGGATATCACTACAGATATACAGATATCAAAATGATAATAAAGAAATACCATGAGTAACTAAACATAAAGTTTTGACAACTTATATTAAATGAAAAAAATATTTAAAGAATATAACTACCACAACTCACCAAAAAAGAAATAGGTAGTTAAATAGTCCTCTATCAAGGAAATTAATTTATAATTTTAAAATTCATTAAAAATGAAATCTTCAGGCCAAGATGTTTTCACTGGAGAATTCTACCAAAATTTTAAAGAATTAATACCTTCTACTCAGTTCTACTCAATATCTTCCAAAAATAAGAAGATACGATTCTCAATTCACTTTATGAATCTAGTATTACCCTAAAACCAAAATCAGACAATGATAAAATAAGAAAATTACAGGATAATGTCTGTCATAAATACACAAACAAAAATTCTTAAAAACATGTTTTCTTTATTTATGTCAGAGAATTCACAATATATAAAAAAGAATTGTACACAATAACCAAGTGAGTTTTATTTCAAAATGTAAGGATGGCTCAAGATTCCAAATCCAATCAATATAATACATCATAACAGGTTAATGAAGAAAACTCACATGATTATATTAATTGATGCATAAAATATATTTGATAGAAACTTCCAGAAGAACTTCTTCAATGTGATAAAAAGACATCTACCAAAAACCTACAGCTAATATTTTATTTAATTATGAAAGACTGGAGGCTTCCTTCCTATGATTAGGAACAAGACAGGGATATACTTTCTCACAATTCTTACTCAATAGAACAGGGAGCTGAAAGTCCTAGTCAATGCAATAGGCAAGAAAATAGAATAAAAACCTACAGACCAGAAAAGAAGAAATAAAAAAATAACCCTATTTGCAAAGGAAATGATTGTCTACATAGCAAATCACAAGAAATCTACATAATCCTTCTTAGAAGTAGTAAGTTCATCAAGATCAGGAAATTGACTATATAGACATCAACATTGAAATACAGTATCTTTTAAATCACTTAAAAAAATACTCTGTTGTAAACCAAACTAACATGTATGGGACTTAAAGTTAAAAACTACAAAACTCGGGGAGGAGTCAAGATGGTGGAGAAGTAGCAGGCTGAGACTACTTCAGGTAGCGGGAGATCAGCTAGATAGCTTATCTAAAGATTGCAAACACCTACAAATCCAACGGGAGATCGAAGAGAAGAACATCAATTCTAGAAACAGAAAATCAACCACTTTCTGAAAGGTAGGACTGGCGGAGAAGTGAATCCAAAGCGACAGGAAGATAGACCGCGGGGGGAGGGGCCGGCTCCAGGAAAAGGCGGAGCAACAGAGCACAAAATCAGGACTTTTAAAAGTCTGTTCTGCTGAGGGACATCGCTCCAGAGGCTTAACCAGGGTGAAGCCCACGCGGGGTCCCGTGGCCTCAGGCCTCAGGCCTCAGGTCCCGCAGGGTCACAGAAGGATCGGGGGTGTCTGAGTGTTGCAGAGCTTGGAGGTATTAGAATGGGGAAGCCGGCTACAGAGACAGAGCCGAGGAGTGAGCTCTCAGCTTGGGGTTACCTTGAACCGGTTGCAGGCTCGGTCAGCTCGGAGCATGGCTGGAGGCCAGGGTGATGGGAGTAATTGGGCGCTGTTCTCTGAGGGTGCACTGAGGAGTGGGGCCCCAGGCTCTCCGCTCCTCCAGGCCGGAGACTGGGAGGCCGCCGTCTTCATTCCCATCCTCCAGAACTCTACGGAAAGCACTCAGGGAACAAAAGCTCCCGAAAGCAAACACGAGCTGATTACTCACCCCAGCCCCTGGTAAGGGCGGTGAAATTCTGCCTGGGGCAAAGACACTTGAGAATCACTACAACAGGCCCCTCCCCCAGAAGATCAACAAGAAATCCAGCCAGGACCAAGTTCACTTACCAAGGAGTACAGTTTCAATACCAAGGAGAGCAGCGGAACTCCAGAGGAGGAGAAAGCAAAGCATGGAACTCATGGCTTTCTCCCCATGATTCTTTAGCCTTGCAGTTAATTTAATTTTTTTTTCAATTTTATTTTCTCTTCTTCAGCCAAAATTTTTAACTTTTACCCTTTTCTTTTTTAACGTTTTTTAACTAGTTTGTCTAATATATATATATATTTTTTCTTTTTATATTTTTTCTTTATTCCTTTTCTTTTTTTGTTTCTTTCTTTCTTTCTTTTTTTTTTTTTTTTTTTCTAAACCTCTTTTTATCCCCTTTCTCCCCCCTCACGATTTGGGATCTCTTCTGATTTGGTTAAAGCATATTTTCCTGGGGTTGTTGCCACCCTTTTAGTATTTTACTTGCTCCTTCATACACCCTTTTTTTTTTTTAAAGATTTTATTTATTTATTTGAGAGACAGAGATCACAAGTAGGCAGAGAGGCAGGCAGAGAGAGAGAGAGGAGGAAGCAGGCTCCCTGCTGAGCAGAGAGCCCGATGCAGGGCTCGATCCCAGGACCCTGAGATCATGACCTGAGCGGAAGGCAGAGGCTTTAACCCACTGAGCCACCAGGCACCCCTCCTTCATATACTCTTATCTGGACAAAATGACAAGGTGAAAAAAATCACCACAAAAAAAAAGAACAAGAGGCAGTAATAAAGGCTAGGGACCTAATCAATACAGACATTGGTAATATGTCAGATCTAGAGTTCCGAATGATGATTCTCAAGGTTCTAGCCGGGCTCAAAAAAGGCATGGAAGATATTAGAGAAACACTCTCGGGAGATATAAAAGTCCTTTCTTGAGAAATAAAAGAACTAAAATCTAACCAAGATGAAATAAAAAAAAGCTATTAATGAGGTGCAATAAAAAATGGAGGCTCTCGGGGTGCCTGGGTGGCTCAGTGAGTTAAGCCTCTGCCTCCGGCTCAGGTCGTGATTCCAGGGTTTTGGGATCGAGCCCCGCATTGGGCTCTCTGCTCAGCAGGGAGCCTGCTTCCT
The DNA here is from genome assembly GCF_902655055.1 of Lutra lutra. Lineage (NCBI taxonomy): Eukaryota > Metazoa > Chordata > Mammalia > Carnivora > Mustelidae > Lutra > Lutra lutra. Next base: position 130,611,015 of record NC_062281.1, on the reverse strand, counting down.
CCTCTCTCTCTGCCTGCCTCTCTGCCTACTTGTGATCTCTATCTGTTAAAGAAATAAATAATATCTTAAAAAAAAAGAAAAAGAAAAAGAAATGGAGGCTCTGACTGCTAGGATAAATGAGGCAGAAGAAAGAATTAGCGATATAGAAGACCAAATGACAGAGAATAAAGAAGCTGAGCAAAAGAGGGACAAACAGCTACTGCACCACGAGGGGAGAATTCGAGAGGTAAGTGACACCATAAGATGAAACAACATTAGAATAATTGGGATTCCAGAAGAAGAAAGAGAGAGGGGAACAGAAGGTATATTGGAGAGAATTATTAGAGAGAATCTCCCCAATATGGCAAAGGGAACAAGCATCAAAATCCAGGAGGTTCAGAGAACCCCACTCAAAATCAATAAGAATAGGTCCACAGCCCGTCACCTAATAGTAAAATTTACTAGTATTAGTGACAAAGAGAAAATCCTGAAAGCAACCCGGGAAAAGAAGTCTGTAACATACAATGGTAAAAATATTAGATTGGCAGCAGACTTATCCACAGAGACCTGGCAGGCCAGAAAGAGCTGGCATGATATACTCAGAGCACTAAACGAGAAAAACATGCAGCCAAGAATAGTATATACAGCTAGGCTATCATTGAAAATAGAAGGAGAGATTAAAAGCTTCCAGGACAAACAAAAACTGAAAGAATTTGCAAATACCAAACCAGCTCTACAGGAAATATTGAAAGGGGTCCTCTAAGCAAAGAGAGACCCTAAAAGTAGTAGATCAGAAAGGAACAGAGACAATATACAATAACAGTCACCTTACAGGCAATATAATGGCACTAAATTCATATCTCTCAATAGTTACCCTGAATGTTAATGGGCTAAATGCCCCAATCAAAAGACACCGGGTATCAGAATGGATAAAAAAACAAAACCCATCTATATGTTGCCTACAAGAAACTCATCTTAAACCCGAAGACACCTCCAGGTTTAAAGTGAGGGGGTGGAAAAGAATTTACCATGCTAATGGACATCAGAAGAAAGCAGGAGTGGCAATCCTTATATCAGATCAATTAGATTTTAAGCCAAAGACTATAATGAAAGATGAGGAAGGACACTATACAAAACTAGGAGCTGGTTCTTTGAAAGAATTAATAAGATTGATAACCCCCTGGCCAGACTTATCAAAAAGAAAAGAGAAAGGACCCAAATCAATAAAATCATGAATGAAAGAGGAGAGATCACAACGAACACCAAAGAAATACAGACAATTATAAGAACATACTATGAACAACTCTACGCCAACAAATTTGACAATCTGGAAGAAATGGATGCATTCCTAGAGACATATAAACTACCACAACTGAACCAGGAAGAAATAGAAAACCTGAACAGGCCCATAACCAGTAAGGAGATTGAAACAGTCATCAAAAATCTCCAAATGAACAAAAGCCCAGGGCCAAACAGCTTCCCCGGGGAATGCTACCAAACATTTAAAGAAGAACTAATTCCTATTCTCCTGAAACTGTTCCAAAAAATAGAAATGGAAGGAAAACTTCCAAACTCATTTTATGAGGCCAGCATCACCTTGATCCCAAAACCAGACAAGGATCCCATCAAAAAAGAGAACTACAGACCAATATCCTTGATGAACACAGATGCGAAAAATTCTCACCAAAATACTAGCCAATAGGATTCAACAGTACATTAAAAGGATTATTCACCACAACCAAGTGGGATTTATTCCAGGGCTGCAAGGTTGGTTCAACATCCGCAAATCAATCAATGTGCTACAACAGATTAATAAAAGAAAGAACAAGAACCATATGATACTCTCAATAGATGCTGAAAAAGCATTTGACAAAGTATAGCATCCCTTCCTGATGAAAACTCTTCAAAGTGTAGGGATAGACGGCACATACCTCAATATTATGAAAGCCATCTATGAAAAACCCACCACAAATATCATTCTCAATGGAGAAAAACTGAAAGCTTTTCCGCTAAGGTCAGGAACACGGCAGGGATGTCCGTTATCACCACTGCTATTCAACATAGTACTCGAAGTCCTAGCCTCAGCAATCAGACAACAAAAGGAAATTAAAGGCATCCAAATCGGCAAAGAAGAAGTCAAACTATCACTCTTCGCAGATGATATGATACTATATGTGGAAAACCCAAAAGACTCCACTCCAAAACTGCTTGAACTTGTACAGGAATTCAGTAAAGTGTCAGGATATAAAATCAATGCACAGAAATCAGTTGCATTTCTCTACACCAACGACAAGACAGAAGAAAGAGAAATTAAGGAGTCCATCCCATTTACAATTGCACCCAAAACTATAAGATACCTAGGAATAAACCTAACCAAAGAGACTAAGAATCTATACACAGAAAACTATAAAGTACTCATGAAAGAAATTGAGGAAGACACAAAGAAATGGAAAAAGGTTCCATGCTCCTGGATTGGAAGAATAAATATTGTGAAAATGTCTATGCTACCCAAAGAAATCTACACATTTAATGCAATTCCTATCAAAATACCATCCATTTTTTTCAAAGAAATGGAACGAATTATCCTAAAATTTATATGGAACCAGAAAAGACCTCGAATAGCCAAAGGAAAATTGAAAAAGAAAGCCAAAGTTGGTGGCATCACAATTCCGGACTTCAAGCTCTATTACAAAGCTGTCATCATCAAGACAGCATGGTACTGGCACAAAAACAGACACATAGGTCAATGGAACAGAATAGAGAGCCCAGAAATAGACCCTCAACTCTATGGTCAACTCATCTTCGACAAAGCAGGAAAGACTGTCCAATGGAAAAAAGACAGCCTCTTCAATAAATGGTGTTGGGAAAATTGGACAGCCACATGCAGAAAAATTAAATTGGATCATTTTCTTACACCACACATGAATAACGACTCAAAATGGATGAAGGACCTCAATGTGAGAAAGGAATCCATCAAAATCCTTGAGGAGAACACAGGCAGCAACCTCTTCGACCTCAGCCGCAGCAACATCTTCCTAGGAACATCACCAAAGGCAAGGGAAGCAAGGGCAAAAATGAACTATTGTGATTTTATCAAGATCAAAAGCTTTTGCACAGCAAAGGAAACCGTTTACAAAACCAAAAGATAACTGACAGAATGGGAGAAGATATTTGCAAACGAGTTATCAGATAAAGGGCTAGTGTCCAAAATCTATAAAGAATTTAGCAAACTCAACACCCAAAAACAAATAATCCAATCAAGAAATGGGCAGAAGACATGAACAGGCTTTTCTGCAAAGAAGACATCCAGATGGCCAACAGACACATGAAAAAGTGCTCCACATCCCTCGGCATCAGGGAAATACTAATCAAAACCACAATGAGATATCACCTCACACCAGTCAGAATGGCTAAAACTAACAAGTCAGGGAATGACAGGTGCTGGCGAGGATGCGGAGAAAGGGGAACCCTCCTACACTGTTGGTGGGAATGCAAGCTGGTGCAACCACTCTGGAAAACAGCATGGAGGTTCCTCAAAATGTTGAAAATAGAACTACCCTATGACCCTGCAATTGCACTGCTGGGTATTTACCCTAAAGATACAAACGTAGTGATCTGAAGGGGCACATGCACCCGAATGTTTATAGCAGCAATGTCTACAATAGCCAAACTATAGAAAGAACCTAGATGTCCATCAACAGACGAATGGATAAAGAAGAAGTGGTATATATATATACACAATGGAATACTATGCAGCCATCAAAAGAAATGAAATCTTTTGTGACGATGTGGATGGAACTAGAGGGTATCATGCTTAGCGAAATAAGTCAATCAGAGAAAGACAAGTATCATATGGTCTTCCTGATATGAGGAAGTGGAGATGCAACATGGGGGGTTAAGGGGGTAGAAGAATGAATGAAACAAGATGGGATTGGGAGGGAGAGAAACCATAAGTGACTCTTAATCTCACAAAAACTGAGGGTTGCTGGGGGGAGGGGAGATAGGAGAAGGGGGGGTGGGGTTATGGACATTGGGGATGGTATATGCTATGGTGAGTGAGTGTGTGCTATGGTGAGTACCCCTGGGGATAAAAATATATTATATGTTTTTTAAAACAAAACTATTAAAATAGTCATAAATATGTTTCATAAGATAATGGGAAATGGAAAATGATAGATGAAAATGGGGAAATGCCTAAGATATTTCAAATCAAGAAACAGAAAATCTACAACTGTGAAATGTCATGTCTTAAATTTAAGAATTCACTAGATGACTTCAAGAGGTTAGATGTTACCAAAATTATGCTGATGAACTGCATGACAGAGCAATAGAAAAATATCTAAAGTAAAGCAGAGAGAGAAAGTAATTGAAAGTGAAATGAGGAGCCTAGGTGAAACATGCAACATGGAGTCAAAAGCTACCATAGGTCTCGTGGGAGTTGCAGGAGGAAAGAGAAAGAACAGTAAAGAAGAAAACAATGAAGAGATGATAGCTAAGAACATTTCAAACCCATGAGAGATGTTTACTTGTAGTTCCAGGAAACTCAGAAAACCTCATAAATGTATTATTTACAATATAAAAACAGCAATGGTTTTTAGAAATATATTGGTCAAACTGCTGAAAGGAGAAAATATTGAAAATAGGTCCTTCAAAAAAAACCCCAAAGCAACAACAACAACCAAAAAACAAACCAGAAGAAAATGGAATGTCATATTGGCAGTAGTGAAAGCTTGGTTTCCATGTCCACTGAAAATACCCTTCAAAGATGAAAACAGTTGTCTTCAAACAGTTTCAAAAGATATGCCATTTTTAGATAAGGCGAATCTGAGATAATTTGTCACTAGCAAAACCTGCAAAAAACAAAATTCTAAGTGGAAAAATGCATAAATAATTGTATATTGGTGGTACAAAATGTTAAAACCTAATTTATGATGTCTAGAAAATTTGAGTGTAAAAACATCTAATTCTGCAGATTATAGCATCTGTGTTAAATGCCGTTGAATGTGGTTTAGAGTTCTTGCTTGTTTAGATGGAAAAGTTAAATGAAGAAAGTAAACTCCTCTATTCATAATATAAATATAAAATGAAGTTCACACATAAGTCAAATAAATTATGCATAATGAGAAGCAAGAAGTTTATTTACTGAAGCTGCTATTCTTGTATCTCACAGAATGTTGTCTTTTTCCCTGTAAAAATCTACTGCTTAACTATAAAAGGATTGAGACTTTAAAAACTGCCTAGCACAAAATGAGTAAGCAGTAAATATTTCCTGGAGGTAGACTTTAGAGACATGAATATGATGATTCCATCAGTGTAGTTCTAATTAATACCTTATTAAAAGTTCATCAAACTGAAAATGAACGAAAGTGCACAAATATCAAAAGGCGTATGGGAGATATCCGAAGGTTTGTCTTGGAAAGTAAATTGAAAATCAACCAGGGCTCAGTCTAACGGCATTTAGCATTCCTATCACCCAGAAGCTATATGTGATATAATTATTATCAGCATTTCTCCTGGAAACAGTTAATCCATTACTTAATATGTATTTGGAATTGAGTCAAGGAAAATATCAGATAGAAAGAAGTTATTTGGCGATTTGCAGTCTTTGTAAGTAACTCACGCTTGTAAACCTGGCTGTATGATTGCCTTCATTTAATCCGCCGTTTTCATTTTTAAAAAGCCACCAGTTATCTTGAAAAAATAAAATAAAATAAGCCTCTTTTTCAAAGATGGAAAATTGTATCTTATTGTAGAGGTACATAATGCACTGATGCTGATAACAAAATGGAATAAAGAAAAATTAAAGACATTTAAAACCTAGCTCTTACCAGATGCATTCACATCCCTTGAACTGACTTTATATATGGGAACACAAAAGAAATAGCACCATCCAAAAGGCAAAGGAAGAATACAACAGGAGGGCTGAGTTAGGAAGAATGTGGAAAGAGGGTGAGCAGTGCTGGACCAAAGACAGGAAAGTCATACGCTGGCAGGAGAGATCAGAACAAAATGAGCCTTTATGGAGGGAGCCGTGTGACTTTGGCACTTGCACACAATCTCAGATGCTGCGTTTGGCACATAGGTTATGTTCAGTTAGCTGTTTGTGGATTTTCAAAATTAGGAGAATGTGCAAAGTTCCCACCAGGATGGATATGTGAGAGGTGAGAAACAGATTTGTAGGCTTCTATCCCACAATTTTCCTTCAAATTCACTATACAGAAATTATAAAAAAAAAAAAAAAAAGAGTGGAGGGGTCGTCTGAAATATTTTGTAGAAGTACAAAAGAAGCATGTGGCCTGGCCATGTTTGCCAGGGCCTCAGAGTTGTGTTCTTCTACAAACTCTTCCTTTAGTGATACAATAAGACGAACATGTATCATTTTCCAAAATGTTATCTTCTCAGAGAATCAAGTCTTGCTTCTTATAGTATGAAAATCTGCATTGAGTATTAGGGCCATCTTTAGAATTTGGCTTAAGTATATCTTCCCCTGCAAGGTCATTCCCTTCAATCATTTTTATAAAAATGTACACAAAATAAATAGGAGAGTCCAAAAGACAAGAAATGTTAGAGCCAGAGATCAGATTTGGGGCTAGGCAAAGAGAAATTAATGTGTAAGAGAGGACCATGTTATCTCTCTGCTAAAAACCCAAGGTACCTTCATAAAATACAATGAAAACAGAACAAAACAACTTTTGAGTACTGACTACATGCTAAGAACTCCTCTAAGTATTGTACATATGAACTCGTTTAATTCTCATACTTTGAGATAGGTACCATTATTACTTCTACTTTATAGAAGAGTAAATTGACAGATAGAGATGTTAAGGAATTTGTCAAGATTTACATTTCTAATCAATGGCAGAGCCATAACCCAGTCCCAGGCTCTGCAGTTCCCAAGTGTGGCATACTTTCTCTGACCTCTGAAGCTTGAACATGAAACATGTTCTAGGGGCTCCTAGAGCGTACCCTAAGCTCATTCCTGTTCATAAGATAATTGCCTCTTTTTCTCCCCTTTCTTATTCATCCTTCCACTAGAAATTAACTTTTTACAGAATATAGCTATTTATATGTATTTTGTTCATCACTGGTTTCCTTTCCTCAAAATAAGGCTCAGTCCATACTTGGAATTGTCATTGTTGTCCACAAATGAACGGAGGTGCTCAGATTGATAATATACTCTGTGCTACCTATAATGTTGGATCCTTCCTGATTGTCTCAATGAATAATGCTGAAAACATTAATAGATAAGTGGGAACTCAATTGATTGGCCGGGTCACTTGCAAATGTGATGTGACTAGAAATGAGCTGAAGCCACAAATTATAATTCTTGTCGCTCTTTGATGCTGCTCAAAATTTCCACTATTAGATGAAAGTCTTTAAGTTAGAGTGTTTCCAAAGATAACTCATCTGTGGGTAACTGGATCGTTATCTCATTAGTTGAGTTATTTCTCTCTCCTTCCCTCCCTCCCTCTTGCCCTAGTAGCTGTAAATAGTGTACATTGGTGTGCAGATGTCTCTGATACTTGGTTCTTGGCCTAGCTGAATTATCCCTGTGTCTAGATGGGAGTGGCATCTTACTCCCTAGAACTTTAGAGAAGTTCCATTTAATATCCCTGGGCTCCCAAGGAGTCTCAAACACACCAACTAGCATCTCAAACTGACTCTTCTCTTCCCCACTGCCTACCATCCTGCACCCCTTTGTTTCTGCTCTCCCTTCTTTTCCCAGGACATTCCACTCTTCTCTACTAAAAGGGTACACCCCACCCCCCCCCGCCATTTGCTCCTGGGTTGAAATAACAAAGAAAAAGAATGAGTTCTGTTTTAAGGCTTGTGGATCCATTGATGGTTTAAGGGCAGAAGGGAGGTATTTTACCTCATGGGGCTGGGTGGGGAGACAAAGGGAAAAAGGTTTCCTTTCTGTATTAGTTTACTAGGGCTGTTCTAACAAAATACCACAGACTGCGCAACGTGAGCACAGATACTTATCTCTCACTGTTTCTGGAGGCTGATGGAAAAAGATCATGGTGTCAACAAGTTTGGTTTCTCCTGAGTTCTCTCCCCTTTCCTTGCAGATCCTTGCCTCCTCCCAGTGTCCTCAGATGGTCTTTTGCTTAAGTGTGCAGTCCTACTGTCTCTTCTCCTTATAAGGGCACCAATCCTATTGGATTAAGGGCTCATCCTTGTGACTTTATTTAACCTTAATTACAAAAATCAAAGCTCTATCTCCAACACAGTCACACTGGAGGTTAAGGCTTCAGCATATGAATATGAGGGGTACACAATTCAGAACATAATACTTTCCTTGTGGTATCTGAATTTCTCCTAAAATATTCATAAATGTCTGCACCTTACAGGAAGGAGTAAAATTTCAAAGCGCTCTTGACTCTTGTTAAGTGAGAAGCATGGTCCTCCTATTAATATGACTTCTACTTTTTATTTTCTGAACTCATATTTGTGCCCTTATTATACTTCATTTTGATTATTCAAAAATAATTTTTATTTTTCTCCCTCAGTGTGCACAAGACCTATCCAGGGCATAACTAATTTTGCAGGATTACCAAATTGTCCAGAGAATGCATTGTATTTTTCACATGAGGCTATTTCAATAATGATGTAGTAACCTTTTCCTCCTTCACTTGGTACTGTACACAGAAAAGCCTGCAGACCTCTGGGGTATTGGTATAAGTATTTACATACACAGAAAATCTTACCTTGTTGAGTGTTCAAACAGTTGGTTATTAAAAGACATTCTGAAAAGTTAGGATGCATTTTAAACAGGTAAGAAAAATACACAAACATGCTTTTAAAAAATAGATCACAAATATCTCAAACTGGTAGTTCAGAAATAAAGTTTCACACGCTAAGTTGTTTCACACCTTGTCTTTTGTTTTGTTTTGTTTTTAATTGAAATAGAATGCATCAGGGCAAGAATAATCCTTGCCTTTTGGTCAAGGATAAATTTCACTACAGTAACCACTACTTTCTACTAGCTCTATTATATCACCTTTCCAGCCTAGAGAGATATATGAGGCTTACATTCTCTGTTTTAAAAGACACGCAATCCATGTTATATAAACATTTATAGAATATCAATTTTTTTTTGTTGCCAGAAACTCAGAAACTTTGGGGTAGATGATTTGGTATATGTGAGTTGAGGCAAAAATTAGTTTTTAGATGTCTACCATTTTTAATGTAGATAAATTATTGTTTGCACATTGTAAGTACTTATATAAAAAATCAGAGGCTATTAAGAAATGGCCTACACAATACATTTTATAAAATAATAAAAAATAATTCGCTTTGAGAAGATTTCATCTTAAAATTCAGATCTTTTTGTAAAGATCAGGCAAACTAATAAAATTGTTGTCTCTATTCCCACAATCAGTGTAGCAAAGTATTGGTGTCCACTGTCTCTACTCCTTATGGCTTTATTTCTTCTTAGTTTCTCAACATTTATGTATGTGATGTTCCTGGTCTCCACAACTTTTGAATTTGTGACTATAGCTTTATGTTCCTACTTAGCTTGTTGACAAATGAAAACAAACAAAAAAAAACGAAACAAAACAAAACAAACAAACAAAAAACCTCACATCAAGCTAATTTAAGCACAACAAAGAGAATTTATGGGCTCCCATAACTGCGAAGGTCAGGGATGAAACTAAGTTGCTGACCACCGCGATGCAGCAAATCCAGTAGTTTTGTTTCTGCTCCAATACTCCTTTCTCTTCATTAGACTCTGCTTTCCTTGGCTTCATCCTCAGTTTAAACAATATTTAACCTACATTGTTTGCACAGCTTGAAATTTCAGAGACATTTTCTGACATTCCCATCTGTTCCTCAACATGGATAATATTAAAGCGTCTTTTCTTAAAATGGTGCAACTATGCCATAAACTAATTCAGACACTTTGCAAATTCTTCCTAGTATGGGATTACCTGGTATCTCATGCAATTACTGCATACAGCGCCTAGTCTAAGGTACCTGGTTAATTAATAAGCCTTTCTTTTGCCTGGGTAAGAATAACTTCTTATGGTCTGGAACTCCCCTTCATTGTACTCAGTGCACTGTTACAGTCAGTAAAGAGGGCATCCTCAATAAAAACTTCAATTTGGACTGGGGAAATAGAGAAAGAATATGCACTATTCATCATTCCATACAAGGTACAATGTCCTTTTTGTACATCTAGCAAGGAATCCTTACTCTACAATCAGAAGAGTTCTCCAGGCAACCAATCTTTCTGTTCCTGATTCTGTCCTTTTGGAAGTTTTCCCAATTACGTTGTCCACAACATCACATTTGAGAGAGAGGTTTGGAAAAACACCTTTCTGGTCTTTGCTGTGGTTTAGCCTTGCCTTTCTATTGGTACAGAGATGTTTGTATTAAGAGGGAAAGAGGGACTAAGGGGGAGAGGGGAAGACGGAGAGGGAGAGAATCTTAAGTAGGCTCCATGCTCAGCCTGGAGCTCAATGCAGGGCTCAATCTCATGACCATGAGATCATGACCTGAGCTGAAATCAAGAGTCAGACACTTAACTGAATAAGCCACCCAAGTGCCCCTTTTCTTACTTTTTATTTTATTTTATTTTATTTTATTTATTTTTTCCCATTGGTACATATTTGGATCACAGTGCTTGGGGATTGATTTAAAAGTTAAATAATCAGGGGAGGAGGAGTCAAGATGGCGGAGAAGTAGCAGCTGAGACTACTTCAGGTAGCGGGAGATCAGCTAAATAGCTTATCTAAAGATTGCAAACACCTATAAATCCAACGGGAGATTGAAGAAAAGAAGAACAGCAATTCCAGAAACAGAAAATCAACCACTTTCTGCAAGGTAGGACTGGCGGAGAAGTGAATCCAAAGCGACGGGAAGATAGACCGCGGGGGGGAGGCGGCTGGCTCCCAGCGAGCAGCGGAGCAACGGAGCACAAAATCGGGACTTTTAAAAGCCTGTTCCACTGAGGGACATCGCTCCAGAGGCTTAACTGGGGTGAAGCCCGGGCGGGGTCAGTGTGGCCTCAGGTCCCACAGGGTCACAGAAGGATCGGGGGTGTCTGAGTGTCGCAGAGCTTACCGGTATTAGAACAGGGAAGCCGGCTACAGAGACAGCCGAGGAGTGAGCTCTAAACTCGGGGTTACCTTGAACCGGTCGCAGGCTCAGTCAGCACGGAGCGCGGCTGGAGGCCAGGGTGACGGGAGTCATTGGGCACTGTTCTCTGAAGGAGCACTAAGGAGTGGGGCCCCGGGCTCTCGGCTCCTCCGGGCCTGAGACTGGGAGGCCACCATCTTCACTCCCACCCTCCGGAACTCTACGGAAAGCGCTCAGGGAACAAAAGCTCCCGAAAGCAAACCCAGCAAACCCGAGCGGATTACTCAGCCCAGCCTGGGTAAGGGGCTGCAACTCCGGGTAAGGTGCAACTCCGCCTGGGGCAAAGACGCTTGAGAATCACTACAACAGGCCCCTCCCCCAGAAGATCAACGAGAAACACAGCCAGGACCAAGTTCACCTACCAAGGAGTGTAGTTTCAATACCAAGGAGAGCGGCGGAATTCCAGAAGAGAAGAAAGCAAAGCATGGAACTCATGGCTTTCTCCCCATGATTCTTTAGCCTTGCAGTTAATTTATTTTTTTTCTCTTTTTCAATTTTTTTTTTCTCTTCTTCTGCTAAATTTTTTTAACTTTTAACGTTTTCTTTTTTAACTTTTTTTTAATAGTTTATCTAATATATATATATATTTTTTCCTTTTTATATTTTTTATCGGCTTTCTTTTTTTAATAGTTTCTTTTTCTTTTTTTTTTCTTTCTGAACCCCTTTTTATCCCCTTCCCCCCCCCCCTCACGATTTGGGATCTCTTCTGATTTGGCTAAAGCATATTTCCTAGGGTTGTTGCACCCCTTTTAGTATTTTACTTGCTCCTTCATATACTCATATCTGGACAAAATGACAAGGTGGAAAAATTCACAACAAAAAAAAGAACAAGAAGCAGTACCAAAGGCTAGGGACCTAATCAATACAGACATTGGTAATATGTCAGATATAGAGTTCAGAATGATGATTCTCAAGGTTCTAGCCGGGCTTGAAAAAGGCATTGAAGATATTAAAGCAACCGTCTCGGGAGATATAAAAGCCCTTTCTGGAGAAATAAAAGAACTAAAATCTAACCAAGTTGAAATAAAAAAAGCTATTAATGAGGTGCAATAAAAAATGGAGGCTCTCACTGCTAGGATAAATGAGGCAGAAGAAAGAATTAGCGATATAGAAGACCAAATGGCAGAGAATAAAGAAGCTGAGCAAAAGAGGGACAAACAGCTACTGGACCACGAGGGGAGAACTCAAGAGATAAGTGATACAATAAGACGAAACAACATTAGAATAATTGGGATTCCAGAAGAAGAGGAAACAGTGAGGGGAGCAGAAGGTATGTTGGAGTGAATTATTGGAGAGAATTTCCCCAATATGGCAAAGGGAACAAGCATCAAAATCCAGGAGGTTCAGAGAACACCCCTCAAAATCAATAAGTATAGGTCCACACCCCGTCACCTAATAGTAAAATTTACAAGTCTTAGTGACAAAGAAAAGATCCTGAGGGCAGAACGGGAAAAGAAGTCTGTAACGTACAATGGTAAAAATATTAGATTGGCAGCAGACTTATCCACAGAGACCTGGCAGGCCAGAAAGAGCTGGCATGATATATTCAGAGTACTAAAAGAGAAAAACATGTAGCCAAGAAATCTATATCCAGCTAGGCTATCATTGAAAATAGAAGGAGAGATTAAAAGCTTCCAGGACAAACAAAAACTGAAAGAATTTGCAAACACCAAACCAGCTCTACAGGAAATATTGAAAGGGGTCCTCTAAGCAAAGAGAGACCCTAAAAGTAGTAGATCAGAAAGAAACAGAGACAATATACAATAACAGTCACCTAACAGGCAATACAATGGCACTAAATTCATATCTCTCAATACTTACCCTGAATGTTAATGGGCTAAATGCCCCAATCAAAAGACACAGGGTATCAGAATGGATAAAAAACCAAAACCCATCTATATGTTGCCTACAAGAAACTCATCTTAAACCCGAAGACACCTCCAGGTTTAAAGTGAGGGGGTGGAAAAGAATTTACCATGCTAATGGACATCAGAAGAAAGCAGGAGTGGCAATCCTTATATCAGATCAATTAGATTTTAAGCCAAAGACTATAATAAGAGATGAGGAAGGACACTATATCATACTCAAAGGAACTGTCCAACAAGAAGATCTAACAATTTTAAATATCTATGCCCCTAACGTGGGAGCAGCCAACTATATAAACCAATTAATAACAAAATCAAAGAAACACATCGACAATAATACAATAATAGTAGGGGATTTTAACACTCCTCTCACTGAAATGGACAGATCATCCAAGCAAAAGATCAACAAGGAAATAAAGGCCTTAAATGACACACTGGACCAGATGGACATCACAGATATATTCAGAACATTTCATCCCAAAGCAACAGAATACACATTCTTCTCTAGTGCGCATGGGACATTCTCCAGAATAGATCACATTCTTGGTCCTAAATCAAGTCTCAACCAGTATCAAAAGATTGGGATCATTCCCTGCATATTTTCAGACCACAGTGCTCTAAAGCTAGAACTCAATCACAAGAGGAAATTTGGAAAGAACCCAAATACATGGAGACTAAACAGCATCCTTCTAAAGAATGAATGGGTCAACCAGAAAATTAAAGAAGAATCGAAAAAATTTATGGAAACAAATGATAATGAAAACACAATGGTTCAGAATCTGTGGGACACAACAAAGGCAGTCCTGAGAGGAAAATATATAGCGGTACAAGCCTTTCTCAAGAAACAAGAAAGGTCTCAGGTACACAACCTAACCCTACACCTAAAGGAGCTAGAGAAAGAACAAGAAAGAAACCCTAAACCCAGCAGGAGAAGAGAAATCATAAAGATCAGAGCAGAAATCAATGAAATAGAAACCAAAAAAACAATAGATCAAATCAACGAAACTAGGAGCTGGTTCTTTGAAAGAATTAATAAGATTGATAAACCCCTGGCCAGACTTATCAAAAAGAAAAGAGAAAGGACCCAAATAAATAAAATCATGAATGAAAGAGGAGAGATCACAACCAACACCAAAGAAATACAGACAATTATAAGAACATACTATGAGCAACTCTACGCCAACAAATTTGACAATCTGGAAGAAATGGATGCATTCCTAGAGACATATAAACTACCACAACTGAACCAGGAAAAAATGGAAAGCCTGAACAGACCCATAACCAGTAAGGAGATTGAAACAGTCATCAAAAATCTCCAAACAAACAAAAGCCCAGGGCCAGATGGCTTCCCGGGGGAATTCTACCAAACATTTAAAGAAGAACTAATTCCTATTCTCCTGAAACTGTTCCAAAAAATAGAAATGGAAGGAAAACTTCCAAACTCATTTTATGAGGCCAGCATCACCTTGATCCCAAAACCAGACAAGGATCCCATCAAAAAAGAGAACTACAGACCAATATCCTTGATGAACACAGATGCAAAAATTCTCGCCAAAATACTAGCCAATAGGATTCAACAGTACATTAAAAGGATTATTCACCACAACCAAGTGGGATATATTCCAGGGCTGCAAGGTTGGTTCAACATCCGCAAATCAATCAATGTGATACAACACATTAATAAAGAAAGAACAAGAATCATATGATACTCTCCATAGATGCTGAAAAAGCATTTGACAAAGTACAGCATCCCTTCCTGATGAAAACTCTTCAAAGTGTAGGGATAGACGGCACATACCTCAATATTATGAAAGCCATCTATGAAAAACCCACTGCAAATATCATTCTCAATGGAGAAAAACTGAAAGCTTTTCCGCTAAGGTCAGGAACACGGCAGGGATGTCTGTTATCACCACTGCTATTCAACATAGTACTAGAAGTCCTAGCCTCAGCAATCAGACAACAAAAGGAAATTAAAGGCATCCAAATCGGCAAAGAAGAAGTCAAACTATCACTCTTCGCAGATGATATGATACTATATGTGGAAAACCCAAAATACTCCATTCCAAAACTGCTAGTACTTGTACAGGAATTCAGTAAAGTGTCAGGATATAAAATCAATGCACAGAAATCAGTTGCATTTCTCTACACCAACAACAAGACAGAAGAAAGAGAAATTAAGGAGTCCATCCCATTTACAATTGCACCCAAAACTATAAGATACCTGGGAATAAACCTAACCAAAGAGACTAAGAATCTATACACAGAAAACTATAAAGTACTCATGAAAGAAATTGAGGAAGACACAAAGAAATAGAAAAAGGTTCCATGCTCCTGGATTGGAAGAATAAATATTGTGAAAATGTCTATGCTACCTAAAGCAATCTACACATTTAATGCAATTCCTATCAAAGTACCATCCATTTTTTTCAAAGAAATGGAACAAAGAATCCTAAAATTTATATGGAACCAGAAAAGACCTCGAATAGCCAAAGGAATATTGAAAAAGAAAGCCAAAGTTGGTGGCATCACAATTCCGGACTTCAAGCTCTATTACAAAGCTGTCATCATCAAGACAGCATGGTACTGGCACAAAAACAGACACATAGATCAATGGAACAGAATAGAGAGCCCAGAAATAGACCCTCAACTCTATGGTCAACTCATCTTCGACAAAGCAGGAAAGAATGTCCAATGGAAAAAAGACAGCCTCTTTAATAAATGGTGTTGGGAAAATTGGACAGCCACATGCAGAAAAATGAAATTGGATCATTTCCTTACACCCCACACGAAAATAGACTCAAAATGGATGAAGGATCTCAGTGTGAGAAAGGAATCCATCAAAATCCTTGAGGAGAACACAGGCAGCAACCTCTTCGACCTCAGCCGCAGCAACATCTTCCTAGAAACATTGCCAAAGGCAAGGGAAGCAAGGGCAAGAATGAACTATTGGGATTTTATCAAGATCAAAAGCTTTTGCACAGCAAAGGAAACAGTTAACAAAACCAAAAGACAACTGACAGAATGGGAGAAGATATTTGCAAATGACATATCAGATAAAGGGCTAGTGTCCAAAATCTATAAAGAACTTAGCAAACTCAACACCCAAAGAACAAATAATCCAATCAAGAATTGGGCAGAGGACATGAACAGACATTTCTGCAAAGAAGACATCCAGATGGCCAACAGACACATGAAAAAGTGCTCCATATCACTCGGCATCAGGGAAATACAAATCAAAACCACAATGAGGTATCACCTCACACCAGTCAGAATGGCTAAAATTAACAAGTCAGGAAATGACAGACGCTGGCGAGGTTGCGGAGAAAGGGGAACCCTCCTACACTGTTGGTGGAAATGCAAGTTGGTGCAACCACTCTGGAAAACAGCATAGAGGTTCCTCAAAATGTTGAAAATAGAACTACCCTATGACCCTGCAATTGCACTGCTGGGTATTTACCCTAAAGATACAAACGTAGTGATCTGAAGGGGCACGTGCACCCGAATGTTTATAGCAGCAATGTCTACAATAGCCAAACTATGGAAAGAACCTAGATGTCCATCAACAGACGAATGGATAAAGAAGAAGTGGTATATATACACAATGGAATACTATGCAGCCATCAAAAGAAATGAAATCTTGCCATTTGCGACGCCGTGGATGGAACTAGAGGGTATCATGCTTAGCGAAATAAGTCAATAGGAGAAAGACAACTATCATATGATCTCCCTGATATGAGGGAGAGGAGATGCAACATGGGGGATTAAGGGGGTAGGAGAAGAATAAATGTAACAAGATGGGATTGGGAGGGAGACAAACCATAAGTGACTCTTAATCTCACAAAACAACTGAGGGTTGATGGGGGGAGGGGGATTGGGGGGGTGGGGTTATGGATATTGGGGAGGGTATGTGCTATGGTGAGTGCTGTGAAGTGTGTAAACCTGGTGATTCACAGACCTGTACCCCTGGGGATAAAAATATATGTTTATAAAAAATAAAATTTAATGGAAAAAAAAAGTTAAATAATCATAAGACTTTGTTTCCCAAACTTGGGAATTTATTGGACAGTACAACTAATTCCATTTAAACGATTTTGGCTGGGGCGCCTGGGTAGCTCAGTGGTTAAGCCACTTCCTTCGGCTCAGGTCATGATCTCAGGGTCCTGGGATCAAGCCCCGCATCGGGCTCTCTGCTCTGCGGGGAGCCTGCTTCCTCCCCTCTCTCTGCCTGCCTCTCTGCCTGCTTGTGATCTCTCTCTCTGTCAAATAAATAAATAAAATCTTTAAAAAAAAATAAAAAAAAAATAAACGATGTTGGCCTTCCAGTGATTTGCATATTCCATGGGGTAATTATCAGAGCAAGAATCTAAAGCTTTATTTATTTTTTTATTTTTTTTTAAAATTTTTTTTAAAGATTTTATTTATTTATTTGACAGAGAGAAATCACAAGTAGGCAGAGAGGCAAGCAGAGAGAGAGGAGGCAGCAGTCTCCCCGCCGAGCGGAAAGCCGGATGCGGGGCTCGAACCCAGGACCTGGGATCATGACCTGAGCCGAAGGCAGCGGCTTAACCCACTGAGCCACCCAGGCGCCCCGAATCTAAAGCTTTTAACCTTTAATCTTAGCATCCATCCCCTCTTTCTCTCTGGGTCTCCATCTCTAAAACAATAAAGATGATTTACCCCTTCCTCAGTGAATCCCAGTATGCTGCTTTTTTATTTTTATTGTATTTTAAAGTGTGGACTTATTTCTTTACCATGTGTAGGCAGTCTGTGTAAGGTGGAAGATACTTGGAGGTATTCATAGCCAAGCCTTATCTCCTTCTTGGAGCTTATCTTACCTTCTGTTTTATTTCCAGGTTTTGTTTGGTTTTGTTTTTTTTTTTCCTTTACTTTCTTTTAGTATGGAGCTTGGGATATGGAATTTTCAGCCCTAAAATATGCATGACTGTCTTATAATTAGATTTCTTGGAATGTTGAGCACTGGACAAAAAAAAAAATTCTAAGTTGAGCTCTTTTTTCTTCCTTCAATGTTCTGCTCAAGTAAAATTATTTCATTTGTAGAAATTTACTTAAGGTCAGACATAATAATTAGCCAACTAGTTGAAATACTCTCATTTTATATCAACTCTCCTAATGTTCCAGCCTACATAAACACATGCCCTGTGTTGCAGTATCCAACAATTTACCACGGGGAAAAGTTTGACCATGTATAATCTCAGGCATACCATCTTCTGCCTCAGCTTCTGTCATTTCATATTTTACCACATGTCATCTGCAAAGACCTACTTTCTCAATTTTTGTATTACCATATACCATTATTTCTATTTGAAATAGAAATAGAAATTTCAAATTCTAATTCTAACAAATTTGAAATGGAAATTCATTGCACACTTAATGTTTAACTGGCAACTTTTACATTTTTCTTTCCTGATTATCACATAAAATACAGTTATATTCCTTAAAAGTGATGGAATTTAAACATCAATAGTATTTTAATATTTTACTAATCAAAACCCTCTTACAAGTGACAAAAACCTATTAAGTACTAGTTTCATATGGAATGTATTGCCAGCATACTAAAAAGCATGTGGGAAACACTTGTTTCTAAAGACTTGTATTATATCACTGGGATTCTTTCAAGATTCAGTTCTCAGCTCTGCACTGTTTGATTTCATTGTCAGTCAAGTTTGTTTTTATTTTTGTTTTTTCATTTGTTTCAAAGATAGCCATTTTTTGCCATCTCTATAACCTAATCTATAAGAGATGAATTTCCTGGGCTTGCTTTAGGTCATGGACCCCTCACTGGCTCCTCCACTGCCTACATACAATTAGATGAAATATTTTAAATAGCCAGGCCTGATGTAGTTCCCACCTATGTTGCTGGATTAAGACATATATCTCATTCAAAACCTTGGACTGAAATGAGGAGAAGTTCACCAAAAGTAAACAGGAAGAGCAGATAATTGTCTACTACTAAAGACTACACTATTTTTTTTCCTCCAAAATAAAAAGAAATTTATATTATAGTACAACTGTCAAAAAAATATAACCCAAATTCTTTTAGTTTATGAAAATATTTAGGACAGTGGTTACATTATACCTTATAATTACTGAAAACATGAAATGAAATTACCTGATTCAATTAAAGCATGTTTGTCTAAGAAAAATGCATACATAAATGCAAGTTAAATTGGGACAGAAGCAACTACTTTAACATTATAAATTTTCCTTTACAAGAGTATATTTCTTGGAGTACCTGTGTGGCTCAGCTGGTTAAGTGTCAGATCCTTGGTTTTGCCTCAGGCATGATCTCATGGGTCATGTGATTGAGCCCTGTGTAGGGCTCCATCCTCACCTGGGAGTCTGCTTGAGGATCCTCTCCTTCTGCCCCTCCCCTGACTTATGCACACTTTCTCTCTCTTTAAGATAAATACATCATTTTTTTTAAAAGTATATTTCTTCATGGATTGAAGTCAGTTACATTTTTAAAATACCCACCCATTCCTTCTGCCACATCACTCATTCAACTTTGAGAATATCCTGTTACAAAGACTTTAAATGTCAGCTTCACAACATTAGACAGTAACAGCCCTCCCACTATTTTTTTTTTGGGGGGGGTATTATTAACTATGTGCCTTAACCAACTGAGATTAACTGGCTACTTTTATTAAAAATAAATTAGCATTCCCTAATGTCAAGAAAGAGTTTAAAGTAAGATAAATATACTCTTAAGCATAAAACAGTTAATTCTACCACATGCGAAAATGTTTGACGAAGTGCAGCATACTATTTAAGCATTTTAAACGTATAAAAATACAGATTAGGAAATTGCTTTTGAAGTGTCTTATAATGGTCAAATTAGTTCAGGAAGAACACTCTGCTATTAGCTGCAGTGGTTTTTGACCTCAATAGTCCGTTCTCTTAATAAAGAACCATACAGGTCAATGTTACAAATGAATTTAAGGCATAGGGTTTCACAAATATATAACTTAAACGCTAGTGGTTTTCGACCTTGCCGCATGTTTGAATCTCCTGGGCTCAGGCCCAACCCTGGGAGATTTCTATTCAATTGGTCTGAGGTATTTAAAGCTCCTCTGGTAATTCTAATATTCAGACAGAGTTAAATACACTGGTTTTGGTGAACATGTGTAGGAAATTCATGTTTGCTAGTGACAGTGTATCATCTTTAGAGAGAGTAGAACTTCCAAGTCAATGAGCAATGTAGTTATTATGTACATGCAAACTTATTTGATATTACTTTCATTAAAACACACAGAAGATTTTTCTGGTAATACATTGCTGAATCATTGTATCATTAGTTTCAGAATGAAATTATTTTTAGTTGGAAATGCCACTTTCTTTCAAAAGGAAAGGAGGCCTGAACTCAAAGATTACATAGTCTTTAATAAATCAGTTCCTTTAAAAAAATATTTACAAAGAACTGGGTAGCCATGGTTTGTAGACATTAACCTAAGAATTAGAGATTTGGTGTCAATCTGAAATGAATTGCTTTGTTTTTGGGGTCCTTGAGCAAAAAGTTCTTATACATTCAGTGCTTAGAAAAGACTAAAGAGAAGTAACATGTGAGATTAATGAAATGTACATAAATATAAACACAAATATTATTTGAAATAAAAAAGGAGACTTATCTACATAGATGCAAAACATATCATAATAACAGGAGAAAATTGTGAGCAATGTTAGCCAGTACATTTGAAAAAGTAGATGAATTGGAGAAATTCTAAGTAAAACATAAACCACCAAACTTATTAAAATAAGTCTAAAATTTGAATAGTCTGAAACTATTGAAATAATTAAGTTCATAATTATAAATATATCCCCAAACAGATGTGAAATTCTACAAAACAAAAACAAAAACATAGTCTCAATTCAAAAGTCAGACAAAAGAAAATGTTCATGAGAATGGAAACTTTACAGGCCATTCTGACTTATGAGCATGGATGCAAAATTAAAAATATTAGGACATAGAATCGCCAATATAAAAAAAAAACTATATATAATGGCGAATGTTTGTTTACACCAGGAATGCTACTGTAAATTAAGATTAGAGAATCTACATAGATTATTCATCATAGTAGGGCACTAACAATGAAAAATATGATTATAGTAATAGATGTAACAGAAAAAGCATTCAATAAGATCAATCATCCGTATATGGTTTAAAAAAAAAAACAAAACACTTTTATGACACTCTGAGAACAAATCTCCAAAACCTGTAAAGATGACTTCAACAAAAATGTATATGGAAAAAATATAACTATTATTACTTCTCTTCAAAATGGTATTGGAGGTCCTGGTCAGTACAATAAGTAAATAATAAAAATAAAAACTATCAAGACTTTTTTTTTTAAAAGAAAAAGCATGTCTATATTAAAATTTCAAAATAATTTACATAAATTACTAGACTTATTTGAGAATATATTAACATCTCTGAATAAAATCCCAAAACCTAAGGACAACTGTTTTTATAGACATTGATAAAAAAGAGTCTTTTTAATTTAGGAAAAGAGAAATATAAAAATAATAATATAAAGAACCTAGTAGCAAATCACAAATGTGCTTTACTTTTATGGAGAAAATTATGAAACTCTACAATAAGATATTAAGAAAGACATTAATAGAAAGATATAATACCATACTCATGGATAAAATATCAGTATCATGAAGATGTCAGTTCTCCCACTATCTATATGCTTAATGCCTAACAAAATAAAATGGTGTGAGTTTGTATGTCTGTGTTTGTGCCTGTAGTCATAAGTCACCAAGAAGCTCCTGATGAAAAAATATGGAGGAGTAATATGAATTATGGTATTATGGCTTAGTATAAAGTTATTTTAAGGAAGGAAGAGACTGTAGAGATACTGAAGTATTAAGTAATGAAATAGAAATAGAAATCTTCTTAAAAATTCATATGTATGCAGAAATTTGGCATATAAGAGATGTGCCATTGAAGATTACTAGAAACTGCTGAGCTATTGAATAAAAAGTTTTCTGAAACAACTGGTTCTCTTTGTGGAAGGAAAATGGATCCTTACTTAGGACTCATAAAAATAATTTCAGGGAGATGAAAAATTTTTTAAAAATTAAAATTTGAAATTTATTCTTTGAATAAAGAAGTGTAGAACGTTTTCATGCCCTCAAGGAAGAGTTTTTGAAACAAGATAAAAATTCTGTCTGGGGCACCTGAAATAAGCACTGGACTCTTGATTTCAGCTCAGGTCTTGATCTCATGGTCATGAGTTCAAGCACCACATGGACTGTATCTTCTTTATCCATTCATCTTTTGAAGGGCATCTTGGCTCAGAAAAGAGACATTTTAAAATGGAAGCTATAAGAAGTTCATAGAAGAGGAAGTACAAATATCTCATAAAATTAGAAAATATGCACAACTATCACAAACTATTTGAAAGCAAATTAAATTCACAATGAGATAATACTTCATACTTAACTACATTGGCAAATTTTTTGAAAAATCTGACAATTCCAGGTGTCTTAAAGAATTGGAACAATGGGAGCTCAGATAACTGTTGGTGAAACTGATAATCTGTGTAAGCATTTTTGAAAACTATATAGGGTTATCTGGTAAGCTTGAGGATTTAAGAACTATGACGCAGTGATTCCTTACCTTCACAGGCACTTTATGCTCGTGATTTTGCAATTGAATGTGCATCAGATTCACCTGCACAGATTCCTTGAAGATTGCTGGTCCTACTGCTCCCCAGATTTTCTAATTTTGTCAGGTATGGAGTAGGGATGGTGAGTTTGCATATCTAACAAGTTCCCAGATGATGTTGCTGGTCAGTCAAAATAATGTATTTTGCACTGTATCTGTGCAATTTTTAAAGTCATACACAAAAATGGAAACAAATATATTTCCATCAGGAGAAGAGTCAATACATAAAATACATTGGAATACAGTGTCATAGTGACAGTGTAAGAACTACAACTATACAACATGCATGAACCTCTAAGCTAAAAAAGCAAGTAGCAGAAGAGTATATGTTAATATATGTACTATGTATACAAAAATCAATTTGTATAGATGTGGAAGCATGCAAAACACATACGCACACACAAATGTTTTAGCAAAACAGTACATAAGGGGCTCCTGGGTGACTCAGCTGGTTAAGTTTCTGCCTTCAGCTCAGGTCATGATCCCAGGTACCTGGAATCTAGCCCAGTGTCTTGTTTGCTGCTCAGTGAGGGCTCTGCATCTCCCCCTGCCTCTGCGCCTCTCCCCACTTGTGCTCACTCTCAAGTAAATAAATGAAGTCTTAAAAAATAACCCACAAAAAAGCCAATATATAAAACCAAAGGGAAGTTAGATATATAATTAAGAATAGTGATTTTCTGTGCTGTGAAATGGGAGATATAATTGAAATAGAGCATACAGGGATTTAAATATATGTTTCATGTAATAAGTAAGTGTGAAATATTATCTCATTTTTTTAATACTTTCAACTCACCTACATATTCAATTCCAATATGCTAAGTATCCATTAGCAAGAAGAAAACAATTTCTAATTGCTATTAACCTTAATTTAAGCTGTTAATCTCTACTTTCATTGTCCTTCATAGCTGCTTTTTTTTTTTTTTTAAATATCTACATAGTGGAATTTCCTAAAACAATTTCTAGAAAGGGAATTTCTTTCTTATCTCATAAACCTCCAAGGAGTCTGATCTTTTCAGTCTTTAGGTATATATTTCTTTGTGGAATGATCACAAATTCTTACTGCCAGCTAGACAGGCCATTTCTCTGTGACCCACCTTGAAAACTACTCTTTCAACCAGATACTTCCAATATCCTGTTTCCTCAGCCATGAATAATTTTATAGAAATCCAAAGCATTAATATTTTGAACTGGGATTCAAAGTTATCTGGTCTAACCATATACTTTTTGTGTGGACTTGCCTTGAAATGACACTGGAAGATGTCATTATTGAATCATATGGACTCTCATATTGAATCATATTATTGTAGAAAATTCAATAATTAATAAAACATATTATGTATATATATGTGTGTGTGTCTGTATATATATTTGTATATATATACTTTCAAAACCAACAGTAAAAGTGCACAATTTGGTAGAAAAAAAAAGTGTCCTTGATTGTAGATCTGACTTCTACAATCCAAATACAAGTTCTGGGTATAACTTTTGGAAGCACACAGAGTAAGTCTGCGTGAAAGTCTTTCAAGCATTTGAAGCAGTTTTTATACTATTCTGTTAAATATTCTTCCCTCTAATCTGATATTCTCACATCGTTTTTTGTGTTAATAATTCATCCTTGGAAACACTCATATTTATCTGTACATCTCTCAGATTATTACTGTACCACCTATTATTATTAGAAAAAGAAATTGTGTTAACATACCCAATAATAATTTTAATGCATTTTAGCAGAAAATATAAGATTGTTATAATGTGTGTTCAGGTTGTTTCAAGTTAATGCCCTTTAGTCTTTGTTTTTTTAAGATTTATTTACTTATTTGAGAGAGAAAGTGCACTCACACAAGCTTGAGGGAAAGAGAATCTGAAGCTGACTCCATGCATAGACCTCTATGTGAGGGCTCTGTGCAGAGCCCCACAAGGGTTTGATCTCACTGCTGTGAAATCATGACTTGAGCCAAAACCAAGAGTCCACTGCTTAACCAAATGAGTCACCCAGGTGTCTCTCCTTTAGTTTTTTGATAAAGATTCTTATTAATCCTCATTCTTTATTTCTAAGCTTGATTCATGCTATAAGTAAAAAAAAAATAACATAAGGATTTAGATTAACTTCTATCTCCTCAGGTTTATTTTATCAATTATGTTGAGATATTTTTGAGATCTTAGATATGACATTTCCCCCCAGCTTTCTATAACCCACACATGTTACTCACCTATTTCCATGTCCTTATCCAAAATGCTGAAAAAAGAATTTGAATTAGGATTAAGAACAAAACCTTAAACTCTTTCTTTCATTTCACTTATTTTAAAGATTTTATTTATTTATTTGGAAGTCAGAGAGAGAGCATGAGCCAGGGGGAGGGCAGAGGGAGGGAGAAGTAGACTCACCCGTGAGCAGGGAGTTCTACAAGGGGGTTCTATTTAGGAACCCTGTGATCAGAACCTGAGTGGAAGGCAGACTTAACTGACTGAGCCACCCACGCACCTCTCTTTCTTTCACCTTAATATTGACCCCTTAATGAACATTTTTCTGGAAAGTTTGTTTAAGAACTTACCATTATTAAGATAGTTAAGTCCAAGTTTCATCTCATTATTCAGTAGTTTATTTTTAAAAAATTCACTGGTGTATCTCTAAGGTCTTTTCCATTTACCAATCTGGACATCCTATCAAAAGTGTAAATAAAGATATGTGATATGTCTTTTTTTCATTTCAGTGAACACTTAATGACTTCTTTTAATTATTTCTGATTTTTTTTTAATGTCCGCAAAACACCTGTAAGGTAATCTGTATGAAAATCTTGTGTAAGACCTGTAGCAACCTCATGTGTTTTTAGTGTCCAGAATCCCTCTCATTGTATGAGATGATTATCTGACTTCTGTATTCAATGATTCTGCACCTCTTTCATCATTTTTCTGGTAAAAGGATCTTATTTTTTTCATGATGGAATCGATACTATGTGTTTTGAGTGGAATTTTCCCAAGAACGCTTTTGTGACTCTGGCCTGCCTAACTACTGTAGAATAGATACACCACAAAAGCCAGTCATTGCTAGGACTTTGAAAAAAATGAAACTATTATCTCTTTCTTTTGAGGTTACTGAGGGAACAAACAGCTTGCATCTTTACTGGGGTGAATAATTTGAGAGTGAGGGTGGTTATCTTTTCTGAGGGATAGAAATTTACTGTAGTCAGATTATTTTCAGAGATAAACAGAACTGAGAGATGGAGTGAGAGATCTCTGATGACATTGTTTGGGCCCCAGGATCTCTCCAATCATCTGCATACTAAAGTGTCCTTGCAATATGAAGCAACACATTCTGAAAATATGCATCAGATATTATGTTCCTGAATCTATCTAAAACTTTTGTGTGCCTGTAATAACTGGTGGAGTCCTTACAAATAATAATATCACTGATTTGGAAAATCAAGCAATTCACCCATTTCTTCACTATATGGGCAACTCTTCTGATTTCTAACAGCTCTTTTTTGCTTTCCATGCTGGTTCAAAGGAGAAAGGGAACAGTTGAGAAATGTAATTCTGTTAGTCAGTATTTCACTCCTTTCATACTATAGTGTGCTACAATTCTGTCTCATCCTTTTTTCTGTTTTTTGCTTTCCTCTATAGTCCGACAAGAATTTGCTTATGAATTTTCAGGCGTATTTGTTGATAGTTTACTTTGCATTCCCTAATTTTTGAGGGAAATTTATCTAAAGCAGTTTTAAGATACATTTGCATTTTAAAAATAGACTACTTGGGGTGCCTGGGTGGCTCAGTTTGTTAAGCATCTGCCTTGGGCTGAGGTCATGACCCCAAAGTCCTGGTTCAAGCCCTGCACTGGAATCCCTGCTCAGCTGGGAGCCTGCTTCTCCCTCTCCCTCTTCCTCTGCCCTTGCTTATGTGCTCTCTCTCTCTCTCTCTGTCAAATGAATAAATAAAATCTTAAGAAAAAATAAAAATAGACCATTTATAGGAACATTCATATAAAAAACAACTACACACTAGCATATTGTTCTCTACTACTGCACAAAGGCATTAAAATAAAATTGGCATGCTAGTTATTGCATGATCTGTCACCTGAAAACATATTTTGTGTCTTGTTATTATTATAAGGTTAGTTTCATAAAGCATGTCAAACATTTGGAAGAACTAGTTTGAATAGGGCAGGATGTACCTTCTTATTACTCTTTCATGATTTTTAACTTGTATTCATGGAAAACTCATCTCTCAACTTTCACACTTGCTCTAGGCATTCTAAGTGAGAAAACCATTTGGAAAATGAACCAATGAACTACTGCAATTTAGAGGGTGTCATAAGTCTGTGACAATGACACTAGGGAGGTACAAAGTTCCCACATCCATCTCAATGGACTAATTACGGTCACTTAAGTATCAGTGTTGTTAACTTCTTTCACTGCAATGAAAAGGGCTCACTTCTGTGCTTTTCTAGGACAGCTGAACACCCACCATAGCAGGTGGTGGCATTCCTTTGAAATAATGTGCAATAGGGAGAGTCTTTATGAACTAGATGTGCAGAGACTTGAATATTATTTTGATTAATTGGTTAATTGAAGTGCTGCTAC
Source organism: Lutra lutra (assembly GCF_902655055.1). NCBI lineage: Eukaryota > Metazoa > Chordata > Mammalia > Carnivora > Mustelidae > Lutra > Lutra lutra. Next base: position 130,583,755 of record NC_062281.1, on the reverse strand, counting down.
TACTGTCCTTAAAATTAGAATAAAAGTAATGGTTACAATGTTGTCAGCTAAAAAGTGGCAGGACTCCGACCATGAAGTTTATAGGATTTTGTATTTTTTCTACAAAATATCATCTACCAGCAGGGAAGACAGTTTACCTTAATAAGGTAATAAATATTTTGAACATCCCTGTATCTTGTAGTACTACCTGAAATGAAAACCCAAAGAAGGTCCAAATAAAGCAACAAGCAGTGATGAATCCCTACCCCTTTCAAAGGGTATTTGCAAGTTTCAAGTATTACCATCTTCTCTGCGGCTGATGTTAAGCTGTGGTGCACACACACTAACGCGCCACCAATAATTAGGGCCAAAAGGCATTCTGAAACTACAAAGAACACTGAACTGCTCTTAATCAGTTGAACATTCCTATCTCAATGCAAATACAATAAGGACCCTCATCATTTAGCATATGTTCTCATATGTTACATGTAGTTAAACATGCTTCTTTATAAAACATATATTATACACTATAACATATAACACACATGGTATGTATCATGTTTAAACATACACTATATGTTGCAATTAAAAGAGATCATGTTGAAGAAATTAATTTGGTGATATGGTGTGATAATTTTTTTAACTTTAAAAAGAAGAAAGAAAAGTGTCTCACAAAATGAATTTCATTTTGATTTGAAGTTGACATGTTCCATCTACCAATACCCTGAAAGCCAACTGTAAATTTACAGTACCATAAAACAAAGAAAAACAATGTATATATCTTATTTGGAAATGTGCATCCTCTATGCAAACTTCCACTTATAATTTTGGGAAAACTAGCATTATGTCTTTCAAAAGTATACTCGGTAAGGTGTTATACTCTAATATCCTGTTAAACAAAACACCTTATTCCCAATAATTATTTTTAAGGCAATTTTAATTAAATAAAGGAGAAGTCTGGGACCATAAAACAATCTTTGTTTTGTTATTCTAAATTACTGCCTCAGAGTTTTCTAATTTAAAAATAGATTAGAAAAATATGAATTCAATAGACTGCTTTTTTAATCATTCATCATTTATGAGTATAATGGAACAAATGTCTGTAATTATAATCAGTTAGGCCATTAAAATCCTAAATCCTGATATCAAAAGAATAACACTTTAAGGAGAGGCTTAAATAAAAGTTTCTTTTTGGCTACTTATTCTAGGCATGTTGAGACTGAGGAATTAGTTTATTTTCCACATCTCAATACAGAATATAGAGAGGAGATTGATGGCTTTTAGAGCTACACTCAGCAACCAGTAAAAGTGCTGTCAAAAAAAAAAAAAATCAATTGATTGGGGACTCTTGTGTGGCTCAGCCCTTAGGCTTCTGCCTTCGGCTCTGGTTATGATCTCAGGGTCCTGGGATGGAGCCCTTCATCAGGCTCCCTACTCAGCGGGAAGCCTGCTTCCCCCTCTCCTACTCCCCCTGCTTGTGTTCCCTCTCTCACTGCCTCTCTTTCTGTCAAATAAATAAATAAGATCTTAAAATTAATTGATCATAAATCTGTGAATAAAATCTAAGAAATATACTCACAGCAATATGTTTAAGTCTAATAATTGTATGGAGACATATTAATATATATGTTATATAGTTAAACAGTAGAATGATAAACACAAAATCCAGAATAGAAGAGACCAAAGGAAGGAGTAAATAGGGAGTTTCAGTGGCTTTGGCAATGAATTATTTCTAAAGTTGGGTAGAGAGTTACTGATAGTGACTGTCTTGTTATATTTTGTAACATACACATTTTTGTATGTGCTAAATATTTTGTATAAAAAGACAATTATAAAATAACTTATTTGGTGGGTTTAATAATCATCAATTATTATACTTTTTTAAAAATATCAGAATTTTAGGCTAAAAGCAATTGAAATTTATTTTTCTTACACATGTATCTGCTAATTCTAGACTATTCTCAATATAGTTGGTAGAATCACAAATGAACAAGTCAAACAGCAAGTTCAGCTCAATTCTGCTTATTTCACATCTACTCACATTCCAAGGTTACAGAAAATTTCTGGGCTAAACTGAAAGTTAGTATGTCTGTGTTATAAATTTTGCCTATTTTCAAGGCAGGCATGGCTAAGCCACTTGACAAAGGATGTGGATATCTAATCCAATTATAGGGAGGGAGCAGAGAATTGGGAAATATAATCCACCTGCCCACTCTAAAAGAGAAGTCTAGTGAGTTAAAAGACAATATCTAGAAGGTATCAGGAAAGTTCCAGAAGTTATCAGGAAAGAACAAAAGGGATGAGTATTAAGAGGAGCACTCTGATTCCATTATAGCTTTAAAGAACAGAAACATTCGTTGAACAAATAAAAATACAACCTATAATTTAAAAACTGTTCTATATATAAAAATATATGTTTGTATATACGTGTGTGTATATATATATATATGTATATATATATTCTCTACTTTAGAGGAAAATAGTGTAAGAGAAATATAATTTATCATGTATAAACAATAACATATATGACGAGTGGCATGTATATTTCCTGTTTTCAATTAATGATATATCTGTTCTGGTTGTTTATTTCTTCATGATTTAGTCATTGTGCGTTGTAGGTTTCTAGTAATTTATCCATTTCTTCTATATTATTCAATTTGTTGGCTTATAATTGTTTAGTCTCTTAGAATTCTTTTTATTTCTGGGATATAGATATAATGTTTCCCCTTTCTTGTTCTGTTTTTGTTATTTAAGTCTTCTCTCTCTCTCTCTCTTTTAGGCTAGCTGAGGGTTTGCCAATTTTGTTCATTTTGTCAATAAATGAAAACTTACTTTTAATGATGTTTTCTATTATCTATTTCATTTATTTCTGCTCTAATTTTTAATACTGACTTCCTTCTACAATATTCTACTTTGGGATTATTTTGTTCTACTTCCTTGAGATGTTAAGATTATTGATTTGAGATCTTTCTTTTAGGTGCTTCTCACCATTTTCATTTTTGCATTTCTCTTTGACCCAATCATTGTTTGAGAGTTGTTGTTTGATTTCCACACATTTGTAAACTTTCCATTTTTCCTTAGCCATTGAATTCTACCTTTGTTCCATTTTGGTTGGAAAAGGTATTTGATATAGTTTCAATCTGCTTTGAAATTGTTAAGTCTTGTTTTGTGGCCTACCTTGTGATCTTGGAAAACGTTCCTTGTGATTAGGAAACACTTTTAGTGTAAGAAAAGACAAGACTATCTAAATGCAGGTCTGCTATGTGTCAACTCTAGTAGTTAGAAAAATACATGATTAAAATGGAAGATTGAAATAGAAAGCAACTAGTAAAGAAATGACCAGAACTTTATGAAATGTAAAAATAAAATAAAATAGAATAAAATAAAATAAAATATGGGGAGGAATCAGTATAATAAATCACAGTCAATAAACTAGAAAGGGAGTTAAACCACCAGACAAACACTTTGAAACATTGACTTTCACCCTCAGAACACTAAATAGGAATCATATGGTTAATTACAGATGAGGTTTTGGCATTTTTTCTCTATAGTCTGAACTAAAAATATATGCTGTAATACTATGCCACATACTAGGTTATTAGCTAATGCAACAAGTTAGCTATTTAATTCCTCTGTGGCTTAATTTCATCTTTAAAATGATGTGTGTGTGTGTGTGTGTGTGTGTGTGTGTGTGTGCATATATGTATGAGAGATAGAGAAAGGGGGAAGGAGAGAGAGAGAGCAAGAAAGGGAGAGAGAGGATGAGGTTTAAGACCCCAAAGCCTTTATAACTAAGTAAACAACAGGTGAACAATAAATGTTGGATCTTAGTGGCTTAATACAGCAGAAGAAATATTATTCTTGTAGTTGGATTAATATGTTTGAACCTCAGATCAGCTAGATGTAAGGTGTTGGCTTGGACAAGCCTGTGAGACTTCCTTTCCTAATCTATAAAATGATAATATTATCACCTACACTATAGAGTTGTTTTAATGAGATAATGTATGTAGGAGTGCTTAATAAGAAATTCCAATTTATTATCAAACTTAGTGACTTTTCTGCATTTTAAAGAATCATTTCAAGACAAATAAATTATTGAACAGTGCATCTGAAAATAAGTTGGCTAGTTGAATTTAAATTCAAAAAATTCAAAATTAAAAAAAAAGAATCAGAAGAGGAGTCAAGATGGCGGAGAAGTAGCAGCTGAGACTACTTCAGGTGGCAGGAGAATAGCTAAATAGCTTATCTAAAGATTGCAAACACCTACAAATTCAACGGGAGATTGAAGAGAAGAAGAACAGCAATTCTAGAAACAGAAAATCAACCACTATCTGAAAGGTAGGACTGGCGGAGAAGTGAATCCAAAGCGACGGGAAGATAGACCGCGGGGGGAGGTGCCGGCTCCCGGGGAGAGGCGGAGCAACGGAGCACAAAATCGGGACTTTTAAAAGTCTGTTCCGCTGAGGGACATCACTCCAGAGGCTTAACTGGAGTGAAGCCCAGGGGGGTCAGCGCGGCCTCAGGTCCCACAGGGTCACAGAAGGATCGGGGGTGTCTGAGTGTCGCAGAGCTTACCAGTATTAGAACGGGGAAGCCGGCTACAGAGACAGAGCCGAGGAGTGAGCTCTAAACTCGGGGTTGCCTTGAACTGGTCGCAGGCTCGGTCAGCTCGGAGCGCGGACGGGGGCCAGGGTGATGGGAGTAACTGGGTGCTGTTCTCTGAGGGTGCACTGAGGAGTGGGGCCCCGGGCTCTTGGCTTCTCCGGGCCGGAGACCGGGAGGCCGCCATCTTCATTCCCGTCTTCCAGAACTCTATGGAAAGAGCTCAGGGAACAAAAGCTCACGAAAGCAAACCCAGCAAACCCGAGCGGATTACTCAGCCCGGCTCCGGGTAAGGGCAGTGCAACTCCACTTGGGGCAAAGACGCTTGAGAATCACTACAACAGGCCCCTCCCCCAGAAGATCAACGAGAAACACAGCCAGGACCAAGTTCACCTACCAAGGAGTGCAATTTCAATACCAAGGAGAGCAACGGAATTCCAGAGGAGAAGAAAGCAAAGCATGGAACTCATGGCTTTCTTCCCTTGATTCTTTAGCCTTGCAGTTAATTTAATTTTTTTTTCTTTTTCAATTTTTTTTCTCTTCTTCTGCTAAATTTTTTTAACCTTTACCGTTTTCTTTTTTAACGTTTTTTAAATAGTTTATCTAATATATATATATATATATATATATATTCCTTTTTATATTTTTTATCGGCTTTCTTTTTTTAATAGTTTCTATTTTTTTTTTCTTTTTTCTTTCTGAACCCCTTTTTATCCCCTTTCTCCCCCCTCACGATTTGGGATCTCTTCTGATTTGGCTAAAGCATATTTTCCTGGGGTTGTTGCCACCCTTTTAGTATTTTACTTGCTCCTTCATATACTCTTATCTGGACAAAATGACAAGGCGGAAAAATTCACAACAAAAAAAAAGAACTAGAAGCAGTACCAAAGGCTAGGGACCTAATCAATACAGACATTGGTAATATGTCAGATCTAGAGTTCAGAATGACAATTCTCAAGGTTCTAGCCGGGCTTGAAAAAGGCATGGAAGATATTAAAGCAACCCTCTCGGGAGATATAAAAGCCCTTTCTGGAGAAATAAAAGAACTAAAATCTAACCAAGTTGAAATAAAAAAAGCTATTAATGAGGTGCAATAAAAATGGAGGCTCTCACTGCTAGGATAAATGAGGCAGAAGAAAGAATTAGCGATATAGAAGACCAAATGGCAGAGAATAAAGAAGCTGAGCAAAAGAGGGACAAACAGCTACGGGACCACGAGGGGAGAATTCAAGAGATAAGTGATACCATAAGACGAAACAACATTAGAATAATTGGGATTCCAGAAGAAGAGGAAACAGTGAGGGGAGCAGAAGGTATGTTGGAGTGAATTATTGGAGAGAATTTCCCCAATATGGCAAAGGGAACAAGCATCAAAATCCAGGAGGTTCAGAGAACACCCCTCAAAATCAATAAGAATAGGTCCACACCCCATCACCTAATAGTAAAATTTACAAGTCTTAGTGACAAAGAAAAGATCCTGAAAGCAGCCCGGGAAAAGAAGTCTGTAACGTACAATGGTAAAAATATTAGACTGGCAGCAGACTTATCCACAGAGACCTGGCAGGCCAGAAAGAGCTGGCATGATATATTCAGAGTACTAAAAGAGAAAAACATGCAGCCAAGAATACTATATCCAGCTAGGCTATCATTGAAAATAGAAGGAGAGATTAAAAGCTTCCAGGACAAACAAAAACTGAAAGAATTTGCAAATACCAAACCAGCTCTACAGGAAATATTGAAAGGGGTCCTCTAAGCAAAGAGAGACCCTAAAAGTAGTAGATCAGAAAGAAACAGAGACAATATACAATAACAGTCACCTTACAGGCAATACAATGGCACTAAATTCATATCTCTCAATACTTACCCTGAATGTTAATGGGCTAAATGCCCCAATGAAAAGACACAGGGTATCAGAATGGATAAAAAAACAAAACCCATCTATATGTTGCCTACAAGAAACTCATCTTAAACCCGAAGACACCTCCAGGTTTAAAGTGAGGGGGTGGAAAAGAATTTACCATGCTAATGGACATCAGAAGAAAGCAGGAGTGGCAATCCTTATATCAGATCAATTAGATTTTAAGCCAAAGACTATAATAAGAGATGAGGAAGGACACTATATCATACTCAAAGGAACTGTCCAACAAGAAGATCTAACAATTTTAAATATCTATGCCCCTAACGTGGGAGCAGCCAACTATATAAACCAATTAATAACAAAATCAAAGAAACACATCGACAAGAATACAATAATAGTAGGGGATTTTAACACTCCCCTCACTGAAATGGACAGATCATCCAAGCAAAAGATCAACAAGGAAATCAAGGCCTTAAATGACACACTGGACCAGATGGACATCACAGATATATTCAGAACATTTCATCCCAAAGCAACAGAATACACATTCTTCTCTAGTGCGCATGGGACATTCTCCAGAATAGATCACATTCTTGGTCCTAAATCAAGTCTCAACCGGTATCAAAAGATTGGGATCATTCCCTGCATATTTTCAGACCACAGTGCTCTAAAGCTAGAACTCAATCACAAGAGGAAATTTGGAAAGAACCCAAATACATGGAGACTAAACAGCATCCTTCTAAAGAATGAATGGGTCAACCAGAAAATTAAAGAAGAATCGAAAAAATTTATGGAAACAAATGATAATGAAAACACAACAGTTCAGAATCTGTGGGACACAACAAAGGCAGTCCTGAGAGGAAATATATAGCGGTACAAGCCTTTCTCAAGAAACAAGAAAGGTCTCAGGTACACAACCTAACCCTACACCTAAAGGAGCTGGAGAAAGAACAAGAAAGAAACCCTAAACCCAGCAGGAGAAGAGAAATCATAAAGATCAGAGCAGAAATCAATGAAATAGAAACCAAAAAAACAATAGAACAAATCAACGAAACTAGGAGCTGGTTCTTTGAAAGAATTAATAAGATTGATAAACCCCTGGCCAGACTTATCAAAAAGAAAAGAGAAAGGACCCAAATAAATAAAATCATGAATGAAAGAGGAGAGATCACAACCAACACCAAAGAAATACAGACAATTATAAGAACATACTATGAGCAACTCTACGCCAACAAATTTGACAATCTGGAAGAAATGGATGCATTCCTAGAGACATATAAACTACCACAACTGAACCAGGAAAAAATGGAAAGCCTGAACAGACCCATAACCAGTAAGGAGATTGAAACAGTCATCAAAAATCTCCAAACAAACAAAAGCCCAGGGCCAGATGGCTTCCCGGGGGAATTCTACCAAACATTTAAAGAAGAACTAATTCCTATTCTGAAACTGTTCCAAAAAATAGAAATAGAAGGAAAACTTCCAAACTCATTTTATGAGGCCAGCATCACCTTGATCCCAAAACCAGACAAGGATCCCATCAAAAAAGAGAACTACAGACCAATATCCTTGATGAACACAGATGCAAAAATTCTCGCCAAAATACTAGCCAATAGGATTCAACAGTACATTAAAAGGATTATTCACCACGACCAAGTGGGATTTATTCCAGGGCTGCAAGGTTGGTTCAACATCCGCAAATCAATCAATGTGATACAACACATTAATAAAAGAAAGAACAAGAATCATATGATATTCTCCATAGATGCTGAAAAAGCATTTGACAAAGTACAGCATCCCTTCCTGATCAAAACTCTTCAAAGTGTAGGGATCGACGGCACATACCTCAATATTATCAAAGCCATCTATGAAAAACCCACCGCAAATATCATTCTCAATGGAGAAAAACTGAAAGCTTTTCTGCTAAGGTCAGGAACACAGCAGGGATGTCCATTATCACCACTGCTATTCAACATAGTACTAGAAGTCCTAGCCTCAGCAATCAGACAACAAAAGGAAATTAAAGGCATCCAAATCGGCAAAGAAGAAGTCAAACTATCACTCTTCGCAGATGATATCATACTATATGTGGAAAACCCAAAATACTCCATTCCAAAACTGCTAGTACTTGTACAGGAATTCAGTACCGTGTCAGGATATAAAATCAATGCACAGAAATCAGTTGCATTTCTCTACACCAACAACAAGACAGAAGAAAGAGAAATTAAGGAGTCCATCCCATTTACAATTGCACCCAAAACTATAAGATCCCTAGGAATAAACCTAACCAAAGAGACTAAGAATCTATACACAGAAAACTATAAAGTACTCATGAAAGAAATTGAGGAAGACACAAAGAAATGGAAAAAGGTTCCATGCTCCTGGATTGGAAGAATAAATATTGTGAAAATGTCTATGCTACCTAAAGCAATCTACACATTTAATGCAATTCCTATCAAAGTACCATCCATTTTTTTCAAAGAAATGGAAGAAATAATTCTAAAATTTATATGGAACCAGAAAAGACCTCGAATAGCCAAAGGAATATTGAAAAAGAAAGCCAAAGTTGGTGGCATCACAATTCCGGACTTCAAGCTCTATTACAAAGCTGTCATCATCAAGACAGCATGGTACTGGCACAAAAACAGACACATAGATCAATGGAACAGAATAGAGAGCCCAGAAATAGACCCTCAACTCTATGGTCAACTCATCTTCGACAAAGCAGGAAAGAATGTCCAATGGAAAAAAGACAGCCTCTTCAATAAATGGTGTTGGGAAAATTGGACAGCCACATGCAGAAAAATGAAATTGGATCATTTCCTTACACCCCACACGAAAATAGACTCAAAATGGATGAAGGATCTCAATGTGAGAAAGGAATCCATCAAAATCCTTGAGGAGAACACAGGCAGCAACCTCTTCGACCTCAGCCGCAGCAACATCTTCCTAGAAACATTGCCAAAGGCAAGGGAAGCAAGGGCAAGAATGAACTATTGGGATTTTATCAAGATCAAAAGCTTTTGCACAGCAAAGGAAACAGTTAACAAAACCAAAAGACAACTGACAGAATGGGAGAAGATATTTGCAAATGACATATCAGATAAAGGGCTAGTGTCCAAAATCTATAAAGAACTTAGCAAACTCAACACCCAAAGAACAAATAATCCAATCAAGAAATGGGCAGAAGACATGAACAGACATTTCTGCAAAGAAGACATCCAGATGGCCAACAGACACATGAAAAAGTGCTCCATATCACTCGGCATCAGGGAAATACAAATCAAAACCACAATGAGGTATCACCTCACACCAGTCAGAATGGCTAAAATTAACAAGTCAGGAAATGATAGATGCTGGCGAGGACGCAGAGAGAGGGGAACCCTCCTACACTGTTGGTGGGAATGCAAGCTGGTGCAACCACTCTGGAAAACAGCATGGAGGTTCCTCAAAATGTTGAAAATAGAACTACCCTATGACCCTGCAATTGCACTGCTGGGTATTTACCCTAAAGATACAAACGTAGTCATCTGAAGGGGCACGTGCACCCGAATGTTTATAGCAGCAATGTCTACAATAGCCAAACTATGGAAAGAACCTAGATGTCCATCAACAGACGAATGGATAAAGAAGAAGTGGTATATATACACAATGGAATACTATGCAGCCATCAAAAGAAATGAAATCTTGCCATTTGCGACGCCGTGGATGGAACTAGAGGGTATCATGCTTAGCGAAATAAGTCAATCAGAGAAAGACAACTATCATATGATCTCCCTGATATGAGGGAGAGGAGATGCAACATGGGGGGTTAAGGGGGTAGGAGAAGAGTAAATGAAACAAGATGGGATTGGGAGGGAGACAAACCATAAGTGACTCTTAATCTCACAAAACAAACTGAGGGTTGATGGGGGGAGGGGCGTTGGGAAGGGGGGGTGGGGTTATGGATATTGGGGAGGGTATGTGCTATGGTGAGTGCTATGAAGTGTGTAAACCTGACGATTCGCAGACCTGTACCCCTGGGGATAAAAATTATGTTTATAAAAAATAAAATTAAAAAAAAAGAAGAATCATTTCTGACTGTTGCAATTAGGTGAAACAAAACAGTTTTTACAGAGTCTTCATTTTTTTGAGGGTATATGAATACTGACATTATAAAAACTAATACTGGACAAAAACATAACTTAGCCAGGTAGATAAATTATTTTATATGATTTGTCACATTATAATTCACCCTGTCATTTCCTCATACTTAGAAAAATTACTTCAAAATAAAAATATATTAGAACTAAAACTGAATTATTAAAAAGAATAAAAATAAGACTAATGCATAGTGCCATTCATGACACAATTTTCTGAAACGTTAACTGTAATAAAATCAAATGTATTGATTTGTAGTCCATAATCCAGTTATATAAATAACAATCCATATCTTTGGAAATTGAGTTTTGCTTACAAATAAAATAAGAGTTAGGAAATAAAAATTTGATGATGTTGTACAATTAGGTTAAACTTTTCATATACTTTAAAAAATATAAAAGGATTAGAAAAACAATTTGTTTATGTGGCACAACTTCAAAATACAAGACATACAATGCTCTGGAGACTAGGGATTTGATTCATTCAATATTAAAAATGTCACTAAAGAAATCTGAACCAGAGATTTCAGTTTTTTAAGAAGTGAGATAATAAAAGTAAAATGCTTGAGCTTGTTGTATAGGAACATATTTTAGTTTTAGATGGAAACTGAATATATAAGTTTAGAGGGCAAATTTTTTTAAGGAGGTGGAAATGTAACCAGTGTCATAACTCTCCCTTTCTCTTTGAGGAACTTGTTCACTGGAATTGAACTGTCCCAACAAATTCAACTGTGGATGCTTTCAAATCATCTGAAAGTTGTGGGTATAGTAAGTGGAAATCAGACTAAAGATTGTTTTTCTTTTATCGCACTGTATATCTTACTGATTTTGAATGTATGATTGGAGTTTCCACTTGTAATACTAGATAACAGAAGTCAATAAACAATATACCTCAAGACAATTAAGTATTTTATATCCCAAGTTCTGCACATTTAGTAACACTTACCACACTAACCATATTGATTCAGTTTGAGTGATGAAATCTGTGGAAGAAAGCACACTGCTTGTTTATGTCTAGGTTAGAGTTTAGCACCTTGTAACCTGAAATTTATTTTAGCCCCAAAGTAATAGCAAAAACATCTTGATCAATTTATCTTACTCCTGATGAATGATGGCTATGTTGCTCTTGAGTCATAGAAACAAGTCAGCTGATTGTTCAAAAGGTACAAGAAATATTAAGGATGTTTCACTGAATTGTACTATTAGAAATAAATTATAAGATTATGACAATTTTGTATAAACTCTTAAATTTTATTTCAAAGGACTTCAAAAATAAAATATCTGTATTTCTGAGAAGAAATTGAAGCATGAATGCACCAAAAATCATATACCCCAGTAAATAAGCAATAGGTTTGCTTTGAGGTCAGTGATTTTTCTATCCCATTATGATTTTGTTTGTGTCAAGCAATGTAGGTCCCCTTTAAAAATCATCCTCTCCATTCTTCATTAAAAAAAAAATCAACACCAACCAACCAACCTATCTAAAACCCCTGCTAATTCTTACTTGGTCAAAGTATTTGAATCTCATATACATAGTTTCTGGTAGTTGTCGCATTTTTTTTCCCCACATCTACTCATAAATTAGCAAACTTTCAGCTAGACTATTTAAACACTTTTCTTTATTCAGCTTTGTACTCTAGGCCCTGGTCATGTTCTCTGTTTAGACAATTGCTTCCCCTTAAGAAAAGTAAAACTATGATCTGAGGGAGTCATTTTGTGAAGTCATTATTAGTTATTGATTATTTTGTAGACACTAACCTCTCAGATTACCCATCAAGCCAGCATTGAATCCTGTATAATCTTCAGACCCAAGTACAACTGAATTTGTAGTCCAAATATGGCAAATGCCAGCCCTATGGCTTTGGCTGTTCATCTTAAGTTCAACATCGATAAAAAGGAAGAAAATTATACCTATCTTCTAGGATTATTTTAGGGATTGGGAATAAATATATATAAACTGGTATGTCTGATGCTCAGTAAATTGTAGCTTTAATCAGATATTGAGTAAGAAGTTCCCTATTTGCTAGAATCCAAGAGAGGTCTTGCACCCTACAGAGTTTTGGGCAAAAGTAATACAATGAGCCTACGTGAAAGAAAAGGGATCACTTCTACAAGCCCTCTTTCCAAAAAGGAGATTGAGTGAGACAGGCGGGGAGACACACACACACACACACACACACACACACACACACACGGCGTAGTTCAAGTGTTATCATAGATCCGGCACAAAGATACCTAAATCATTTGTGTGAAATTTCCTTTGCATATGACCATCTAGGTACCTGGTGAGCTTCACAAAAATCAAAGATTTCACTAATCTCAACCATAGATCCCAGAATCTGCGTAACCACAAAGCAAAAAATAAAAATATAAATAAAAATAAACAAGCACAAACTAGAAACAATATCAAGTTGATGGAAATGAAGGAAAGTGCTCATAGCTGGTGACCTTCTTGCTGCATGAGTTATGTAGCAAATCATTGAGTTTCAAGAAGATTTACAAGAAGTGCTTCTTTTTCAGATTGCTTATTCTGGTAGGCACATGTTTTCACATTGCAGAACATTAACACTCAATTTCATTAGTATATTACAAACCGGCTTCTATAAATTTGTCATATAAGACTGCACAGTTTAGCAAAGTAATACACAGTGACTGTTCAAACTCAAATAAGAACACTTCATAGGTAGCTTATTTAAGACCTTTAATTATTTGAGAACCTATAACCAAACTTTTTTTATTCACTAAGTAGAGTCATTAAGGGAAAATTATATACCTCATCTCACACTAGAAATGCATAAAATAGATTACTGTACTGTTTGTAATATATCTCAATAATTCTGTGTAAAATATGCTTTTCTACTAGAATTTAATGTAGCCAATTAGTGATAATGTTTAGATTTGTGATGGTTAATATGCACATAGAGCTACAATGGAATTCTTAATTTTCTTTAGAAATATGAATATTAAAAACAAACTCAATTTACATATATTAATTTATATGAATATATATACACAGCAAATATATATATTCAATATTCACTTAAAAGTATTAATCTAAGAATTTTTAGTCATCTGAATATTTTTGGAATAAGGTAATATATGCCCCAGATGACTATATCCATCTCTGTATTTGTTCTATTGACATTTATTAGACATTAACTGTATGCCAAGCAATGCATTATTATTTAAATCTCAAATGTCTATCTTACAGAAGCCATTATAACTTTTGCTTTACAACTGTAAAAAGTGAAGCTGAGAGAAGTCAAAGGACTCTCCTATGATCTCATAGCTAGTCATCATTGGTACTTATGCAGATTTGCAGAACCTGTATTTCTAAACACGGTCTTTGCCCCCTCTCTGGCACTACTTCTGTGGCATCCATCGTATACAGCTAGTGAGGAGGAGGAGAAGGATGTATAGTCCACTCAATATTGACAGTAGTATAGCATGTTTTCTCATGGACCTAATACCATTATAGACAATTACAATCTTTGGCAAACCACATCAACCTGAAAGAGTATGTAGCTTGAAGAGCAGAAGGATTCTGAGCAAGCATAGGTCAACAACAAGAGATTTCCTTGAATGTATTTTGCAGAGTATTTAATAGTATGTTGTATACTGGCAAGACAACAACATGCTCTCATAAAATACCTAATGTGATAAAATACACAGGACAAGAAAAATGAGCACAGATTAATTGTTGCCAAGAATAGCCAAAATATGATTTTCATCTTTTACATGTTTAAAAAATCAAAAATAGTATTTAAAATAAATTAAATCATAGCCATTTTATTAAGAACAAAAAAACACAAAATGTCAAAATAGGGCCATAAGAAAAAACAACAGACCATCAAGAAACCAAGGTCCTTTAAAATGGTAGTTTTTAGATAAAACATGAATGTAAATTTATACCCAGAGTTTTAATCTTACTTATTCATGAATGAAAAATTACACATTATGCCATACCTGGCTTTTACAATTATGATAATTTTTTTTCACAATCAGCTATACTTTTCATACCTTTTTTAAAATTATAAAATATGGAAACTTTTTTGGGAAACATCTATTAGAATTCCCAGAAATATTGACTATCCAGCAACAGAAACTGGAAAATAACTATATTAGATGGATCAATGCAAATGAACCATAAATTACTAAATCAAGAACACATAGACAATTAAGTTAAGACCTAGCCACCACTTATATACTATTGTTATTCTAAAGAAATAGGCTTGGGGTGCCTGCATTGCTCAGTGGGTTAAGCCTCCACCTTCGGCTCAGGTCATGATCTTAGGGTCCTGAGATTGAGCTCTGCATCAGGCTCTCTCCTCAGCGGGGACACTGATCCCCACACCCCCCCACCCCCGCCAGTCTGTCAAATAAATAAATAAAATCTTTAAGAAAAATAAAGAAATAGGCTCTACATTTATTTCAAGTTCATTATCAGTAAAATCAGTTATTTTATAATACTTATTTTGCAAGTGTTTAGCATTGTAGGAAGTCACCATTTACCACAGTTTCAAATAATACTAATTTCTCCAGAAATACTTTTATTATCATTTTTTATGGTTTATGTAAGCCTGTTTATAAATTGGAAAGCACTTTATTACCTGTGCATTGGGTATATAATATAGAGGTTTTCAGGTAAAATAAGTGTATGTATATAAAATCAGCATACCTTTTTTTTCCTTAAAGATTTTCTTTCTTTATTTGACACAGAGAGAGAGAGAGAGATGACAAGTAGGCAACGAGCCAGGTAGAGGGAGAGGGAGAAGCAGGCCTCCTGCTGAACAAGGAGTCCAATGTGGAGCTTGATCACAGCAGCTGAGATCATGACCAGAGCCGAAGGCAGATCCTTAACGGACTGAGCTACCCAGGTGCCCCTAAAATCAGCATACTAATTGAAGATAATTTTTAACCTTGTAAAAAAGAAATAGAAGTATTGACTTCTGAAGTCCTTTTATAACTTAATTACCTATTTGTAAGAATTATATAAGATATTGAATGAGTATAGATGTAAGCAGTTGTATAGAAGTGTTGTAAGTTAATGTTTATTATCAATGGTTGATACTTCTCAAATACATGAGAATATAGTTTTCATTGGGTTTGATCCTTATATCTGTAAACAGTTGCAGAAGATTTTAGAGCAACCTCTAATTTGTGAATACAAAAGGGAGATCTTTTTTTTAAAAAAAGGATTTTATTTATTGGTGCGCCTGGGTGGCTCAGTCATTAAGCATCTGCCTTTGCCTCAGGTCATGATCCCGGAATTCTGGGATCAAGTCCCGTGTGGAGCTCCCTGGTCCTCCAGGAGCCTGCTTCTCCTTCTTCCTCTCCACTACTGTTCTCTCTCTCTGTCAAATAAGTAAATAAATAAATAAATAGTCAATCTTTTTCTTAAAAGAAGATTTTATTTATTTATTTGAGAGAGAAAGAGAGGATGATGACTTGATCCAAAGACAGTAGCTTAACCCACTGAGCCATCCAGGCACTCCAAAACGGAGATCTTAAGTGATTTCAGGAAAACACCATTGAGAGGTAAGCACAATTGCAACCATATTTTCTCAATCAGAAGTATAGAGAACACATACTTCAAGTATATCATGCTGCATCAAAGTCTCACTTTCTATAAGCTTATTCCCATCAGCATGCAAACACCTCCAGATTTTGACCATGTTAAATAAACAAAATCCCTAAATAAATAAGAAAACCTGCTCTTGACCTCCTAATCCCTTCTATCACTTCATTCTTTTTTCTTCTTATGGCTAAACTACATGATAATCATATTTATTATATTTGAGTCACATTGATTATAACATGCAGTTAATGTTTGTACCACTAAGAAAGGAAAATGCTAATTAAGCTATGATCAAAGCTTTCATATCATTTAGAATTTTTATTTTATGTATATTGGAAGAGCTTTTTAGTTTTTATTTACGTAGCAGTAATGAAAATTTACACAACTGTAACAAAGCTCGTGAATAAGCAGGCGATGACAACTGCATCAGAATAGCTGCCTAGGTAGTAATAAGCATAAAATGTTATTCATTTTAATATATATCTCAATTTCAGAAATTTAAAATATGAAATAATACCTATCTCAGAACTGATGAAATACAATAGTTTACTCTGTTCTGTATCTAGGCATCATTTTCCCGGTCTCTCTCTAACCTTCTCTAATTAGGCTTTCATCCATGCAACTCCAGTTGAAAATCTTATTATCAGTTTTACCAGCGATCATGTGTTAAAAATCCAATGGGGAATTTTTGGTTCTCATCTTACTGGTTGTACCTGCAGTATCTGACACATGAAATGCCTTCTTTTGGCTTTCAGAATGTGGATTCATTTGATTTCTTCCATCTCCCCTACTTTTTACTAGTTTTCTTTGCTACTTCCTTTCTCTTCATCTTTTAAATATTGGAATGCTTTGAGTTTGGTTCCTGCACCTCTTCTCTCATCTGAATTCACTCTTCTGGTGATACAACACTGCTATGACTTTATAGAACTAGCTCTAACTGACAATGCCCACATTTTTACTTTTTAGATAGACCTCTCCTCCAGATTCCAGGATATCCAGTTGTGCCCTTGACATGCCCATCTCCATGTCTTAATGAACTTTCAAAGTTAATCTTTAAATCCAGCTTCTCCATCTTTACTCCCATGTCAGGAAATATCTGTCTCATCCTTCCAGTAGCAGAGGCCAACAAAGCTTTCATTTCACACTCAACTTCATTCTTCTACACTCCCCACCTAATGTGTGAGGAATTCTTATTGGATCTACTTAAAAATGTATTCAGTGTCTGACCACTTCTCACCAATTCTGCTACTACCACTCTCCTGGAGTTGTGATCTTTTGTCACCTCAGTTCATCATACTAACCACTAATTGGTGGCCTTCTTGACAATTCTTGTTCCTGTGGAGTCTACTATTAATATAAAATTCAGAATCATCTTTTGAAAATGAAGTCATGTCATGTTGTTTAAAGCCTTCCAATGACTTTCTATCCCACTCAGCACGAAACAATATAGTGGCCTCCAGAGTCCGTACAATCTGTATCACGATCACCACCACCATCACCATCACCACCATCACCACCATCGCCATCACCACCACCATCACTACCACCACCACCACCACCACCACCTCACTTTCCCCACCTGTTTGTCTTCACCCCTTGTCCTTATATACTTGCACAGATTTCCTTGATTTGCTTTAGTCACATCATGTGAGGTCCGGCCTCAAGGCCATTGCATTTGGAGCTCTTTCTGCATGAAACACTTCTGTCCCAAGTGTTCACATGGCTATGCTTTTTCATCTTCTTTAAGTCTTTATTCAGAGCCCGCCTACTCATTTAAAAGCTCTTTGACCATGCAAACTGCCACCAAGATGGATTCTTCTAATATTTCCAATTTGCATCATTTTTTCCATCAAACTTATGGCTGTCTCATGAACAAGGTATGCTATTTTATTTTACGTGTATCACTTCCCTTTGGATTGGACAGGCCTTTTCTTTTTTCCTCATCTCTTATTTATTGTAGTATCCTAGCACCAAAGGTAGTTAACTTCCCATACTATAGAGGCTCAAAAAATATTCTTAAATAAATGAATGAGATATATTTTAATCCAAGCTTAGACTAAAAAAATGTAATCTTGTTATTTAAAAAATAATAAAGAACAATGACCCCAGTAAAGAGAACTGAGTAAGTAGAAATAGTTTTATTACTCTCGGAGCATATATTTAACCAGGACCTTATGTTCAGACTAATTGGAGCTGGCATTTGGAATCATAGCCACCATTTTTGAGGTTCATCAATCAAAAGTGATGATAACCCTCACCCCATTTTCTTTACTTGAGTACATCAATATGGTATGAACTACCAGCAAACCAGCAGATCAGTATAAAAACATTTTCCCTAATTAATTACTGGTACCTTATTACCTGGCATTACCTGGTGTTAAATCATCCCAACAAATCGACACTCAGTCTCATTGCTTCCGATATGCTATGATTCCGATTATATTGAAAATATATGCATTTGTTACTTCTTGTAGTGTGGTCTTAATACTGTTGTTTCAAGTACCAAATGAAGTTAACTTTTAAAAGCTAATAATCGGGGCGCCTGGGTGGCTCATGGGTTAAGCCGCTGCCTTCGGCTCAGGTCATGATCTCGGGGTCCTGGGATCGAGTCCCGCATCGGGCTCTCTGCTCAGCAAGAAGCCTGCTTCCCTCTCTCTCTCTGCCTGCCTCTCTGTCTACTTGTGATCTCTCTCTGTCAAATAAATAAATAAAATCTTAAAAAAAAAATAAAAAATAAAAGCTAATAATCCACTTAAAGTATACATTAGGAAGACAAAAGCAGTTGGAATGTTTCCAGATGTAGCAAAACCAAAGTAATGAGTGTAAAAGAAAAAATAAGTCCTTTCTGTATTTACCAGCACCATGGCAGATTACATTTTGATGGAAAATATTGACATTATTCATATTAATTAAATGCATCTTATGTGTGTCATGATTTAGTAATTCAAAGTAGAGTTTTTAAAGTCAATTCTAGAAATGAAAAATCTATATGAATTCAGCTATAATGTTAAATGCTTCAACCTCCAGCATTCTGAATAAAACTGTCTCTACTTTTCTGTTAGATTACTTAAATGCTCTGAATTTTTGGTGTTTCTATAATTACATTTTAGATACAGTTTTACCTGTTTCATCAAAAGTAAATTAACAGAAGAGCAAATGTCCTATAAATGCATTTGATTTTATGTTTTATTAAATTTTAATCACAAAAAATGCTAAGACAAGGATAAAACATCATTTTTTCTAGAATTTTAAATATAAAATGTTAGGATTTTGAAACTCCTTTGATGAATAGCACTGAGCTCTGAGCACAATTTTCCTTGATCTCTACCAAGAACACAGGTAGAAAGGCAAAAAAAGATACTTAAAAGTAATTGTTGATGTTAATTGTTTTCCCTAAATGACCCTTATCATCACATCTTACTTTCTTAATAAAAATAATAAAAAAAACTAGAGAAATAGCTTCCTGGTATCAAGCATCTTCTATGAACTAGATCTTTTATGGACATGATCTCAAAGACTCCAACAAATAGTAGCCAAGTTGCCCTCAAGGGGCTACATTATATCATATATAAAACACACAGCCTTCAAAGGACTATTATTATCCTCATTTTATAGGTAAAGAAACTGAGTTTCAGACTGGTAAATTCTATCATTATCGTTAATTCCTTGAGACTTCCTGTACCCATGAACTTTGTCTTGGGACAGTTTCTTTGAAAAAAGAAGTGGCATATATTTTTCTATTCTTTGATTGAGGATGACTCCCTTTGGAAAATAGAATGTGTGAAATTTTAAGTCTAGGCTTTATAAGGACTGGTGTGTTTCCACTTCTTGCACCATTGCCATTGCAATATAAAGTGCACATTTTAGCTTGCCTGCTAGTCCAAAATCAGTAAAGAAAAAAAAAAAAAATGGGTCAAAGCTGCCCCAGCTGATAAATAGACCTGCAGTGAGAAACAGAGCTGCTTAGCTATTATAGGCCGAAACAGGGATTTTCAGCTAAAGCCAGTCTAAATCAGATAAACTCTAGCTGGCCTAAAGATACATTAATTACAATAGATGATTGTAGTTTTAAAGCATGATATTTTGGGCAAGTTTGTCAAGCAAGAATAGCAAATCAATACAAGGAAGTTAATATTCGCTCAGAGTTTCACAGCTATTATATGGTAGAACGAGGTTATAAACCTAGGATGATCTTAACATAGTGTCTCAAATTCTTAAGCATTATAATTCTTTTCTTATTGCCAACTCTTCAAACTATCCAGAGTCGGTAATGACAAATACGAATGTATTTCAGGACCATAATCCAAGCCAAATGAATGCTCAATGGAGTGATCATACATTTGGGTCTGCCTGACACAGATCCAGTTTTCTTCTTTTTTCCTATCATAATTATTAATAGTGCCTGAAAGCTCTAGTTATTATAGTTTCATCCTAGTGAACACATAAATCTAGTATTAAGTCACTGTGTGTTGTCTTCATCCTGATAGAGAATCAAAGATAAAGAGCCATTTGGAGAACGAAAATATGATTTGATGTCAAGGATGAACGAAAGGGAGACTAGAGGCAATGTGATCCTCAAGACCATCTTTCCATTAACTGTGATGGGAAACTGAACTGAGGAAAGATGATCAGTTTTATACCTATTGATTTTGAGTCCCCCAATGGGGTTGGGTTATTCATATAAAGATGTTTTAATTTTGGGTGTTTTAATTTTCCAGTGGGTTTTAGTCAGTAGAAGAACCCATCTGAGAATCTGGAGAGTGAAGTGAGATTGATTCTCAGCCTCAGATAAATAAACCATATCATTTGGACATGAAATTAGTCTCTATAAACCTTCATTGTTCTTTCATAGTACCAGGAAGACAATACTACACCATTCAATTCACTGGGTTATGACATTAAATGAAATAGTGTTTGTGGAGGTGTTTTACAGTCAGCAATGTTAATTTTAGTTTTAAACACTATATTATTGCAGTAATGAGAGCCCTTGAAGTTTACTATTAATTTAGAATAATATATTTAATTCTGGTATATTATATTTAGATGAAAAATGTGAAAATGAAAATCCAATTCTGGTTTTCCATGAGCAATAAACATTGTCTTTATATATAATGTTAATACTATGACTACAGTCTCTAGCCATCTGTATTTAGTAGTACTTATATTCAGTAAGACTAAAGAAATATCCATTAAATTACAATGAAACAACATTTATGAGGACCCGAAGCATGTAGCTCTCTGAAATCTGTGAAGATACTTGGATTTAACAATGTTTAAATATTCCCTTTATGTATTTTGATACCTTTAAAATCATTAACCCATGATAAGTAAAAAAGTTTAACTTAGGACTTCTGTTTCTGGGTATGATAAAATACCTTGTATCACATAAGCCAGACTATTTTAAAACTAGATAACATTTCTTTAGAAATTGAAGAACACTGGAGAAAAACCAAGGTAGGAAGGACCTGAGAGATTATTTTCCAAAGAAGAATGTAATACACAGAGGTGAGTCTAACCCTTTCTACCATTTCTCTAATTGGAGAAATTGCTGATTTCCAACTTGAACTTTGGAAGCCATGCAAAGAGTGAAATTTACAGGGAAACCTGTGTGACTCAATCAGTTAAGTGTCTGACTCTTGATTTGGGTGCATCAGGCTCGCGCTCAGTGTGGAGTCTGCTTCTCTCCTGCTCCGTCTGACCCTCCCCCTGCTCACTCTCTTTTCTCTCCCTGTGAAATAAATATATAAACCTTAAAAAAAAAACCAAAAAAACAAAAAAACAGTGAAAGTTTACAGATTTTAGCAGCCTTATCGTAAATTCTTAAACTGGACTGTAGTCTGAGGCAAAGAAACGAAATAGAAAGTAACTTTTGAAGAGAATAAACAAACAAAAACAAACAAACAAGCAAAATAAGCAGGATTTTCCAGACTCCCGAACTGAAGGAAAGAGAAATTGGAATTCAGGGACTATTTAAAAAAGTAGCTCTGGTAAAAATATCAGGCTTTCAGTTGTGACCCCTAAAAGGTAATGTTCTGGGAGTAATACCAAACCAGACAAACAATCCCTCAGAAGACTAAAAATTTTACTGTCTGTCCCTTTGACCAAGTCAACTTGACCTGCTTTTTTATTTCATTTATTTTTATTTTGGCAAAATATACATAATATAAAATTTACCATCATAAGACTTATGTGTACACTTCAATGGTATTAAATGCATTCATCACAGTGTGCAACCATCACCAAAAACTCTTTTTATCTTGTAAAACCAAAGCTCTGTATCCATTTAACAGTAACTTCCCACTCAACTTGATTTGCTCTCATTCAAATTAAGGGGCTAAAGAAGTTGAATCTTGTCTGGCAGTAGATAATATCTTCCTGAGCCTCTACAATATTACATATCAATTCTCAGCACATTTACTTTTTTAAAAATAAATAAGGCATACCACTTTGGAAAAATCTTTATAGCAGTGCTCATTAAAACTTAACATATACAATCCTATGGACAAAAGTATCCAACAAAATTGCTTTCATATGTGAACAAGATATGTTTCATATGTTCATATGTTTCTTATGTTCATATGTGAACAAGATATAGATGTTCATAGTGGAATCATTAGAGCAATCCCAACCAAATTGTAAACAACCCAAATAATCATCAATAAAATAATAGATAAATAATTCTTACATATTCATATAATGAAATACTACCATGCAATGAAAATGAATGAGCTTTTTCTATATGCAACAACATGGGTGAAACTCACAGACCTAATGCTAAACTGAAGAAGGTAGACACAAAAGAGTAATTACAGGATGCCTCCACTCCCACCCTGCTCAGAAACAGACAAGGGTGATCCCTGGTAATAGAAGCCAGAAGAGTGGCACCACTGGGAGATAAAGACTAAGAGGAGCAGGAATGAGGCTTCTGAAACTTTGTTAATGTTCTGTTTCTTGCCTGGGTAGTGGTCCACAAATATGCTTACTTTGCAGATTTATCAAGTTGTATGCTAGAGCTTTAAAAACTTTTCTGTTTATGTGTTTTGTTTTAAAAAAATGACTAGAAATGTGCGTAAGACAGCATTTTCACTCATCTATTTGCTCTCCCAGTTATTATTGCATAAAAACTATCTGATATTTGCACATTAGGTAAATGAAACATAGTGATGCATTTAAACACACATAAGTTGGAATTTTTTGTAAAGGATAATAAATGTTTTTTATAAATTTTTCATAGGCAGTTAGGCACTTTTTTGCTTATTTTCAGCATTCCTCTCATTTTTTTACTTTTGATTTCTAATTGAACCATAACAAAGTGTTACTTCTCTGTTTATATTTAAAATGTCCACAAGGTGCTTACTCTGTGCTAGACACTGCTTTAAGCACTTAGCTATTATTTATTTATATTATTTGATTTAATCCTTGCTGTAACCACAAATATTTATGTAAGTAAACATATATTTTAACAACATAATATATATGTATATATATGTGTGCATGTATATACTGTTTATCTATATATGTGTATATATTTTTTGTATATATGTATGTATGTGTGTATATTATATATATATATATATATATATATATATATCTGTGTCTATATTAATCTATTTTCTCTCTACATAATTACCAACAACACAATTGTAAACAAGTATAAAACCAATGATAATAATAAAATATGCATTTAGCTTTCAGGTAAAAGGGGATCAGGATTTGCAAATGTTCTTGTATTTTTTTAGATTATCCTTTAGATAATCTAAATGCTTACTTTTACTTTAATTTAAATGCTTACTTTTTTTGCAAGATCAGTTTATCTCTGTCAAATGACCTTTTAAATTTCATTAACACTTACCACTATTACAATTATCTTTATACTTTTATTTTACATTTATATACTTATGTGTTCATTTGTATAGTGTCTATCTCTTCCAAAGGTCTGTATACCTAGGGTCTAAAATTCTGTATACCTAAAGTCTAGAACAGTTTTTTGTTTTTTTTGGTTTGGTCTGGTTTTGGTTTTTGCTTAAAGGTGGTATTCAGAGTACTTATTGAATGAATTAATAAGGGAAGAAATAAATCAAGACAGGAAATCTGAAAAATCTTATAGTGATATCACAATCTGTGAGGCATCTGTGCCTTAACTTTAGGTTTCAGATGCTTTAATTTGAGGATTTCCACCAGAAGTAATCCCAGAAAAAGCATATTACATTATATTTTCAGTTGCTTGCCTATCCAGAACTCTTAACCAATTGGAAAAAGACATTAAAAAAAAATAAACTTTAAGTCAGCTTTTCTCCTTAAGACATAGGAATTGTGAACTAATAATAAGTGTATGACAGATAAAATTCTCAAAAGTAAGTCTCTATGTGTGGCGTAAAGAAATACATATTTTAAACAATAGGTATGTAGAGAATTTGCCTGAGTATGGTAGCTTGAATCCAGCTACATACCCCAATCTTCATTTCAGTCTCTTTCACTGAATCACAATAGCTCCCGGCGACCAAGATCAGCTGCATTCAAGAAATGCTTTGGGTTCTTGAAAAAGAAATTTGGTGGGACTTCCTCTCTTTTTACTTTGTGCTGGGCAAAGACCTAAGAGGAAACTCTGGACACTTGAGTAGAACATAAAAGAGGGGAAACACAGGAAGACATTGTTCAAAGATAGAGTAATAAGGAGGGGCACCTGAGTGGCTCAGGCATTAAGCCTGTGCCTTGATCCTGGGATCAAGTCCCACATCAGGCTCTCTGCTCGGTGGGGAGCCTGCTTCCCCCTTTCTCTCTGCCTGCCTCTCTGCCTACTTGTGATTTCTCTCTCTCTGTCAAATAAATAAATAAAAACTAAAAAAAAAAAAGAGTAATGAGGAATGTGTTGGCATAAGGCTTCTATGAACATGTCTAATTTTCTTAGTGACACAAATGGAGTTGAAATGTTGAATGACCCACCTCCCTGAGGCTGGGACACCTATGTGATTATATGTATATGTATAATGTATATGTATATAGATATATGTATGTATATATATATGTATATAGATATACGTATATGGGAAAATTCTAAATATTAAGACATAAGTGACTCATCTTAGAAAAGTATTTAACACTAATGGTAACAGGTTAATATCTTTAATATAGGAAATTATCTAGTGGCCAAAGAAAGACAAATTATATAATAGAAAAATGAACATAATTTTTTCAGTGAAGTATAGGTAATGTACTGAAGAGCAAACCCAAAAGGGTACAAAATTTAAGTAATTGTTCAAATTTGACAGTATTCAAGAAAATGCAAAAAAAAGTAAATGATATCATTGTATGCTAATCCGAATGTCTAAAATAATTAAAGCATTGCTGGTATATGTGGACTTTAGAGTGGAAAATAGTCTTTAAAGAAACAGTAATGCTAAAATAAAAATTATTTCTTATATCACAATCTCATTCTGGGGATTGGAAGATATTCAGTCTTCAGATATGGACATGTAAGCACAAATGAGTATACATGAAATTATTTTTTTATAGAAGCATTGTTTGAAATGGCAAAACACTAAAATGAGTTTGCTTTCTGGCTGAAAATGATTAAATTTTGGTACAACTCCAGGGAATATTAAAATACCATGAAAAGAGTGAGTTGAACAATGGTAGTTACATGAAATGTTTAGGGAGAAAATTAAGTTTCATAAACATGTATAGAAATGACCCTATTTCTGGTAAAAAAAAATAATTATTGAGTTTATGCCTTCTTATGAATATATGTGTGTGTGTGTGTGTGTGTGTGTGTGTGTGTATTTCAGTATACAAATTAGAAGGAGGAGGGTTGTTCCTGTCTTGATATAAATGGAGAAGAAGAAAATTGATAATGAGCAGCTAATGATAAAAGTTACATGAAACAAAATTAAACAAAGAACAATAAAATATAATAAAGACCCATGGTGACTGGGTAGCTCAGTAAGTTAATTATCTGACTCTTGATTTCAGTCACGTCATGATCTCAGGGTCCTGGAATCAAACCCCACATTGGGCTCAGGGCTCAGTGGGAATCTGCTTGAGAGTATCTCTCTCCCTCTCTCTCGCTCCTCTCCCCAGTCATACTCTTTCTTTTTCTTTCCTTAAAATAAATTTTAAAAATTTCAAAAAATATATAAAAAGACGCACACATACCAAAACCTGCCAAGCATATATGCTTGTGCTCTTATTATCTGTTTGTTGTCTTATCCATCTTCCTAGCAATAGCCAATTTCTCTATGTTCACAAAGTCTATCTTCTTTCAAAAACTAAAAGTGAGTAAGGAAGGGTTAGGGTATAGGCAGGGAGAGGTAGGAGGCCTCTGACTAGCTCTGGAAATATTCTTGTCATGCAGAGATGCTGAAACAGAGCAAAACAAGAGATAAGGCAATGAACCAGACAACCCTGTCCCAGAAGTCAGGGGATATTATTAATGGCTATTACATTGTAACCACAGAAAATGACCAGACCTCAAAGACGTAAGCCATGGGGCACCTGTGTGGCTCAGTCATTAAGCATCTGCCATCGGTTCACCTCATCATCCCAGGGTCCTAGTATCAAGCCTTGCATTGGGCTCCCTGTTCAGCAGGAAACCTGTTTCTCCCTCTCCCACTCGGCTTGCTTGTATTCCCTCTCTCAATGCCTCTCTCTCTGTCAAATAAATAAATAAAATCTAGAAGAAGAAGAAGAAGAAGAATAGGAAGAAGAAGAAGAAGAAGAAGAAGAAGAAGAAGAAGAAGAAGAAGAAGAAGAAGAAGAAGAAGAAGAAGAAGAAGAAGAAGAGGAAGTAGAAGAAGAAGAAGAAGAAAGCCATTAAGGAAGGATGTTATCAATAATAGCCTTGCTCAAACCAAGATGTCACAAGAATTTCCAGCCACAAGCTTCCTAGTCACTTCTCAATAAAACACTGTGGGCCATAAAAGCCCACAGTGGGAACCCATTGGGATTCCTCTTACTCTAGAGCTTTTTCTTTGTGTTCTCACCTTCACTTCATAAACTATCACTTCACCCTTTTGTGCCTGTGAGATTCAACCTTTGACTCTGTGAGATAAGAATCTTGTAACTAAAGCACCCTATCAATTTTCCTTCTTTAGTCTTCTTCATTTTTTTCCCCTTTTCCCAGACTCTTTTGAGACTATTGCTACCTTCAGCCATACCCTATCCCCACTTAGAGCAAAACTCCACAAAGCGCTATTCATGTTCTATAGCACATCACCAAATATGCTCTTGTTAAATTCAGAATGGCCTTCATACTGATCAATCCAATGGCCAATATTCCATTTTCCTCTTGCTTGATCAATTAATACTATTTAACTTATTAGATAATTTCCTTTCTTTTTCCAAACACCTTTTTTTTCCTTGGCTTCCAGGACTGAATTCTTACTAATAGATTGTCTTTGGATCCAGCAATTTCTTTTTTCGCATTTGACTGAAATTGCAATGTCAGAGAGTTCCACACTAAAATGTTCTACCTCTCATGTTGTCTGCTGATATCTGTTCTCTTGGTTATCCCACCTAGGCCTGAGGCTTAAAACAAC
The DNA here is from genome assembly GCF_902655055.1 of Lutra lutra. Classification (NCBI taxonomy): domain Eukaryota; kingdom Metazoa; phylum Chordata; class Mammalia; order Carnivora; family Mustelidae; genus Lutra; species Lutra lutra. The sequence goes on along the minus strand of NC_062281.1, from coordinate 130,556,065 downwards.
TTCCCCATCGCAGTCTTGACAATGACATCATTTTATCCTTGCTTTTGCTTGTTTTCTCCTTAGATCCTTATTTAATCATTAGGAAATCTTATATATTCTGCTTTCAATATACATTCATAATCTGACCACTTTCCATATTTCCATTACCACCAGACTTGTAGAAGAAATCAATAGTGTGCAACATTGATAAAAAAGTCCTGTCTGGGGAAAAAAAAAAAAAAAAAAAGTCTTGTCTGCTTTTCCACACTTCAGTTCTGTCTGTAACACAATGGATGGAGTTGTCAGATGTGTCTCTCTCTGCTTAATTCCCTGCATAAGTGCAAAAGCCAAGATCCTCACATTGGTTTTTAGTCTTGTGTCTCATTATCTTCACCCTTCCCTACTTTATTTTTATCTACAGCGTTTTTATTAACATAAACACAACTTATATTTTTCCTTTTGGTTTATGTCTGCTTTCTGTTCTAGAATGGAGGTTAAAGGGGGAGGGAGCATTTTTGTACACTTTGTCCTCTGATGTTAAACCATGCCTTACATGTGGCTGGTAATTAGTAAGTGTTTAGAGAATAAACAAAGAGATAATATGATCTAATGTATGTACCATCATAAACATAAATGCATGTGTATAAAGAAATATTAAAAATAAAATAAGGGCGCCTGGGTGGTTCAGTGGGTTAAAGCCTCTGCCTTCGGTTCAGGTCATGATCCCGGGTTCTTGGGATCGAGCCTCACATTGGGCTCTCCGCTCGGCAGGGAGCCTGCTTCCTCCTCTCTCTCTCTCTGCCTGCCTCTCTGCCTACTTGTTTGTGATCTCTGACTGTCAAATAAATAAATAAAATCTTTAAAAATAATATAATAAAATTAAAAATGAATGTCTATGCAGAATCTCCTATAATTTCAATACACTTGAAATATATCAATCTCAGGAAGATATGTTATGATAGTTTAGTATTTCACAGAAATATAAGAAAATGGATTACTTTGGAACTTTTGAGAGATCTTGAACCATATGAAGAAATTATTGTTATCTGAAGACTTAAAAGGGTTAATGGGACTTTAGAGTTTTAAAGGGCTATATATAAAATTAGAATGTTTTTACTATTTTAGAGTTTGCTTTCAAATATCCATCAGCATAGTCTCTGGGTTCTTCATTCCTAGTAAAGCTAAGTAAAGGTTGCTTTGCCTATTATAAAAGTTTAAAGTAATCATCATGAATTTAGCTAATAATGGAAACTTCATTTTTATGGATTTTAAAATAAAGTATGAAACATTCCCATAAGCACACTCTTTTTATTATGTTTTGGAAGCATTTCTATGTGAAACATAATTTTTTGTTTTACTTTTCAAATAGAAAGTACTAAAATTTTTAATTTAAAATGATCAATAAGTAGTAGGAATATTACATAAGGCTTTCACTTCTTAAACTGACACTCAGAATTCTTTATGATTTGTAATAAGTATGAGAACAAAAAAGAGGATTAAACATTGATTCCCAATAAATTGAAAGGATTAGTGTTTTCTTTGGCCTAGAAACTTGCTGAGAAACTCAAGATAGACTGGCACATTTTAAAATGGTAATTGATATCTTAAAAACACAAAATGTTACAGGTTTAAAAGTGAAGACTGTAGATGAAAAAAAATCACAAAATAGCTCCTCTTTAATACCATCTTTCAAATAGCTGAATAAGTAATGCACATTTTTAAATGTGAATTGCTGATGTAGTGACAATACAGTTTCTACTAAAATGAACTATTTATTTACTCTATTCAAGATAGAACGTGATTCCTTGCAAAGCATTTTGTGGCTTTTCAGAATGGAAGACTGTGGCAGCTGTAAGAATTTTATCTATATACAAATGCATAATTTAGGAGAAAATCACCTACGTGCACAAGGGCTTTTCTTCCTTTTTTTTTTTTTTTTTTTTTTTTTTGGTTTTATTAAGTCATGGTAAATATGGGCGTAGAATTTCTTGGACTTTTAAATCATAGTTAATTTTACAAGTCACTTAATAAATGAATGGATTCTTATAGTGAGGTCTGCTTAATAGATGGGCATTACAGTCTGGCTTTAATTATTTGTAGGCAAACAGTTGAGAAACTATCACAATTTCTAGTTATTAAGAATGGGAGTTTTGAAGAAAAAAATGTGACCTGACAGATTTACTAAAGGCTTTGATTTGAATCCCAGCTTCATCATTCTACATGTGCGTGATTTTGAATAAATATTTATCATGTCTGAGCATCAGGTTTCTCTTCTGAGCAATAAGAATAACCATGTCTAATTTAAGAAGTTTGGGGATATTGCATGTGAAAACTCAATATACAAAGCAAAGTGTTTTAGTAATATGTATCATTATGAGAAAGGAAGATACTTAGAAATATATAAGACCATTGAGTAAATTCTTCATGAAGTAACAACATAAGTTGTTCAGAGTAATGATCCACCTGCCTTTGGTTTACATGGTAATGGGTATCACTGAGAATTTAAACGATATGTTTAGAGACTAAGGAGAAGCAATTGCTCTGTGTGTGTGTGTGTTTGTGTGTGTGTGTGTTTTGGTTTAGAACCTCCAAGGATAGGTCTAGACTATGGCAAGCACTCAGAAGGAAATTGGGGGGAAAAACATACATATATATGTTTTTGTGTTTTTTTTTCTCTTAGTTTAGGGCATTTTAAGGATTCTACAAATTTCAGTTGCTTCTTCAACTAGTGCCAGTGGACCATTTCAAGTGAATTTTTCATTCAGACTGGTTGATTTTCTGGCCCATTAAGACAGCTGATTCAATTCAACTGAGTTTATATAGTTTAATCCCCCATGCATGTTGATTGTCCTACCAAGTGGCAGCAGGCCACAGTCACAGGTAATCTTTCATGTAATTCTCTCATCTCCATTTGATATTTCTTTGCTTTTCATATAGGGTTGGGGGTGAGATTGCTTTTGGGCCCGAAGTCCTTGGAATTGCATCATTAGGTGCTGAAAATGATAGCCGGAAAACCAACAAACTTAATTTTTTGCTTCTCATAAAGGCATATCTCTGTTAATGGAGAGTTGGTTCGAGTTCCACTGCTGGGCTCTCTCTCCAGGAATTTAAGATATGGGCTGCAGTGCTTGCCTTGAAGTGCTTTGGATTTCTTAAAAAGTTATCTTTAAAAAAAAATACTGAGTTTAAGAAGATAATAGAGGCCTTTAGTTCAAGAGACCTATATATGGATAAATAGATTTAGTGATTTATTATTTCTACATCCAGAAAAAAAAATCTGATTAGGGAAAAACTATCTATAGACTATGATCTTTGTATGCTTTTTTATGGATCATATTAAAAAGTTGCATTTTATGCTATGTGCAATAGAAAATCATGAACAGTAGAGTTACTTAATCTTAACTGCATATTAGAGATTACTCTGACTACTATGTGAAGGATGATCTGTAAAAAGACAAGAATGGAAATGGATTAGTACTAAGCTATTGCTCTGATCTTAGTGAGAGATGAGGGTTTTGTTTTTTTGTTTCTTCTCTTTTTTTCAAATTTTTACTTAAATTCTGGTTAGTTACCATATAGTGTAATATTGTTGTCAGGAGTAGAATTTAGTGATTCACCAGTTACATATAACACCCAGTGGATGAGGGGGTTTTGACTGAGATTGGGAGAAACAGAGGTTAAAATGCTTATATTCTACATATAGCTCAGGAGTAGAGCTGAAAGGCGATGTTAATTAATAGATTTGTTGCAGTATGTTAAGAACAAAGAATTATGGTTGAGTGTTCACTTTTTGAGATGTAGAGAAAAACCAAAATCAATAAGAGTTGGAAGAGACTATAAGAAGCCTATTTGGAGATAGAAGTATAAAATGCTCTCTTTAGATACAACAAGTTAATTTTAGAACAATTTATATTTGGGACAACCAAGTGGAGCTATTGGGTGCTAGTTGGATATATGAGTTTGCATTTCAAGGCAAAGTCTAGGCTTCAGTGAGAAATTTGCATGTTAAGTATTCTAAACCATGCATTGGGATAAGATTACAGAGGAAGAGAGGTACTATGGTTGAATTAAATTCCTTCTATTTAAAGTAGTTAGAATAGTTTCTTTTTATCTGTTTGGACCCTAACTGATAAAATAACATATACAAAATTTATATTATATATGTGTATATATATATGCTATATATTATATGTAATATTTATCATTTATGTATTTTATTTAATATATATATTTTATCTATACTTACAACAAATTACACGGTCATGTATGACAGTTGTCACTTTTCATGAAGAACAGTTTAACTACAACAGTCTTTGTATAAATATGGGTTATCAAGTATCCTGGAAGCAGAACTTACAAGCATATTTTGTCCTATTGTTGATTTTTAATATTATTCTTTCTTTCAGAGCTGTGACTTTCATGTTACTTATGATGCTTAATTTGTAATCCGAGGGTTCAGCACTATTGTTTTATACTTCTTAGATATTTCCCCTAGGGTTCTTAATAAAACAGTATTACCCCTTTCTGAGCTGCTCTCCTTAAAGAAACTTTTGTGTTATTTCCCTTCACCATCTAAGCTAGAGCTTATTTTTGTGTTCTCGTCATCGCTTTTTCCCTCTGAATGTATAAAACTTTACTACCTTGATAATCTTCCTTTCCCAGCATGTCTCCTGTAATCTAGTTCACATTTATCTTAGCACCACTGCAACTCATGTTTTACTGCATATTTATGGCTAACTCAACCTTGTCCCTCTCTTCAGATTAACTCTGAAACATATTTTCAAATTTCTACACCTCAAGCATTTGCTCCTAGCTGGAGAAGCTTTGCAAAGAGAGCTTTTAAAACAGGAATATATTCTTTTATTGTTTGTAAATTTTTAAGAACATTTTTTTAACTGTGGCCATTCACCAAACATTTTAGTGTTGACTTACAAGGAATGGTATAGTGAATGATCTCTTCCAGGGTGGAACCAGAACCCGTTATTATAAACGACAAGAAGACAATCCCAGCACAAGAACAAAAGTGTCCAAAGATAGAATGAACTGTCTCTACGAGTAACAAGTTTTGCAACCCTGCAGGATGGGACGAGATCAGAAGGAATACTGTTTGATGTCTGTGTTATAGAGAAAAACTGTCAGGGAACAGGAAACATTGTGATTAAGACCACCATTTTGAGAAAGACTCAGAGACAAACAGACAGAGGAACTTATATTGAAGTCCAAGTTAAGACATTTTGTAGCTATGTGACCTTGAGCTAGATACTCAACATCTCTGAGCTTCAAATTCCTCTACCAAAAAAATGAAGTTAATGACCTTTGTGGGTGTTGTGAAGCTTAAATGAAATTCAATGAGAAGCTGTAAAATAATTATCACAATGACTACACATAGTTAGCTCTGAAAAAAAAAGTAGCTATTATTATTATTAATAGATCAAATTGGTTGATTTTATAGATCCTTCCAATTATGAGGATCTGTGATTACATAATTCCATTAGAATAGCAAGTTCCTCCAGACTCAAAGTTATATTTTAGGACATGGAAGAAGTAAATACAGAGATTACTTAACCATTATTATTATTATTATTATTATTATTATTTTAAGAAAATAATTATGCAGGATGTTAATGTCTTCCTCTGTGATTTATGCAAAGATGCAACTCTATACATAGATGGATATCTTGATTTAGGCTTACTTATATGGATATAAGTACCCATTAACAGTTTTATAAATGTGTAAAACCAGGGGGTAGAAAAGGTATTTTCATGTTATACCTTAGACCTATCAAATAAGCATTACAGATTTGGGAATATAGGTTAAATTAATGTCAAAAAGCAGACAATAAAAATTAGTAGAGCTAGCACTATTTAACTTATTTGTCTTAAACATAGAGCAAAGCACTAAGAATTTAACAAACTCTACATGATTGATCTTCATAACTAAATTAGAAATGCATGTCATCCTTATTTTTACAGGTGAAGAAACTGAGGTTTAAGAGGTTAAGCAAGTTTCCAATGTGAAAGCTTTAACAAATGAATGTGTTTAAATGAATTCAGGTCTTAAATTTTAATGTCTAGCTTTTATGCTTGTATATAAAAGAGTTGCTCCAAATTAGTAGAGTCTGGATTTTGTAGACAAAAGGCTAATTTGAACAACTCGAAAGTCATGATCATTTTAGTTTAGAAGGTAGTGCTGTTTTTGGCTTTCAGATTGTATCTTCTAGCTAAACTCACAGAAGTTTGAGGAGAAGGAAAGGTGCAACAGCTGACCTAGTGTTGATTTCGCACAACTGGATTTTCTCCGACCACATTGATCGTCACCCCTGACAGCTCCCCTCCATCACACACACATAGCCTTGTTCACTTCCTCATGTAAACCTTTTAGGTGGGCTATAGGTCAAAGATGCTTGAGATGCACAGAAATGCCAAACCAAATTGTACAGAACTGTAATTTGTCTCTTTACTTTTTTAAAATAAACTTCGTATTTCAGAATAGTTTCAGAGTCATAGAAAGTTTGCAAAGAGAGTGTTCCTATATCTCACACCCAGTTCCTCCTATTATTATCTTACATTACTATGGGGCTTGTCCTCACAAACCAATAATAATAAATTATTATCAACTAAATTTCATACTGCTTTCAGATTTATTCAGTTTTTGTCTACTGTGATTTTCCTGTGTCAGAATCCCACTCAGGATACCACACTAAATCTAGTAGTCATATTGCCTTAATTCCTAGAGTTCAACAGTTTGTCATGCTTTCCTTGTTTTTGATAACCTGGACCATTTTGAGGAATATGGGCAAAATATTTTGTAGAATGTTGCTCACCTGGGGTCTCTCTGATGTCTTTTTCATGATGACACTGTGTTACAGGTTTTAGGGAGGAAGGCCACAGAGGAAAAATAGCAGTTTCATCATATCACATTAAGGGCTCATGCTGCCAACATTAGTATTATCGCTGTTGACATTGACCAGATCACCTGGCTAAGGTAGTGTTTGCAAAGTTTCTCCACTATAAAATTATTATGTTTTCCTTCTTTCCCTATGTGCTCTTTGGAAGGAAGTCACTATGTGCAGCCCACACATTAAAGGGTTCTTCTGAAAGGAACATTTGTCCATTCTCTCCAATACATCTTGAGTTTTAATAGCCAAATTTTACAGAGGACACATATTTTTCAATACCACTATTTTGGCCCATGAATATATGTCCACATTTATACCCATGAATGTTACAACAAAGGATGTGTAAAGGTAAGTTTCCAATTACATTACAGATGCAGTTGGTAGAATGTCGTTTTTGCTTGGACATGTTATAAAAATGGCTCAGAGTCCTCAGTGTCATGCCCTGTCAGCTATCCTGTCTGCATGTGCTTTTCTGGAACACATTTCTGTAATGTCTTTAATGTTTGGCTCTTGATGTTACCTGGTTTTGAACACATAATTCAAAATATCTGGTAACAGTGGGAGAAAATAGTGGAGAATGAAGCAAAATGAATGAGAAAAGCCATTATAGTGGAAAAGAAGACATCACAGTATAAAAGTCAACAATTCCTTAACAACCATATTATTTTTTGGTAATCAGTAAGTGGTTGTTTTAAGGATTTCATTTCCCAATGTGGTTATTTATGCACATATATAGGTAATTTATGACACATTTCTTCCATATTTAGATTTGTGATTGACATAAATATTATTTCTTTAAAGGGAAACTGGCTTCCTATTAGCATAATTTCACAGAACATTTGATTTTCAGGAATGGAAATAGTCATATGTAAACAGTATTCTGGAAAACACTGGAGGAGAAATTTCCATAGTTGTCAGTGAGGGAATTCCTTGTGACACCTGTGATAAATACTGGTCTCTCACCCTGGATGTACTGACTTTTAAAGTCAACCTGGGATACAGGATTCCCCAGGCAAATACTATTCAAGTTTAGAAAACCCTAGTAATTACCTCCAAACTGGCCCCCAGGCCAACACCAGACAAAGGGACTAAGAAATATACATCCTCAACCAATATTTTTCACCAAAAGTATATCAATAATAGATCTTTTGGGGGGACTAGAACAGCAAACTTCTAAACTAACTCTTAATTATCACGCTTGATTTTTAGTGGTTTTATCTGAAACCAGTCTTTCCAAATTAAGTTTTATCAGAAAACAGCCATGTATTAAGACTTGGACTGGATGAGCCAGTCTACTGATGTACACAGGTATTCAAAACCTCCAACACCCGATTTCTGGTTTGTCTCAGACTGCTTTCTCTGACCTGAATATCCTTTTTCTTCTCTTGACAAAAAACTCTATCTTTCAGCTCTTGTCTCAAAAATTATTTTCTCTCAGAAGTAGGGTGGACGAGTCCCTTTACTCTGCCTGAACTGTAAATATTTTATCACTAGTCCTGTAATGTAAACTTGCACCTATTTTAAAAGTTTTGCTTATTGTCCACTTTATGATACGTAAAATATTTATTTTATGTGTTTAGTAACTTCTATAGTTCCTGGAATAAAGTATAGGCTTAATGGATATTTATCAAATGAATGAACCATAACAATAATGCCAATACAATTTTTACATTTATATTTAGTTAGTTATTTTTAATTGAAATTTTTGCCATATCTCTGTAACAAGTTGGGCAATACCTACAACAGCAATTTTATCCCCGATTATAAATACATGACTGCACCGAGTTATTTTTTAAAAATATAAATTCATATGGAATGACACCTAAAATAGTTTTCTTTAAAATAAATGACGTAATGACCCATTGTTACATTGTTTTTCCAGTCATTTATGAATTACATTATTAAACTAAGAAAAACATATCCCCCCTGGGCCTCTGAGATAATTTCTTTAACTGTGGAGCAAAGGGAGTGATGTATTCTGTGGCATCTGGACCTGGTGTAGCTCATAGCTGCAAATGTTATTCATAGTCATATAAATATCTAATCCCTGCAAATCTTGCGGAGCTATTTGCCTCAATGATTTACTTCAATAGTGAATTACAGATTGATTCTGAGTCATATTAAAGGTATTTCTGCTAAAATGTAGATTTTAGTTTCCCCAATGTCATCTTATCCTCGTGTTTTAGTACTTATTGAAAAGAAATGTTCCAAAGATTTTTGCTGAACCACTCATTATTTTTGAGCCTATTAAATCTGTGTCTTGCTGCTATTGTATTCCTAAACAAAAACACAATCTATTTGTCCACTTTTAATTTAACAATTGAACACACTGTCAGTTGTTCCCAAGTGTTTTCTGACAAAGTACCTGAAATAAATATAGCTAAGTATGAGACTCCTATTGATTTATGCGATTTCATGTTAATAGTTTTCATATTATTCCACACGCTCAAATTAATACCTACAAATGTTCTATTGGCTACTTTAAATGCTCTTGCACATTGAGCAACTTTCTCATTGAACTATCCATAATGACTTCTAAATGCTTTCCCTAAGAGGTTCAGGCTAATTCAGAACCCATCAGTGTGCATGGAAAGTTTAAATTATGTTCCCCAATATGCATTACCTTGCACTTATCTGCACTAAATTTAATCTGTCAACACGTTGCTCAATCGCCCAGTTTAATTAGATCCTTCTGGATTTCCTCATAATCCCGCATGTTTTTTCACTAACCTATATAATTTGTGGTGATCAGCAGAAATTTAACACCTCACTATCTACTATATCCTCCAGATCACTCATAGAACTTAACTTCCCTATGCCTACTATCAGCATCTTGAGCACCCTGCTATGAAGTTGTTTCCTCTGGAGAAATATACACTCCTCATTTCAAATAGCTTAATCCACATTTATCCATAAGTAAATTCTACCAGTTCTATGTGAGCTGTCAATACATTTTTAGTGAATTTCTAATGTGAAAGTTCTTTCTACAAGTTTATATTGAAATTTTTTATCCTTTTAGAATATTGTGTAAGTGCCAGATTGGGAGAAGATACAGAATTAATAGAAGAGTAAACGAGTTCTAAGATTTCCTCCAAATGTCAGAATATCACATGTTTACAGCACAGCTGGAAAGAGATGAGAAGATTAAGACTCACAGAGTACCTAGCAGTAGCTGCTGCCATGTGTGCTTGGTATTGCCCTCTGCACTTCATGTGAACAAACTCAAACACTGAGGACAACTTTAATTATCACGTGATTTCAAATAGCAAAACACGTTCAGAGATGTTGATTCGCTTGCAACAGAAGTAGTTATAAACCTTCCAGGTGGGCTGGAGGGTCTCCCAAGTGATTTACAATACAGTCACTAAATTAATTTATCCTTTGTTTTCTCTTATTTTCTTTAACTCTTTTTGAGAATTTTTATAGATTTCTTAAATGTAAGCAAAATTATTGTCTTCAGTCATTTTATAACTTGTCATGTGGTGTTATACTGGGCTTTTCTGGATATTTATTTTTAAAAAGTGCTTGCTAATGAATTTATATCTCTATGTTCCTCAAATGATCATCAAATCATTCATTATAGTAACAGATATTATATTTTTAAAAGGAATGTCCTTTTACATTTATGTGGCATGAAAACAATGTGTTTAATAATAACTGGTATTTATATATTATCAGTTAAGACAGTTGGTGGGTTGAAAAACAAACTCAAACTGACTTGCGATAGAAAAATTTTTACTGGGTTATTCAAACACCAAGGAAGTTTTAATTTAAATGAAGTCATAAGAATCCATCTCCCTCCATCTTTTGACAAAGCTCTCCCCTCATTGGTTTTAGGTCCAGGTGCTACATGATAGCAAACTGGCTGAGGGGCTCAAAGTATGTGCTTCAAAATTTAAGCCTAGTGGCAGAAGGCTGGCAATCTTTTTTTTCAACAACCTAAACAAAAGAGTCATCGTAAACTAATTTCTCTGGCTGAGTCAGGTGTGCAACCCGCAACATTTTCCTTTCCCCCCCAGCTTTATTGAGATATAATTGATATATAACATTGTATAAGTTTAAAGTGTACAATGTGTGATGATTTGATACATGTACATATTGTGAAATTATCACCACAATGAGATCAGTTAACATATTCAACAGCTCACATAGTTATCATTTGTGTGTGTGTGTGTGTGTATAGAGAGAGAACATTTAAGATTTACTCTTTTAACACTTTCCAGATACACAATATAGTATTGTTAACTATAGTCACGTGTAATCTGGGCCAGGCCTAAATCATACCTTCTCTTTGAATGTTGCACTTAGAATCAACTATAACACAGGAACACAGACCAAAAGTGGAGAAAATGGGCACATTTCTTCTGAACAGTTTTATATCCTGTTCAGGGACAGAGTTCTTGCTACTATCAGTGGCCCTGGTAAGTGTAGAAATATTGTAATAAATACATCTCTTTACTAAATCTATACTTTGTCAAGTTTTCCCAGTATCACTTGCAGAACTCTTATATCCTACAAATTCTCCCAACCTAAAGTTTTCACTCTGAGTTCCAGATCTTCATAAGCATTATATTCAATTAACACATTTACATAATACTGTAGCTAAAATAAACTTTCAAGTATGGAAGATGTTCAGTCAGTTTACAGGTTCAGCCACATAAAAACATTCACATGGTTCAAGTAACAAAAAAAATCGAATCTTGGTGTTGATAAATTACTAGATTTAGTCACACAGTTTGTACATCCTGGAGCCTAGACTAGAACATAGTTCTTGACTCAAATCCAGTGTTCTTTCCACTAGCTTTCTGCCCAATCCAATCCATATCCATGTAAGCTTTCATTCCCCAATTTAGAGCAGACACTGGTCCAACTTTTTGCTAATTACCAAGTCTCTCAAAGATCAATTACCATAAATGTTCATGCCCCCACCATATGTCTACCACAATATTTAACCACTCCCCTATTATTGAATATAAGGTAATGTCCCATTTTTTGTTCCTACAAATAACATAGCCATGAAGCTCTCTGTACATAAATCTTTGCTCACATCATCTTAGGAAAAATTACTTGAGAGAGAATTGCTAGTTGAAAGAGTATGAACATTTTAAAAGTTTTTGAAACACAATGCCAAATTGCTTTTCAGGAAGGTTGTACCAATTTATGTTCCTGCCAGAAGCAAACGAACACTGCGATTTTAATTTGCTTTGGGGCGGGGTTGGGACTGGCAATTAATAGTATCACATTTTTACAGCACTTGAGGTGCATTTTACTCCCTTACCTCTGCGTTACTCTTATGACTACATGTTTTTTTATGATAAGGGAAGTATCAAATCAGGCACTTCCAACTCAAAACAACAGAGAACTTTTTTCTGGGTCCTTCATAGATAGGCTGAAGAAAAGAGTAGAATAGAAAACAAGATCAGATTAGATTCAGAGGTGAACCCAAAAAATGGGACTGTTATTTAACTGAGTGTTATTATAAGCTTCTTTCTTATTTTGCCCATAAGCTGTCCTTTTCATTGAACAAAATGCACATGAGGCATTCCATCGAAGTAGATTGTGCATTTGCTCAGACTGGGCCTGGGCCTACAATGTCCACTGGCTTTCTGTATCAATGCTAGAAGTGTAGAACATTAAAGAAAACAACCTCAGCTCAAACCATTCCCCCCAGCTCTGGGAGTACTGTGCATACCATCTGAAATGCATTTGTTTGGCTTAAAAAGCTGAGTTTCTAGAATAAAATAAAACATATTTGTTTTAATATACCCAGGATGACCCTCACAATAAGCTCATGTTTCTGAAAGTGTTGTCTCTGGACCACCACAGTTCTCATCAACTAGGACAATTAGTTGCAAATTCCTGGACACTACTGGGAGCTTACTGAAAGAAATCTCTGAAAATGCAACTCAGGAATCTGTATTGTTAATAAGTGATGCTTCTCAGAATTCAGGGCATATACGCCTCACTTAGGTATGTTGTAAACATAGATTATGACTCAGTATTTCTGAGGAGCGGGGTCAAAGATTTAGCATTTGTAATAGGCTTCTAGATGGGGCTAATGTTGCTATACCACGGATCACCATTGAGTAGCAATGTGGATTCAATCCATAACCTGTTTTCAATTCCAATCACTCTATGAGGTAAGTCATTTAGGAGGAATTGAAATAAAAACGGGTGATACTGTAAGCTAAACTTGAATTGACATGCCATCTGCAAGAGACCATTAAAGCATGTAATTCTGGTTATGAAGGGTTCCAATATTTGTATACACTAAGGAAGGAGAAAAGTATTAAGACATTTTGGCCAGTTTTATAAACTAGGTCAGGTACTGAAATGTATAAAATTTACTCAGGATCATTTTTATACCAATTCTTCATCTTCCACATCTAATGTTATGACATATCTTAGTTTTACTTACTATATAATTTTGCTCTTGATGTGGACATTTTGCCATTGATGATTTTTTCTCTTGTGGGAGTAAAATCTAAATTGTTTTATGAAACAAATTGTAGCCCTGTTTATGGATACTACTTCGATTCTTAATTTTAAGAAGTGAGGTAGCTTACTAGACCCTTCATTTTTCACAAGAGAATGGTTATCCTACCTAAAATTGTACTGATTAATACAGTATATCATTATATGGTCAAATACCAGATGGGCTATGTGAGCTCCTGTTAATTAAATGAAGTGTGATCTCGAATTCACTGTAATTCAATTTTTAAAAATTGGCTGAGAGAAATAAGATCTTTGATGGATTTTATGAAGAATGTACCATCTACCCATTTCTCTAGTGAGAATGCCCTAAACGTATTCTAAGGAATTCTTGAATGCTCTGAATAAAATGGGTTTTGAACAGACACATGCAGGAAATCTGTGTATATGTATTTCATAGTTTCAGAAGATCTGGGCAATGAAGGGGAGCAGAATATAATCACCCCCAAAATATGCCTCTTTGGCATAAACACCATTTTAAGCTGATTTTTTAAAGAAACAGCTGATGTAGGAAAAGATCTAAAAACTGAGAAGCTACCCTTTTGTATGAGACATTTACATGTATAGGGAAATGTACAATCTCCATCTGTGAGGTGTCTCTTCTGTGGCATGAAGAGAAAAATGACTCTAAATTTCTAAAACTCTTATCTGTGGAGCAGGCAATGACAAATCTGCATAAAAGCCTTGCCTTTATTTACTGTGCTTTTCCTGCTAACCTCTCATAACTGACTCCTCACCTCCAATATCTTCTTTTGCCTTTAGCTGAAGATGTTATTTAAGGTGGCAGTTTGGAACACTTGGGGGAGTTATTTGTTTTTTCTAAGTATCTCCCATATATAGGTGGTATACATGTTATTAAAATCCTGTTTGTTTTTCTGCTATTCTTTTTTTTTTAAACAGGTGCATCTCATACAAGAACCTAGAAGTGTAGAGGGAAAATTTTATTTTATCTCCAACAGCACATTAGTACATTAAAGGTGCTGAGAATTTAGCAACCAGCAAAATAAAGAAGTTATTTCTAGATACGGTAAATATTATTCCAGGCATTTAAAAACTTTACTTTGGTGTAAAATCAAATCATTCAAAATCTGGGTACTTGTTCTTAATCATCTTAGGTCCTAGCTAACAGGTTTTAAACCCTAACAATTAACCAGGCCATACTCTAAGTACTTACTTTCTCCAGTAAAACTAGAAGCTACAGTTCTTTTTCCCATTTTGTAGATAAAAAATGGGATTTTAGAAATCTCATGCATTAAAAAATACATTTATGAAATCAAATGTATTACTGTCATTTCTTTTTACTTGTTTGTTCAGTTGGGTACCATCAGATTATTTTCTGTTGCTATATATTTTTTAAATAGTCTATGAATGTTAATAGTAAATACTCAATAAATTATTCCATATCTTTCTGCCCACTATAGGGCCAAGGGCAGGATATCCCAAATGGGCCACTTTGGTATGAAGATTTTTTTGAGTTAAAAAGCAATGAAAACTCTGCAGATTCAGGGAAAACTCTATCCCCGTTCCCCTCAACTGTCTTAAAACAATTCAGATAATGTGCTCCAAGAAAATAGCTAATACCATACATACATTGTGAAATAAACTAGGTATGATAAACAGGGAGGAACCTACTAAGGTTGATCAAAAATCTTTGTCCTGTTTTTTCCAGTGTCCCACAAATATTTGTTGGCCAAATATTTACCGTTTTCTATGTTCTTTTGAATTCTATTCCCATCCTTGTAAGTCCCAGCCTCCTACCTCTTTCTCCTTGGCTCGGAATGACATCTGTATCTCATTTTGCCTGTCTTTGAAATTTCCATATCTACATGGATTCCCTGTACATATGCTATTAAATTTGATTTTATCCTGTTAGTCTTTCTGATGTCAATTTGATTCTCACTCTGACTAGAAGGACCTTACCACCTTCCAGAGGAGGCCTGAAACAAAATCAACTCTGACTTCAATATCAGTAAGAATAATGCTTTTCCTGAATAACTATTTTTATTTTTATCTTATGGAAACTATATGGCAAGACATTGATTGTGTTTCCATTTTCTATGTTGGCTCTAGGAAAATTAGAACTAGCAAGTGAATAGTACTGCATATGCTGTTCTAAGAATACTCTTGGAATCCCTAGGACAATGATGAATAGAGGAAAATGGAATATTTTGGCTTGCATAAAACTGTAGTCACCATATTGTAGCTAAAGTAGTTGAAGCTGCCTGAATAGGCTTTTGGATCCACAGATTTTAGAATTGTAGTAGTTAAAATTTTTTTGCTTGAATACTTTATTTCATAAAAGAAGAAAATGGATTTAAAAAAAGATTTTATTTATTGATTTGAGAGAGAGAGAGAGAGTATGAGAGGGGAAAAGGTCAGAGGGAGAAGTAGACTCCCCGTGGAGCTGGGAACCTGATGTGGGACTCAATCCCGGGACTCCAGAATCATGACCTGAGCCAAACGCTGTTGCTTAACCAACTGAGCCACCCAGGTTCCTGAAAATGGATTATTTTATTTTACATAAATAAAAGACAGTAACATCACAGCAAAATCAAGTCTGTTCAGATACCTTTTCACTATAAATTATTATTTATTTGTCTGCTCTCAGACATTAATGTATAACCCCCAAGTATTGTTTATTTATCAGGCAATATAGTATGTTCTGGATTGATAGTAAAACTCAGATATGACAGGGTCTTTGCTCTAAAGGAGTTTGTAGTTTATTGGTGGATATAAATAAATATAAATAAATCAACAACAATGTGTATTAAGAAGTGGGTGAAAAATGTAGTACTTTAATTATTGTCACCAGAATTCCTTTCACATAACTCTGGGTTGTTTTGTTTTGCTTTGTTTTGTTTCTGTCTTCAAATAAGTAAGCTGCATGAAGTAGAAGATGAGATAAAAATAGCAGAAGGAGGCACCTGGGTGGCTCAGTCATTAAGCGTCTGCCTTTGGCCCAGGTCATGATCCCAGGGTCCTGGGATCGAGCCCTGCTTTTGGGCTCCCTGCTCAGTGGGATGTCAGCTTCTTCCTCTCCCACTATCCCTGTTTGTATTGTGTCAAGTAAATAGATAAAATCTTAAAACAAAAAACAGACAGCAGAAGAGACATCATTTGCTCATCATTAAAAATAAATAAATATGAATATGGGAGGTAGGGAGAAAAGAAGAGTGAAGAGATGAGAAGAGAGAGAGAAACATGATTAGACTTAAGTATGGACAAGTCAAGAGATTTTTGAGGAGACCAGTTTTGAACAATGACTTGAGTGTCTTTCTTTTGCTCAACTATAAATCCCTCTGTATCAGTTAAGACTCTTGTTTTGTATTTTTTTTTAAAGAGTTTGTGTGTTTATTTGAAAGAGAGTGAGCAGGAGCAGGGCCTGAGGGAGAGGAAGCAGACTCCCTGCAGAGCCAGGAGCCAGAGGCTGGGCTGGATCTCAAGGGGTTTAATCCCAGGCCCCAAGATCATGACTGGAACCAAAGGCAGACACCTAACTGCATGAGCCACCCAGGCACCCCAAGTTAAAGCTCCTGTATAGACATATGCCCAAGTTAATTTTTGCCAACTAAAAGGAATATATCAGTCCACATGAACAACAAGCCTAGGGATAGACTTCAAATATGATTTCACATTGGGGCATAAACAATATAATTTAACCCATTTTCTTCTTTCTCAATCGGTGATATTTCTTTCTTCTGCCTGTGCTTTTGCTTTTGGTTCTTTGTTTTTTTCCTGCTCCATTGTGGTGACAAGATGTGTGTAGTCGTAGTAGCCTCAGTGCCTCAGATTCAGACCTAATCGGAAAGAAGAACCCATTTCTCGTAGTTCCCACCCTGAGAAACTGATACGGATAGTGCCACTTTAAACTGAGCCAGACTGGCCACTGCGGAGAAACTGGGACCAAATCTTTGGATTGGGGAAAATGATAATTGTTTTTGGCAATAACTTGAGAAGTAAACAGGGCATACTGACCCTACAACTGAAGAGTGTGGACTTTCTGAAGAGAGAATCAGTGTAGTTAATCAAGGTATAATCCAGAATAGGTTAGCTTGTTAAAGCTCTCATTTTTTTTCTCTCTTCTTAACTCATGTAATTGTGGTCCCACCCATCCTTTTCCTTCAGCAAAGCCTTATGATGCTACATTACAAGCTAGACATTTTTCGAGTTTCCACCTGAATCTGTGCTCCCTGAATTGCAATTCTTTGATCCCAGATAAATGCTCACTTACCTCTTCCTGTGGCTCTGTATTTTCAGGTTGACACCAGATGAATGTTAGCACTCAATCTGACCATTCATCTCTGAAGTTACCACTCTAAAAGGGGGATTGTAATGCTTTGATTTACCAGAGAAATAAAATGTAAATGAGTGCTTTAAGTTTATTTTTTAAATAAGACTATTGCTTGAAAATGTATAAAGACTGCCAACTGCAGACTTGTGGCCTAACTTTACTACTTAAATATTTGTAGTGGTGATTCAAAGGGTTATAGTGATCTTTATAGGAGGAAACATCCATAAAGTGATATTTGTATAGATTCTTATTAAGATAGTGGTTTTTTGGGGGCACCTGGGTGGCTTAGTGGGTTAAGCTTCTGCCTTCGGCTCAGGTCATGATATCAGGGTCCTGGAATCGAGCCCCACATCAGGCTCTCTGCTCAGTGGGGAGCCTGCTTCCCCCTTTCTCTCCCCCTGTCTCTCTGCCTACTAGTGATCTCTCTCTCTGTATGAAATAAATAAATAAAATCTTTTTAAAAAAATAGTGGGTTTTAAAAACTTTTTTAAAAAATTAGATTTACAGTAAAATTGTGAAAACAGTATAGAGAATTCCTATATATCCCAACACCCAGTTTCCTATATCATTAAAATCTTACATTAAGATGATACATTTGTCACAATTAATAAAACATCATTATTATTAACCAAAATCCTCCCTCTAGTTTTTTTTTTTTTAAAGATTTTATTTATTTATTTGACAGAAAGAAATCACAAGTAAGCAGAGAGGCAGGCAGAGAGAGAGGAGGAAGCAGGCTCCCTGCTGAGCAGAAAGCCCGATGTGGGGCTCGAACCCAGGACCTGGGATCATGACCTGAGCCGAAGGCAGCGGCTTAACCCACTGAGCCACCCAGGCGCCCCATCCCTCTAGTTTTTATGTGACATTCTTTTTCTGTCCCAGGATCCCACCCAGAATACATTAAATTAATCACTATGGCTCCTAAGGGTCTTCTTGGTTGTAACACTTTCTCAGACTTCTTGTTTTTAATGACCTTGGCAGCTTTGAGTACTAGTCATTTTATCGGTTCGTTTCTTTTTTGTAAAATGTCCTCCAATTGGGATTTGTCTTACGTTTCCCTCATGATTAGACAGGGGTTGTATGTTTTTGGCAAGAAGATCCCCAAAATAAACTGCCATTTCCATCATGACATATCAAGGGTACGTACCATCAACGTAACAATCAATGTCAATGCTAATTAACCTGTATTACCAAGGGGCTTTCCTACACAGTTTATACTTTGGATTGTAATCTACTACTACTTTATTTTATTGATCAAATTGTTCAGTTTTAGGCATTGGGAGCTCTATTATTTGGCTCCTGCATCCCTTTGACATTGTGACATACCCACAGCACTGTGTATGTGTGTGTGTATGTGTGTGTGTTTTGACACCTATTAACCTTCCGGTAAATGTAAGCAGAAGACTTGACCCCATAATATACTACTTTGACATGGGGTTTATTTTGAGCCGAAAGCCATCAAGACCTAGCAGACTCAAGAAAAATTTTACCTCTTCCTTAACTACCTAAAATAATTTAGATGGAGGGGGCAACTCTAAGACCTATTACCAGACATAACTTTTATCTGAATGACATATTTGAATGATCTAATTCCCAAACGTTTTTTTTTTTTTTTTCTGCCTTCACAAATTTTCATTTTAAATTTCGGAGGTTTTCTTTAGATCATCAGTTCATTTGTTAATTTATCCAACAAAGATTTATTGAGAACCTATAGCGTAGTAGGTACAGAGAAGTGGAGAAAAATGGGGAAAGGGAGAGAAACAGGGGTATCCATTTTGTTATGTTCAGTCTTACTGTCCATGGTGATAACCTTCAAATGCAACATATTATGGGAACTTTGAAGAGAAGCTAAATTTGGCTTGTAACACCATAATCCTTAGAATACATAGTGAAATTTAAGAAAGAAAGAATAAAGCCTGTTTTTCTTATAGTGTTGTGAACTGTGCCCCTCCTCTTCAAAGACTCATGCCCCTAGCCCATTCCCTAGTTCAAAATAGCATATAAGCCTCAGTGGCCCAATTTGACCACAAACTGTACTCTTAAAAATGAAAGCATAATAAATTTAATATTATCTATATTTTGCCACAGTAAAATGAACAACAAGAGCAAAGAAACTAACCATTTCATCCTTCTCCGTAATTTCAGACTTCTAATCATCACTCTTCTGTTGAGCTCTTCACTTTCCTAGTACATACATTTGCTTCGGCTAGAGTTTGGATAGTAGCAAAACAAAGAAGCAAACTGGCAGAGCCAACGGGGAATATGGTAAGGGGAAGCCCACACTGTCCCACATGGAACAACAGGTGCATGTGAAATTGTATCAGTAGAATGGACATCATTGAAGGTAGTCTGCCTTAAAGCATCTTGTTACTTACCCTCCCAAGCTACTCTGTTCAAGAGGATGACAATGGACCATTTATGTCAAAAGTGAAGTTGAGCCTATTCTAGGAGTTCACATGCCAAGGATATGTTAAAAAAAAAATATATATATATATATACACATACATTCCTTGAGACCATTCCCTAAGTGTGCCTGGCATAGAGCTTGCTTTTGGACTCAGCCTTAGACAGAAACAATCACCAGCAGAAATCTTGGTAATATTTTTAACATCCTTAAAGTGAGACATCAATAAAAAATTTGCTACTCTCCCAATAAAGTTTTGAATTATGACTGACTCTTCAACTAAATAAATTTATGAAAGTTCCCTTAAATAAACAAAATTATTTAGAAACATGCTTAGTGGGTAAGAATATGCAGAAAATATATTGATAAATAATTCATTATATCCTAAATCCTTCTGTAGTTTAATAATGTTATTTTTAATTAGCAATTTCCAGACATGACTAGATGGTAAGAACTCATATCACAATGTCAATTGTAGTTGGGTAGTGTTAAATGTGATTTCCAACACTGGTGATCTCAGCTTGAACTTTAATCTGATTTCCTTTGGTGCCATTGGATAGTAAAGTCACCATAATGTCATTGCACCAAAGAGAAATATTTAACCACTAACACTACTCAAGGGTTTGCCAACCTTAGCTAATAAGTTAGTGTGTTTTGTTTTGTTTTGTTTTACACTTTCCAGCATAGGGTTAGGTGGCTTCTTGTTACCCATATTGGGAGAAGTTCTGACCTTCTTTCTGCAAGAGTTTTTACATATTCTTCTCTTTGGATGGCTTTTCTCAGCTCCTAACCTTTGTTCATTTGATTGACTTTTTTTTTTTTTTGAACCAAGGCAATGTAATATATTTAAAGAAAGCTTTCCCTATCTCCTTAAATACATTAGCTTTTCTAATTTACAGTCTTCTAGCATGATGCATTGCTTCCTCTCATCTCTTTCTCATAGTATACATTTACTTTTGTGTGATTTATTGGTAAGTATATGTTACCAGAGTAGAATGTGAATTCAGGGCATGCAGAGAACTTGTCTATGTTTTTTTTTTTTTTTTTTTTAATCATTATTGTATCCACATTAAATAGCACAGTACCTGATAATAATATTTGCTGTATGAATGAGCTCCTAGATGATGGTTAAGATGGGACCCTCATGGGCACCTGGGTGGCTCAGTGGGTTAAAGCCTCTGTCTTGGCTCAGGTCATGATCCCAGGGTCCTGGGATCAAGCCCCGCACTGTCTGCTCAGCAAGGAGCCTGCTTCCTTCTCTCTCTCTGCCTGCCTCTCTGCCTACCTGTGATCTCTCTGTCAAATAAATAAATAAAAAATCTTTAAAAAAAAAACAAAAGATGGGACCCTCATGAGTATCAATGTGGAGATTAGAAACACTTATGATCACATGCACTGTAACTAGTATGTAGTAGAATCTCCATAAGTGTGTGTTGTTTGATAGATTTGACTACCTACCAATATCTACTCTGATATCCTTTTGACATTTGATTACACTCTTAATTGGATTTTTTTTTCTTCATATTGTTTCATGAACATAATCATCACCTTACCAAGAAGTCTGACAAAGATATATGATTCTCTGGTACTCCAAAGTAAGTGCAAATTGAGATTTATTGAATTAAATTAAAAGATTAGGTTTGTGGTTTTGTTTCTCTTTGTCTCCCTCTTCCCCACACCCCTTTCTTTTTAAGCAGAAATATTTCTGCCTTTGACTCTTCTGAGGAAGATATGGGCTTTATGAAATATTTAAAACATTACTTTTCAACTTGGTTGTCATTTTTATTTTATTGATAGCCACTATGAAACAAGTAAAACTCACAAAAAAGTATGTTAAATCTGGATTCTATCTGCTTTTAGAACTCTTCAGATTTAAATAATTGAATAAATGAAAAAAAGTATACTTCAAAAGTCATGGTTTTTTTGGTTTGTTTTTTTTAAATATTTTATTTATTTATTTATTTATTTGACAGAGAAAGAGAGAGAGGGGAGAGAGAGATCACAAGCAGGCAGAGAGGCAGGCAGGGAGAGAGGGGAAAGCAGGATCCCCACTGAGCAGAGAGCCTGATGTAGGGATAGATCTCAGGACCCTGAGAGCATGACTTGAACCAAAGGCAGAGGCTTAACCCACTGAGCCACCCAGGTGCCCTAAAAAGTCATGTTTTGATCTAAACTCAACATTTAACACTTTTACAGGCAGTTTAGTATAAGAACTAGAGTTTTTCTAAACCTGATTCTCCGATGCATAAAAATTTGTGTTTAATATTCATTCATCTTAACACTAAAATATAATCAAATAACCATCATTCATTTTTACCACCAACTTTAAATAATACAAAGTATATTCATCAGATATTTCCATAGCCATAGTGAAAGTGCCTGACAGTTTTGCAAGTAAAATATAATGTTGCATATAAATTGTATTACTGCTTATGTTTTATTTGAAATATTCATAATATTCATTTTGTAAATACAATATGCACTACAAGAAAATGACAATATTGTAATTGAACTTGTATAAAAAAATCTTGCCTCTGAAAATTTTAGATGAAATCAATCTTGCTTGAATTTTACTGGGGGTTAGAAAGACTAATTTATTCATCTTCTTTCTTATTCTGGGAAGTGTATTGTGTAAAAGATTACTGTCACTTCTTGATTTCACTTTAATCAATAACTTGGGTTAAAGTATAGAGCAGGATTATAAACAAACATTCTTTACCTTTTACAGACCTTATCATGCTATTAGTAAGCCCACACAAATGTATATACTCTAACATTATTAGATGGTTGTGTAATTGCTTCTGAAATAAATGAAGAGTTTATAACAGGAACATTATAGAAAATATTGCAACATGTTTTCAAAACTGATATAAGCTTCAATTTTGAGGAGCATGTTGTTAATGCACAATGTGTTTTCATCATTACTGATACCATAAAATAATTAAAATATAATCATATGCTGCCTTTATGTGAACAATAGAGTAATATAAATTTGGGGCAAGAAATGATCTAGGAGAAACGTGATCAGAATGTGCAAGGTCATTGAAAAAGAACCAAATTAAATAAGATTTTTGGTATTTTCTTCCTTTGACATTAACTAATCTTTTTTGGTCCAGAAACACAACTTCTTAGGGGATAAATCTATAAAAATAATCCCAATCTGATTGGCAGATATTAATTTTTCTTGATTCAACAAGTAGGGCAATACTAGGAACACAATGCTCTTGAATTTATTTGAAGTTTTTCTAGAGAAAATCTCTTGAAAAATACCAAACAAAGTGGATTTTTAGAAATTAAAGCCAATTTATATTGTTAGATTTCTTAGAAAGTTTTCAAAATTATCAGGATTGAAAATATTCTGGATTTCATTTTTTTTTTCTAAAGTGTTACAGCCAAAATGTCAAGATGATCAAAGTTGTTTCCTTGCTAAACACTTAAATTATCTCCCCAAATAAATGAAAATTTTGAGTACACCTGTTGAGTTAGGGAGAATGTAATATCTGGGACTTGAAATACATGCAGAGAAAGAATATATATTACCAAGACTTTTGAAAGAGATCATTTCTGATTTCATAACATATGTGAGAAAGATTTATGGCCGTTCCAAACCACAAAGAATCTGAGACCAGAAGTTATGAAATAATAAGACAATCATTTGCAACATGACTTGATATTCTCTACACTCTTTGCGATCAATGAGTTATTACCTTCACAGAATAAAATTTATTACCTGGCCTAATCAACTTATCTTCATACATGAAAGTAAAATAGAAGACATTTGGAGTGTGTGATGACAAATAAGACTAGAGATCTCGATTTCTAAACCACCCTTTATTTGTTTATTAACATTTGCAGCTCATGAAGAAAAGATGGGGAGTATTCATAAACTAGATCCTGAACATGACCATGCTACAGATACTTAACACAAAGATATAAGGGTTTCTTTTTTATACTTTGTGATAACTCAAGTCCCACTGCAAGAATTATCTTGTGGCCAATAGGGGAAGCGGTCCCTTACTACAGTCAGGCAAGGGAGATAAGATCTCATGATATTCAGTGAGAAGAGTGGAGGATCTTGCGATCATAAAATAGCAAGCTTGATAAAAGCTGTTCAAAAAAGAGAACCTATATTTGTAAGAAATTAAGTCTTCTAGAAAAATGCTAATGTTTTATTATTTGAGCATGTAGATTTTCTTTTTCTGATTACTAACATAGAATAGATGTAAGAGTTGATATCTCCATCATTTATCTTCATTCTTGTTAACAGAGAACTTTAAATAGCCAAAGAATACAATTATTCTTGTGTTATTTCTCTGTTATGATCTTCTTAGCATGTAGATGAAACATAAAATTAGCTTACTGAAATTTGTAGTATCATAGAATGGTAAACCAGGCAAGAAACTAGGGCTCATTAGTCGAAGCACCTCTTTGTACAGATGAGAAAATACAGTCTCTTTAACTGAAATGAATAATGCTAACAGTGCTTATGAGAGTAAATCAGTTTACCTGCAGTGAATTTGTTTTTATTTAACTATCAAATGGAGGATTAATCACTTGCTAAATGTAATAGGCTTTTCAAGATAAAACTAAAAATAAACATATATCTTTCTATCTCATATTATTAAGAGTTAAACATTGAGTAGAACAATCTTTTTCAAAACAAAAACTATTGTGATTGGCAGAAGTCCTTTTCCTTTGCATATATTGTATATTGATGGCTAATCAAATTAAATGTACACATTTATAATACACTTAAAGTGACACAGCATGTAAATATTAATTCCATATAAACAACACTCAAATACTTGGTAATCACCATATTTGTAAATCTTATAAGCGTAACCAGTGCAGAAAAATATTAGAAATAATCTATTATTTATTCATTTATAGAACTCTGAGAATTTTAGGAGAGAGTAGAATCATTCTATTATAGAAGGTTAGGAAAACTCTACTTTTGAGCAATAATTAATAAATTGAAAAAAAAGTTGGCTATTGTTGGGTGGAAGCCTGGCTAGCCTCTAAATTTCATTTTTTGCTAATACAACTAGTCTTGAGTAAGCTGTAAAACTTCCTTTCAGCATCTCAAAATCTATTTGCCAAATATTCTCCTGAGGATTGGGCCCACCAAAGTAAACAAAAAGGTTAGAAGCTCTGAGCTAAAACGGTCTACAATATAATAAAGCAGAAAACACTAATTAATAAATTAATTATAAATGAATATAACCAACTGTGTGCACATACATATATGTGTATATTTGAAAATCATGAAAAGAAACAATATCTACAGCAATGAAACTATATAACTAGTAGAGATCAGGCTTAATTCATGAGGGACAGGGAAAGTTAAGTTCTGATGAGTTATATCAGCAAAGAATTGGGGAGGGATAGAACTTCTAAACAGAATTACAAATGCAAAGTCCGGAAGCTGAGAGAGAGTTTTGCACACTGAAAAATGTATTAAAATATGATGGGGAATACTGAAGTGTGGGACATCAAGTTTAAATTACAATAATAGGAAAATAACATATATCTTTGGCTTCCCTAAACAAACAAGGTGTCACTTAGCTAATAAATTTGTAATGATTTTGTTGCCTAATTTTGCCACATCATTTTTCTGCCTTGGTTGAATTACCTTCCACATCCCAGATGTAGCATTAGATTGTAGATTCCACAAAACTCAACAAGCAGATCTTAGAAAACTCATTGGATCTTTATGGAAGTGAAGTCTGATTCCTTATGTGAACATGAACATATTGTCTGGTTAGCCAAAAATCCTTTTTCACAACAACATTTCAACAAGGGTTTTCTTTCCTGGAAACAAAATACAGAAAAACCCAGGAGGTCTGTAAGGAATAGATATGTGCATTTTCCACTTATATTTGCAAAACAACAATATTTTTGGCGGACATAGTATTCAGAAGAGGAAAAAAAAGAGGACAAATTTGCTTATATTGTACCCATTACATCACAAGTTATGTTTTTTACCTTTCTTCCCACTGTAAACTATGGGCTTCCAGATGGAAAAATGTCTTCATTAATCTTTGTGTTCCTCCAAGACAGCACAACAGTTGTCAAAAGTACATATAAAGAGCACTGAGTAACGCTTTGAATTGTTGAATCACTATATGTACCCCTGAAACTAATATAAAACTGTATATTAACTATACAGGATATTGTTTTAAAGTGAAAAGATGACCTAGAAAATGAGAGAAAAAGATTTCCAAGAGAGATATCTGACAAAGTACTTGTATCTAGATCCTTTACAACTCATCAAAAAAGAAAGATATCTGCACCCCTCCCCCAAATAAAACTACATATGGAGTGAATCGCAATAGTTTGTTAATTGTGTCAGAGATACATTCATGAACATTGTCATGAGGTGGCTAGCAGTTGGTCTAGTGATGAGATAACTATTATACCTAAGAGGAATGGGTAAAAGAATCAACAAATTCTTTCCTCCATTCCAGGAAGGAATGCTCTTGAGAATATCCCTGTAAACAGACAATCTAGTCTCCATTTTACCCCACCAGGACAGGAATCTCACACCTTAAAAGGCAACTGTTGCATATTTGGACAACTGTTCTATTGATTTAAACTCCCCTGTGAATGTGTCTTTTGCTAAGAGATGCAGACTCCCTTCTTTCATAATACAGCCCTTCAAGAATTCGAAGACCATTCATTCATGTCCTGCCACTGCATTGACTGGACTCATTTGTGTACTGTGTTCTCATAAGAAGCAGTTTTTAAATCTATTCTCATTCTTTAACTCCTGCTATATACATTCTATACATGCTAATGACTTTCATAAAATGAAACATACACTTAAATTCACTAAAAGTAAAAATCTGATTAAGAATAGTGAATTATAAGAGAAAGTGCCTACACAGAAGAAAGAAAGAGAGAGTGAGTGAGCGAGAGAGAAAGAACAAAGAGTGGAAGATAACATGGTAAATGCAGTCAGTTTAGTTTATTACACAAATATTTTTGACAAGCATTTTTGTATCAGGTTGGGGATTAAAAAATTGAATAGAGCGCATTATTTTCTCTTACCATCTAAGTCTGAATGAGAAAGAAATGTAAGTAAATAATTGCAATTCAGTGTGATACTTGGTATAACATAATAATGCATTCTGAAATTGTAACTTTATTTTTAATTTATTAATGTACCCAGGCCCAGCTCCTTTCAGAATTCCAAAATAATGTAAAAACAATTATCTTTTAAACTCCCTCTCTTTTTCTTAGTAATTGCCATGATAAAACTTTGCTGCCTATTTAAAAACTGAGCTCAAGTTCCTCAAGCACGTCCTAGCATAAACCTCTACAGCAACAACAAAATTAGAAAATGGAACAGCTAGTTCTATAATAAGATAATGACACTTCAAAGACCATATCGCATACTCCAGACAAAGTCTGGGTTATTTCCTTTCACCTCTTTTGCTATTTCAAAAGAGTCGAGATTCCAGTCTCTTCCAAGCACAGCTGCCTTCTTCCTCTACGTCAGTTGCTCCAAATTCATTCTAAATGAGCCTTTGGTGAGGATATGATGTATTTTGCTGACTGCACTTTTTATATGAGCTCTAGGAAAACCAGATATTTGCTCCCATATTCTTGAGGGAATGGATTCTTTCTGATTAGGTTTTCTGGGATTTGGGTCAGAAATATATAGAGTGAATTTAAGTCCATTAAATTCAAAAGAAAAATATATTAAAGGAATCAAGAGGCTTTTTTCCCCCCAATAGGTTTATTGGATGTAAGTGGGAGTGGGTAAGTGAAAAGACAACCATTAAAACAAGTCTAATTGCTTGAGGTTTTGTAACTATAATTGTATTCCCCTTTGTCTTTCTTTTTCATCTCATACACAAATACTCCATTCCTATGTTGATTTAAATTATTTATGATAAACTTTGAATCAGAGAAATAATGCATTGTGATATATATATATATATATATATATATATTTTTTTTTTTTTTTTTTTTTTTTTAAATGAGGGACGCTATTTATTCACTCACCTACCTTTAAAAACTGAACAGCTATTTCTCTGGTGTTTTTGACTAATTATAAAATGAAGTATGTCATTTTACTTAAACAATATGCTCATTCTGTCTGGGACAGATTATTTAAAGGACATATTTCTTTTAATACCTGCAGGAGAATAGTATACATTACAACAAATCAGATTCCTATTTTATAAATAATTAGGGAGTGATCAGAAAACATAAAAATTGGGAGAATGTTATTTAAAAACTGGACATTTAATCTTATTTAAAGATTAATCCAAAAGATATATTGTCACCTAAACTTTTAGAAGTTTTCTCAGCCTACCTCCAAATATATTTTGCGTTACTATTTTGGGGATGGATACACAGTCATACAAACCAATTACTTTCATCTTTATCTGCTAAGGATAAAACATAAGTTATGAGTTTTGGCCTATAGATGACTACATAGAAGTTAAAGGGGAACAATAACTTTTAATCAAGTTTTGAAGCCATGCTTGTTTTTCCAAGTCAAAATATAGATGCTATTTATAGTTTTAATGAAAAAGCTAGTGGCGAATTTTCAGCACTTCATGTAACTACCTTTATGCTTGGGAAGCCAACATTACATTGCAAAACCAGCTAAGAATTTATCTCTGACAGCAAGATTTTCAACGATACCTTTTTTTTTTTTTTTTTTTTGAGAAATCCGAAATTAAACAGTAACAGTGCCTGTAGGAAGCCAACTACAGTTTTGTAAAATTTATATCTTTTCTATGACTACTGAGAGAACTTATTTCTTTAAGTTGTGCGATATCCCTGCAACCCAAGTTAGGTAAGATCTTCAATAAAGGACTTTCTTAATAGGTATGTGAGTTTCCTTTGAAGACTACGTGAGGCAATACCAGAAGAGCTGCGCGTATTCAGAAGCATGCCCGATAATTTCATTTTATTCAACTTCTGTATCTGTATTTCAAGCATTGTCTACTCACCACCTGGACTCTTTTACTTCCCTTTCCCCTCACTTATAATGCAGGACTTATGCTTTTGTTAAACTGAAAAGTTATTGGTTATCTGATAGAATCTACCAAACTATCATTCTCCTCCTTTCAACATGCATTAGTCTGTATATGTGTCACTTCAAATGTATCCACAGGAGGTATTTCTCGGATTTTTTCTCATGCCGGGTTTCCAACTGTACCTCACATCTCCAACCAAACTTTCTTCTCTTCCCTTAACCTTGAGGCCCTCCCTAGAAACCTTCCTCTTTTTCACTATTCTTTCATAGACAAATGCCTTCTCTGATAGAGGATGTAATATCTCATTTTTCCTGACTATTCCCTCTTTAATATCTCCGTAATTTTATTTTTATCATTCTACTAAAAACATACCTTCAATGATTATCAAAAGATATCTTCTTATAAGATCCAGGGACTTTTTCTGACAGACTGCAAAATATTTCTAAATATATGCTCTCTCTTTCAAAACAAAATTCCTAATTTTTAGTTAGGTATATGACAACCTAAAATACACACATGTCTCAATTCCTTTTTCCCCCTTTTTCATGTTTTTTTTTTTAAATTTTTAATTTTTTTAATTTAATTTTAAAATTTTAAAATTTAATTTTAATTTTTTTTAATTTAATTTTAATTTTCATGTTTTTTTAATTTTTAATTTCATGTTTGTTTTTTTAATTTAATTCAATAGCCAAGGTGTAGTACATCATTAGTTTTGATATAATGTTCATTGATTTATTAGTTGAGACTATCACCCAGTACTCATCATATCATGTGCTCTTTTCAATTCCCTTTTAATTAAGGGTGAGCATAGAACTTATTATCTCATTGGACATAGTAAATGGGATTTAATCAGAAATTACTTGACAAATTTCTAAGACATTTCTCTCAGAGGAGAGGAGGTCACACTCTGCTTCAGCACTTCTTGCTTGATATTTGTTGGATAAACATGATGGTTGGAGTTTTGGATTCTGATGCGGAGTCAAGAGAATGTGGAACAGCCTGAAAGAAGACTCAAGTCTTCATAATTTCGTGTAATCACTACATCTTGGAAATTTTATTTCTAAACTTCTTTTCTGTGTGATAAAAAATAATAATTTTGTCCATCAGCTACCTCTTCTTAAAAGAGCACATCATGACATTGACTCCTCTCCAAATCAACATTTCTAGTTTGACAACATTACATATTTGTTCCCTGTTCACTGTTTACTCCAAAAGGCAGTTAAATTCAACACAATGATGTGACAAATTTGACTCACTACCCAAAAAATATTTGACAATTGTCAGTTTCTTCCCACCATTCAGATAGTATCATGTTCTCATTACCACACAAATTTGCAATTTTTGCAAATATATATATGTGGTCTTTAACTGACCATAACTTTCCAAAAATTAATACTATATACATGGTTAAAGAACCATGTGAGAGGATACTTTTTATGTGACAATTTTGTCTTGAAGGAATTTTTTTTTCTTTTAGTTATCATGTTCTCTTTCTGAGTGGAACATTAATTTGATACTACACATTACATACTTAATCTTATCAATTGCTTAATTTGAGTATGAAAATCAGTATGTTCATCTCCGATGCTCTAGGATATGTGATAAAATAATTTCAGAAAAAGAAGATGACTACAAGAAAATAAAAATAGTGGCATTGCAGGTCAGAGTAAAGAAATAGTACTATATTCATTGCAAGGAAATATAGATTCAAAAAATGTGGTATTTGAACACTTTGAAAGATTGACTGGGGATTTTACAAGAGGTGATAGAGACAAGGGCACTTGGGGAGAAAAAAAAGGAAAGAAACAGAATGAAGCAGAGAAGGGAGATTTTACGAGAATGTTGGAAGAATAAGAAAACCCTACTTTACCTACATTCATAGCTTTGTATAGGGAAGAGAGGGAAATTACATAGAAAATATGTTGGATCACTTTGTTGAAGGTTTTAATTCCCAAAGGCAATACTTACACTTAATTGGATTTACACTCAATATAGACCTTGAAGATCTTTGAGCAGGGAGTTGTTGTGACTGGAGCTCTGTTTTAAGAAATCTCATTTATCAGTGATGAATAAGAAGGCTCAGAGAGATTGAGGTCAGAGGTAAGGAACTCTGAGGAAGTTATATTTTTATGTAGATAGCCTCTTTTTGTATAGCCAGATTGTATTACATCTTTGTGATGTAACGTCATGATATTTTTTGTGTGTATTTCCAGACATATAGTAGTATTTAAGTAAATTCTTATTACTCATTTGAAATAATTTCAGACTTCAAGAAGAAAATTTATTAAAAAACAAAACAATAGTCAGGTGCCAAATCCAAAATTGATTAACTTCTCCTGTTTGGTGGCTCGACTTGAGACATTGAGAGGTTATTATTCTCTGCCTTCTAAAAACCAGATGCTGGTATTTATAATCAAGAAATATTTCTTGTATGTGTGCTCATTTAAGCATATAGCTAATGCATCTGGGAAATACAACTTAAGAAATAGAAAAATCCATATACTTAGGAATTTACCATGGCTCAAGGGTAAGCAATACAAAGGACATATTCACTGAACTGCGAATGGGAATAATTTATAGTGCAATTGCATAGTTTTGTTAAGCAAATAAAGAAATGAGAGAAATATGCTGCAATGTTAAGTATTAACATTGTGAACAAAGAGAAAATATGGGAGAGATTTTAAATTCTAAAGTTAGGTGAGTCTTTATTTTATAGTCTATCAATCTTATCACCATCCAGCAGTCATTTGATTTCTTTATTTTCCAACTATCTGTTTCAAACAAAATCCTTGTCCTCAACAACTTCATCTGATATGGCTTTAACAATTCTCCTAGCTCAAAATGTCTCCCCTCTCACCATGCCCCAAACACTACTAAGTTTTGGCTGATAAACCATTTCATTAGATGTAACGAAAAGACCATACTCTATAGTTAATTAGGATATTCATCCACAACATGGTCAGAAAGATCTTATCCAGAAAAGGAATTGCTATTTTAAAAGTTATAGGGTTAAAACTTTCAAACACGACCATAGAATTTATTTAAGGAAGAATGCATTTTACTCATTAAATTTATTTTTCATATGTAAAAAATTGGGTGATATCTAGTCTTTCTTTTAATTTAATTTTATTTTTTTCAGTGTTCCAAGATTCATTGTTTATGCACCACACCCAGTGCTCCATGCAATAAGTGTCCTCCTTTATATCCACCACCAGGCTCACCTATTGTCCTACCCCTACCCCTCCAAAACCCTCAGTTTGTTTCTCAGAGTCCACATCTCTCATGCTTCGTCTCCCCCTCCGATTACCCCCAATTCACTTTTCCTTTCCTTCTCCCAATGTCCTCCATGTTATTCCTTATGCTTCACAAGTAAGTGAAACCATATAATAATTGACTCTCTCTGCATGATTTATTTCACTCAGCATAATCTCCTCCAGTCCAGTCCATGTTGATACAAAAGTTGGGTATTTATCCTTTCTGATGGAGGCGTAATACTCCATTGTATATATGGACCATATCTTCTTTATCCATTTGTCTGTTGAAGGGCACCTTGGCTGTTTCCACAGTTTGGCAATTGTGGCCATTGCTGCTATGAACGTTGGGATACATATAGGTTAGATCTAGTCTTAATAATATTATCTGAAAACAAAACAAGATATTATTTATGTATGTTTCAATTTTTTGTTTAGTTTTTTTATTTTAATTCCAGTATAGTTAATATACAGTGTTATATTAGTTTCAGGTGTACAATTTAGTGATTCAACAATTCTGTACATTAGTCAGTGCTCATCATGGTAAGTGTAATCCTTAATCCCCATTATCTATTTCACATGTTCTCCTACCTACCTCCATTCTGGTAGCCATCAGTGTGCTCTCCATGGTTAAGGGTCCGTTTCTTGGTTTGCCTTTTTCTTTAGGCTCATTTGTTTGTTTCTTAAATTCCATATATGAATGAAATCATATATTATCTGTCCTTCTCTGGCTGACTTATTTAACATTATACTCTCTAACTCCATTCATTTCCTTGCAAATAAGAGGGTTTCATTCTTCTTTCATGGCTGAATAATATTCCATTCTGTATATATAGCACATCTTCCTTATCTACCCGTCAGTTGATGGACACTTGGGCTGTTTCCATAATTTGACTATTGTAGATAATGCTACTATAAATATTGGGGTGCATATATCCCTTTGAATTAGTATTTCTGTATCTTTTGGGTAAATAGTAGTGCAATTGCTGGATCATAGGACAGTTCTATTTTTAACTTTTTGAGGAATCCCCATACTGTTTTCCAGAGTGGCTGTACCAATTTGCATTCCTACCAATGCTGCACAAGTATCCTTTTTTCTCTGCATCCTTGCCAACACTTATTGTATTCTTGTGCTTTTTTATTTTAGCTATTCTGACATGTGTGAAGAAATATCTCATTGGGTTTTGACTTGCATTTCCCTGATAACAAATGATGTTGAACATCTTTTCATGTGTCTGTTGGTCATCTAGATATCTTCTTTGAAGAAATGTCTGTCCATATCCTCTGCCCATTTTTCAATTGTATTATTTGTTTTTTGGGTGTTGAGTATTATATGTTCTTTATATATTTTTCCATGCTAATCCTTTATCAGATATATGATTTGCAAATATCTTCTCCTGCTCAGTAGGTTGCCTTTCAGTTTTGTTCATTATTTCCTTCTCTGTGAGAAAGATTTTTATTTTGATGTAGTCTCAATAGTTTATTTTTGCTTCTATTTCCCTTGCCTCAGGAGACCTATCTAGAAAAATGTTGTTAGGGTCAATGTCAGAGAAATTACTGCCTGTGCCTCCTTTAGGATTTTTATGACTTCAGGTCTCACACTTAGGCCTTTAATCCATTTTGAGTTTATTTTTGTATAAAGTGTAAGAAAGTAGTCAGATTTCATTCTTTTACATGTAACTGTCTAGTTTCCCCAGCACCATTTCTTAAAGAGACTGTCTTTTTCCCAGTGCATGTTCTTGCCTCCTTTGTCAAAGATTAATTGACCATACAGTTGTGGGTTTATTTCTGGGTTTTCTATTCTGTTCCATTGATCGATGTGTCTCCTCTTGTGCTGTTTCCATAATGTTTTGATCACCACAGTTTTGTAGTATAACTTGAAGTCTGAAACTGTGATACCTCTGGTTTTGGTTTTCTTTTTCAAGATTGCTTTTTATTTTAGGGGTCTCCTGTGGTTCCATACAAATTTCGGGTTGTTTGTTCTAGTTCTGTGAAAAAATACTATTGGTATTTTGATAGGAACTGCATTAAATCTGTAGATTGCTTTAGGTAGCATAGACATTTTAACAATATTTGTTCTTCCAATCCATGAGCATGGAATGTCTTTCCATTTATTTGTGTTATCTGTAAGTTTTTTTTTTTTTTTTTCATCAGTGTTTTATGGTTTTCCCAGTATAGGTCTTTCGCCTCTTTGGTTAAGTTTATTCCTAGGTGTCTTATTTTTGGTGCAATTATAAATGGCCTTGTTTTCTTAATTTCTCATTCTGCTGTTTCATTATTAGTGTATGGAAATGCAATGGATTTCTGTACATTTATTTTGTATCCTGATTTTACTGAATTCATTTGTCAGTGCTACATATTTGGTGGAGTTGTCAGGGTTTTCTATATATAGTGTCTTGTCATCTGCAAATAGTGAAAGTTTTAATTCTTCTTTACCAATTTGGATGCCTTTTATTTCTTTTTGTTGTCTCTTTGCTATGGTTAAGACTTCCAGTATATGTTGAGATAAGTGGCGAGACTGGCATCCTTTTCTTGTTACTGATTTTAGGGGAAAAACTCTCAGTTGTTCTCATTAAGTATGATGTTTACTGTGGGTTTTGCATATATGGCCTTTCTTATGTTGTGGTATATTCCCTATAAACCTACTTTGTTGAAGGTTTTTATTACATAAATGTTGTACTTTGTAGAATGCTTTCTCTGCATCTATTGAAAAGATCATATAATTCTTATATTTTCTCTTATTAATGTGATGTATCACATCAATTGATTTGTGAATATTGAGCCAAACTTGCATCACAGGAATACATCTCATTTGATCATTGTGAATGTTCTTTTTAAATGTGTTGTTGAGTTTGATTTGCTAGTATTTTGTTGAGGATTTTTGTATCTATGTTTATCAGAGACATTGGCCTGTATTTCTCTTTGTGGTTCATCTGATCTTAGTATCAGGGTAATATTGGCCTCATAGAATGAATTTAGAAGTGTTCCTTCCTCTTACTTTGAGAAGAATAGATATTAACTGTTCTTCAAATGTTCCATAGTAATTGCTTGTGAAGCTGTCTGGTTCTGGACTTCTATTTGGTGGAAATTTTTTTATTACATGTTTCAATTTTATTGCTGGTAATCAGTCTGTTTAAATTTTCTATTACTTCCTGCTTCAGTTTTGATAAGTTATATCTATTTTAGGAATTATCCAGTTCTTCTATATTGCCCAATCTGTTGGCATACAGTTTTTCATATTTTCTTTTTTTTTTTTTAAAGATTTTATTTATTTATTTGACAGAGAGAAATCACAAGTAAGCAGAGAGGCAGGCAGAGAGAGAGGAGGAAGCAGGCTCCCTGCTGAGCAGAAAGCCCAATGCGGGGCTCAAACCCAGGACCTGGGATCATGACCTGAGCCGAAGGCAGCGGCTTAACCCACTGAGCCACCCAGGCGCCCCCATAATATTTTCTTACAATTTTTAAATTTCTTTTGTATTGGTTATTGTTTCTCCTCTTTCATTTGTGATTTTGTTAATTTGAGTCCTCTCTCATCTTTTTTTGTTTGTTTTTTGATGAATCTGGCTAGAGGTTTATCAATTTTGTTAATCTTTACAGAAAACCAGCACCCGGTTTCATTGATGTATTCTATTGTTTGTTCGTTTTATTTTAATGTATGTATGTATGTATACATTTATGTATTTATTCATTCGTTTTTTTAGTTTCTGTATCATTTATTTCTCCCTTAATCATTTTTCTCATTTAACCTTTTCTTTTCTTTTCTTTATTTCTTTATTTATATATATATTTTATTGTATTATGTTAGTCACCATAGAGTACATTATTAGTTTTTTATATAGTGTACCATGACTCATTGTTTATCTATAACACCCAGGGCTCCATGCAATCCGCACCCTCCTTAATATCCATCACCAGGCTCATGCATATTTTAGAGAAATAGTGTAAATGTACTCAAAGCTATAAGGTCTTGATTTTATGTTATATTCTTATGGGTTTAGTTTTCTGATTTTATGATTATTGGAACTACTATGATATCTCAGCGTAGTTGCAAAGAACTTTCAAACAGAATATGGTACTTTATTGATTTCAAAATATAATCTTTTTTTCAATTTCTTCCTTTTTTTTTTTTAATTTTTTTTCAGCATAACAGTATTCATTGTTTTTGCACCACACCCAGGGCTCCATGCAATCCGTGCCCTCTCTAATACCCACTACCTGGTTCCTCCAACCTCCCACACCCTTCCGCCCCTTCAAAACCCTCAGATTGTTTTTCAGAGTCCATAGTCTCTCATGGTTCACTTCCCCTTCCAATTTCCCTCAACTCCCTTCTCTCCATCTCCCCTTGTCCTCCATGTTATTTGTTATGCTCTACAAATAAGTGAAATCATAGGATAATTGACTCTCTCTGCTTGACTTATTTCACTCAGCATAATCTCCTCCAGTCCCATCCATGTTGATACAAAAGTTGGGTATTCATCCTTTCTGATGGAGGCATAATACTCCATAGTGTATATGGACCACATCTTCCTTTTCCATTCATCTGTTGAAGGGCATCTTGGTTCTTTCCACAGTTTGGCAACCATGGCTGTTGCTGCTATGAACATTGGGGTACAGATGGCCCTTCTTTTCACTACATCTGTATCTTTGGGGTAAATACCCAGTAGTGCAATTGCAGGGTCATAGGGAAGCTCTATTTTTAATTTCTTGAGGAATCTCCACACTGTTCTCCAAAGTGGCTGCACCAACTTGCATTCCCACCAACAGTGTAAGAGGGTTCCCCTTTCTCCACATCCTCTCCAACACATGTTGTTTCCCGTCTTGCTAATTTTGGCCATTCTAACTGGTGTAAGGTAGTATCTCAATGTGGTTTTAATTTGAATCTCCCTGATGGCTAGTGATGATGAACCCATGGAATGGGAGAAGATATTTGCAAATGACAGTACAGACAAAAGGTTGATATCCAGGATCTATAAAGAACTCCTCAAACTCAACACACACAAAACAGACAATCATATAAAAAAAATGGGGAGAAGATATGAACAGACACTTCTCCAATGAAGACATACAAATGGCTATCAGACAGATGAAAAAATGTTCTCCCTTAATCTTTATTATTTCCTTCTTCTTGCTTGTTTTGGGTTTTATTTGTTCCAATATTCTAGCTCCTTTAGGTGCAAGTTTATGTTATTTGAGATTTTTCTTCTTTCTTGACATAAGCCTGTATTGCTATAAACTTCCCTCTTAGAACAGCTTTTGCTGCATCTTGAAGGTTTTGAACCATTGTATTTCATTTTCATTTGTTTCCATTTAATTTTTGATTTCTTCTTTGATTCTTTGGTTGACCCATTCATTATTTAGTAGCATATTATTTAACCTCCATATATTTGTGCTCTTTCTAGATTTTTTTCTTGTGATTGATTTCTAATTTTATAGCATTGTGGTCATGAAATATGCATAAAGTGACTTCAATCTTCTTAAATTTTTGGAGAACTGTTTTGAGTGTACATAGGACATTCTCCAGAATAGATCGCATGTTAGGTCACAAAATAATTCAGTATTATTTAACAACATTTTAGGAGGAAATAAAAACTGAGAAAGTTAATTCATTGCCTTTAAAAATACACATTTAAATGCAACACTACTGCTGTTGGTAATGTGTCTCAGTACACCTGGATCTTTACAGTAGAAAGCTCACACTAAATATATAGGGTATTGAAATTTCATTGAAAAACTATACCACCACCATAACTGGAAATTGGTCACTCTCCTCTTCTTCTATCCAGACTAATTCAAGGCACTTTCCTTTTACATCTAATATATGCCTCAGTCCTATTCATCTATACTTCTCTATTCCCTAAACTATCTTGCAACCATTAGGTTTTTTTTTTTTTTTCTGTTGCTCAAGACAACTGATTGGTAAAGCATTAAAAAATTATCTTTAAATGTAAACATCCCTTCAGAGCACCTGAATATTAGCATATAAAATTACACAGAGATAAAAAATTGTTTTACCTTTTATAACTTCTGTCCTGAATTTATATCTCTGTATATGAATTAAAATACTCAGAATGCTAGATTCCAGTCTTTCTTTTATCTCTTTTGTTTCATTTCCTATATTTTGAATGTACCCAATGTCTATTTTTTAATCTGGTTTCCATTGCTAAAGATGAAAAAAAATCTCGTGAGGGAGAAAAGTAAATTAAAAAAAAATGAATACGTAAATCTTCTATGTCTACAGACATAGACCTCTTAATCTAAATCATGGGTATCCATTTTTTTCCAATGTGCATCAAACTCAATAGATTACCAATTAATTATCAATTCCTAAAAAACAAGATTTTTTTAAATCAATCAAGTTATTCTCTTTAGCATGCGTACTAAAACATTTAGTTTATTGACTATCCTTTGTGATCATACTGTAAAATTTTTTAAATAGCATATTTCCTCTTTAAAATCACTAATAGAAAGGTAGCAAATAGGGACACCTGGGTGGCTCAGTCACTTATAAGTGTCTGCTTTGGCTTAGGTCATGATCCTAAAGTCCTGGGATCTAGTCCTGCATTGCATCAGGCTCCCTGCTGAGAGGGGAGCCTACTTCTCCTCCCTCTGCCACTCCACCTGCTTATGTTCTCTTTCTCTAATAAACAAATAAAATCTTAAGAAAAAAAGAAAGGTAACAATTACACACACACACACACACACACATGCACCCTGAATTACAAAGAATGCTGCCATTCTTTTGGAATTTTATTTCCTTCTTTGAAACTCATGTTAAGCCATGAATTCATGTCTATTAGAGATGAAAAGAAGAAAAGTTCTGCTTTGTTTCAAGACTTGGCCTTAATATATGCCAGTAAATTGATGATAGTTTACTATGATTCTCTAGGCAGATATTAAAGATCTCATGGTACATAAAGAAATAATGTGAGTAACACCAGTGTCATGCCACACACTTAATAAAGTAGCTCCTGATAGCATTATTAATGATTTAAGCATTCTTAGAGGGTTTCATCTCTTCAAACACATTTTTTATAATGTTTAATGCTGTTTCTGTCCTGTGACTAAGCAGATAATCATGGCTATTTTTATTCAGTAAGTCACTTCTTGAATTGTTCAGTGTTGCCATGGGTATAAAAAACATCATGTAAAACACAATTCTATTCAATAAACATTTGCACTTTTTTCCCCTAAGAAAAACTGTTTTGTGGGAAAATAGACTGTTAAACTAAGAAGGTTTTCATTGGAATGCTGACTCCAAAATCACTATTTAGCTGTTTGCCATACACCTCTCATATTCTCGTATAAATACTAGTTCAATTAGTGAATTTATCATTGTTCTTGGTAAAATTCCCCTTAAAGTTGCCATTATCATAAGCATTTCAAGGCACTTTAAGTGGCAGTCTCCTGGATTGAATTCATTATTTCTAAATGTTCACATAATTTTCTACTTTTGAAATCAATACCTTTGTTGATTATGGCTATCTTTGGTTTGGACATGTTTGTTATGGCCAAAAGAAAACGGGGTTATCCAAACCAGACTCTACACACTGAATATACAATCAGGTATCCTTAGATTAGCAATTAAAGCCACAAGTTTGGCTTAGAAATACAGTTTAGACGAGACCAGCCTTTTTCACTTTCTGTGAAAAACATCAAACCTAAGAGATTTGACTATTATTTTTAAAATCTGAAAACCTATTCTCACATCAACTTCTAGGTCACTATTTAGATTCGCCTCATTTGGTATTACCAATTATTATGTGCCTGCAACACATCTTGGATTTTACTTAATAAAAAATAGACAATCATTTTTCCTTTATAAAACTTACATACATCATGGAGATAATTATAGAATTATGTATACAACTATAGATTATGGTAATTCCTAGGGTTAAAAAAGTATGCAGCATCAATAGACCTGTAACATATTTCTGGTAAGAATGTAAAATCAGGCAACAATTTCAAAAAACAGTCTGGTAGTTTCTTATAATGTAAAAATTACTTCTATAACTATCAACCTTAATTTTCTGAAGAAAAATGAAAACCTATCTCCACCTGTAGATTGATGCATGAATATTTCTAGCAATTTTATAATATATAAACATTAGAAATAGCATAAATATTCCTCAGTTTGTGAATGAAGAAATAAATTGTGGCATATCAGTACAATGGGACACTTGTCAGCATTAGTAAGAAATGGAGCACTGATACACCCAGTGACATAAATGAATTGCAGAAAATGTTAAAGAAGCCCAGACACAAAATAAGAAATATTTGTATGAAATTCTAGAAGAGAAAAAATTCTAATCTATAGTGCCATGAAGCAAACTTGTGGTTTCTAGGGCAGAGGTAGTGGCTTTCACTGAAAAGAGGCACAGAGAGACATAAAAAGAAACTTGAGTACAATGCCTGGTGTGCTGGTGAACAGTGCCCCTCCAAAATTCATGACCATCTGGAACTTCAGAATGTAACCTTATTTAGAAATAGCGCCTTTTCAGATGTAATTAGTTAAGATGAGTCATACTGGATTAGGGTGGGCTGTAAATCTTAAAAGTGTTGTTGCAGTAAGACAGTCATGTGAAGAGTCAGAGAGAAGGCAATGTGATAACAGAGTTAGAGAACAGAGTGATGCACCTACAAGCCGAGGAATCCTAAGGATGGCCAACCACCAGAAACTGGAGAGACAAGGAACAGATTCTCCCTTGGAACTTTCAGATGGAGGCAACCCTATTGACACCACAGCTTTGAACTCCTGGCCTCCAAATTGAGAGAGAATAAATTTCTGTTGTTTTAAACCACTGGCTTTTAGTAACTTCTTACAATAGTCTTGGGAAACTAATACATCTTTTCATACTGTGAAATGTAAAAATTGATGTTTTTCCATATAAATATATAACAATCGGGAAGAAAATATAGGGGAAGAAAAATACCACTCAAAATAAAATAAGTTAAATTTTAATTTAATGAAATAAATGTAATTAAGAATAAACCTTGCTTAGATATGTCCAATACATATTTGAGTAAAATTCTAAAATGCTAATGAGAAAAATATGCAATCTTTGAATAATCAGAAGGTTATGTTTTTGGTTAGAAAGTCACAGTTGGAAACAGGAGATAGTTCTCTTGGAATTAATTTATCCATCAACGCTATCATAATAAAAATAACAAATTAAGTTTTTGTATTTTGGGGGAAATGAAAAGAAAAGTACTGAGACTTATTTAGACAAAAAATAGAGATGCAG
This sequence comes from Lutra lutra, assembly GCF_902655055.1. Classification (NCBI taxonomy): domain Eukaryota; kingdom Metazoa; phylum Chordata; class Mammalia; order Carnivora; family Mustelidae; genus Lutra; species Lutra lutra. Next base: position 130,514,511 of record NC_062281.1, on the reverse strand, counting down.
GCCATGAAAATCTCAAAAAATAAGATTCATAATTAGGAAAGATTAGCACCTCCATGTGTTAAAATGCATTATGAATCTTCTAGATTTCATATTGCTGAAAATGAAATTAAGACAGAGCAGGGAGCTATAGATAGATCAGAATACATTTAACTTGTTATAAAAAGGATATTTCTAATTAATGAGAATAATTCAGTAGTTTTGTTTTGTTTTTTAAGGCAGACAAACCAATTCTGTGGAAAAATTAAGTTGGGTTTCCCCTGTTATTCCTAATATCAACACCCATATTTATTTCCCTACGAGGATGAACATCTTTATTTCATTCAGCAATGTATCTGAAGCATCCAGGAGAGTATCTGCCACCTAAACACGGTCAATAAATACATGTTTCACAAAAATGAAATGTGTAGGAGAAAAAAATAGAATTTTTATAACACAGTCTATGCAGAAGATAAAATATATTAATATTAGAATAAGAAGCACAGAAAGGAAAAAAAAAAAAAACCTCCCCAAGATAAATTGACAAAGAGCTAATTTCTTTAGTTTACAATGGATTCAAGAAAAGTAGCCTCCCAGAAAAACAGACATGTTGAATAAAAAGAAATTACAAATGCTCAGTAAGCATTAGAAAATATTTCCTTCTTATTTAAATTTAATGAAAGCAAATAAAAATTAGATACTACTTTTATTATTTTTTTTTTTTACCAAACAGATGCAGAAACATGCAAATGTGTGATAATATTTAGAGCTTGTGAAGGAATGGAGAAATATACAGTTTCAACTACTATTGGTGCCAGCTATTTGGAGGAAAATTTGGCAATATCTATCAAAATTAAACATGTGTATACCAATTGACTTAGATTCCACTGTTAGAAATTTCCTCAACTAGTATTCACACAAATTATGTAAATGTATTTATTACTAATATATAATGTTTATTGAAATTCACCTATTAACAGAAATATTCTTTTGGCTGATAAGATAAAGGTTAACAAGGAAGATAAGGTACTTTAATACAATATGTGTTAAGGAGCTGAAGAGTTCACATCCTAATCAGAAGGTAGTATGATATCTAAGTATGGTCAACAAATCATTGTTTATAGGGACAAAAGAAGCGTTAACTACATAAATTAGCCATCTGGATAGTACTTGTTGATTAATTTTGACATATCCACCCAACAGAATATTATGTGGCCATTAAAAAGTGTCACACAGTTATATACATACTGGCACAAAAGGATGAAAACAATAGGCACTTAAATGAAAAAAGCAAGATGTGGATTAATAATGCACCCAGTGTGACTCCTTTTATGTATATCAAAAGTTCTGCAAAGACGAACATAGATTTGTCGGTCAACACTTTTACTTTTTTGGAAAAGTATGGAGTGAGGGAAGACAGCTTTTGATATCTATCTGTAACGTCTGGATTTTTAACCCATGTTCAAACAACTGTCAACAGAGATTTTTAGACAGTGACTGATGTGCCATTTATTTATTTTTTTCTGTATAAACATATAATTACTTTTAAACACTAACAAATGTGGCACAATAAATAAAACTTCAGAGAAAAATAAATTTTGTCTTCTTGAAGCTATGGTTAAAAGCAGTGGGGGAAGCCCCCCTTTTTTTTGGACTGCAGAATTGTGCTTTCTCAAATTTTTAGTAAGAAGAGAATGCTTCATATTCTGAATTTCCCAAGAAGTTGACCAAAAAAGTACATTTTATTTGTTGAAGTCTGAGTTGGAATCTGAAACGAATCTTTGTAATTCCATTCGTGTAATCAGCAGAAGCAGGAGTCCTGGAAATGCTGACAGGATGCAAAGCCCAGTCTGGGGCTGGGAAGGCACTGTAATGAGTTAGGCTCCTTGTGTCTTTCCAGGCAAGAGCTTTTTATTTATTTATTTTTAAAGGCTTATCATGTTGATAGCCTACATGAGTCACACTAATAAAACTTCGTGATAAAATATTGCCCCAGTTCATCTGAAAAGAAGGGGAAAAAATAAGATCATTTTGCTTGATTAGCCTTTAGTTTGCCAAAGACTTTACTAACGGGATGGGCAAACTTGTTTTTACAAATTACTCAAGAACAGAAAACAAAAACATCTTTTCAGATTTCCACCAAGGTCCATCAAGCTAGAAGTTCTTCACATTTATTTATTTTTCCTAATGAGATGTTGTAGATCGCTGCTTTCTGTGCTCTGTAGTTCATGGAGGGTAGATGTTATCTGCATTATTCATTATTGAAACGGTGGTATATCTTGGTTAGGTGCTAAACTCAAAACGGTTCTTATGACTAACCCTATGTCTCCCATAAAAATCATGAATTATGTAATGTGCAAATCTTTTCACTATAACACCACCGTTTCTGGCAAGCAAGGCAGCTGTTTTTATTAAATGTTGCTTATCTGCCATATGGACTCCCATTTTCAAGTTAATTATGAAACAGAGATGGAGAGATATTAAATTTGTAAAGTATCTTTCCAATTAAAAATATTTTAGGACACTACACATAGAAAATGGTTTCTATACTGCTCCACACATCAAGAGCAAGTGTTCATTTCCCTAATTATATGTGAAATAACACAAAATGCTAAAATGTTTTATTCAGGTAGAGGCACAAACTATTGGCAATATACCATTACTTCGAACTGAAAAAAAAAAGTTGCTGCATTCTGTATTATACAGTCTATAGCACTTTTAATTGGCCATCGTCTTTATAATGATCGCTTAAATTGTTGTTAAATATTTATAAGCTGGAAAATTTGTCATATTGTAGATTAAGCAGTGTTGATGTGAACCTCCAGTCATTTTAATGAGTCAATAACTCATGATTCGTTCTCCTTGAAATCCCAAACATTGTATTTCTTTCTTTATTTCAAAATCATATCCTTTAACTGCATCTTTTCTGAAGTAAATGTCTTTATTTTACGTAACTTTTTTTTTTCCCAGTTTGTATTCTAGAATGCATTTCCCAAATTAGAACTCTCTCCTTTTCTTCCTTATGGATCACGTTTGACAGAGGAATGCTGATCTCTCCAGCCTTGCCTCCCTTATGAGAATCGCCTTCCCTCATTTACCTGTATTTTCTGTTTATACATAATTCTTTAATTACTTGTTAGATTGGTGAAGAAGAATATCATACTGTTTTTGCTAAGATAAGAGTGAATTATTGTTTTCTTGTTTTTCTCCCTCAGTTTACCGGTGTTAAATTGAAAGCAAAATTTATAATAATTTATTTTTGAGTAGTTATCAATAAAAAAGAAGGAATTGAGCCAAGAAAAAAAAGGATTTCTCAGAGCAGTTTTAAGTTCTGAAGCTGGTAGTTAATCAGGATTTCTGCCATTAGAAGCATGGGTACTAATTACGTTTCTTTTCAGTTATTGACCTATTTACTTTTAAGAAGGGCATCCTTGTACATTGAGTGCTAATAGGTTTTAATTACAGCAAATTATACATTATAATCTTACTATAGTTTCACAAAAAGCCCAAATAACTTCCTAAATCATACAGTAAGGACTGATGGATCAAATACATTTGATTCCAACATCCATGGTTGTGGCCTTTCTAAAAGACTTTGTTTCAAGAAAGAGCCATAATTATCAATATGATTGCTATTTTATTCTACTTTTTATTTTAAAAGCCATCTTAAGAACTGGTATAGAATTGGTTATTTATAAGAAGCCAGTGAGGCATGAGAGTCAGGGCTTCCTATTCCTACTCTGCAGACATGGAAATTAAGGGGCATGCCAGGATATCACATAATATAAGTTAATATAACTCTGCTCTAACATATGCCCTCAAATATTAACTGTTTAACCTCACAAATGTACTGCTTTGTCAAGCTAGTCCAAGCTTCGTTTGTGCTGGTTGTGGGGTCTCTGCTTTACGTAGTTCTTCAAAGCCCCAGTATGACTTAGACTCTGACTTCTTCACCATGTGGTTTCCAGATTCATCTTGTGTACCAAATTCCAGAAGGAGAGAGAGTATTGGATTACATGGCAGTTTTTTAATGCGCCAAGTCTGAAAATAGTACCTAACATCTCCAGTGCATATTTCATTGGCCAGAACACAGTCCTAACCATGTAAATCATTGGAAAGGTTCTTGTTGTGGTTATCTATTACTGCTTAACAAACTTCGCTAAATCTTAATGTCTTCTAAGGAGGATTCCATCTTCTCTCTCATTATTCTGGAAGTTAACCAGACTCAGATGGATGATTTTCATGTAGGGCCATTTGTGGTTGCAGTTTGACGTTGGCTGGCTTAGTAACCGTAAGTCTAGTCAATGATCTTCAAATTCAACATAGCCCTCTCACCTAATTGGCAATTGATACTGACTGTTTACTGGTAGCACAGCTGTGGCTGTTGACCAGAACATCCCCAAGAAGCCTTTTCATGTCATATGGGATTCTTACAAGATGACAGCTGAGTTTCTAGAGGAAATTTCTAAAAGCAAGTATTCCAAGAAGCCGAGAAAAGGAAACTGCTTGTTCAATATAGAATTATGGAATTGCCATATTTTATTGGCAATATTAGAAAAATATATACCATTTCTTCAACCGGAGAATGACAAGATCACAATGAATGAGAGCATGGGCATTGGAAGGTACTGTTGGTTTCATCTTTAGAAAATGCAACTTGCCACAGTAATGTAGCTATGTGCCTAGCAAGAAACAGATTTGTTAGAAATAGCTAACCTATTTCTGCCACACTCAGTTAATAAGATATCCACCAAGGACATAAACCCAATAATCTTGATTTCCCAAAATAAATACTGGATAATCAAGGTGGAATAAACTTTGATGATTATTTTATTAACTATTAATCTCTTCAAAGAGCCAATGAGTAATAACATTGGGCTAATCACCACTTGCACTGGATTAGCTGCTGCCTTCTCTCTAAACATTGGAACTAAATAACCATATGGTAACCAAGTTAATTTAATTTGACCTCTTTAATCATAGAAGGAATTTCTATGCCTCACTATAAAAGAAAATTATTCTGGATGTGTATTTGCCTTTTCTTCCTGTAAAGCTTTTGTTGGCACAAACATCTATAGACATAGTTCATCATTATAGTTTCACATGAAAAATTCTGCTTCTGCTGATTTTAGAGCAAAATAAATGAAGCTATCATTTCACCCAACACCGCGTATGGGTCTTAACACTTGCTCTATTATTGAGATGTAGCTGGCCCTAAAGAATATTGAAATAAGCTTATCGAAGACTCAGGTACTGTCTAATTAGGAGAAAAACATTGGAAGTTCAGATGTCATTCTGAATATGTCTAAATGAGTAACTAACATATGGTGATCTTTTTCTTATAGCTAGAGTATATTTTCTGGGGTGCCAAAGAATGGAAGTCAGTATAGCTATGGTGTATAACTCATTAAATAATATTTTGCTCACTGTCCTCAAAACTTTGGATTTTGCTAGTTTAGATTTTATAGTAATCACACTTATTAGTTTTGGTCATATAGCAAACAACCTCCAAAATGCCAATGGTTTAACTCCACAAAGTTTTATTTCTTGCTCATGTAAAATTTGGTGGAATCTCTCTTCTATCTTATTATGTGGAAGGACTGGCTTTAACCTTTTTGTAGAACTTCTTTCTTAATACATGGCTTCCAACACTTGGCAGGGAAAGAACAATGAAGAATACATGTCATCTCTAAAGTGCCACAGACCAGATGTGATAAGACTCCAATCACATTCCCATAGGCCAGAACTCAACCACATGGCCCTAAATCAACTTCAAGGAAGGATGTTAATGGTTGTTGGCCCTAATATTCTCTGCCACAAAGATCATCATCACCAAGAGATGAATTATTCCACCAGAAGACACAGCAATGCTCCCACTGAAGTAGAAAGAGACTGAAAATTTTTGGACTTTTCATGGCACTGGACCAATAGGAAAAAAAAAAATACTGGTTGAAATAATTAATCCTGATTATTTTGGACAAATAAGATTACTACTATATAGGAAGAAGTACTCAGCCAGATACTCAAAAAAGACCCTCTAAGAATGCCTTTTATCATATTCAGAGGAAGAACAAAGGTGAATATAATTGAAGACCAAAGTAGTCAGTACGACCAACAAAACTGTATTAGCTTTTGCTATGTAACAACAAAACAAGAACAAAAACAAACATAAGAATTTCAGTGGCTAACAAAAACAAACGTCACACTCACATGTTCACTGGTAGTTAAGTCTTCTGAGGTTAGGCTAATTGGGACTAAATTCAATTGAAGAAGCTTGAATCCATAGTTCTGGAAGGGTTTGGGTCTTCTCTTGAGTTTTCTGAAAAAAGGCTGAAAGGGTAGCAAGTTATTCCCCTAGAATATGATCTTCTTATGTCAAACCACAGATAACCAATCATATTTAAAGCACCTGATTACGTCATATCTGCCAACATTCTACAGGTCAAAGCAAGTAATATGGCCAAGTTCAATATCAATAAAAGCAAAAAGTATACTCTGGCTATCCTAACAGGAGGTACAATTATATGTCACAAGGTATGAATGAATACTTCTGTAATAGGTAGGGATGGAAGATTTGGAACCAATGAGCTTAAGTTATAGCATTTACATGATAATGCTATCTTATGTATAGAAAATTTCAATCTGTTTCTAAAACAAGTCTTCACAGATACAGGTTGGAAGTAGAAGAGCATAGTGAAAGAGCACAACGTGAATTTGTCCAAGACACAAAAAGATTTGATTTCATGGAAGCCAGCTGCTCTCCTCTAATAATTAAAGCACTGTCTTGGTCAATTGCAATCCTTGGACTACAGTTCCCTTATTTACATCAGGAGGAGAGCTAGTCCTCACTCAGTCATGATAAAATAATGAATTCATGTCATTCGTTCAACAAGTTTTGTAACTGCAATCACAATGCATGCAACACAGTCTCCCAATCATACCAGGGGAGAGGTTAGTACTTTCAGTCCCGTGTATGCTGAGCTAAAATGATGAGATTACAACTAAGATTCTGACACATCACATTGCTATTACCTCCTCATCTCTCATCTTGCCATTATTTTCCTAACCAAGTTTCTAACAAAACCCCCACAGATGAAGAGCCTCTTCCTTAAACTTTGACATTTGTTCCTGCCCAACTACTGTGTGCTACCTCTAGAATTCCAGGGCAAGTGAGGGCCCCCTCTGCCTTTTTGACTTTTCGCCAATAGGCTTCTTGTGTATGCTCTCTATCAATGGCCTCTGTTTGCTTGATGGCCCTCCAGCTCCAATTTCCTGTGGAAGTCCTGATACCTTTCAGGTTCTGCTAAACATGAAATGTACTAATGAGATACTTACAAGATAGAGGGAGAGGTAGAAATCCTTTTTTTTTTTTTCCTTCTGAAAGATGTGGCAGATATTTGGATAGATGTGAGTTTTATTCAGTTGCTGACTGAATTTCTATACTCTGAAGATCATGCATGATTGAGTTGCTGTGATGTCAGCTGCAATTTTCTGTAGGTTCCTGACCTTTAGGTGACAACTGCAGCTTTCCATCTCCCTGGATCATAGAGGGACCTTGATTCATACCCCATGCAGATTTATAGTTCTCTATTTTTCCTAACATGTTGAAACACATTATTTTCTATATTAAACCCCTTCCTACTTGAAATATATGTAGGGATTTTTTTTTTTCTGATTAATCTTAAAGGATGCCATATCACTCCCTTATTACTTTGCATCTCATGGCAAATTTTCCCTAAATAGTTGTTTCTATCTTGATGGATCAGAGTTAAGGGCCCATCTTCTCTTCTGTTTTGTTTAGTTTTGGGTTTAATGCCTAATGTGTCTTTTCCTTTTAATTTTTTTTTTCCTTTTAAATTACTTTTGATGCCTGGCATAATTTTCTCATAACCCACTTCAATCACTGAGGTTTGGATGTCAGGTTGGAGTTCACCCCATGCACATACTATGTTTGTTAGAACCTAAGGGTCTGACATAGTTTGTTTGGCTCCTAAAATGAATTAAGCATATAAATCAATTTAACCAGATACTCACATATTCCACCTGGAAATGCAGATCAGTAAAACAAACAGATACAGTAAATTCAGAACATATTTGATTATTTAAACCATCCTTTTTTCTCCCAGTTTGCGTCAAAATGTTGTGTAATTAAAAAGAATTAAAATATTTTGGAAATAAGCTGATTGTATGTGGACTTTTTAGCAGTTATAGATCTATCTATGGCTCAACCCATCAGTTAATACCTGTATAATGAGTTACTATTTGAAACCAAAAAGACTGACATCATATCTCCATGAGACGCAGGTTGAAAAAATAGGCAGAGGCTCTCCATACAATGGAGGTGCCATTCATATAGTAGAGAAGCAGTAGAGGAGGATCAGGTTACTGTGGTAGGGATTCAAAAAAACAAACAAACAACTAAATAGTATGAGCTCATATGTGAATAATATAGATGTAGAACTAGTAATGCAATGTGAATTATGAGGAAGGACCTAAAAGTATGTTCACATACAGAGCAATTGTAAAAACTCTTCAGATAGAACATTTTACAGGTAATTAAAATGGAGAAAAATGAAATCTTACTTCTGACCTTTAAAAATTCAGTCTTACCTATCATAACTTTCTGAAATCCCTATATGACCATTCACCATTTGCTCTTCTCTTGCCTCCTAAATTGAATTCACTGAACATTTTTTAAGTGCTTGCATGGAAATCATCATGTTAGTACCATGAGGAATACAAAGTTGAGTTACACAATGTGTATAAAGTCCTAAAGAGCTTACCATCTAATGAGGAAGGCAAATACACCTGTTGATTCATTAAAAGGCAGACCTTTAAGTGGCCACTGAATGAGAAAAGCCCATTATACCACTCTTGAATTTTAATGATGCAAAGAGCACTTTTGATTGTGGATATAGGGAAGGATGAAGAGAGTAGATGAAATCTTAATTTGGTAGAATTTAGGATTGAAATAATAGCTTAATGAAGTTTTTGCATAACATTTTAATATCAAGTGATGTATTCCTCATAATCTCAGAATAAGTTGAAAATGATTTAAAAGCAACTTAGCAGGGGAAATCATATTTGATTCATGTTACTGCATATACATTATTATTTCCAAACTACCGTGGCAATCTATCAGTGAACCATAGCTATTTAGTAGCTCTCCATCAACATCTAAAAAAAATTAAGGGGCAAAGATCAAATTGCATTGGCTATATTTAGCATAAAAACATACATGAACTATTACATTAATGTACATGGAGCTATGTCTATCTGTATGCGTAGTGAATTACTGTGTAAAATGATCCTTACTGTTAGTTATGTTCAAAACATTTAACCTACATGTACACCATGTTGTATATGTTTACTATCTGTAGATCTATCTGTATACTATGTTATAATCTCTCTATATACTGAGATCAATGCATAAATCATAAGTTCTGGTAATACAGAATACTCCCAGTAAGACTTACCATTGCTCCATAGTTTGTGTTGCCTGAGCACCAGCGCTCTGGGCTGACATTATCTATTATTTAGGAGCTTTACCACTTGTTATTTCAGGTACTTAAACTTAAGTAAATGCTTTTGAGTGAGTCATTCTATTTTAAGAGCTGCCTTTAGCTACTTTTCCTCCCTCTTCTGCTCAAGTTTTTTCCTGTTGTTGTTGTTGTTGTATAGACACACACGTGTGTGTGTCTATACATCAGTGAGATTGATAAAAGGGAAAACATGAGAAGGAGAATGATGGGATACTCCTCAGACTGAATAAGTGAAAACTGGCATAGATTTTGAAACTCTTGGTCCCCAGGGTGATTGTTTTTCTTTCCTGCTGTCACAATTTACTTGACTCAGTTATAACTTTTGTCATCATCATAAAACATAGGCCTTGATTAAGAAAACACTATTTGTACTGACATTATGAAAAGAGGGGGAGACATTTCCACTAGCCAAATGGGCCCAGTGTCTTCAAAACATGTTCAAGGCAGATGCTACTTAGCACTTGACCTGGAAATTTTCAGAGTCCTAGCAGTTTTGCATTTGGAAATCTTTGCAACATTCAATCTTGATAATGGAAACCTATTTGAACCCAAGTTCTCCCAGAGTGCAAGCACATTGTCATTGGGTCATCCTTCAGAATGTTCCCATATGAATTTTCTCAAGAGTGGAGATAAAGACAGAGAAAACCTAGGGGAGTTCTGGATTGAAGCTGGATATTCTGTCTCTAATACAAAGGCAAAGGCCTTATCATAGGGGCAGATTTTAGGTCAGAGACTTTTATAATCAAATAGGACAAATTTGGGCTCAAACACTGAGCCTGTGGCTTGTTCTCTTCCCTACACAACATTATTATATATTCACAATGACAGTATATATCTATACTTACACTTCTTTTCTAATAAGACCCCTAATAACTTTATTCTTCCTGGGGATTTTTAAAAAATTTTATTTTTAAGTAATCTCTACACCAAGTGTAGGGCTTGAACTCAAAACCCCACAATCATGAGTTGCATGCTCTAGCAACTGAGCCAGGCACTGCACTTCCTAGAGATTTTAAAATGAAAAATATCTATTCAAAAACAGGATAGAATAGCAAAATATGTAATCTGTTAGTATACTTTTTTGTGGGATGGTAATATTCAAGTGTTTTTATTGACCTAAGAGGAAAAACTATGTGTAATGGCATGTGGAAATGTTATCTATTGAAATGTTATTCATTAATTAGAAGTCTAATGAATAAACAAAAGAAATCTAACAATGACAATGATTATATTTAGATCTATTTTATTGTTATTATTAATATTACTGTTATTATTTCAAATAAGGCATTAATTGAAAATTTCAACTTCAATGACTCCATGATAAAACCATAAATACATCTGGAAGTAGTTTAGACTTGGTCTTAATATACTGTCTAGTAGTCTCTTTGAAAAACAATAAAAACATTTATAATTATGAAAGTATCAATAATCAAATTGTAAATTTCAAATACATATGAAATTATGTATATGAAATTCCAACTCTTTTTTTATTATATTGTTAAGAAAAAGATAATCTATATAGAAACAACCTGTGAGTCTGGAGACTAGCTTTTAAGCTTCATCTCAACTGACTTTAGAGTTTGGGCCTTACTTTACTCATCCATGTAATTTTGAAAAACTCAAATGTAATAGTCTCCAATATTTTACTAAACTCAATTGTTTTTAGGAGATGCAAAATGGATTTGTTTATAAGTCATTCAACTTCATTTTTCTTTTTATATTGGAATCATAATCCAGTAGATGATATGAAAACTTATGGTATTCTTGGATCATAATATAGACACTTGAATGGAGTGACTGTATTATATTTATAAGATCTTTATTCCCACTCTTTTATTTAAGAGGAAATGGCAGAAGTATTTTGCTCTTTTAAGAACTACATAGACTCATTTTTGGGCAGCACACATTTTTTTTTAAATTGTGGGAAAATACATATAATATTTACCATCTTATCCAGTTACTTTATTATTCAATAGTGTTAAGTAGATTCATATAGTTGTGCAGCCAATCGCCAGAACTTTTTCATCTTGCAACACTGAAACTCTATATCCATTAATTAAGAACTCTTCATTTGTCTCTCCTCTCAAATTCTGGCACCACCATTCTACTTTCTGTTTGATTAGAGTTTGAGGAGTATAAATAACTTGTGTAAGTGGAATCACATATATTTGTCCCTTTATAGCCAGCCTATTTCAGTTAAAGTAATGTCTTTGACGGGACACCTGGGTGGCTCAGTTGGTTAAGCAACTGCCTTCAGCTCAGGTCATGATCCCAGCGTCCTGGGATCGAGTCCCACATCGGGCTCCTTGCTCGGCAGGGAGCCTGCTTCTCCCTCTGCCTCTGCCTGCCATTCTGTCTGCCTGTGCTTGCTCTCTCTCCCTCTCTCTCTCTGACAAATAAATAAATAAAATCTTTAAAAAAAATAAATAAATAAAGTAATGTCTTTGAGTTTCATCCAGCTTGTAGATGTGTCAGATTCTCCTTCCAAGGCTAAACAATATTCCATTGTATGTATATACCATTGTGTTTATCCTTTATCTGTTGATGGACACATGTGTATCTTCCACATTTTGACTCTTGTAAATAATGTTACTATAAACATGTTGTGCATATTTCTGTTTGGGTCCCTGTTTTCATTTCTTCTGGATATATGCTGGATCATATGGTAGTTATATTTTAATACCGAAGGAATTGCCATTTTCCATAGTGACTGTGAATACCTAGGACACCACTTAAAAAGTGAATTATCCTATTTCATTCGTCCTCTAGTCTTGCCAATTAGATCATGATCTTCATGGTTCAGGTGAGGTTTAGTTATGAAATATGAAACTCTGTGACTATTACAATTATAGTGACTTAAATAAGCATAAACAACAATGGGTAAATACTAATTAATCTCTCCAGTCGGTAAATAGTCATTGAACATTTTCTATGTGCTAGAAATCTTTTCAGAGGTTAAGGATGTAGGAGTAAGGTAATCACAAACTTTTGTTTTCCTTTCGTGTGGGAGACAAATATTACACAAACAAACAAGTATATAATACACTGTCAAGTAAATTACATAGAAATAAATAAATACAATAAGGAAGCTAGTTTGAATAAGGATGAAGTTATGATGAGATGGACAGGCAGTCTCTTTGGATAGATGATATTTGAGCAGAGTTCCTATAAAATTTATTAACTGAAAGGATCACAAGTCTCTAGAGATGGGATTAGGTATAGATATATAAGTGGTTTATCTTTTTCCGCCAATGCGTTTGTTTTTATAGAGCTACTTTCTGCTGTGAACATGAAGGAGTTAATTCTAAATATGGGTCAAGTCTTAAAATTGGTTTAGCAATAAAACCCTTATAAAATTTGGATTTTATATTTTTCTTTGATTTTTTTCTGTTAGGTTGGACATACTGTGGATCAGCAACAATTTGCTCTGAAAAATACCAAGAATTTTATACATCTGTGATAATATTAGACATCTCATTAAATTTCTTCATTTCTTTTCTGTGGTGTAACTAAGCTTATTACTAACTTTAGCTACTAAATAATTAACTTTAATATAACTTGCAAATATTTAATATTCAAAAGGTATTATGAAAACGAATTGGCCTTCAGCTACTAAATATTTGTTATATATAACACAGCTATTAAATATTTGTTATATTTAACACTGCTTTTTTTTTCTTATAGAATCTCTCTCTTCATATATATATGTATATATTTATATAAATTATTAGCATATGTTATTATGTTAGTTAACTAGAGCTGCCTTAACAAAATACTGCAGATTAGGTCGTTTATGCAGTGGAAATTTTTTCTGTGTTTACACAGTTTTTTCCATACTTTTTTCTGTGTTTTCTATGTTTTATCTGTGTTTTTTCCATGTTTACACAGCAGAAATTTGCTCACAGATCTGGAGGCTGTAAGTCCAAGATGAAGGTATCTGCAGACGTAGTTTCTTATGAGACCTCCCCAGTTTGTTTGTAGATGGCGGCTTGCTGTGTCCTCACATTGTCATTTCCCTGTGTCTTCATCACTGGTGTCTCTGTGTTCAAGCTACTTCTTACAAGATTGGATTAGAGTCCACTCTAATAGCTTCATTTTAATTTAATCACCTCCTTAAAGGCTGTATCTCCAAAAACAATCACATTTTGAGATATTGGTGGTTGAGGCTTCAAAATATGAATTTGGGGACACACAATTCAATCCCATACACACACACACACACACACACACACACACACACACACATATATATAGACACACGTGTGTGTGTCTATACATATACCTGTATAGCATAATGCTCTATGGCCCTACTGTGAATAACCCCTTGTTCTCAAAGTCAGTTATTTTAAACCAAGATGATATCTGTGAAATATTTGACTTACTTGTTCTAAAAACAATAGGTGAAAAAAGCATAGTCCTTGGACAGAAAACAGGGAAGTGAATTTGTGTATTAATTATTCCTCTCTGAAATAGCTCTTTAAATGTTTATGTTAATTATTATATTTTTAACACAAAGTCTCAAAATATACTACACAGCAATCTAAATATACAACATTAGCAAGGAGAAGATAAAAGTTAAACTGAAGAAATGAACAATTTTAGTAAAACTATGTATCTTTCTAAGAGGAAAACAAAATCCAATGCACCTCTATAGGACAACACTGAAATGTTAAAAGGGACTTTGTAGTGCTAAAATATAACCTGTAATATTGTTGGTTAAAATTGTATTAGTTCCATCAATTTATGCTTTGTGGTTTTACATATGGCTGGTTGTGATTACTTACGTGTGGGTCATAAAAACCCAGTGTGTTTTCCAAGCAGTCAAATTGCCTGTCAGCTGCTAAAGGGGCAGAATTAATGAGAAACTTACTTTATAGTCTAAAGAATAGCAGCTGGGGTCTGTTTTAACAAGTCCCGGGAAACATACATGGAGGGGAATTCTTTGTGGCTAGACTTATATACTGCCTTGTTTCTAAAAAGTTCTGCTCATTGAGTTGAACAATCAGACAAAATTCAAGGACATAATAATAGCTTTACACATCACTGATTACTAGTAAAAGAGTAAAGGATAATTTGCCACTTATTTTCCACTATGGCAGAGTATGCCATGCCTTCACCAAAGCCCATGTCCTTTTCCTCTTGGCATATAGCTGGAACACATTTATCAGCCTTCTTTGCATTTATATGTGACTGTGTAAATTAATTCCTGCCAATGGGCTACAGGAACAGGGATATGTACTATTTCCAGACCTGGACTATCTCCCATGTAAGTATCTTCCCCCCACCTTAATTCATCCACTGGATGAACAGAAAGTACCACAATGACCTAGAAGAGGACAGAGCAGTAATATAGAAGGAGCCTGATCTTGGCATCGTTAGACCACCTGCCAAACACCAGTACTACTTATGTAAGTTAGAACAAAATTCTATTGTGTTAAGTACCCATACTTTCATATTCACTGTTAACCATAGTTAGCCTATTCAGAATATTATAACTACTCATTAGAATTAACTTATTAGGAAAGCTGCCTAATAATCTAAAACAGTGCTAGGGAGGAGCAAAATAATCTGTTGACAGGGAATGAAAAAATGTAATAAAAGTTCCCAAGTTTTTTACTAATTTAAAAGGAAGAAAACTTTACTGTCATTTAAAATATGACTTATTGGTAATATGTAGTTATTAAATGTATCACATATTTTGTTTAGGATGAAAGTCAAAAGAATTTTGATGGTAAACATGATTAAAAAGTTTTAGACATCTCTGATCAAAGATCCAGCTCTAGGTGTGAAGTATAGAAAAAAAATCCACTGGTGAAAATTTGAAGAATGAAGCATTTTAACAATGTTATGCTAGCTCAAGAAGGCTGAAAAAGTACAAGACATAAGGTCACTTCATAGACTTCATTTATCAAAATCAAATAGTTTATTTTAGCACCTAGTTTATATTTAATACAAGGGACTGTAACTGTTCATTCTCTATCTCAGGAATGGCCTTTCAACTTGCTTTGATTAATAAAATGTAATGGATGTGTCATTGTGTGAGTTCTGATCCTAGGCGTCATGGTGTCTGCATTTTCTCCTCTTGTCCTTTTGGATCACTGTTGCCAGAAACACAAGTCTTGCCTAGACTTTCTGAGGATGAGAGACATTTGGAGAAAAGGATCCAGTCTTCCAAGACGTCTTAGCCATCCCAGTGGAGGTCCTAGAGGAGCAAGGTAACCAAGCTGAGCAAAGCCCAAATCAAAATCATAGGCATATAAAAAATTGATATTTTAAGTCACGAACTTTGGGATGATTTGTTACATTGCAAAGGATAACTGATACAAATGTTATTATAGAAGGCAAGTATTCCATAGGTGAAAGATGGAGTAGAGTAAGAAGCTCAAAGTTGGTATTAGTTAAAATTAGGATTTTAAAAGAGCTAATTATAAAAATCACCTGACAGACAATTGAGATAAATATTGTATCTCTTATAATTCCCAAACAAGCTATGTCTAAATGATAATATTGCTTACTAAGAATGTGATCCTTTGATCATTTGAGTTAATGATCTCACCTAAATTTATACTCCCTAGGAATAGAACTATACATCTTTACTCTTGCCATAGCGTCATTGTAGATGAAGCAAACTTCCATGCTCTGTGACTTTGAACTTGGTCATGTTATTCATTTTGATCAGTGGGATATTAGCAGAAATGAGATGAACAAATGCTTAAAATGTGCTTATATGGTTGGCCTTGTCCTCTTATGCTTCTGTTACTGTCAGGAGAAAAATAAATATTCCCTGTGTTTCCAGACTTAGTTCTAAAGTGAGACATGTGGAGAAGATTTGTTCTAATCTACTCACCTATCAGCATCTTGAAGTAGTCCTGCCAGGTTGGTACCATCCCAGATCACTTGCAACCTATCAACATAATAATAAATGTAAGCCACTCTATTTGGGTGTATTTGTTATTCAGTATTACGGTGAGGGTAGCTGCTAAACGAAAGTCTAATGGACACATCTACGTTCAAAAATGAATGTAGGTTCAAAAAAAAAAAAAAACCCTGTAAAATTCTGAAAAATAGAGAAAGATATCCATGTACTTTGTACATGAGTGCTCTGTGTTTACTTTGTTTATATAACAAGTCTACTGATTGGTTAAGAATCTGGTCTAGAAAATCGTCATAAGAAATAAATTAGTCTATCAACTACTATAATATCTAGATTTTTCAGAATCAGCATCAACTGAGTATTTATCAGTCATATTTTTATGACACCAGCCATTAACATTTCATACTCCTCTAGACAGAGAAAACTATTTTAAATTCATAAAAAACAAAAGCATTTCTAATGTAAAATAGAGTCTTATGCTTCTCTTCTAATGCAATCAGTAGGTATGATACTCTAGTCACAGATACAATATGTATTTAAATTACAGATTTCTGGGGCATGTGGGTGGCTCGGTAATTAAGCGTCTGCCTTCAGCTCAGGTCATGATCCCTGGGATCAAGACCCGCATCTGGGTAGGGAGCCTGCTTCTTCCTCTCCCATCCCCCCTTCTTGTGTTCTCTCTCTCGCTGTCTCTCTCTCTGTCAAAAAAGAAATAAAATCTTTTTTAAAAAAATTAAAATAAGTAAATAAATTACAGATTTCTTTCAATTCAAATTTCAGTTTTCAATTGTTAAACTCATTTATTTTAGTAACTTTCTATATACCTCTATATCATGAAAAAGAACATTCTCTATTATCCTGTGATTAATTTTTTGTAAATTGTCATCTGTGAACTGACGTCAAGATCACCATGGCTGACACCAGAGCCCCATCACAGATCTACCGACTCAAGACCTCTGGGGTTGTATCTTGGCATCTGCATATTTAGCAAGTTTTCCAAGCTATTTTTAGGCACAATAAAGTTTTGGAGCCACGACCTATGTATTTCTTAATGAGTCACTTGACATACTTTGCCTCTTTACCCCAAACATTTTCTCTTCTTACTCCTGCACAATACATGTATTTGACATGGCAATACTTTCAAATTCATTCTCCAATTTAATACTGGCCCAAGCCCTATAAAATGGATATCTGTATATGTGTTCCTATTACTAAATACCAGTATCTATGTAGGGAGAATGACTCACGGAATTATGATTATTTGATGATTTTACTTATTCATTTTTACACTTTCATTTATTCAATATTATATAAAGTAAAAGACCTTTATTTTACTATTTTAATTAAAAATTTTATTGAAATAATTGTGGATACACATGCAGTTATAAAAATATATATATAGACTAGAGATCGCATGAACCCTTTACCCAATGGTAAGATATAAAACTACTATGGAATATTACAACCAAGAGCTCGGCATTGATGCAATCAATAGATTTTAATTATATTTTCCAAGTTTCATGTACTCATGAATGTCTGTATGTGCAGGGGTGAGGGATGTGACAGTGTATATTTAAATGTATACAACCTTATTACATGTATAGGTCTATGCCTCCACCAACACAGTCAGGATACTGGATTATTTCAATCACCACAAGAATCTCTCACGTTGATTTTTATGAACAAAACTTCCTCCTTCCAACCCTGCCCACTCCCTACGCCCTGGCAAACATAATCTTTTCTAAATTTCCAAAATATTATCATATCAAAATGTTATATAAATGGAATCATGCAGTATAATTATCTTACGGGAATAGCTGTTTTCACTCAGCATACTTCTCTCTTCTGCATATCAATATCCATTCTTTTTTATTTTTGAGTAGTATTCCATGGTGTTTAAGTGCCACAGTTTAACTGTGCATCATTTTGAAGGGTATCTGGACTGTTTATAATTCTTGGCTATCACACACACAAAAGCTGTATGAATATTTACATACAGGTTTTTTTGTGTGTGAATGTCTGATTTGGGGGGATTGTTTTTTGTTGTTTTTTTTTTTTTTTTTAATTCCAGTTAGCCAACAGACAGTGTAATATTAGTTTCTGGTGCACAATATAGTGATTCGACACTTCCATACAGCACCCAGTGCTCATCACCGGTATACGCCTTAATCCCGATCATCTATTTAACCCATCTCCCCATCCACCTCTGTTCTGGTAACCATCAGTTTTCTATGTTAAGGGTCTGTTTCTTGGTTTGTTTTTCTCTCTCCCTCTTTTTCCTTTTGCTCATTTATTTCGCTCATAAATTCTACATACGAATGAAACCAGATGATATTCACCTTTCTTTGACTGACTAATTCCGCTTTGCAGAATACTCTCTAGCTTCAACCATGTGGTTGCAAAAAATGGCAAGATTTCATTCCTTCTTATGGCTGAGCAAATTCTATTGCCTACATATACCACATCTTCTTGGACACTTGGGCTATGTAATGTAGCTATTGTAGATAATGCTGCTAAAAACGTCAGTGTGCATGTATCTCTTTGAGTTAGCATTTTTGTATTCTTTGGGTAAATACTTAGTAGTGCAATTGCGGATCATAAGGTAGTTCTATTTTTAACTTTTTGAGGAACCTCTATATGCTTTTCCAAAGTGGCTGCACCAGTTTGCTTTCCCACCAACAGTGCCTGAGGGTCCCATTTTCTCCATATCCTCGCCAACATCTGTTGTTTCTTGTTTTTGATTTTAGCCATTTTGACAGGTGTGAGATGACATCTCACTGTAGTTTTGATTTGCATTTCCCTGATGGTGAGTGATGTTGATCATCTTTTCACGTGTCTGTTGGCCATCTGTACCTCTTCTTTGGAAAAAGGTCTATTCATCTCTCCTGCCCATCTTTAAATTGGATTATTCATTTTTGTGTGTATGAATGTGTTTTTCTTTCTGTGGGACCAATGCACAGGAGTGGAATAATTAGGTCATATGATAATTCAATATTTAGCTTTTTAAGAAACTGCCACATTATTTTCCAGAGTGGTGGTACCATTTTACAATATTGACAGTGATATGAATGATCCAGTTTCTCTGCATCCTCAGTAACATTTGGTATTATCTCTGTTTTTAATTTTGGTCATTCTATTGGGCAATTCTAGTGGACAATTAATTTTGGTGATTCTAGTGGGCAATTAATGATATTTCATTGTAGTTTTAATTTATATTTTCCTGATGACTAGAGGTGTTGAATACTTCTTCCTGTGCTTTATTTACCATGTTCTTCAGTGAAGTAGCTATTCATGTCTTTTGCTCATGCTATAATTGGATTGTTTGCTCTTTACTGAGTTTTCAGAGTTCTTTCCATAGTGAAGATAATATTTCTTTGTCATAGTTTCCAAATATTTTCTTAGTGGTGCTCTAAGTTAATAATTAAGAGAAAAAATAGGATTGTTGAATCTTAATTTAAAAATAGGGACGCCTGGGTGGCTCAGTTGGTTAAGCGGCTGCCTTCGGCTCAGGTCATGATCCCAGCGTCCTGGGATCAAGTCCCATATCGGGCTCCTTGCTCGGCAGGGAACCTGCTTCTCCCTCTGTCTCTGTCTGCCTCTCTGCCTACTTGTGATCTCTCTCTCTCTCTGACAAATAAATAAATAAAAAATCTTTAAAAAAAAATAAATAAAATTAGTGGTGCCTCTGGGTGGCTCAGTTGGTTAAGGGTCTAACTCTTGATTTCTGCTCAAGTCATGATCTCAGAGTCGTGAGATTGAGCCTTACATCCGGCTCTGTGCTGGGTGTGTGGCCTGCTTAAGATTCTCTCTCTCCTTCTCCTTCTGTCCCTCTGTCTCCCACTTGCACACACATGCTCTCTCTTTCTAAAAAAATAAAATTAAAATTAAAATTAGTTAAGAGGGGGTGGGACGATGGGTTAAATAGGAGATAGGGATTAATGAGTACACTTGTCATGAAAAACCCTGGGTTATGTAGGGAAGTGCTGAATCACGATGTTGTACACCTGACACTAATATAACACTATATGGAACTAACTGGACTTAAAATAAAAACTTAAAAAATAATAAATAAAATTAAGTTAAGTAATAAAGAAAAAGAGTGAAGATAGAGAAAGAAACAAAAAGGATTAAAAAAAACAGAGTCCCAGAAATATAAAGATAAAATTTTCCTTTGCAGCTCAGTGTCCTCTTAGGATTTTGCCTCTAGAATCCAGAAGTTAATATTTTGATAAACATCAGAAGAAGATGAAGTCAATATTATCTACATAAAATTGAAGAGAATTAGACAAGTCAGATACAGTCCTTCATTACAATACTTAATGACAGTTAAGAATGCATTAAATGCCCAGAGTCAGGAATAATCAGAGAACTTTGAATTTGATATGTTATTCATGAACAGCACACAGAATTTTGGGGGAAATTTTTTGTTTAATTTTTAAAAATCTCCACATAAGTCAAAATAACTGATAGAAAATTAAAAAGTTTCCATTTTTCTAAGCACTAATGGCCAAGTGTTCTGGAAAATATGTGTCTATGTGTGTATTTTATTATCAAAGAGTTTTTATAATGCTCCAGGATTTTTTTTCTCAAAATATTATTAAATTTATGATTCACTTTATAATTAGTGGCATCTAAGAAATAAGAAAATTCAGTAAAATTTTTTCATAGTTTATAAGATGCCCTAATACTCTCCTATTTATTTTCTTATATTGGACATATCACTAGTTTGAAATGACTGCAATGCAGCTAAGATAAGAAGTGTATTAATGTTTCACTTGGTCACTGTGTGTCTAAGTTTTAGAAAACAAAAAGAAGCATAAAATATATACACACACACACACATACGTATACATACATATATGTGTGTGTCTGTGTGTGTGTGTGTGTTTATTTGAAAGACAGAGATTACAAGTAGGCAGAGAGAGAGAGAGAAGAGGAAGCAGGCTCCCCGCTGACCAGAGAGCCGGATGCGGATGTGGGGCTTGATCCTAGAACCCTGGGATCATGACCTGAGCCAAAGGCAGAGGCTTTAACCCATCGAGCCACCCAGGTACCCCACATAAAATATATTAAACATTTCATGAATGCACAAGTGCTACTAAACAAAATAAGAGATTTTATTAGATGATAAAAATAACGTATTAAGAAAGGTGAAATGAATGAGTACTATTTCAGAAGTCAATAGATTTATTGTAATTATAAGCAAGGGCTTTGTAAAGAGTCAAACAAAACAAAACAGCTATGAATCCCAGCTTTGTTACTTTGCGCAATCTTCTTAACCTCCCTATATCTTTGAGTCTTATCTATAAAATCATATGATCCGTGTACAATAAATAGGAGACTATATTATTATAGGTAATAATATGGCTTCAGGAAGGGAAGTCAGAGGTGTCTTTTATTAAGGAGGGAGAATGTGAGCTGGGACTCGAGAGATGGTTAAGATCAAGATGAAATAAAATGGCCATGGGAATCTTTTATAGAAAGTGGGAAGTAGGTTGCATCCTAAAACAAATAAGTAAGAATTGGAAAAGGAGGAGAACCAGTGAAGGTATTTTAGACTGTGGAAACCTCAAAGTCAAGTCTGAAAGAAAGATTGACAGGGACAGAAGATGAAGGCCTCCTAATACCAGACAGTGGAGTTTAGATTCTTCGGGTAGTGACGGGGTTCAGGACATGATACCTCAAAATAGGCAAAACAGCATATTAAGTATTTTAAGTGAATGAATGATTTTGACAAAATGGCAGAAATGGGAAGGTCACCCTGACTTTCCCTCTCCCCGCCCTTCTTCCCTGAAAAAGGTTATAAAACCTTCCTGTGAGATGTGCCCTCCCTTTATTCCAGGAAAAGAGCATCCTTATCTCTGAAGACAAAGGGGTGCCAAGAAGAATCTGAATGAACAAACAGGCATTGCTAATTTTCCACAGCTCACTACACCTGATCATACTCTGCCCTATTATATTTCTCCAACACTGTCCACTCTTCATCAAACCTGGCATTAAAAGTAATCAGGTTTAACAGTTTCTTTAGATCTTGATATCCTTATAAAGGCTCTCATGTTGTGAAAAAGTATATTAAGCAGCTCTTTATGTTTTTTTGTATTAATATATGTCTATCATTTTAATTTTCTGACCTTGCCAGGGACCCTAAGATGGCGGAAGGAAACATTTTCCTCCCCTGCAATAATGGATAGTTGTCTCTAAAAGTTTTTGAATGGCATTGTAGCAAGATAAATGCAACATTTTGGTGGTAGTCCTGAGAAAGAAGTCCATTTAAAAAAAAAAAATCATCAGAAAATCAGAAAACATATGCTTAAATTCCAAGTCAAGGAAAACAAAAACAAAAAAATCATCATCTGGCAAAGGGCAAGTTCCAGCTAAGTACCTTAATGATCTTAAATATCTAAAACCAGCATCAATGAGCTCAAAAAATTTGATTAAATGTACTTTGTAGCTCAGTATTTAGCACTTTATTTACTTAACAGGGCCCAGATAGTAAATAAATAGCAAAGGTAGTTCTACAGGATGAGCTATATTTCCAGAAAATAGACTTTTCTTGAAAGAAGAAAAGTTGGGAGTCAGGTCAGACTACAAGGACATACCATTACAGTATAAGAATTTCAACAGAAAATGGAAAGGAAAATCCTCTGAAATATGTTTATCAGCAAATGACCTGATCAGCTATGATCCATCACTGGCAGATCATGGCTCGGTAAATCAGTACATCCCAGGAAGCAAGTTTAAATGGATTTGAGATTACGGACACATTTTATTAAAGTTCCCTCATAACTCAGGGAAGGAAAATATAATGCCCCAAATGTTGCACCCTTTAAAACTTTGTAGGTTATCTATTTAAAACAGAAAACTTTCTTATTTAAGGACCATTTATAAACAGCTTAAGCCACTAAGGTTTAAAAGAGGAGCTGAAAATTTTAGACTCTCTTTGGGGTTGTCTGCCATTTTTAGAGCACTGAATGCTTCCTATCAGGGCATGATCAGTCCAAGGCAGCTCACTTAGCCTCCTCAGCTGCCAGGCAGGAGGATATAACATGCCATCTCAAGACAAGAGGGAGTCAATGAGATTAGCAGCCCCAACACACTAAATATGTTTAGGGGGATTCCTACTTTAACACTGGGAAGTAGACATTTGTTTTTACAGAGTCACCATCTTGGAAGCCTTTGATTATTAAGCAAAGCTCTTTGAAAATGATTCCTGCTTTGGGAGAAACATCCTGCTGGAGTCAGATTTCCTAATTTGCAAACCTTAGATGGCCTCAGTTCTTTGAATGACCTCAAATGTGAATCTTGAATACATTGTTTCCAGTTGTACTAATCAGTTTTACATACTTAAGTAGTATATGCAAATTTATGTAAATCAATGTTTGGTGGGGTTTTTTTTTTCTTTTTTTTTTATGTAAAGCTATATAAATATGTGTGACCTAGAGTCTTTGAAAAGGATAGGGTTTCAAGATTCTTTATCTTGGAGTTTTCCTTTAGTTTTCCAGCACTACTGGGAAAGAATCTCCTTGCATACTTTAGGTAATCTTGTAACAATAACTCTAAGCCCTCTGACTAACTTTCATAGAAGGCAAGTTTCAGTTTTTTCTCAATTTTAGGATAGAATCTGATGCTCTGCTTTTATTAATTGACTTTGGTAGCCTCTCTTGCTAGATTTCCAGGAGACAGGATAAGCATATTGGAAAGTTCAACTAAGATCATGAAATGTAAAGATACTCATATTTCCTTATTATTAGGGACCCCCAGGGTTCTTTTATATCTTTGCATAGTCAGTCAACCTTTATTTGTCTTAGAGTCTATTAAGCAAAATCTCTTCAAATAATTAAGACAAAATAAGCTTAATAAAAATGTACAAGGAAGTATCTCACTAGGCTAATCCTGATTTAAGCCTAATATTTGAAAATAGTGGTTTATGTAAATTATGCAAAAACTTCTTTAAACAAATGTTTTACATTTATATGATATGTGGCACACTGAGCACAGCATAAATTTTTTAGTTTATAATTCTTTGTATGCAGAACTCAAAGTGGTCACCTGAATCTTGGTTGTAATTGAGAATTAGTTTTCCAGATTTGTAACTGGAGACATTTTTCATGTTCTGATTATAGCAGAAAAATGTGTAAAACATACAAACACACACAAAGTGTAGAATGACCTAAGGGAATTTACTATGTATTTAGTTTTGATGTGAAAATATGTAAACTAAAAATAACATACAGAATAGATTAAAAAATGATAATACATATCACTTACTGGGAATAAAGGATCTACATGTAGATAATAGCAATCTCTTCTGGTCTTATCTGAAACCTTTTCTCTCTTTCTGTTACGTCCTTGTTGGCATTTGAGTGGATATTTTCTAGTATCAGATCTTACACATCAACTGCAGTGAATTTTGATTTTCTCTTTCTACAATTAATAATATTTTTCATATTGATACATCTCCACCATCTGTATTTGGATACTTCTATCATGATTGTTTCCTGAAATTAATCACATTTCCCTAATACAGGATCAAAATAATGTCTGTTTCAACCATCATTATTTACCATGCCATGTCTTATTGTTTTTCTTTATTTCATTAAGAAGTTATACACTACTTGGAAATAAGCAAAAAGAGGGTGTGGCACATACTTTTAATGTTATACTGGTTTATTATTTTATAAGGACACCTAAGAATTGTTTAATTTTCCTAGTGAATGTATTTGTGTTTGGTTTTGCTCTTTGACAGGACTTACATGTTATTTGTAGATTTCTATCCAGTAGAAAACATAATTTCAAAAGGTGTGGTCTTAATTAGTGCCCTGTAGGATATTAATCAGTTTTGTATAAAATTTAACAACTTTATTTTAACATCCATATTAAAAATATGTATTTTCTGATGTCTAAATAAAACTCAATCCGCAAAGGATTTTTGAAACCAGCTTTATCATATTCGTTTTTTATTAATTAATGAATTTGATAAAAGAGCTGACATGTGTCCATTTTATATTTGTAGGAGAGTCATGTTTTTAATCTTCAAAACTATACTTTGACAATTCAGTGTTCTATTTCCTTCTACACTGTGAATGCCTCATCCATATGAGAATGAATTCTCCTTTAAGAAAATGAAATATTCTAGATAAGCCTAAATCTATATAAAGTGTAAATCCTCGCCCCACCCAAACCCTGACTCTGCTCTAAACCTACCTTATGCCACTCTACCAGATCACATCCCAAATGTAACTACTGTTACTAGTTTGGTGTTTATCCACTGTAACATTTCTATGCATTTACACATATCCATATGTGCCTAAGTTAACTTAAACAGTGGTAAACTATTTGAAACAGACTGCTCTATATGTCACGAAGACCTTTCTATTTTATTCCTCATTCTTAACTGCGACATAGTGGTCTATGATAAGAAAATGCCATAACTTGTATAAGCATTCATCTATTAAGAAGCATTTAGCCTGCTTCCAATTTTTCATTATAAATAATGCTAGAATGATCTTTCTTACAAATATTTCCCTGTCTTCATATTTATGAGCATATATCTAGGGTAAATATCAAGAATTGGAATTGCTCGGCCATGCAGGTAAATAAGAAAATATACATTTTAGTTGCCTTCTGAAGGACCTCTTTCTTCTATGCACATAAACAGTTAGCCTCACTGGTAAATACTGAGAACAAATATAATATTTTGGCATTTTTGAGAGTTAGATTCTAAAGTCATCAAGGAAGAGGGAATATAGTGTATAGAAGAAAATTTACCTCTAAAAATATACTGTCTTCTCTATCTACAACACCACAGAAATTTTTATCAGTGTTTCTAAGTTATCTTTAATCTATTTGTTTAAAGTATTATTTACCTGTTCTTAGTTTCTTTGTTTTTTGTTTTGTTTTGTTTTGTTGTTTTTTTTAACATTTTATCTATTTATTTGACACAGAGAGAGACCACAAGCGGGGGTGGGCAGAAGGCAGAGGGAAAGGGAGAAGCAGGTTTCCCACTGAGCAAAGAGTTCCATGTGGGGCTGGATCCCAAGATCCCTGGATCATGACCTGAGCTGCAGGCAGAACTTAACCGACTGAGCCATCCAGGAGCCCCCATGTCTTTAGTTCTCACTGAGAAATCAAGGACAGTACATTTTTTTCATTGTTTTGTTTTCTCTTACTTTTCTTCCAATAAGTCTGTCAGAAGCATTTTATCTCTTGCCTGAGATACAAGCTAATTGAGCTAAGGGATAGGCACTAAATTTTCTAGTCTTCTATTTTATATGTAAACAATTAAAAAATTCTGTGGAACTTTTTAAAGTTAAAATTATGTTTATGATTCACTGCAACAGACTGATCTTTTTGAAATGTAAAGTAAGTCACATTTTTCCAATCTTTTTACCCTGGCATTTGTCATCTTACTACAATTTATTTCCCCCAGAAAGAGAGCAGACTGTGTTACATAGAACATACCTATCAAATACATATCTGTCAAATGAATAGACCATTGTTAACTGAAAAGAATCAACAAGTAGTTACCTTATCAATGTTCTCTGATGTTTTTAAAAGGTGTGAAATATCTATTTGTTTTGAAATGACACATATCCACTTAGTGGGGTAAACAACTCAATTGTTTTATTGAAATATTTGATATGCTGCTTCTTTTTTTTATTCTCTTTGATCTATTGGTTTCTGAGAAAGATGCAATAAAATATCTTGCTAAAGATTTCAATTTTTCATCTTAGTTGTCACTTTTTAAATTTTATAGTAATTTTAAAGATTATTTTTTTCCTTAGGGGCATGAATATTTGTGACTATTGTATTGTCTTAGTATATTGCTATTTCTATCAGTATAAATTATATCCCTTTACAGAGTTAGGCCATTTTGCTTTGAATTTGGTTGTGGATTTTTGTTTATTTAAATGCTGGTTTTAAACCATTAATGGTGTTATTGAGTACTGATAATATATCTTTATCCCAGCTGATACAAAATTTGTATTTCCTATTTGGCGTGTCTTATTTTTATGGCTTAGCTTCCTGCCTATGTTTTGTTGCTCTTTGAATTGATTTTTCATTCTAATAGTTTGAATGGTATACCTTCTTCTTCTAATTTCTTATTTTATATCCCATAACACAGTTACTTCAGCTTGTATTTTTCAAATGTCGACTTTTAATGAATATCTATAGTTGTCTCTTATCAAGACAAGTTTTGTGGCATGTTTTTACTTACTTTCACTTTTTGCCATACCCAACCCACAAACCGCTGTACATATTACCTGGGGGTTTCATTGTATATTGTTAGAAACAATATACACGGATTTACTTTACATCTCTGGGACTCAATTTTCATATGACACTCTGCCAGTCCCACTGTGTCCACAGTAGCATATAAACTCAGTGAGCTAACTCATAGGCATTAATTTGTTATCTTATCAATTTTTTTTATGAATACATTTCTTTGAAGATTTTTAGAGTTACCTTGGATTCAAAGAGTTCTCATTTTTTTCAAACCTAAAGAAAATGAGGCTTAAGTGAGTATATGAAGGACTTCTCTAAAAAAGAATGGCAGAGAGGTAGGACCAAAAACTACTAAATCACAAACTCAACAGTTGAGCATGACGATCTGTTTAACACAGTTCTGAAGTGCAGTTCTAGTCTAACTGCTAGGAAAACCAGAAAGGCTTCTTTTCCCAAAACCTGTCCCAACTTTTTTACCTGCATGGATTTTGCTTTGTTGTTGTTGTTGTTTTGTTTTGCTTTGGTTTTTTCTAACTCTATCACAGAGTGTTCCACCAGCAAAACAGGAATCTGCCTAAGCACTTCAAACAGAAAGAGAACTAGGATATTAAACTGCGGGGAAGAGTAATAAGGTGGGGAGGCATTACTCAGGTCTGGAGCCATAGGAAGCTATGAGTGCCTCTGCCTGCCTCTGTGTTCCTTGGTGGCTGCCATGTTAGAAGTCAACACGAAGCGGCTAAGGGAGTCTAGTTTGTTGCTTTTACTGCTGTATGAGTACAAACGGGGCCTGCCTACTGCAGCCACTGGTACTAACGTGGGGAAAAGGGTACCTTCTGCCTTCTAATTGCATGCCACAGTCTCCCGTTGTTAGAATTTAAACGAGAACTTTGGTGGCAAGGAGATCTGAGAAATTCAGTTTCTCACATTCAGAAACACAGGAGAAATGTGGAAAATGTCAGAAATGATGCAAAGATACCAAAAGAAAATTTAACTCACCCAAATAATAGGGAATGGCTTTTTTCTTATGTCTTCCAGTTTACACTTTATTTCCCCTTTATACTTATATTGAAGGCCACTTCTCCCATGAAGTTGAATCTTGTGCCTCCAATATAATGCAAACTCAATGCTGTTTAAACTCCCTGTAGTACCATACACATCTCTTACTGTATTTAGCATATTCTTCTTTGTATTACAGTAGTTTTTGAAAGTCTTTTCTCTTTTCACGAGTCTGTAGACTTCTGGAAGGGAAACGACTAGTATAAACCATGAACATTAGGGATTAAATACGTTTTTCAATATTAGCTAGGAAATTAACATTCAAATGTTACCACTTATAGAACTTGTCTTTGTCCTTTATTGTGATATTAACCTGGATCATAATAGAAATCTGTCTCCATCAGCAAAGATCTAGGTGATTTGGTATAAAAAACCTTATACTAGAGCTAGTATATGATTTAAAATTAAGATAAGTATGGATTCAGACTCTCTTTGTTTTCTACTGTGGTAAAATAGGTTTACATAAACTCATTGATGAATGCTCAGCAGGAAGAAAATAATTTTGCTATTCTCTCTGTTTCAAAACACAACTGAGTTGCTCTATTGACTAAACAACATCAAGTGAAATAGATCTACTAAGCTTCTATGTCCCAAGTCACGACATTTTGCTACCTTGTCTGTTACTGATAAAATCTGTAAATGAACATAAACCAGAAGTCTTCATTCAAATGAAAATAATTTAGTAGCATGATTGTTTTTCCAAGTAGTTCATGAGGGGAAGTGTTACATAAGAAAAACATAGTGATGTAAGTTTTGAAGTCAGAGAAATGAATTACCAAACATCAAACTTAGCAGTTCACTGTAGCTCTGCAGGACCTCTTTCTTATCTAAAATAATTAATTAGTAAATTAATTGAGAATTAAGTGAAATAATGTACGTAGACATTTTGCAAATTGTTCACACCTCTTCAGTTATTCATTCCCCTGTCTACGCTAGTCACAGACAGAAGTGTTTTACCATCATTAATTCATTTAGTTTTTAAAAAAACTCATCATGTAAGTTTTATTAAGATTTCTGTTTTGTGGGTAAAGAAATAAAAACTTGGAAACAAACCTTCCCAAAGTGCCACAGGGCCTTGGTGAAAGTGGTACAATCACCACTCTCTGAAGCAGATACACTTCATCATTATTCCATACATCCGAGTAAAAGTGCTTTATCTGGTAGTAGCATGGGGAATGAATAGCAAATTAATTGAAACATGGGTTAAAATGGAAAATCATATACAAAAATTCACATTCTTAAACCTAAAATATATACACGTATACTTTGCCAATCTTTTAGAGTTATGAATCATTTCTTTTATTATTTTTTTTAAGATTTTATTTATTTGTCAGAGAGAGAGAGAACAAGCAGGGGGAGCAGCAGGCAGAGGGAGAAGCAGGCTCCCTGATGAGCAAGGAGCCTGATGCGGAACTGAATCCCAGGACTCTGGGATCATAACCTGAGCAGAAGATAGACATATAACTGACTGAGACACCCAGTTATCTCAAGTTATGAATCATTTCTTGCCTAAACCACAAGAGATATTATTCATCTACAATTTTTGGTTTTGAGTTCTTTCATTCGGAGCAAGGAATTAGACACTTGCAGATTTATCTTAATGTAGAGTCTCCCTTTGGTGTTACCCAATAGAACTTTCTATGGTAACGGAAATGTTCTGTCTGTGTCGTTCAATTTGGTAACCACAAGCTGCATGTGGCTATTGAATACACAGCAACTGAGGAACTCAATATTTAATTTCATTTCATTCTAATTTATTTAAATTTGAATATGAAGAGTTCTATGTGGCTAGTGGCTATTGTATTGATTTGTATGTTCCCAACTCATCCTCCTCCACATCAAATAGTTTATTATTTCATTGTTCATACCTAAATTAAATAGCATATGGGGCATTGTGTGAATGGCTGGGTTACTAGAAAACATTTGAGTTTTTTAATGGGCAAAAATAACCAAATACTTCACACTATTTTTTTTTCTTTTAAGTTCATGCAGTAATTAATATGTTTACCTAATCGTGATAGAAAGATCCATTGCTATAAATGGTTTGAAGTAACGATTCTAACTCTTGGAAAGCATACAGCTCAACTGGTAGAAGCTCAATCACAGAGAGGGGCAGTGAAATGGCTGCAGATATCCAATGTGTTTGAACACCTGGAAGTATGCTTGACCAAAGAAAGAAATGTGCCTGATCTTGGGGGAACAGATCAAATGAAGGTGGGGTAAAATGAGCCCTACTACATTATGAGTGTTACTGTCAATCGCGCACCATCAGTACAAGTCAAATAAGTAAATAAATGGATGAAGTAAAATGACACAAGATAATGAGGTAATATAAAAGTCTTTTGCCCACACACAACACTAACATGCAAATTCACAAAAGACAATGTTAACCAAAAGGGGTAAAATAAAGTCAAAATATTACACAAAAGAAAAAAAAGAAAATTATTTCAAAATACCTGTTCTCATTTGAAAAACACATTAGAGGAGACGTTCTCGCTCTAAGTGAAGCCATACTGATATGAAAGAGAAAAATCCTACTAATGCGCTTCATGAGAAATTCCCAGAAGCTGCTTGCTGGGCCACAGTGAGGAAATGCCTAGCTCAAAATGAATCCCAGGTAGTCCTTTCCCTCCATCCTAAAAATGCCTTCTCTCCATTACCACACCTGCAGAAACAGGTGTAGCCAGGTTATAAAAGGCAGCTTGATTGGTTCTGTGCCAGATCCAAGTACAGCATATATTTGAAAATAGAAAAATGTCTGGAAAACAGGAGGCTTAAATGAATGTGGCCCTGAGGGCAGTAACAACAGATGTGCTGACAATTTATGAATATTTTTCTATAAGTGCTCTCCATTCTTCTATTAAATAAGGAATTATGTAGTGCCAGTTTCCATGCCACGAACGCCTGATGCTCACTTAGAATAACTTGCAAAACAATGTAATTCTCTGAAAAAGAAGATGCAGGGATATGTGCATTTGACTTCTGTGTGTTTCGGTAGGGAACGCTGATGTGTCCACACACAAGGACACGCACACGTCTCCAGCGCAGATATATGTAAACAGGAAATAATAAATACAGACTCATTCACATGACATGCACACCCATCCTCAATTACAGAGTGGAAAAGTTGTTTTTGGTGGTCCACTGCTTCTATTTTTTGCATTTAATACATTTGGTGAAGGGTAAGTTCCACAGCTCTTTGGAGAGCTTGCTAACATTTGCTTGGGGCACAGCACAGGCTGGTGGTCTTGCAGCTTTTCCAAAGAGCTGCATTCATTAGGTCAAGATTTACATCTAGAACTGCATACAAATAGGCCATATCAGGAGAAAGTCCTGAAGCACTTCCATGTCTAATAATGGGGTCAATTTATTCTCGCCTTCTCCATCCATACAAATCTAACCTGAATTTGAAATCTGAATAACCCAAGAGTGTTATTTTATTGAATTAAAAGTGGCTGTACAGCCTAGTGTTTGGGTTTGTCAGGTGTTCACTGCGCTGATTCCAAAGAATGGAAGGGCAAAAAAATAGTCTTTCCAGAGCATTCATGCCATAGATCACTGTAGATTTGAAGAAAATATCATGGGCCATTAAGTTCTTAAAATTAGCAGGCTCACCAAAACATTCTAAATGACTATGTGGGGACCTTTGGATATTACATGAGCTTCCATAATTAGAATGTGATTTAAATGAAAGATTAATACATTGAGTAAAAAGCCTCCAGATCCACAAAATACTTTGATAAAGTGCTAGTTTATTTGTGCTTTTCCTGAAGGAGAGCAAAGATTGAATTATTGAGAAATGAGAAATCAATTCTCTAAGGCTGATAGTCTCCAACTGACACTTCACCAAGAGTCCTAGCTTTCCATTTTAATTGTTATTTAGAAAAGCGAGGGAATTCGTGGAGATAAGGGCAACATTTTGATAATGAAGCTAGAACTCTTATCAAAAAAAAAAAAAAAGAAAAAAAGAAAATGAACAAAACCGAGGTTAGAACCCTAAACCGAGGATAGAACCCTAAACCGAGGTTAGAACCCTACCCTTCCACTGAATCCTCCCACTACGGTGACACGATCCAAATTAAGAGTCACCACCTTTGGTTTGAATCATTTAAAAGATTTTCTTTTTTTTTCAATTGTGATTATTTAACCAGAAGACAGACTATGAAGCACAGAGGGATAAACACCATCAAGAAAATACTTGGTGTGGTAAACATTAATATAGGCTGTAGAAAATAATCCTTTCAAAATCAACTAAGTTTCCTTCTGTTTCAAATCCTATGCCAATCTCGCCTTAGCACTCTGAAGTATTAAGGATTAATTTCAGAGGTTTATGAAAAATATGAGTATTTTGAAAGGATTTACCAAAAGAAATACATGGTCAAAAGCTGATTTCCCTCACATTTAGTGAAAATAATGCAACTATTTCCAGTTACTGCTTTTCAATTGTTTAACTAAAAAACAAAAAGGCTAAATTATATAGGTTAGGTCAGCTTTACAGACTATATCAATAGCAAAAACACCCAAATTCACATTTTGTTCAAAGAAATCTCCCCAAGATTGCAGTCTTATTATTCATTTTTGTGTGTGTGTGTGTTTTCTTTCTTTATTTTTGTCTTGTTTTGTTTATAATAGCAGAAGACTCACAGCTTGATAAATTACTTGTCAAAATAAGTTCCTGCTTATTGTTCAGGGGCTTGGAGGTTTATTTAAAAAATGTGGGGTTTGTTTTGTTTTGTTTTGTTTTACCATCACTGGTATATGCTGACAGAAAAACAAATAAATATAAGTATGTATATTGGTCAGTTTATGATATCTATATTATATCATTACTTAAAAATCTAACAGTACTTCTTAAATTACTATATATTATACAGGGATACCAAAGAAATACCTGTTATTCTTGTCTTTAAAGAATAAAATAGGTTTTCCATTAGAAATAATTTTCTATGTACTACAAATCACAAATATGCACAGCCCTGAAGGTAAATATTATTTAGGAAACAAGCTTAAAGTC
Source organism: Lutra lutra (assembly GCF_902655055.1). NCBI lineage: Eukaryota > Metazoa > Chordata > Mammalia > Carnivora > Mustelidae > Lutra > Lutra lutra. Next base: position 130,480,823 of record NC_062281.1, on the reverse strand, counting down.
AACAAAGAATGTAGTCCTAAACTCAATACCAGCTTTGCCCTTTTTCTTTAATCTTTTAAGTCAATTAAGCTATACTGCTAACAGTTTTAAACTTTCCTCCCTATATATTTTTTAAATATAATCAATAAACATATCAAACTGTATCATAACTGTGTGTGTGAGGAGGAGGAGGGCACATTACTTAGGAGCTATGTGCTGACAGTTCGGTATTAATGGACCCATGAATAATGGATCTGCTAATCTGGGAGGTTAACAAAAACAGAAGAATGCAAAGCAACATATTTTTAAAAGGAAGCTTGTTTGAAAAGAAATAAATTCTTATGTAAAAAATAATTAATTAGTTACTAGAACGGTTGAACTTGTCTAATATAATTTTTGTAAAAACCATCATCATTATAATAACTACCACTAAAATAGTGGAAAATATGAATGAGTGATTAAGTAGGAAACAAACTGATTTATAGCTCAACCAAAATGAAACTAATAAAGTTTTGATGGTTATGATTGAATTATAGGCCGTTTATGAAATTGCTGAAATATGTTTCAGAACCTATACAGTGTACTTCTTATTCCAGCCACATATACGACAACCCCACTTTGTCCCCTATAGCTTTCATTTTGAAGCCCTAAGGGAAAGTGACAGAGTAGGAACCAGATACCTCATTGACATTACAGAGTAGGCAAATTGTAACGCCCAGCAATAGTTCTAGTTGGGCTTCTGAGATTGTCATTTATTCTCTTTTACTTTTTTATTTCATTTCATTTTATTTTATCTTATTTTATTTTTAAGGATTTATTTATTTAAGGAGACTGGGGGAAAGGGAGAGGGAGATGGACTCTCAAGAAGACTCCGGGCTGAATGTGGAGCCAGTCATGGGGCTCCATCTCACAACCCTGAGATCATGACCTGAGCCAAAACCAAGAGTCAGCGCTCAACGGATTGAGCTTATATATTTATAGATCATATATTTATATAATTTATATAAATTTCATATATTTATACACACATATTTCTATAAATAAAAATATATAGTGAGTATATATATGCCTGTATTATATATGTATCTTTAAAGATTTATTTATTTGAGAAAAAAAGGTGGGGGGAGGTGCAGAGGGAGGGAGACAGAGTCTTAAGCCAGCTTTGTGCTCAGCGGGGAGCTGGGAGCCTGAAATAGCACTTGAGGACCCGGATATCATGACCTGAGTTGAACTCAAGAGTCAGACGCTTAACCCACTTAGGGTGCCCTGCGATTGTCATTTTAATTCAACAAAGAGTAGACTTTTTTTTTTTTTTTTTTAAGTGCTCAGTACTGTGCAGGGCAAATTCAACCCGAACAGAAGAAGAAACTCTGTAAATATTATATATACACACGCAACTGCTAAGCTGCTATTCTGATCACAAAGTCTAGTTTGGCGTTAGGTTTTTTCTCATCATGAAATAGGCCACTTTGGTTTCTATTACTATTGTTTCACAGTGGTTGGGTTTGAAATAGCCGGAGATACTGGCTCAGTCAGATTTCAAGACACTTCATACTTACAGTCTGCTCTGCAAGATTTTGACTAATAATTGATTTCTTACTTATAATTACATCCACTATTATTAATTCAAACACTCATTCAAAAGATATTTATCTTGACTACGTGAAAGGGACCACACTAGGAACTAAGGATGAGTTTTCAATGAGATGGACAAGATCTAGCTGAGAGCTACATACCTTAAACATGATGGTGAGAAGGGAAATCTGTGTTCTAAGGTGCCCCACCAACCAAGCAGGGGAATCCCAGTCCTGGCCCCAGATCCATTCCGGGTTTTCCCTCCTGCCCTGCCTGCTTTGGGTGGGTAATGCATAAGCATGTAAATTACCCATTTAGTTTGTGCTCAGGGTTCAGACCTTTGGAAGTCCTTCCCCTCTGAGTCCAACAGCGTTAAATAAATCTCCTATCCTCCAAGATCTCCAAGCACTGCTTGGTTCTAAGTGAGGCGATCCAGTTCAGGTTATGTAACAATGGGTCCACATTTAAAAAGAAAAAAAAACCCTCCTCATCCATTAAATATCTGTCACTTTAAAATTCCATTTCCATTTAAACACATAAACTATAGGTAAGAAAGTTTAAGCCGGAAGACTTTCAATTCTAAAATAACAAGAATCTAAGTTTTATATTATTCAACCCACAAGATTTGAGAACACTTATCCATACAATGCATGTAATAGATACTGTGGAGAGCAAAATAATAGTCTTTTCAGTTTATAAAGCTTCATTTAATCCTAGTAACAATTTGAAGTTTATAGATGTAACTATTGAGTCTAACAGCAATTTGAATTAAACCTTTAATTGCCATGTATAGATGAAGCGGAGGACATTTGTTTTCATTTTCCCTTTCTTTTTCCTTTCCCATCCCTCTTCTCCCCTCCCCCTTCTCCTCCCCTCCCCTCCCCTTCCTTCCCTCCCCTCCTTCCTTCTAACTTCCTTCCTTCCTTCCTTCCTTCCTTCCTTCCTTCCTTCCTTCCTTCCTTCCTTCTTTCTCTCTTTCTTTCTTTCTCTCTTGCTAGCCTCCAGTCAACGTTTCTTTTAGTCCCCTTTTTCTGTAGCTCCTTTCTTTCAGCCAGTCCCCGATATTGGGGTCCTGCACACTTGGCCTTGCTGGAACAGAAAGCCTTTGTCTGTCCATCAGCCCTGGATAGTGTTGCATTTCTTCACTTACTGTTTTATGTACTCCTCTTGAATTGAGCTTCAATATTCCAAACTAGTATACTGTCCTGGGGAAAGAATTTATTCTTGTCCTATGAAGGGAAGCTGGACATTGTATTCCTGTCCCATGAAGGGAAGCTGGTTTACCCATCTCCTCTTGATGTTTTGGTTCTCTGTGATTTTTTTTTTTTTAACTTCAGTGATATTCAGGTCTGTGCTAATGACTCAGATACAGGATGAAAACTGGGTGTCAGTTTTATGATAGACATTGTACCTATATTGTACCTATATTTGCTAGAGACAGAAAAGACTCCTGTGGGTTCTTTAAAATGTTTTTACATTAAAAAGTACAATTTATCCTATACTTTGTGGTGCTCTCTTTTGAATGGATTACCATATCTACTACTTAATGAGTTAGCCAAACAGTCATCCAGACTTCATGTCCCATTCCCATTTCTGCTACGCAAACAAAGTTCAAAATATGTTTGGTGCTGGCTGAAGCCTTTATTGCCAGTAGTATATATTTAAAAGAAATAACCACTGCAGTTTTCTAATTTAAGGACATGAAATTTAGAGGGTTTACTAAGATTTAGATAAATTAGAAGAATTGCAAAACAGATAAGTTACACATGGGAAAACATCTGCTTAGAAAAGATAAACAGTAGATGGTAACATTGTGACAATGTTAAATAGACCTTACTGAAAAACTTGAGAAAAATTTCACTAAGTAGCAAAATATTTGTTTATGACCTCAAAATGTATTTATGCCTTCTTTCTGTCAAGAACTAAGTCTGCAATGTTGTGGGATAAGGATGAACAAATTCAAGATCTTGCCCTCGGAGAGCTCAGAGTCTAGTGGGAGAATCCATTATACATGTAGCTTTTTATGCATACTTGCTTTCAAAGAGGCCCTGGAAACACTGATTTGGTCCTACTATCTCAGCCTGGGGCCTTTGGTTAGTAAGTCAACATCTGTTGTTTTTTTACTGCATGGTGTCCCTTTTCTCTTCTTCAAGAACACTGTATCAGTTTTCTACTGGGTAATTAATTCCCTTCACCTACTACATGCATCTGTGGGGACTATCTATCAGGTTTTCTTGCCCTTGTTTGGTCAAGAGGTAAAAGGTATGTATTAGACAAACATATGGTTTAAAAAAAAGAGAGAGAGAGAGAGAGAGAACTGATTTTTTTTTTCTTGTCAATGAACAAAGCATCTTTGGAAAGTATGGCTCCTTCAGTCAGTGATTGCTTCTGAAGGAGGAGGTGGTGACTAGAGACCAGTGATGAGTGAGGGCCTTAATTTTTCCTGTACAATGCTGTTTTGAACCCTTTAATTTTTTTCTAAAATGCGCATATGAAATCTATCCATTAAAGTAAAACCAAAACCAAAACAAACAAAACAAAAAACAACAACAACAACAACAACAACAACAAAACATTACATAGCTATCAAACCCGAAACAAAAAACAAAATCCAAACACCATGAAAGCAGTAGAGAAGATGACAGCTTCAAGCCACTGTAAGAATTAGATGGAACCGTATAGAATTGATGATACTTGACCATTTACTCTTTGAAACTTTGCAGTTTTAATAGAGTTAAGCCAATAACTTCTACTTACTCTTACCAATCACCCAAAGCCCTGGTTATTTTGTATTTTTGTTTTGTTTTGTTTTTTCATTAAACCCCATCTCTGCTGAACTATCTGGGTTTTCTACTTTCAGGTAAAATAAGACAGTTGGCCTCCCTAAGTAATAAAACTAAAGAGGTGGAACAGGATCCAAAACCCAGGTATTGGAGTGCCTGGGTGGCTCAGTGGGTTAAAGCCTCTGCCTTCGGCTCAGGTCATAATCCCAGGGTTCGGGGATGGAGCCCCACATCGGGCTCTCTGCTCTGTGGAGAGCCTGCTTCCTCCTCTCTCTCTCTCTCTCTCTCTGCCTGCCTCTCATCTCTCTGCCTGCCTCTCTGCCTACTTGTAATCTCTGTCTGTCAAATAAATAAATAAAATCTTAAAAAAAAAAAAAAAACCAAAATAAACCCCAAAACCCAGGTATTTCTGATTTGAAGCCCAGGCTTATTCAATTAGGCCACCCTGCCTAGAAACCAAGAGTGGAATGGCAGATGATTGGGATTCCAGATCCTATAAGCCATTTCCCCCTTACTGGTCTTTGGCAAGTCTCTTCATCTCACGTCTACCTCAGTTTCCTTAGCTTTAAGATATAGATATTATTCCTTATTCTGCCCACCTCACGGTGCTTATAAAACTGAAATAAAAGCAGGTATGTGGAGGACTTTGTAAGCTGTAAGCCTTATCGAAATACACCTGATTATTACTGGTTGTTAGCTTTGTGCTTCAGACTGAGAAGAGTAGCGGCCTGTGAGAGGAAACAATAGTGTGGATAAAGGGAGAATCATGAGCTAGAATGAGATGATGCATTTTATTTTCTATAGAAAACAATAAATACCAGGGAAGAAAATACATCAAACATCTACCATGTATTCCCAAACAAATAAGCCAATAACTACTCTGAGGCACTGAAAGAAGTTGAGAATAATATTTTGTCAGTTCAAAACAACATGCCTTTATTTTATGCAAAGCACTGAATAAAAATGAACTCTGAGTGCAATCAAAAGCTTCACAAATTTTATAAAGTTAATTTGCTAGAAACAAATTTCGACGAAAGAATGTTAACAAAAGGCTTTTCACTTTTTCTCTGACTCCACAGTTGGAATGATGACAGTGTTCGAATGTAAGCACAACTGTTTTAAGATGAAATAAGACTTCTGTCAGCAAAAGAAATGATTAGTCATTCCACTTCCTCCCAGGCTTTTTCAAGCATGGTGCCAAAAGGACCGGTGATCTGTGGGCCCGGAGGCCCAAAGTCTGGTGGGGGCCTGGAACAGAGCGGCCCCAGCTGCAGCCATCCCCTCAGGTTGGGAGGCCCAGGAGTTAGCTGTAATGTGTGCAGCTGCAACACTTGAGGCTATCGACTCCGCTACAAAACCCTTGGGAGAAGCTTGCCTTTGTCAGCCTTGGGCTCAAAAGTAGCTTTCTCGATATTACTCACCCCACAAGACAAGGTGGCTGCTGCAGTAGAAGATGGCAATGGAGAGCAGACCCACATCATGACTCAAATATGTATTTTCCTCTGATCCTGTGGCTGTGACAAACTCTGTTTGCCTTACCCATCATTACTGAGATGACATCAGCTGCTAATTAGGAGCCCCTCTCTGGAGCAGAGTGGAAGTTTCTCCGAAATTTGGATATAACTGTAGTTTATCCTGTGCTTCATTTGAATTCACTAAATCGTCAGGAGCAGTGGTGACAGGAATTTTCTGGTTTTGCAGAATATATGTTTGGTTGTTGTCATTATAATGCCTAGCATCCTTGGAGCACTTTATATCAGAGTGTTCCAAATCCTTCACATGCATGATTCATGTAACCAACCATAAGACACCCTCTAAAGTAGGTAGATTACTATTCCCATTTTCCAGATGAAAAAACTGAATAATGTACAAGGTTGTGCAGCTAGTAAATTGAGGAACAAAGTTGTACGTTTTCTTTTCATCTATCAAGCTTGTAGTCTTAACCACTATACCTTAGTGTCACTCTTTGTACTTGAAAACTGGCTACTGGTAAGAAAATCACAGCTGTTATATTGACAATGAAAAGGTGATGGGAAACATATGACATGTATGCGTCTCTTTGGGTTGCTCATTCTACATTATCTTTCTTTACTGAAGGTCTACTGAACAGGTTGGCTAAATACTTGCTGAGGGCTCCTACCAAAAATAGCCAACAAAGCACAAACTTTTGAAAAAATACATTATTTGAGAGCTATGTATGTGATAGCATATATATTTATCATATATATTTAAAATTAAAATTAAAAGTGTGTGTGTGTGTGTGTGTGTGTGTGTTTTAAAGTATTAGGTAGTCACTTTGGCATACCTCGGAACATTGTTGGGAATTTTTACATATATCTTATGATTTGGCAGTCTTTCCATTTTCAATCACATGGGATAGAGGACGGTCATTTTTTCAGTGTATATGGAGGCTAAATACCTTATATAAGAAGTAACCATTATAAAATGCCAAGCCGAAGTTTCTGGCAATTTTTTTTTTTTGTAAAGAATTTTTATTTATTTATTTGACAGAGATCACAAGCAGGCAGAGAGAGAGAGAGAGAGAGAGAGAGGAGGAAGCAGGCTCCCTGCTGAGCAGAAAGCCCCATGTGGGCTGGATCCCAGGACCCTGGGATCATGACTAGAGCCGAAGACAGAGGCTTTAACCCACTGAGCCATCCAGGCGCCCTGTTTCTGGCGATTTTTGAGAAGCAGTAGGCATAATCGTTTAAATACTATCATATCAGTTTCTAAAGGATACTAGTTTCCTTTCTCCTGCTTCAGAATTATCAGGAAAATAATTTCTATTGTGTATCATTTGATAACTTCAAGGAAGAAAGAACAACATGAAAAATTAACTCTATTCTATATAATATTACATCCTTACTGTTTATGATTTTCCCCCAGTATAGAAACTTAATTAAGTAAAAATAATGAATACAGAGGGCAATTTCAGGTTATAATGACTGCTTGGGAAAATCTGAGGGTTTTGCAAAAGCTGAATCCAATAAAGCTGTAGCAGTCAGTAATCCCCAGGAAATGTCCTTCACTGAAGTCATTACTGCTATTCAGAAAAATGCCTGCTTTTGGATTTATTTCAAAATTATGGATTTGTTTTTATGGCTGATGCCATTTTAATTGCTACTGCAGAATATTTGTAGAGAATGAATGTCAAATACATTGGCCAATCACATTGATCAAGTTGCCTTCCAAATTCCTTTGACTTATAATCATTTACTAGAATTCTTCATTAAAATTCCAAAGAAGGCAAAGAGTAATTAGATACGCTATTTGTTATCATTCAGCCGTCAAAGAATCTATCATTTTCTACTGGGAGAACTGAGCCTATTTAGTTGAAATCTACATTCCATTGACCTAAAAACTACTGGAAAGAGCTTTTTTTTTAAATGTTTTTGTTTTTATTTTTTCCAATTTGCCCTATTTTTTAAAAACCTAATATAGACAGTTGAAAATATGTTGTAAGATCTTGGAAATCCATTTCAGATATCTGACACGTTAAAAATGATTTACAATCCTTTCATTGTTTTGAGGTTTTTAAATATTTTCTGTCAATCACTGATCAACTTGTTAGAACATTTATTAAAGTACATCTGATGGTGACAATTATTAGGTTATAGAACAATGTATAATTCTATTAAGAGTCCAACTTGTTTTTCCTTAAAGATCACTTGTAACAGAAAACCAGTACTCTGTTCATACCTTCTCTGACTGCTCCAACCTATGGTACTCTTTGCTTCATTGTTCACATGGCCATTCTCATATATGCCTTGATTTTGGTAAGCTTTTAGGTTTGTATGCTTGTGAAATGAAAGATAAAGGTTGAATATTTTGTTTATTTGCTTAATGTGAGCTCGGTACCCAATACCATTGCACCCTGGGCATAAGATGTATCCAAGACAGATTTTGTTAAGAGAAGGTCACCCTCTGGCTTTTACTATATCTGTTATACCATGTTAATTCTTTCAGAGTGCTCTATAGATTTGGGATAGATTATTAAAATAAGTTGACAAGGCTTTACAAAATCCTGTCTAATGATGTCAGATCTTCCTCTACCTTGGTCATCTCAGGTTGGAATGCTATTTCTGTGTTTTACAGAGCCTCTCAGCTGCTGCTAGGCATGCGGGCAAGAGCAAAGGGGGGTTTTTTGTCTAAGTCTAGATAGGTTAGTGAGCATTAATGTGTGGATGTTGGTGAGCCCCTACACCTGGCACCTGTGAAACTAGAATTTTCCGCTAAACCTGACCCTAAATTTTTTATGCCCGTGTTGAATTTACAGTTCATCTCTAGAGGAAATGGCATGCACATTAAGAAAAAGGAGGAATTTGCCAAAAATAGAATGGGCCTCTTTACAATTGTAAGAAACCCATTCAAGGAAACCTTCTTTAGAAGGAATAAATCAAATTTTAAGATCCAAATGTCTTAGCGAACGGGTTACATAATGATATGCTTTACATGGTTTTAAGAATCCTGACCTGAGAAACATTTCAGATCGTTTCATAATATATGTATTTGGTTTTTCACATAGTAATATTTTTTATGTGTACAGAAAAGGGGATGTAGGGTCAGCAGGGGCAACAAGAGCAACGAGGGATAAAATGAGGAAGAAAACTAAAGTGTGAAAAACAGCTGGAATGTGCATTATGGTAGAGCAGCTCTTTGATGCTATCATGTGGCAAGGACTACATACCTCCTGGGAGGGAGAAAACAGTTTAAATGTATATAGAAAATATATAGGTCATCTGTTTCCAATCTAGTTGTGCCATTGGCCTGTATATTCATATACATGGTATGAAATCAGATGTATCCCAGTGGATAAGAGGATCTTCAATGCTAGTTTTCTCTTTAAATTAACATATGTAAAATATTTCTTATGACATAAAGAATATCTTCATGAATGCATATTAATTGCATTATGCCTCTCTAAAATATTTTGACATATTTATATTGCATTTATTAAAAGTTCTGTTATTTTAAATTTATTTCTAGAAACCAAAAAAATTATGAAATAATATATGATATGTGAATAAAACTAAGTCTCATGTAAGATTTAGTGAAAACCATCTTACCAATCCTACCAAAAGATGGAGATGGAAGGAAATGTAAAGAGGGAGGCAGGGAGGCAGGAAGGGAGGGATGAAAAAGATGAAGTCTATCATGACAGCATTCCATTCTGGTATATAAATTTTGGTCCCAACTATTATATTTTTAATGATGAGCAATACATAAACTCTCTATGTACTATTCATTTGTTATAATTACATAAATTTTTGATATTGATGTTTACTCCTGATATTCTATAATTCGTAATGCCTATCCTCTATTATTTTTTCTCAATTCCATGGCTGTGTAGGATAATAGAGAAGCCTAGCCATACACCATTCATAGGATTCACAAAAGTGCAGTTAAGTATTCAGTAGGGAATATGTATCCATTTGATTCTTTTGAACACCATGAATATAGGGGCAAAACTGGTATTATATATGTATAACATATACTATATGCAACACCTAATACAATATCTGGGATGTAGAATACATCCCAAGTAATATATTTTCACATGGAACAAAAGAATGGGTTTACATGTATTAGAGTTATTAGCCAGCTCAACTGAATCTGTACCACATTGTTATTTCAACTTTGGGCTCGTATCTATCTGCTCCCATGCTTTGAATAGGATGTGAAAAAAAAAAAAAAATACCTGGAAGATTTTTTGGAGCATTAGATGAATTCGTAAATGTCAGCATAATAATAGGAAAAGATTTTACTAATGAGAGGTGCTGTCAAAATTTTTTGAGTGATTATCCTTATGTGACCCACCAGCCCTCCAAGCTAATTATCAAAGGGATGGGTATGAACTCTCTGCTGAGTTTGCTTTAGCAGTACTGAGAATGAATGAAAAGAGATCTTGTTCTTAATATGACCTTTTTTGTCCAGAGTCTTTGTTTATCTAGTTCCATTTCAAAGCTGCATTTTTGTTAAGTTACCACTGGCCGTGGTCATAGAATCCTGTGCTTTCATCAAAGGTGATCCCATCATAAAAGGTGCCATTTCTTTAGGACTACACAATTAGAACCCTTCCAGTGGTTGGTCTTAGTAAGCCAAACCCCTCTGACAGCTGTCATTCATGGATCCATTTTCTGTAAATGGAAAATGTGAAACTTAAGAGACAATACAACCCTTATTATTTGCATTTAATTATGCTCTAGTGAGAAATAATGGCATAGACTCTTTCCCTTTAATGGCCAATTTTAAGCATTTTGTAGCATACTACCTCCTCAGATCGGCTTCCTGACAAAGTCCAATTTTGCTGCCTCAGGGTAAATGTTCAATTTTCTTAATATTAATTTAGACAGTTGCAGTTTGCCATCTAAATAATTAGTCTCTATATGAAACTTGGGTAATAAACAAAGTTTAAAATAAATAATGAATGAATCTCTTAAGTCAATAACATTGATCTAGCACTCTCCTAAAATCAAATTGTGAAACAGCAATTTCTTTTGATTGGAATTATAGCATACAGCTAGAAAACATGATTGACATTTTGCTTTTTTGGTCAGTTACTGAATATAAAACGAATTTTAAGGTTCTGAGTAGTTTCTACATTTGCTTTAATTGTATTTAAAGAGTATATAAAATGTGTACCCATTCATGCATTCCAGCAAATACACAATGAAATGTGCAAAAATCTATATAAATGGTCATTCTTGGAACACCGTAACTGCTTTTTATGAAAATGTAAACTTTAAAATACCCTTTTAAAAAGTAATTCATTTTAACTTTCCAGAGACTGAACCATTCATTAGATTAGAGAGACTGAGGACGTGTTTTCTGTAGTTAGCATCTATGGTCAAAATAGCTCAAGCTTCCAGTTGAAATAAGAGCACAAGTATCATTTTTCCCCCTTTTCTTTCACTTGAAGGCAACATTATGACTTTTCTACCTTGTAGAATTGTTTCCTGTGCAAAATGATATTAAAATGGGGTCTAGGGTTACCTTCCTGGATCTGATATCATTCATTCTTTGAGTAACCTGAATCCTTTCTTTTATAAGTTTTCTGAGATTTATGACAGCAGAATTGTGTTTATTAGCATTAAAATGGAGCTTTATGTCTCTATTACTGAGGCCATTTCTGAGATTCAGAACTGTCAAGCCCTCTTCTCTGATACCAGCCTTGATTAATATACCTCAAAGAGTAACTCCCAGGGCAGCTTGGCCTCAGATACAATCGGTGGCAGATGATTAGTAAAGAAGAGTTTGCTAAAGGACACTGGAAATCTTGTACTATGGGGAAGCTAAAGGAACACTTAGGTCACTGTGAATGTCTGGAAATCTAATTCATCTCTTTTCATAATTCCTATGAATATGTAAATGGGTATAATCTATCCAGCCCCTGGGTATACCCTCCAGAGCTTCTATGTACCATATGACTATGACTATTCAGCATCCCACCCTCCGGGCAGCTACTGTCCACAGTATTCTACTAATCTTTTTGTCTTTTTAATTTTTTTTTCCCTTTTCCTCCTCCGACTTCTTCACTCCTAAATATAACAGCCTTTACCTTTTTTTTTCCCCCTCAGAACATCTTCTGTTTCCTGATCTATGAAATCAGGATAACCTGTTTAAAATACTTAGCAAGTCCTGTAGGATCTTTTTTTTTTTCTTTTTTCTTTTCCTTTTTTTTTTTTTTAAATTCCTGAAGACATCCAATCACTACTATCTCCTTTTTTTTTTTAAGATTTTATTTATTTATTTGACAGACAGATCACAAGTAGGCAGAGAGGCAGGCAGAGAGAGAGGAGGAAGCAGGCTCCCTGCTGAGCAGAGAGCCCAATGCGGGGCTCGATCCCAGGACCCTGAGATCATGATCTGAGCTGAAGGCAGAGGCTTTAACCCACTGAGCCACCCAGGCACCCCAAGACATCCAATCACTACTATCATTTCATAGTTCCAACCCTGTTCTATTTATGCCTCTCATCCTGGTTCTAATTTTCTTTTTAGGTCTCACTTAACCTCTGAGCTCTGATTTACATGCCCATTACTACCCGAGTCGCATATGCTCTGTCCTTCTTCTAAACTCCTAAAGCTTTTATTATTTGTAGCAATAAATGGTTCTTAGTTTTTACTATCTTAAATTATTCATGAACCCATCTTATGTTCCTTACTAAATTGAAACATCTCTGAGGGAAGGAAATATGCCAAATGAGTGATTCCTCCTTGTATAGCACAGGACACAGTGACTCTTCTAGTCAGCACAACTGTTCCCGAAAGGTTGACTGGTAGAATTTATATTTGCAGTATACTTTGTGTTTTCTTTGTTGAAGTTTTGGTTCTCTATCTCTGTTATAAGGTCTTATAGGATAGGGACCGGATGTGTCTGTCGCAAAAGGAAGCAGTGAACTTACTTGGCATTCACTGTTTCTTCCTCATTTGTATTTTTCCTGTGCTCTGTGTCTTAACGCTTTTCTAGGCCATTAAATCAGATCCCACAGGAGTCCACAGGAGTCCACAGGAGTCTTTTTTTTTTTTTTTTTTTTTGTATTAGGCACTTCCACTTGTATGCTATTTTGAGCAGTTGTCTTGACTTTTTCATTACTTTAGCTTCAAGAGTTTATCCTTTTATTTTATGTTTATATGTTTATTCATTTCCATATTACAGTTGCTAGGAGTATGAAGCCTGGGATCAGACTTTCCAAGTTAGAAATCAGCTTTAGATACCTGCAGCTGTGTGACATTTGGTAAATTATTTATTGCTGGCATGTTTGTATAATGATCAGTAAAATTCAGCTGGTAATGGTACTGGTTTGAAAAGGCCACTGTGAGAACTAAATGAGAAAATGTAGGTAAATAGCTTAGCCGGGTGATAGACATATAGAAACTGCACAGTAAATATTAGTCAGTGACTATTGAGAAAGGTACTAGGTACAGATTCTAGGAAGATAATGGTGGCAGCGTGGATTCTCATCCTTGGAATTTTAAAGCCAATGCTCTTAGCATTAACAACAAAACAAGGTGGCAGTGTGTCCCAGTGGATCTTAAAACACAAGAGAGTGAGGACAAATCACCCATCATTGTATGACCTACGTATTATTGATGTCTACTCAGGAGGAAAAAGAAGAAAGCACCAGGTGATAACTGACTGTCCTGGCAAGGGGAGAGTCCCAAAGAGCTAATACATATTTGCTGGAGATCACAGTAGGTTTACATGAAAAGGCATCAAAACTCAGAGGAGTTTTCCCAGTGCTAAGTAGCAGATGAGTGCAAGGGGCAGAGAGTAAGAAAGTCCGAAGTAGCTGAAGCACCATCCAAACTTATGATGTTTCAAGTCTCCATATCTGAGGAGAAACTCTGAGAGTGGAATCAAAATTTTAGATGATAGGGACAACAAAGATGAAGAAAAGGGAGCTCCAGACTAAGATGGGAGAGGAGAACTCAGAAAATCCAGGAGAAAAGTCTACCATATATTGGAACACTGTTCAAAAGCAAGAGATGAGAATGCTGTGTAAAGGGTGGGGGGGCATAAAAAATCTCGAATATCAACTCCAAAAATTCAAGAAAAAGTAAATTAAAATGACATAAAACAGAATAACACAACTGTAACAGTAAAAATACCCCCCAAAAGATATACCCACAAAATAATCAAAACTGTAACCTAGTGGGGCTGATATAACTAAATACCACAAACAGGTGGCTTAAAACAACCCAAATTTATTCTCAGCATTTTGAAGACTAGTAAATGTAATGTCAAGGTATTAGCAGGTTTATGACTCTAAAAGCTCTAAGGAAGAATTCTTCCTTGCCTCTTCTAGGTTCTGATGGTTGCTCACTATCTTTGGCTTGTAGGCCCATTACTGTAATCTCTCCCCTGATCTTCCTTTTGCATTTTCTCTGTGTGTCTCTATTTCTGTGTCTTCACATGGTGTTCTCTGCTCCATATAAGTCTTTGTCCAAATTCTCTCCTTATAAGGACACCAGTCATTGGATTTGGGCCCACTCAAATCCAGTGTAACCTTATCTTAACTTGAATATATCTGCAAAGATACTGTCCCCAGTTAAGATCCTATTCATAGGGGTGCCTGGGTGGCTCAGTGGGTTAAAGCCTCTGCCTTTGGCTCAGGTCATGGTCTCAGGGACCTGGGATGGAGCACTGCATCAGGCTCTCTCAGCAGGGAGCCTGCTTCCTCCTCTCTCTCTCTGCCTGCCTCTCTGACCACTTGTGATCTGTCTGTCAAATAAATAAATAAAAATCTTAAAAAAAAAATCCTATTCATAAGTGTCAGGGGTTAGGATTCAAAATATCTTGAGTAGATACAATTCAAACCAAAACAGGGATATAAGACATGAGTAAATGGAGATAATAATATAATTATCATAACTGTAATTCAGGAAATAATTAGAAATAAAAAGAAATTATTCTGGAAATGAAAAACAAATTAGAAGGAAAAACAAAAGGAATAAACAATGTAGATTATACCTTATGAGGTATATCAGATAAAAATTTCAAATGAGGGAAAAATTAATAGAATGAAAAACCTGAAGGAAAAATTTGCAAGCTTGAAAGTGGCAAATGCTAAAGACAGGCAAAAAAAGATCCAAAATACTGATAAAGGGAGTCCCTGAGAAAGAAAATAAAATCAACAAAGTAAAAAAAATTCTAAAAACTATACCTAAAATATACTTAAAAAAACCCCTACAAATTGATAGATTATGCTATAAACCCAAGAATGTGACCCCAGATAAACAAAACCAAGACATATTATGATAGAGTCAGTGCACCTTAAAGGAAAAAAAAAATAGATCTCAAAACTAAACAAATTACATGATTATAACATGACATCACTGGAATAAAAATGAGTAGCACATTAAAATTTCTAAGGAAAGAATCTGTAAGCAAGGTTTAAAAAGGGAAGAGATAAACTGCTACAACATACAAGAATTCAGAATATTTTATTTCCTTCCTGAAAAATCTACTAGAGAATGGTATTCATAAAAGTGAAATGACTACAGACGTATACAAGAGGACAGGTGGTGAGCATTAACTATGTAGTTCCCTGTAGAATATAAATAAGCAAGTGTTAAGAGAGAAATAGTACAGAGCATACTTACCATGTACTAGTAAAGTGCATAATGATTATACTCTAACTATATAGAGAGTACAGTATAAAAAATGCGAGTGAGAATGGAGAAAACAGGCATTTTTTTTTTAACATTTCCAGTAATAGTATCAGTGGTAGAGTTTACAGGGTTATTTTGAGACTATTTTATTCTCCCGTTGGAAGAAGGAGTTACAGATATGTTAAAGAATAAATAGGCTAAGTAAAAACTCTATTTGAAATGGAGGTGTCAGTAGGAGCTCATAAGGGATTCCATCTTGGATGTATATCAACCCTTGTTCTACTTACTGAAAAAGTCTAGACACAATGACCAGCTTAGTAATGGGGAACACCCATAGTGAGCAGATTGTGATCTTAAAATATCATATTGCACTAAAAGTAATTATAGCTTCTTAGAGAAATTGTTGGTTCTAGATCTGGGGCAGGAGATATGCTAATCTTGGAGAAGGTCATGTGCTGCTAGATAATAAGGAAGGTTTCAAATGCTATTAGGGTCATGTCAGAAGGATTCAATATATCTTGAGGCTCCACTGGCCAATGATAGGACAATTTGAACTTCAAGAATAACAACAATTGCAATGCATGGAGATACATCAACTATATTTAAATTTGTGAGTTCATAAAAATGGGTTGAAATGTGCTTGGTAGGGATAGGGAGCTAAATCATTATCTTGAAAATTGGCAATTGCAGGAAAGAATCAGGCTTTATCCTACTGTTCTCTTGTACCAACTCTATCCTTTGGTAACCAGATAGTAAATGAGAAAAATAAATGCTTATAAAAGATTCCAGCTAATAAATGAAAAAGAAATATAGAATTAAAATATCACCATTTTATAATCCCCAATAAAATAATGGATCTTGATATTAACCATCAGTACCAGTAAACATCACAAAAACACTAGTGCACAAAAACAAGTAGTGCTTACTATACACTTTCTGTTGAAAGAACACAATGCCATCTAGAATCTTGCCAAATGGTGAGAATATTAGTCCTATCAAGACTCTGGATTCAGCTGCCAATTCGAGAAAAATGATCAGGGCAGATGAACACAGAGTAAAAGAATCAGTAGAATCCAGAGGGTCAAATGACTTGAGTCCATCAATTGATAAAAAGTTAAATGTTGGGGCACCTGAGTGGCTCAGTTGGTTGGGCAACTGCCTTCCGTTTGGGTCATGATCCTGGAGTCCCTGGATTGAGTCCCACATCCGGCTCCCTACTCAGCAGGGAGTCTGCTTCTCCCTCTGACTCTCCCCTTTCCCATACTCTCTCTGTTCTCTCTGTTAATCTCTCTCTCTCAAATAAATAAATGAGATCTTTAAAAAAAAGTTAAATGTTTAGCTTGCTACTGTATGCACAAGAAAGGGAGAAAAAGGGAATTTGTAGAAACGGACTTAAAATACATTAATTTATACGTTTTGGGTTTGTTTTGTTTTTGTTTTTGTTTTATGATAAAGGTTAAGCAATGGTTTCCAAGCAAGAAATTTTGGGCAATAAAGCTATAAAGTAATGTAAGAAGGTCATTGTTATAAATGGTGATCACTTAGGGAGAGGGGAGATTAAGGCACTTTGCAATTGGAACCAGGTACTACTTGCAAGACACTTTTGGAATGATTGGCAAAATTCTATTTCTTGATCTGGATAGTAAATAAAAGGGTATAATAATAATTCATTAAGCCACATACTTAATTTTGTGTTTTCTGCCTTTTATTTTGCAATTTTTAAAGGCATTAGAGATAGAAGCAAGTAAAAGAGAGAAGGTTCAATGGCCATTTCCCCCCAAACCCCAAATAAACTGAAGAGGAAAAATCTGTGTCCTAAGATGACTGATCAAGCTAACAGGGGAGCCCCAGTCCCTGCTGCAGGGATTTTCCAGGTTCTTCTCCATGCTCTGCTTCCCACATGTGCCAAAAGTGACAAGTATGCGGAAACAGAAGTGTATAAATTACCCCCGCTTGCTTGTGCTCAGAGCCCAGACCGTGGGAGATCACTCTCCCCTGAGCCCACCGGTGTTCAACCTCCGATCCTCCAAGGTCTCCGAGTGCTGCTTGCTTCTTCCATCGGGTAACCCAGTCCAGGTTTCATAACAAAACGATTACACATTTTTTTCTTAAGCATCACTGTTCTGTGCCCACTTTAAACAGGAAATCAGGCAGAACCAATGGTATCCTAAGACTTCTGAAATACTCTACTCTTATCCTTTTATGAAATGAATTATAATATTCAAGATTTTCTCATCCAGGTAATAGGAACTGAGCAATATAATTTTAGATTATCTAAAATTTTTTCATCAAGATGGCCAATTAAAAAAATCTCATCAATACCAAATGACTTTAATTAGCATAGCTTACATGAACATCTATAAGTTTATAGAATAATGATATGTTTAGATCCGGCTAGAAATCCCTTTAGGTTCACATGATGCATTAAATTAACTTTAAAATGAGGGAACACAAATCTATATATCCATCTAGGCTAATTTCCTGAAACTTTTTGTTAGCTTCCCAGAGAGCAGATTCACTAGATATAAGATAATTAAATTAAAACAAAACAAAACAAAACAAAACAAAAACAGAAAAACTTAAGATGTGTAGAATGCTGGGACGAGGCCTAAGAATGTGCATTTGAACACATACATCAAGTGACCTTTTAAAAGTTACAGTGAATTCTCTTCTCATTCCTTAACTCATTCCTTCACTCTCTTACTTTTTCTCTCTCTGAATGTATGTATTTTAAATTGTAATATAGCACATAATCTTTATTTGAGAAACTCAAAGAAATTAAGAAACTAAGCACAAGCTATAATTCTAAAGGATGATTATATCTAGGAATATACAATGGGATATGAAATTGAGAGAAGATTCCTGTTGTGTTTCTTCCTGAAGCCATTGTATTAACTGGTTTACTTGAGATATTCTGAATTTTTAAAATTTCTTTTTACTTTAACCAGGATTTTTATAAGACATCTCCTCATTTACTACAATATTTTTACTCTTGTGTAAAGATATGTGATTTCCATTATACTTGTCATATACCATTTTTTATTAATTTTGTTCTAATTTGTTTTATATAATTGAATTATGGAAATTGGATTTTGGGGGGTTTTGCTATATTTGTTAGTTGGTTTTTCTTGATATAGATGAAAACTATTGAATATGATTTGTTTTGTAATCAGTTATCTTACAAAACAATCATATATCCTATATTTAAGACATTATAACTTTTAAAGTACAGTTATTTTAAAGTAAAGTTATACCTCTTAAGGTGCACTATTGGTTTGATAACTACTTTTATGAGAAACATTTAAACATGAAGAAAAAAATATCTATTGAATCGTAATTACACATAAATTTTAAGGCACATTTGCAATTATGGAATCATTTGGAATATTTCCAGTTTTGAAAGCATCAATGTATAAAAAGAAACTTTGCATCTTGGAATTGAGGACAATTCTGTATATTATAATTTTTTCAAGGGGCATTTCAGGGTTAATTTTAAGAAGATATCATCAGCAAATATTTTATCCTCTTTCTTCATTTTTTTCCCAATTTCATTTGCAAAGTACATCATCAAGAACTTCCAAAAACATGTTAAGTGATCTAATTGATAGCTGGTAGTCTTGTTTCTGAATTTTGTGAAAACATATCTAAGATTTTCTCTTAGATTTGATATAGTTTCTTAGTGTATGCATGTATATACATCAAACACATGTGTTTATGTATATGCATATAGGTATGCACATATATATGTGCATATTTAAACGTAGTATATGCATGTTCTTGCATGACCATTTCATTTTGCATTTTGAGTCTGTTTACTCTATTACTATCATTAGCAGCTCTTTTAATCCATTCATTCAACAACTTTATATTGAGTGATTCTTATCTGTCAAAAATAACAGTCAGTTTTAAGGGATATAATATGATTTTTATCTCATATACCTATATACCTTACATACCTATATAGAGAGTGAGATGTTGATCCAATAATCACAATAATGAATGTGAAAGCAAATAAGAACTATTACAAATATATCAAACTCTTGTGTGTCAGGAACTTTCTTAAGTGTTTTTAAATATATTATCTTGTTTAATCTCAAAAACATGGTGGTGAAAAAGATGTTATCATCATTATCTATTTTAGAATAGAGAAAACATAGGGAAAAGAGGTTAAGTAATTTGCTCATGATCACACCGTAAATCAGGGACAGAGCCAGGATCCAATACAATCAGACAAACTGAAATAATGGCCTTAGGAAAAGGAACATAGCTCTCTGAGAATATTTAACAAAGAAACTATTCTAGAGTGTGCCTTAAGGAAGAGTCATCTGTAGGAAAAATTTAACAGGAGAAAGAAATTGTGAAAGGCATTCAGAACACAGTGAGTGGTAGATTTGAAGGCCCTGCAGTGAGAAGAAATAAGACTGCACCTACTGGGTGATAGATAACTCAGAGATAACAGATAAGGAAGGGGAGTGTGTTGCTAGATGACACTGAAGACAGAAATAATGACCAAGCTCTGCTTTGTGGGTTGGGTTAAAGATTTTGGTCTTTATCCAAAGATCATCAGAAAGTAACTGACAAGTTTTAATTCTCTGTGGAGAGTGAGGGACAGTGTAAATACAAGGAAATGACATATGTTCAGAATGCTTTTTAGAAAGATTATTTTGTCTAAAATGGGAGAGGGTTCAGAAGATGTGATATGGGGAAATCACATGGTAGAGCATTATAGTAGTTACGATGAGAGATAATGTCAGTGTTTATTAAGGTGGTCATGCTGAAGATGGGGGAAAGTGGTCAGTTTAGAGATATTCTAATACTTAGTGATATTCCATTTTAGGATTTGAAGATGAGTTAGAAATGAGAGTGAGGGAGAGTTAGGTGATAAGAAAGGCTCAATATTTCTTTTTTTAAAGTTTTTATTTTACTTCCAATTATTTAATGTATAGTGTAATATTAGATTCTGGTATGCAATAGAGATTCAACACTTTTATACATCACCCTGTTCTCACCACAAGTGTACTCCTTAATCCCCATCACCAATTTCACCTATTCTCCCACCCAACTCCCCTCTGGTTACCAACAGTGTGTTCTCTACAGTTAAGAGTCTGTTTTTTGTTTTGCCTCTCTTTCTTTCTTTTTTTCCTCATATGCTCATTAGTTTTGTTTCTTAAATTCTACATATGAATGAAATAATATGATGGTATTCCTATTCCTCTGGCTCACTTTTTTTTTCCTTAGAATAACACTCTCTAGCTCCACCCATTTTGATGCAAATGGCAATATTTAATTCTTCTTATGACTAAGTAATAGTCCAGTGTGTGTGTACACATGCATCTTCTTTATCCATTCATCTCTCAATGGGCATTTGAGCTGCTTCCATAATTTGGCTATCGTTGATAATACTGCTATAAACACTGAGATGCATGTATCCCTGTGAATTAGTATCTTTGTATCCTTTGGGTAAATACCTAGTAGTGTAATTGCTAGATCATAAGGCAGTTCTATTTTTTACCTTTTTGAAGAACCTCCATACTGTTTCTCAGAGTGGCTGCACTAGTTTGCATTTCCACCAACAGCCTAAGAGTGTTCCCCTCTCTCTGCATCCATGCTGGTGTGAGGTGGTATTTCATTGTAGTTTGGATTTGTATTTTCCTGATGATAAGTAACATTGAGCATCTTTTCATGTGTCTGTTGGCTCATAGATTTCTAAGTAAAAGGCAACTGGGTGGATGACAGTGCCATTTCCGAGGGTAAAAAAAAAAAAAAAACAAAAAACAAACAAACAAAAAAAAACACAGGAAGATGACCAGTTTTGGAGTAGAATGATGTGGGGGTAATACACAGTTGTTGATCTACAGATTGATTTGCCAGTGAGTCATAAAAATGAAGGAGACAATGATGTTGATGAAAAAATGAAAAGGACCTACCTCTGACTGAGCCTTGAGGAACATAGCTATTTCAGCGGTTGGGAGAACATGGTATGCAAAATGCAAAGCAAACATGTACTGTCATTTAAAGGAAAGGGAAGAAAAAGTGGATGGGGTGATGTGATAGAAGCCAGGGGAAGATAATGTTTCAAGAAGTTGTATTAAAGGCTGCTGATACGCTGAGGCGGGTAGGACATGGTAAATGTCCATTGGGTTAAGTAACCTATTTCTTGGAAACTTTAGTTGAAGTTGTTTTGATGAAGTGTTAAGTGGAACTCAGATAATAGTATATTGACTTATAAATGGGGGGTGAGGCAATGAAAATAGTGAGTAATGAGAACCCATTTAAAATTTTGGCTATGAAGAAGAGAAAAAATAGAATGTTAGCTGGAGGGACACATTCCTCTAGACCTTGCCAAATCATAATGAAATATTGTAAATAATAGAGTGTTTATAGATGTCATAACTTAACATATGATGTAACTGATAAGAATGATTTTAATAGGTAATTTCAATGATATTTAAATGTAAACAATAAGAGAATGATAAATATTACTTTCAGTTTTGTATCCCCATTTTGTCCAGCACAGTTAGCTGCAGCAAAGTAGGCATGAAATAAATATTCGTGTGACCAAATGAACTCAGCATTCTGCTTATGTTTTAAAGAGTAGATGGAACATCTTGGAAATTCTTGCCTTCCAGTAGTTTTGAATTACTTCTAATTAGAAATTATTTTATCACCATCTTATGTGCTTTTTTTTAGAAAGTTCCCAAATGATTTCTAAAAACAAAATATAATTATCCCCTAGCGATTCTTATTATTGTTATTTGAAAAGGGAAAATGTTCAAACTGATCTCTGCAAAGTAGTTATTATAAATAAAATGTACAATGATTGGGGGCAAAGAAATTTTCAAGAGTTTGGGGTTAGGTAACTAAATGAGTATTCATATAATCTATAACACGCTTTGAAACATTCATAAATATATATTTCCCAATAAACTTGAACTGTACAAGTAAACAAAATGATTCTTTTAAAAACATAAATATGTATAGCCACCATAAAAATGTACAAATCTGTGTAATATATAAAAACTACTTAAATAATCCACAGTATTTACTGGAGAGCTCAGAACACCACCACGGTGGAATATACCTCACTAATACTACTATACAACATGGTGACAGTTTCCAGGACCAGTGTCAAACAAATCAAATACTCAGAGGCTCACTTAAGAAAATAAGATGGTCCCCAAGACTCGCTAAAGGCATAATAAAGGGAATTAGAGGATAGGTGGATTAACATACAAACATAGTAATTAACATCTTTAGATCATCATATGAAGATATAAAAAACAAAAGACCTAACGCAGCCCTCCATAGTGTAGCTCCTTCATACTCCCCAATTTTAGAATGAACTTTTGATAACCACCTGGGTGGAAATGCATGCTATTTCCTTCTTCTTGTTAAGAAAAAATAATAACAGTTGTAATAATAATGATAATTCTCTGAGCTCTTCATTTTTTTCCCTCTACTTCTTCAAGTCAAACACTGATACAGAGTTTCATGTCTGGGACAATGTGAATATTTAAAACACATTTTAAAGATTAACTAAAGGTAAATTTAAAAAGATATCAGATACGACATTTCTGTGAAATACAACTCCAAAGGAAAAGGAGCTGTATTTTTGTTTGCAAATTTTACTCAGAAATAAAACTATACTTTTGGATTATGGTTAATCATTTGACACATTTTTTACTCCAATATCTCTTATGAGACTTCAAATATTTTCTAATTAATCAGTTAGTTAATATTGGGCCAGTAGATATCTTCTGGGTATATGATGGCTAATGATGCTGGAACGTTAGGCATTTGAAATCTGCTCAATGAGTCCTTTACTCAATTCAAGTATCACTTATTAAAAATCTTAACCTGTGCATGACTATTTTTCCAAAGATTTGAAAGATGCTTTTTTTAAAAATGCAGTTCTTTTTTTTTTTAAAGATTTTATTTATTTATTTGACAGACAGAGATCACAAGTAGGCAGAGAGGGAGGCAGAGAGAGAGAGGGAGAAGCAGGCTGGCTGCTGAGCAGAGAGTCCAATGCGGGGCTCCATCCCAGGACCCTGAGATTATGACCTGAGCCGGAGGCAGAGGCTTTAACCCACTGAGCCACCCAGGCACCCTGATTTGAAAGATTCTTTAGAATGATACAAGTGGCACTTGCCCTTAAGGGTCATCCAAATTTTAGAATAGTAAAGACCTGTGTAAAATTGACTAATATGATAAAACTATATTATGTACTATAAGGGAATAAAAGAATAATTCTTACCAATAAATGTCCTATGAAAGAGCTATGATTATTGAACATGTACTTTATGCCAGAAACTAGGCAGTAGGTGTTCAATAGCATCCATTAGTCTCATTTGCTAAAAATGGTGCATTAATAATACAGTTGAAGATACAGTTCCATATTTAGCACTTTGTGAAATCCTTTATAAATTGTCTCAATAAATATTTGTATCAATGCATAAATATGTTAAAGTAACAATATTAAATAATGATTATTGTTAAAAATATTTTAATCAAAAATATTTTTTTATAAAAGATTTTATTTATTTATTTGACAGAGAGAGATCACAAATAGACAGAGAGGCAGGCAGAGAGAGAGAGAGAGAGAGAGGAGGAAGCAGGCTCCCTGCTGAGCAGAGAGCCCGACGCGGGACTTGATCCCAGGACCCTGAGATCATGACCTGAGCCGAAGGCAGCAGCTTAACCCACTGAGCCACCCAGGCGCCCCTCAAAAAATACTTTAATCACAATGTAAATTTCCTGTTTTGAGATATAAAGGATACCACAAAAACCTAACTTAGCTGAATACAATAATGTTTACTCTCTTTAATCTGGTTTACATATTACATAAAATTTACCTAGGTTAATTGGGATGAAAATGAATATGATGAACATATATTATAAAATAATTTATCGCTATTTTGTAGATTGCTTTTGACAGAGGTTTAGTTTTTTGTTTTTTTTTTTTTATGAAGAAGATAGGTTTGTAGAAAGGACTTGATATATTCAAAATGTAATTGAATGTCATCACAGTTAATCATTTCAGGTATATTAGGAAAGAGAAAGATCACCAAAGGGTAGAATCACTATCTAGGTTGTGTCCACAGAGTTGACCATTAGTGACCTCTCTTCCTCTATTCCTCCTAAGACAGGATCAGTCTCCAGGTCTCCTTTGACCTCGGTAAGATTTCAAAGGAGTGGAAGGGGCATCACGAGGGAGATCAAAGAAATAAATGAGTGTGCATAAATTCCAACCGTACTGTAATGGAAACGCACGTGTGGATTTTGTTAGAGCTCTTCTCACGATCTCACTTTATTTTTCATAATTACTCTCAGTCTTGTTTTATGTTTCCAGATCCTTTTATGTGTCCATTATTATTTTAATAAGTACGTCTTAGGAAGTGGTATTCATAACTGGAATTTGTTGTATAACCACCCCCTTTCTTTATTAACCCCTGACTTCATATTTCTTTTAATAACGCGCCTCACATCCTGCTGCCCAGAAGGTCAAGAACTGCTTGCCATTTAGAAGCATCTTAACTCTTTCTGGTCGCTAGAAAAAAAGCAATTTATTAAACGGATTCTGGGTACTTGACATGAGTTAATGCAGTTGGAAAGAAGAGATTTGTTTCTATCTCACTCAAAGGATCAGGTCAAATAACCTTTCTCCCTTCCATTTCCTACAATTGCTGCAGATATAATTTGGACTCCATTTTAGACTAAATCCTTGGATGGGGAGGGATGTGAGTCTGTCCAAACCCAGCTAGCACTACATTTAGTGCTTATGTTTTATGAGGCACAGGGTTATAACATTCTGCTCCTAAGGTTAAGCTCTCAAGATGGGGGAAAGCTTTCTCTATCAGAGACCTGAGACTTTAAACTCTCTCTCCACTCAGAGGCACCTCATCCTCAATATGAAAGCATTTAGGAGATGCAGAAGTTATTTTCACACTTAAGAACTCCTAAAAGAGGCTAGTTGAAGGTTACTCCTTTTTGCTTCGCTCTTTTTAGAATTTCCCATAGCTTAGATGGTAAGAAATGTATCTCCTTCCTCTTTTGTTTTCTTACTTTAATAGATTTCTGGGGGGTTTTAGTGACATTTCTAAATACCAATATCTCCACCAAGCAAAAATTGAATTCCTATGTAATTATACTGTTATGTAATTAAAAATACATAGTAACTACCAATACAATTTCTTTGGTCTTGTAAATGTCTAAATCATTTATATTGCTTACACTCACTTTCTTCCCCTACATCCTTTCTATGATTTCTTGGTTTGCCCATTAATTAAATTATTCATCCTCAATTCTTGTATATGATCGTGTAGGTGTCACTACAAGGTAATGTTTGAGATTTTTGTCTGAGCAGCCCAAGATGGAGCAGGTGAGTTGCTCCAGCTCAGCATTACAGGAATGAACCAGAGCAGGGCCTTGGACCCAACAGGGAAGTGAAGCAGAGCTGAGTTAACTGAAATCAGGACAAGCAAAAGAATTGCTCGTGGTTTCAGGAATGTGCTCTTAAGCCAAAATCCTGTAGGGATCTCTGAGCCAGACTAGAAAACAAAAACAAAAACAAAAACATGATGTCTTGTGTCTCAGTTATCAGCACTGAAGCAATGAATTTTGTCAAGTGAGAATTCTCCTCTCTTGTTCTAGGCATACACATAGTCGAAACCAAAAAGAATTCAGTAGAAAATAACAGCTGGAATGCAGGGAAACATGAAGTGGGAAGGAGAATTGGGCACATTACAGGAATAGCTTTAGGACTAGTTCGACCAGGCCCAATTTCATGTTACCAACATTGGGGGCTGCCTGCTGGAAACAGCTGCTTTCCTCTGCACATATTTCTGCCCTCCACCTGAGTCAGGTGTTCTTAATTACCAGTTCTGCCAGGCAGAGCACGCTGGGATTGCTTCTTGCATTCACAGACACTATGTTCAACCTCTGAGCTTGTGGCCAAAAAGAAAGTCAAGCAAACAGACAAAATCCTGTCTCAGTGATAAAGGTGCTTTCTTAAGAAGTGACTGGATATCAGCCCCCTTACTCAATCAACTTCCCTCATCTCCTACAGGTCTGCATGACAGATCAGTGAGGGTGACAGATGGGACTGTAGCAAGATGGCGGGCTGCGTTTGGGGTTTCAGTACCCATTTTATTGATTAACTCACATGATAATTTTAGGATGGCAAAGTTCCGTAATGATTAACCTGTGTTAAGTGCTTTATTTAATTTCAATTAATTTTCACAACAACCCTGGGTCACCTCAATTATATCCCTTTTTATATGGAGGAAAAAAAGTAAAGCACAAAGGGTTTAAGTGTACCAAAAGTATTTCCCATATACATGACTGAATATGTTCCATCAATATGAATATTTGTTGAACACCTTGAAGAAGCCTCTGTCTTCATGGAAATCATGTCTTATTACATAGAAAGACATATGGGTAGGAAGGAAGAAGTGAACATTACATTCTGGAGGTTGATGGAGGACTCAGGGGAGAACAGGTACCACTGCTCTAGGCAGATTTGAGTTGTGAAAACAGTTGTGGTACAAACACGTAAGTTTAGACTCCAGAGAAGTCAGAGGAAAGGGGGGGGGGCATTTTAAAGCATGAGTTAGATGAGTTCTGGTTCTCTCGCATGGATGTTTGATCTCTGCCCTGTTTTATAACACCTAGTGCCTGTGGCTGGCCCTGGGGTTTAGTGTGGCCAGAAGGGGCCCTGAAGACTATGAGTAAATTTTTCCCGGAAGACAGGACCCAAGATGCTGAGAATAATTCACGTATGTGAGGTAGGGATTTTGTTGTTGTTGTTGTTGTTGTTTGTTTGTTTGTTTGCATGTGGAATAATCTACCTTGTTCTGAAGGTAGATTCCTCTGAAATTCACACCTTTGGGATTCTTGTCTGTATTTCACTTCTGGCCTTTTTCTTTTTTTCCTTATTCTCCTTTCACGTGCCAAGAACTGCTTTGTAAATTAGGACTTGGTAAGTTATTTTGCTAACTGATGATGGCTCTAGTTACTTTTTGGCTAACTAGTCATGACTTCTAGATCCTTATTTAAAATTAAAAAAAAAAAAAAAGAAAGAAAGAAAAGAAAAGGAAAAGACATCACTGCTCTGTCTCAATGACTAGCCGCTGGGCCCTACCAATATTTACCTACCCTTTTAAAATCATTGGACTGAAGAGCATCTGCTATTTTCTCTAGTTTTAGTCCTGACATTTATATTCTAGTGGAGAATGATTTCTAGGATAACTTTTGTGACTTATATCTCACATCTGCCTAATTTGTTCACATTAGTCAAGTAATCCAGTGCATTTTAGCACCTGGCACATGTGCAATGTAAAGAGAGCCATTCCTTGGTTACCAGGAAAAAATGAAAGACAGAAATGGCTTCAATTACCCAGCACTGTCCACGTTCCCTTCTTTGATATGAGCATTAAGATCCTTATGATCATAGGGTTATTCTGCTCAAGGTCATGTGGACCTGCAGTGGTTGACTCTGGAGCTCCTCAGATCTTCACCTTTCTTGTCTCAGGGAGAGGCAGTCTTGTAGGTCTATACCACAGGACATGAATTTAACATGACAAATGGAAATGAAGCCACAAAGTTCAGACTTTTTATGTTTTTCTCCTCCTTTCCTCCATTCCCACTTTCTATCCACCAAAGAAAACCTGCTCACACTGCTATCAGATTAGAACTGGAATAGAGTCTCCTATTTTGTATTAGCTTAATTTCTTGCCGAGGTTCTAATACAGCAAGGGGATTTCACTATTGGCTCTAATTACTACTTTGTCTTCCTAAGGTAGACCCAGTTATTCTACTGGCTGTATAGTTATATTTTGTTTCATGATAATATTTTAGACTAATCTTACTCAAACATAGCACTTTGATTACATCAATGCAAATTTCTGCTTCTTTCTTGAAGGTTAGAAATTCCTACTATTTGAATGTTGATATTTTTCTTTTTTTTCAGTATTTTCATCTTTAAAATGGGGATCAAAAGGGGACCTACTTCAAAAGGTTTTGGGGAGAATTCAGTAAGTTTATGTATATAGATCACTTGGAAAAGTCTGGCACATGGTATATTTAGGTATTATTGTTGCTGTTGTTTCCTCAAACCAATTCCCAAAGTTACAGATAAACGAAAAGTTCTTTAAGAAAATATCCTGAATAGTTACTGATATCTCCTTTATGCATTTCTGCATACCATTCATTTTTATAGTACAAATCTTGGACTCAGAAGAACCTGGGCTAGTGTCCCACCTCTGTTACTCACTAGGTGAGTGATCTTGGGTAGATTATTGTCTTCTCTGAACTTCAGGGGTTTTTTGTATATAAAATGAATATATGTATCTGTACCTCAGTGTTTATCACAACTTCAGGGGTAACTCACTACCACTCATAGAGTTGGACCCTCATAGATTCTAGACGTGAGTTTGGAGTGCCAACCAAAAAGATCAACTTGCTTTGATGTGATATCTTTAAAAACGACCTATTAGCAAAGTAAAAGGGGTTTCCCTTTCTATATTCCCTGTCTATATTTCTCCTCTTTCATACGCACCCAGTCTCTCTCTCTCTCTCTCTCTCTCTCTCACACACACACACACACACACACACACACACACACACCCACTTAGGTACACTGTGCTTTTTCCACTATGATTTTATAGAAATAATTGGATTGCTTTGGATTCTTCTCTGCAAAATACATCAAGTTAAAATATAGTTTAAAATGTAATTTAAAAAGAAGGAATTCATTTAAAGACAGAGAAATATTAGTGATCTACTGAGAAGGACCACTTTTGGAATAGAGATGGGAATGATCAATACTACTAGGAAATAGCTTCTTTCTGATTATGCTGTATAAATGTGAATGTATGAAAAATTATGTGAATCTTTGGTCTTTGTAATAAGAACTGGTAATATTTTACAAACATTGGGAATAATAGTGACATTTTGCTCTCAATCATATTTAGAATAAAGCTAATTCCAATAAATGTATGCTTCAGAATTAGTCTACGGCTTTTTGCTTCACTTGAGGGAGGCAGGATAAGTAGACCATTTACACATACATCATAGTACAGGGCACATATTAATTTAAAACCATTGCTTTGAATACTAAGAAAAAATAATACAAAAATTAATCTCTGTTAATATTTTCCCTTCTCTTTTGGCTTTAAGAAGATTCAGTGTTTCCTCATGATTTTTTTTAAACCTCTAAGTTCATTTCCTTTAATGTAGGATTAATTCCGAATGAAAATCCACCTTCCCAGGTAAAAAGTGTGAACAATAGAGTAGAAAGCATAGACAAAAACTCAGGTCCTCAAATACCTCTGAATACTATATATTCACAACTTACAATAGTTGAGTTAAAATCATTGTTATCCCAGGAAAATCGGAGCAAGAGATGAATGTGTTGAGATGTGGAGGAATAAACATGTTTTAACAAGGCAGAGAGGAGAAGGGTAGATGTGAGGGTTGTTTGTTGTTGTTGTTGCTGTTATTGTTTGATGTTTATTACCTGAGGTACCTCTCATTCTGAGCAAATAATAGTTTAATATAAAGTAATTTAAGCATAAAGATTGTCAAATGATAATGTCACATTGTCCCATGTATATCTGTTTTTTAAACACAAAGAATGGGGAAAATACCATTCTAACTCTATAAAAAGGTAGACTCTTATCATATAATTAGTGATCTGTTGATGATTTTAGAAATGCCTCTATATTCAGTTTTCTACACTTGTCAGACTCCAGTAAAACAAATGATTTTGAATAAGAAGTATACATTGGGTGCATTTTACCATAATTGATTATAAGATTTGCATATTAGCCTACTTGTTATATCCTGCTCTGTTTGCTTATGCAAAATTTTCCCATTTCTCTATTCTTCAGGTACTTGAATTTTCAGACAGGAAAGCCATAAAAAACACAAAACCTTGGGAGTAACTCTTGAGTGTGTTAAAAAGTATATTTTGTGTCTTCTATGTATTTTACAGTTCATCATGGTGAAGCAAAGTTTAATTCCATAAATTTTTTTCATTCAAGCAAAGTGCCTCAAAATGAAAGAATGTTAAAATTTTCTTTGTTGACTAATCCAGTGATTCTCAATGTCAACAAGTTTGGCCCCTAGGGGACATCTGTCAATTCTGGATTTTTTTTTTTTTTTTTTTGGTCACAACTGGCAGAGGGGTTGGGCAATGATATTGGTATCAAATTGGTAGATGCTAGAGATGTGACCCCCACACCAAAAAAATTAATTGGTTCAAAATGTCAGTAGTGCCAAGTTTAAGAAACCCAATTTAGTCAAACCTGATTTAATCTGCAGGAGGAAAGAAGGAGGAAATTAAATTGGAACCAGGAAAAAATGGCTAAAATCAGATCTGGGGCCATTTTCAGATACATATAAAATGAAATCAATATATTGATTTCATTTTCTGTAGAATACATCCTACTCATTATTATCTGCAATGGAAATTTTAATTATCTTATTGCATTTGAATTTCTTTAGATTCTTTACATCACAGATTCTTTAGATTAATGTCTCCACATTAATCTCTTTCCTTCTTGAATTTCCTTATAGGAAAATGTATCATATATTTCATATACCCCTCCAGAAAAAAACAGAAAATGTTTCTGAATTAGTATTACTTATAGAGAAATGACAGTAAGTGACATTCTCAGAGTGTTCAAAGCATTAGACCAGTGGGAGGGAAAGAAAATAGATGTCTTAATTTCTGCTCCTGGTTCTTAGCACAAAACTCCTAAAAAACCTGTGGTTTCCTAAGTGGAGCACTAGGGAAATCTTTTGTTCTAATGAAATGACTCTGGATGGGCTCCTGGTTGGTTCCTGGATGGAGCTGGTCACCAGAAATCTCAAGCCATGATTAGAAGCTTGGAATCTCTAGTCCCACTCCCCATTCTGCAGAGAATGGGGAGGGTTAGAAATGGAGTAAATAATTGATTGTTCCTATGTGAGAAAACTTCCAGAAAAATCCCAATAGTTTGCAGTTTGGAAAACTTCCAGGTTGATGAACACATCCACATACCAGGAAGGTGACTTAATCCCAAATTCCCAGGGGCAGAAGCTCCAACTTTTGGGACCTCCAGACCTTATCCTGAGTATCTTTTTTTTTTTTTAATTTTAATTTTGTTTTTTATAAACATATAATATATTTTTATCCCCAGGGGTACAGGTCTGTGAATCGCCAGGTTTACACACTTCACAGCACTCACCATAGCACATAACCTCCCCAATGTCCATAACCCCACCCCCCCTCCCAACCCCCCCCCCCCCCATCAAACCTCAGTTTGTTTTGTGAGATTAAGGGTCACTTATGGTTTGTCTCCCTCCCAATCCCATCTTGTTTCATTTACTCTTCTCCTACCCCCTCAACCCCCCATGTTGCATCTCCTCTCCCTCATATCAGGGAGATCATATGATAGTTGTCTTTCTCCGATTGACTTATTTCGCTAAGCATGATACCCTCTAGTTCCATCCACATCATCGCAAATGGCAAGATTTCATTTCTTTTGATGGCTGCATAGTATTCCATTGTGTATATATACCACATCTTCTTTATCCATTCGTCTGTAGATGGACATCTAGGTTCTTTCCATAGTTTAGCTATTGTAGACATTGCTGCTATAAACATTCGGGTGCACGTGCCCCTTCGGATCACTACGTTTGTCTCTTTAGGGTAAATACCCAGCAGTGCAATTGCTGGGTCATAGGGTAGTTCTATTTTCAACATTTTGAGGAACCTCCATGCTGTTTTCCAGAGTGGTTGCACCAGCTTGCATTCCCACCAACAGTGTAGGAGGGTTCCCCTTTCTCCGCATCCTCGCCAGCATCTGTCATTTCCTGAGTTGTTAATTTTAGCCGTTCTGACTGGTGTGAGGTGATACCTCATTGTGGTTTTGATTGGTATTTCCCTGATGCCGAGTGATATGGAGCACTTTTTCATGTGTCTGTTGGCCATCTGGATGTCTTCTTTGCAGAAATGTTTGTTCATGTCCTCTGCCCATTTCTTGATTGGATTATTTGTTCTTTGGGTGTTGAGTTTGCTAAGTTCTTTATAGATTTTGGACACTAGCCCTTTATCTGATATGTCATTTTCAAATATCTTCTCCCATTCTGTCAGTTGTCTTTTGGTTTTGTTAACGGTTTCCTTTGCTGTGCAAAAGCTTTTGATCTTGATAAAATCCCAATAGTTCATTTTTGCCCTTGCTTCCCTTGCCTTTGGCGATGTTTCTAGGAAGATGTTGCTGCGGCTGAGGTAGAAGCGGTTGCTGCCTGTGTTCTCCTCAAGGATTTTGATGGATTCCTTTCTCACATTGAGATCCTTCATCCATTTTGAGTCTATTTTCGTGTGTGGTGTAAGGAAATGATCCAATTTCATTTTTCTGCATGTGGCTGTCCAATTTTCCCAACACCATTTATTGAAGAGGCTGTCTAATTTCCATTGGACAGTCTTTCCTGCTTTGTCGAAGATGAGTTGCCCATAGAGTTGAGGGTCTATTTCTGGGCTCTCTATTCTGTTCCATTGATCTATGTGTCTGTTTTTGTGCCAGTACCATGCCGTCTTGATGATGACAGCTTTGTAATAGAGCTTGAAGTCCAGAATTGTGATGCCACCAACTTTGGCTTTCTTTTTCAATATTCTTTTGGCTATTCGAGGTCTTTTCTGGTTCCATATAAATTTTAGGATTATTTGTTCCATTTCTTTGAAAAAAATGGATGGTACTTTGATAGGAATCACATTAAATGTGTAGATTGCTTTAGGTAGCATAGACATTTTCACAATATTTATTCTTCCAATCTAGGAGCATGGAACATTTTTCCATTTATTTGTGTCTTCCTCAGTTTCTTTCATGAGTACTTTGTAGTTTTCTGTGTATAGATTCTTAGTCTCTTTGGTTAGGTTTATTCCTAGGTATCTTATAGTTTT
Organism: Lutra lutra; assembly: GCF_902655055.1. Classification (NCBI taxonomy): domain Eukaryota; kingdom Metazoa; phylum Chordata; class Mammalia; order Carnivora; family Mustelidae; genus Lutra; species Lutra lutra. The sequence goes on along the minus strand of NC_062281.1, from coordinate 130,447,427 downwards.
GGGTGCAATTGTAAATGGGATGGACTCCTTAATTTCCCTTTCTTCTCTCTTGTTGTTCATGTAGAGAAATGCAACTGATTTCTGTGCATTGATTTTATATCCTGACACTTTACTGAATTCCTGTACAAGTTCTAGCAGTTTTGGAGTGGAGTCTTTGGGTTTTCCACATATAGTATCATATCATCTGTGAAGAGTGATAGTTTGACTCCTTCTTTGCCGATTTGGATGCCATTAATTTCCTTTTGTTGTCTGATTGCTGAGGCTAGGACTTCTAGTACTATGTTGAATAGCAGGGGTGATAACGTACATCCCTGCCGTGTTCCTGACCTTAGTGGAAAAGCTTTCAGTTTTTCTCGATTGAGAATGATAATTGCGGTCGGTTTTTCATAGATGGCTTTGATAATATTGAGGTATGTGCCCTCTATCCCTACACTTTGAAGAGTTTTGATCAGGAAGGGATGCTGTACTTTGTCAAATGCTTTTTCAGCATCTATGGAGAGTATCATATGATTCTTATTCTTTCTTTTATTAATGTGTTGTATCACATTGATTGATTTGCGGATGTTGAACCAACCTTGCAGCCCTGGAATAAATCCCACTTGGTCGTGGTGAATAATCCTTTTAATGTACTGTTGAATGCTATTGGCTAGTTCTGGCGAGAATTTTTGCATCTGTGTTCATCAAGGATATTGGTTTGTAGTTCTCTTTTTTGATGGGATCCTTGTCTGGTTTTGGGATCAAGGTGATGCTGGCCTCATAAAATGAGTTTGGAAGTTTTCCTTCTATTTCTATTTTTTGGAACAGTTTCAGGAGAATAGGAATTAGTTCTTCTTTAAATGTTTGGTAGAATTCCCCCGGGAAGCCATCTGGCCCTGGGCTTTTGTTTGTTTGGAGATTTTTGATGACTGTTTCAATCTCCTTACTGGTTATGGGTCTATTGAGGCTTTCTATTTCTTCCTGGTTCAGTTGTGGTAGTTTATATGTCTCTAGGAATGCATCCATTTCTTCCAGATTGTCAAAGTTGTTGGCGTAGAGTTGCTCATAGTATGTTCTTATAATTGTCTGTATTTCTTTGGTGTTCGTTGTGATCTCTCCTCTTTCATTCATGATTTTATTTATTTGGGTCCTTTCTCTTTTCTTTTTGATAAGTCTGGCCAGGGGTTTATCAATCTTATTAATTCTTTCAAAGAACCAGCTCCTAGTTTCATTTGTTTGTTCTATTGTGGTTTTTTTTTTTTTTTTTTTTTTTTTTTTTGGTTTCTATTTCATTGATTTCTGCTCTGATCTTTATTATTTCTCTTCTCCTGCTGGGTTTAAGGTTTCTTTCTTGTTCTTTCTCCAGCTCCTTTAGTTGTAGGGTTAGGTTGTGTACCTGAGACCTTTCTTGTTTCTTGAGAAAGGCTTGTACCGCTATATATTTTCCTCTCAGGACTGCCTTTGTTGTGTCCCACAGATTCTGAACCGTTGTGTTTTCATTATCATTTGTTTCCATGAATTTTTTCAATTCTTCTTTAATTTCCTTGTTGACCCATTCATTCTTTAGAAGGATGCTGTTTAGTCTCCATGTATTTGGGTTCTTTCCAAATTTCCTCTTGTGATTGAGTTCTAGCTTCAGAGCATTGTGGTCTGAAAATATGCAGGGAATGATCCCAATCTTTTGATACCGGTTGAGACCTGATTTAGGACCAAGAATGTGATCTATTCTGGAGAATGTTCCATGTGCACTAGAGAAGAATGTGTATTCTGTTGCTTTGGGATGAAATGTTCTGAATATATCTGTGATGTCCATCTGGTCCAGTGTGTCATTTAAGGCCTTTATTTCTTTGTTGATCTTTTGCTTGGATGATCTGTCCATTTCAGTGAGGGGAGTGTTAAAGTCCCCTCTATTATTATTATTGTAGTATTATTATTATTATTATTATTATTATTATTATTATTGTATTATTGTCAATGTGTTTCTTTGATTTTGTTATTAATTGGTTCATATATTTGTCTGCTCCCACGTTAGGGGCATAGATATTTAAAATTGTTAGATCTTCTTGTTGGACAGTTCCTTTGAGTATGATATAGTGTCCTTCCTCATCTCTTATTATAGTCTTTGGCTTAAAATCTAATTGATCTGCTATAAGGATTGCCACTCCTGCTTTCTTCTGATGTCCATTAGCATGGTAAATTCTTTTCCACCCCCTCACTTTAAATCTCGAGGTGTCTTCGGGTTAAGATGAGTTTCTTGTAGGCAACATATAGATGGGTTTTGTTTTTTTATCCATTCTGATACCCTGTGTCTTTTGATTGGGGCATTTAGCCCATTAACATTCAGGGTAAGTATTGAGAGATATGAATTTAGTGTCATTGTATTGCCTGTAAGGTGACTGTTATTGTATATTGTCTTTGTTTCTTTCTGATCTACTACTTTTAGGGTCTCTCTTTGCTTAGAGGACCCCTTTCAATATTTCCTGTAGAGCTGGTTTGGTATTTGCAAATTCTTTCAGTTTTTGTTTGTCTTGGAAGCTTTTAATCTCTCCTTCTATTTTCAATGATAGCCTAGGTGGATATAGTATTCTTGGCTACATGTTTTTCTCGTTTAGTACTCTGAATATATTATGCCAGCTCTTTCTGGCCTACCAGGTCTCTGTGGATAAGTCTGCTGCCAATCTAATATTTTTACCATTGTACGTTACAGACTTCTTTTCCCGGGCTGCTTTCAGGATCTTCTCTTTGACACTGAGACTTGTAAATTTTACTATTAGGTGACGAGGTGTGGACCTGTTCTTATTGTTTTGAGGGGGGTTCTCTGAACCTCCTGGATTTTGATGCTTATTCCCTTTGCCATATTGGGGAAATTCTCTCCAATAATTCTCTCCAATATACCTTCTGCTCCCCTCTCTGTTTCCTCTTCTTCTGGAATCCCAATTATTCTAATGTTGTTTCATCTTATGGTGTCACTTATCTCTCGAATTCTCCCCTCGTAGTCCAGTAGCTGTTTGTTCCTCTTTTGCTCAGCTTCTTTATTCTCTGTCATTTGGTCTTCTATATCGCTAATTCTTTCTTCTGCCTCATTAGTCATAGCAGTGAGAGCCTCCATTTTTTATTACACCTCATTAATAGCTTTTTTGATTTCAACTTGGTTAGATTTTAGTTCTTTTATTTCTCCAGAAAGGGCTTTTATCTCTCCCGAGAGGGTTTCTCTAATATCTTCCATGCCTTTTTCGAGCCCGGCTAGAACCTTGAGAATTGTCATTCTGAACTCTAGATCTGACATATTACCAATGTCTGTATTGATTAGGTCCCTAGCCTTCGGTACTGCCTCTTGCTCTTTTTTTTTGTGGTGAATTTTTCTGCCTTGTCATTTTGTCCAGATAAGAGTATATGAAGGAGCAAGTAAAATACAAAAAGGGTGGCAACAACCCCAGGAAAATATGCTGTAGCCAAATCAGAAGAGATCCCAAATCGTGAGCGGGGAGAAAGGGGATAAAAGAGGTTCAGAAAGAAAAAAAAAAAAAAGAAACAATTAAAAAAATAAAACCAATAAAGAAAAAATATAAAAATGAAAAAATATATATACATATCAGATAAACTAGTTAAAAAACGTTAAAAAAGAAAAGGGTAAAAGTTAAAAAAATTTAGCCGAAGAAGAGAAAAAAAATTGAAAAAGAAAAAAAAATTAACTGCATGGGGAGAAAGCCATGAGTTCCGTGCTTTGCTTTCTCTTCCTCTGGAGTTCCGCTGCTCTCCTTGGTATTGAAACTGCTCTCCTTGGTAGGTGAACTTGGTCCTGGCTGCGTTTCTCGTTGATCTTCTGGGGAGGGGCCTGTTGTAGTGATTCTCAAGTGTCTTTGCCCCAGGCGGAGTTGCACCACCCTTACCAGGGGCCGGGCTGAGTAATCCGCTCGGGTTTGCTGGGTTTGCTTTCAGGAGCTTTTGTTCCCTGAGCACTTTCCGTAGAGTTCCGGAGGACGGGAATGAAGACGGCGGCCTCCCGGTCTCCGGACTGGAGGAGCCGAGAGCCCGGGGCCCCACTCCTCAGTGCGCCCCCAGAGAACAGCGCCCAATTACTCCCGTCACCCTGGCCTCCGGCCGCGCTCCGAGTTGACCGAGCCTGCGACCGGTTCAAGGTAACCCCAAGCTTAGAGCTCACTCCTCGGCTCTGTCTCTGTAGCCGGCTTCCCTGTTCTGATACCTGTAAGCTCTGCGACACTCAGATACCCCCGATCCTTCTGTGACCCTGTGGGACCTGAGGCCACGCTGACCCTGCGTGTCTTCACCCTGGTTAAGCCTCTGGAGCGATGTCCCTCAGCGGAACAGACTTTTAAAAGTCCTGCTTTTGTGCTCCATTGCTCCGCCGCTCGCTGGGAGCCGGCCCCTCCCCCCGCGGTCTATCTTCCCATCGCTTTGGATTCACTTCCCCGCCAGTCTTACCTTTCAGAAAGTGGTTGATTTTCTGTTTCTAGAATTGCTGTTCTTCTTCTCTTCGATCTCCCATTGGATTTGTACGTGTTTGCAATCTTTAGATAAGCTATCTAGCTGATCTCCTGCTACCTGAAGTAGTCTCAGCCTGCTACTTCTCCGCCATCTTGACTCCTCCCCTCACCCTGAGTATCTTTTAATCTGGTCATTCTGTATATATATATTTTCATATTGTGTAATAAACTGATAAATATAAGTGTTCCTCTGAGTTCTGTGAGCCTCTTTAGCAAATTAATAGAACCCAAAGAGGCAAGCATGGGAACTGCAATTTGTAGCCAAATCAGACAGAATTGTGGGTAACCTGGGAATCTAGTACTTTCGATTGGTATTTGATGTGGGAGGCAGTTTTATGGGACTGAGCCTTTAATTTGTGGTATCTGATGCTATCTACAGGGTTTTTCCCTAACAGCCAGTAAACATGTGCTCTGAAGGCAGACAGACCTCAAAAAATATTGTTCTTGCCATTTGACTTTGGGAAGCAATTTACCTTCTTCCTATCTATAAAATGGGACTAATAATATCCACTTTATACGATCACATAAATAATATAAAATGTATTACATATTGTTTAGAACATAAGCACCCAACAAATGAATTTTTAAATTTTAATGTACTTACATGTGTACTTATAATACACTCCTCCCCACCACCATCCCATAGACATATTTACTTATCCTTAAATAAGTATAGCCATAATTAAGCAGTTGCCAGTGGACACTATAGGTTAAATGTACTTATATACCTTCACTGTCCACTTGGGTCTTGAATGCTTCTTCTCTCTCAGTTCTAAATCTAAAAGTAGCTTCCTCTCTGCTAACGTGACACAGATTCTCACTTCAAAACACCATCAAATTGTCTTCTTCTTTCTCAACCATTTTTCTAGTATGAATCAGTAAAATTCTCTGATGTGTTTTAGAAGCATTTTGACTGATAAATATACATAAACTCAGATTGGGAATAAATTACCCCCAAAAGGGAAACAAATGGTATTTCCATTAAAATATTAGATACATTGCTTTTTCAAATACAATTTCCAGAAAGACATGTTTACCACCTAAAATGTGTTTTAGCGTTAACAGATCAAATTAGTACCTTCTTTCTATTTTTTTTGAGTTTGAATAAGTAAGATTTCCTGAATGTAACATACATAATAAAAATCATGCATACATACATAATAAAATATACATGAATATACATAATAAAAATCAGAAAAAATGAAATGTATGAGAAGAACATATGTTAATTATAAATAAAAGTGACCCAGAGAAATGGAAATGTGTACGTTTGCATTGCAGTTGTATTCATACAATCTAAATGGGATAATTGAGAAATCAACTTTAAATAACTTCACCACTTAATCACATTGTGTGGATATTGTGAGAGTTTCTTTGGTTTAAAATGTTTAGATTATTAATTAAATTAAATGTATAGAAAACAAAGCTAAAAATAGTGATTAGTCAATAATACTTAGAAATTCTCAGTTGAGTAAGAGTTCATCATATTATCACTCACAAAATTATTTTTTTCATATAAGAAGAGTTTTTGATCATCATATTTTAAACTATTCCCAAATTCTTAATCCAGGGTATACATACCAGCACAGAGATTTTTTTTTATCATACTCATGAAACAGAGCGACACTTGAAATTTTACCAGTTGGTACCACGTGGACACCCACCAATGAGACAGTGGTACAGAATGTGGCTGGTACAAAGAATGTGCGGAATGGACAGGGTTGGAAATCCAGTAGAACCACATTAGCGCATGCTGGTCGCACATCAGCCCTGTTAATGTATTTAAAAAGATATAGGGCCACTAATATATGTATTCATATTTTGTCTAGACTCTCATTCTCAAAAATATTAGGAATGTAATGAAATTCATTAATTTCTGTTGATACATGTTTCATAGAGTCAGAAGAAAAAGTTAAATGTCAAAGTAGTGAAGTTTATTGCATGTAGGAATGTAGTAAAATTTCAGAGCTTAACCAACACATTCTTTCTTATCTAATTATCATTATTCTGTTTTAATTGGAAGTTACACAAATGTCAGACATTAAATCTAAGACAAATGTCAAATGGAGTCCCACACCTGTACAGTAACATCCCAGGTATCTACATGTATTTTTGCTGATCATTAGCAATTAGTAGCATTTCTCTGTCCATATAATTGTTCTACTGATCTTTCCCAGGTGATTTTTCAGTACCCTCAATGCACTGGCTTGGAGATAAAATGTTATTGGCTTTTCATCTTGCAACTGTTACATTAGGGTTTAGCCTGACTGAGCTCATTAAAAATCGCTGCTGCACACTTGGGCTGTGTTTACCCATGTGAGTAAAGTGGAGCACAGGGCAGCCACTCATAATTCAGGCCCAAGACACTCTTTTGCCTGAAATATTTAAATAGTTGAGACTAAGTGTTTTCTCTGCTTGAATTACAAGGATTACTTTTGTTCTCCACTTCAGTTTAAGTGAAGCAGACTGAGCCCATTTGATCATGTTGAATGATCTATCCGAGCGGGAATCATTTCCTAGGACTGTCATGAAAGAAGGAAATCAGGTAATTCTTTTCTCAGTTCTTAGCACATCACTGTACTGAATCCCCCTTGACCATCAGTCAGATAAGGAAAAGGCGTCTTACTTGGGTTCAATACTTCACCCTATTAGGATGACAGAGGGGAGCCTGGAATTCTAACCTAAGGCCTCCTGATCCCAGAGCCCATGCTCCCATGAAGACCTTACATTGTTTTTAGGACCAAGCTAGGGAAGCAAGAAAGTTGAGATGGCTTAAGATCATAAGATTCCATGGCTCCACTGGTCTATGATTGCAGTAAAGGCATGTTCTCCAGTTATAGTGTGATCTAAGCACAGAACCCAGAACAGAGCTTTTACCACCATCTTCAGGAACAGAATCGGCCTGAAAATGTCATAATCAGTTACTTGTAATTAGTGCAATGTGTCACAGCAGTATAATGAAGTGCCCAACAGAGACAGATGTCTAGAACAAGATGCAAATGCTTTCAATAAATAGTACCCATAATTAAATTATTAGACAAAATCAATGATATAAAAATGTCTTTGAAACATAACTGCATTACCTTCTATTTGCATTCTACATGGACTGTCTAGCCAACAGCCATATTCACGCGTGCCCCTCTCACTGTGGCTTATACTTGCCAACACCTCTCAAATAGATGCTTTGGGGTTATAACTATTTTGGCACCAGCAAAGTGTAATAGCAATGTGTATATTTAAGTGGTAAAATATTAAACTAGTTTTTTTCTTCCCTTTTCTCAAGACTTTTATACTTGCTGGAGATTGGGTGATTTTTCACTTCATTATCAAGTGTGTGTATGTACTTTTGTGTACGTGTATTATTCTCCTAGTATAGATTTTAATAATGATAGTTGACCTCAGTAAAGCCCCTGTTAAATGCCAGGCACTGAGTCTGAGCACCTAGGATATAATAACCATGTATTCCCCCATACAACCCTATGAGGTATTAATATCCACATTTTGCAGCCAAGGAAATGAAGCTAGAGGATAAGTAACATGCCCAAGGTCCCTCACCTAGGAAATGGCAGAACCAGGCCTGGAACTCAGATAATCTGGCTGCATGTATATCAATTAAGAGTTTTACGTGGTATTATTAAAACGTAATTAGAGAAACTTACATTTATCCTTTGAACTTAGTCTTCATTGTCCACCTCTTATGGAATTTTAGTTTCCAAATGAGCTTTAGGGAAAAGGAAAAGACAAGAGTTAATTTTGTCTAATTTCAGTTACAAGTGATTTTTTTTTAACTTCTGAAAAATATGAGAGAATCCAAGTTATATCATTTATTAAAATGAAATGACTTTTAATAAACATTTGACCATAATGGTATTCATATTTATGTATGTTTAAGGAATATATTTAAAGAAGTTTACATATAGCATCTAAATTCAGTTCACTAGATGATGCAAAAAAAAAAATGGAAAAAATTTGTAAATCGCAGTCTTAGACTGTGTTATCCATGCATGACAGACCACCTACACCCTGGCCCCAGACCTTCCATGAAGGTATTTGTCTGGAAGCAGAAAGATAGTTTCAGTCAGTCACTTAGTAAATCTGTGGTAAGGTTAACAGTAATTTTTAGCACCTAATGATCGTTTTCAAATTTTCAGATATCCATAGATCAGTTACCAAAAAAAGTTGTTCTTCTTTTTGTTTTTGTTTTGTTTTATATATATATATATATATATATATATATATATATATATATATATTTGTTTGTTTTTTTCTAAAGTGTGGACTCCAGCAACCTTAACTCCCTAAGCCATTAATTTGGAAATGCTGTGGTTGTAATTACCTGTTTCATATCTGAATGTGGCCTCTATTTCCAAAAACTCAGGGAAGTCATACAGCAATTCAGTAATGTGGCAGGATACAAAATCAATGTACAGAAATCAGTTTCTTTCTTATACACTAACAATGAAAATATAGAAAGGGAAATTAGAAAATCAATTCCATTTACTATAGCACTAAGAACCATAAGCTACCTGGGAATAAAACAAACTAGAGGGAAAGGATCTGTACTCGAGGAACTACAAAACACTTATGAAAGAAATTGAAGAAGACACAAAAAGATGGAAGAGCATTCCATGCTGATGAATTGGAAGAATAAACATTGTGAAAATGTCTATACTGCCTAGAGCAATCCATACTTTCAGTGTCATCTTGATCAAAATTCTACCAGCATTTTTCAAAGAGCTGGAACAAACAATCCTAAAATTTGTATGGAAACAGGAGACCCCACATTGCTAAGGAAATGTTGAAAAAGAAAAACGAAACTGGCGGCATCACGTTGGCTGATTTTAAGCTTTACTACAAAGCTGTGATCACCAAGACAGCATGGTACTGAAACAGACACAGAGACCAGTGGAACAAAGTAGAGAGCCCAGATACGGACCCTCAACTCTATGGTCAAATAATCTTTGACAAAGCAGGAAAAAATATACAGTGGAAAAAAGACAGTGTCTTCAATAAATGGTGCTGGGAAAATTGGACAGGTATGTGTAGAAGAATGAAACTCGCCATTCTCTTACACCATACACAAAGATAAACTTGAAATGGATAAAAGACCTCAATGTGAGGCAGGAATCTATCAAAATCCTTGAGGAGAACATAGGCAGTAACCTTTTCGACATTGGCCACAGCAACTTCTTTAAGGATATGTCTCTGAAGACAAAGGAAACAAAAGTGAAAATGAACTCTTGGGACTTCATTAAGATCACAAGTTTCTGCATGACAAAGCAAACAGTCAACAAAACAAAGAGGCAACCCATGGAATGGGAGATGATATTTGCAAATGACACTACAGCCAAAGGGCTGATATGTAAGATCTATAAAGAATTCCTCAAACTCAACACACACAAAATAGATAATCACGTCAAACAATGGGCAGAAGACATGAACAGACACTTCTCCAAAGAAGACATACAAATGGCTAACAGACACATGAAAAAATGTCCATCATCATTAGCCATCAGGGAGATTGAAATCAAAACCACATTGAGATACCACCTTACACCAGTTAGAATGACCAAAATTAACAAGAGAGTAAACAACGTGTGTTGGAGAGGATGTGGACAAAGGGGAACCTCTTACACTGTTGGTGGGAATGCAAGTTGGTCAGCCACTTTGCCTCCATCAGAAAGGATGAATACCCAACTTTTGTATCAACATGGATGGGATTGGAACGGATTATGCAGAGTGAAATAAGTCAAGCAGAGAGAGTCAAGTATCATATGGTTTCACTTACTTGTGGAGCATAAGGAATAACATGGAGGACTGGGATATGGAGCAGAGAAGTGAGTTGGGGGAAATTGGAGGGGGAGACAAACCATGAGAGATTGTGGACTCTGAGAAACAAACTGAGGATTTTGGAGGGGAGGGGTGGGGAGCTGGGTGAGCCTGGTGGTGGGTATTATGGAGGGTACATATTGCATGGAGCACTGGGTGTGGTACATAAACAATGAATGCTGGAACACTGAAAAGAAATAAAATAAAATGAAAAAAACAAAAAACAAACAAACAAAAACAACAAACAACCTCAAGGAAGTGCTGTGTGTCTAGTAATTCAGGCAAAGATGGGAGATTGTGGTTTGTACCTCTGCTTTTCTGTCTTGGGGATTTCTGATGGATCCGACATTATTTCCTGATGAAATTCAGATCATGTGGGCCAGCTCTGCAGGCCACTATTACTAATCAACTATAATTGGAATGTGACTTGGGCCCTACTTCTCATTCCTTTATATTACAAAATAGAAATAATATAGTTAGATAATGGCAAAGAAAAAAAAAAAGTCTAGGCTTTAATAATACCAGCAAATGAGTAATCGCTTGAAGCTGTAAGGCTCTTAGCATTTCACTTTTTGAAAAACTGTAAGTCCAGGTTTCTCATGGGAACTCAGCCATATATTTGTCCCTGGGTAAGATAGCTGTGCAATTAAATTTGATCACATATGAACATTTGCAAATGTCTGCTTTGAATTAGGATTTTCTGTTTGCTCATCTTAGATTGCAAATTGCAAGTCTCTTGAAGGCAGATACCACGTTCCTCATAATTGTCCTCTTTTACATGTTATCATTTATAATTAATGATTAAAATAATTGAATAATGGGTTCTCTAATCATTAACATATTCCTGATCAGTTTTAAAGTGTTTTATTTTCTATAAAGTTCTTTGCTGAGATCTGAATAAACATGTGTGCACATCTGGCTTACAAATGAGCTAGCATCAATAGCAACTAAAACCCCCTGAGCCTGACCTTCCCCACTAATGACATCTACAGCAGATGCCCAACTTTGCATATAAATTTAATCTATTACCAGACAGTCCCATTTTCAGTGTTTAGATAATCCAATCTAGTTTAATGTCAAAACTTCAGTCTCTCATCTCCCCACCCCCCACCCCACCATGGCTTGATGGTGATTTCTATTTTTAGTGGTTTAGCTAGTCAAGAAATGTATTAAAGAAGAAGTTTGATAATCACTTTAATGACTGACATGTGATAGGGTAATGATTGATCAATTCAGTTAAAATATATTGAAACATGCTATATATAACCTAATATTTCATATTTTATTTTCAATATGCTACTACCATTGCTCTTACTTTTCTTGGCTCTTTTGGTTTAATTTTTTCAAAAAATGTATTCTACAGAAGAAGCCTTGTTTACTAGCTCTAACAATTCAGCATATACCTTCCATATTTCTATAACTGCAATAACAGTAGAGTTATACCTCAAAATTATTACTTATATCTTTAGTTTTTCTCTAAAGAATTTCTAAGAATCAGATATCTGGAGCAGATGGAATATGAAGAAGAACTCTTCAGTGATTGAGTTTGTTTTGTAAGCTTGTGACTTTCTTTTTCTTCTCTCTCTCTCTCTCTTTTTTTTTTTTTTTTTTCCTAATTTAAGTTAATTTGGGAGGTTATTCTTCCCAGCCATTGAAACTATGATGAGAAGAAATGAGGAAACAACTCATTATGGTCATTATTGTAAACATTTGAGTTGGGTCTCCCTTCTATTTCCATGCTTTGTTCTTCCAAATCTCTTTTCTTGACATGATTATGTATTCTTTCAAAAGTCTCAAAATATCACAGTTCTTTCTGAGAGAAAAAGAAAATCATTGTAGGGAAAAAATGAAGGAAAACTGATTAGTTTTTCCACATTTTTTAGGTCGGTACCCTCATAGTTCCAGGTACCCATTGATATTTTACAATAAAGGAAGCCCTGCCTTACAGAATGGTCATGAATCACCAGACTCACTTCAGGTTTAAATTCTTCATTCTTCCTCAGCTCAATCGTCAACCCTCACCCAGGCCCCCTATTCTTACAGCTCAGGCCTCACCCAGATTGAGAAAAATAGTGGAGAAGGGAATTGCTTTCTTCCTTCTCTCCTGTCTCACCTGATTGAGTATTTTCTTGGTCCAACAAGGGTGATCTTTTGTACTGGGTGTTGCTGTAACCTGGAAATGTGATGTTTGGAGTGGCCAATTCCCAAATATTAGTGTTTTCTTCTACAGAAACTTTGATTCATAGTTTTTGTTTCTGTTTGTGCTTTTGTGTTGTTTGTTTGTTTGTTTTTGTTTTTCAGGGATCAGCCCCACTTTTCTTCTTTGGAGGGCTTCTCAGTGCCTGCTCAGCTAAGTGACATAGTCCCTTGCTATACATGATTTCATCAGCCTTTTCTCTAACTATATGTATCACACAGACTCCTTATGCTGAGGACAGTCTTGTTGGCTGGGGCTTTTCAAGATTCCTCACTTGTGCCTATCTTCCTTGCTTTCTATAGTATCCTAGGAAATTGTACCCTTTTTTTACTTGTTCAGTCGGCTTTCACCACCAACCATCTGTCATCACTGGTAAATATCACGATCTTCCCTCCCTTTGCTTTTGGCAGTCCTGTGTCAATCACTGGTTTCTGTGATGGCCCAAATCTTGAAGTTCTCCTCCTGTGACTCAAAGTAGCAAGTGGAGGAGGCTCTCTTTTCTTACCACAGAAGAGTATGGAGATTCATGCAGCTCTCTGTTGATTCTCTTTACTCTCAATCCTCTTTTTCCTGATAAATCTGGTCTTCTTTTCATAAGGGGAAAGGGCATAAGACACTATGGTGACAAATTAGTTTGGGCTCTTTCTTAACATCATAGGGCATCATAGGCATTGTTTGTTTGTTTGTTTGTTTCATTTTTTTTCCTTTTTGAAAATGCAGGCATTTGAAATTGTCTTCAGTTTTGAGACCTGAGCTAAAATGTCAAATCAAGAAAAAGACCTGTTTGGCATCCTGTCATACAAGCAATAAAAGGAAGTCCAAAGAAGTGTAAAAATGTTAATGTTAATGAGTGTGTTCTAGATCAGCACTACATTTGTGATTCCAGATATGAATCGGCAAATCATAGTCGAATCCTCATTCAAGTGTATAAAGAATTGGATAAGTATTTTTTTAAAAAGATAAGAAGTATGATTGGAAAATGAGAGACAACAAATATTTGATCCATGTTAATTCTCTTGATCAAACCTGTAACACCCATGGGTTTACATTCACTTTATCCAGTCACACAAAGATGAAAACATTAGTCTAAGATCGCTAAATAAGTTGCCAAAATCTAAAGAAATTACTTTGGTAAGTAATCTAAAATCTAAATCAAAAATCTTCCTTTGTAACTTTATTCTACTGTAATATAGGTAGAATTTTAATCAGAATGAGCCTTGCCTAACAATTCCGTGCAACCTGATCATAATATTAATATGTTACTTGTGGGAGCTACAGTTAATTGTATGAAACATAATCGTCTTTAATAATAAGGCATCGATGATGGAGTAGCACAGTGTTTTCTGTGTGACTGAGATAGATGGCTAGTGTGCCTTACGAGGTGAGCCAACTAGGAAGGTTAGGCCACAAAGGGAGAACAGGGACTTTAGTTTTGGGTGACATAATATCAAAAGTATTCCAAAATAATGACTTAGGATTTTGAGAATTTAAAGGCAAAGTATTTTTCTGAGAAATAAACACAACAACTTAGATATTTAAATGTTGAAGAATACTTTTGTCATTACTGCATATGGATATAATGTGCATATTACTATATGTTTATATAATGTTGGTTCAGTTTTATTATGGGAAATTATATATATATATATTAATTGCACATATATAACTTTTAATTATGGAAAATTTAAGCATATACACACTAAACAGAAGAGTATAACAAACCGTTATTACTCATGACCCTGCTATAATAAATTATCAATATTCTGACAATTTTGTTTCATCTATACCCCCTCCTACTCACTTGATTGCTTTTTAGGTAAAATGTATATACTTTGAAATCCTATGTACCTAAAAATGATACATCGATATAACCCATGCCCTGAATTTTGAATGTTTTTATGAAGATATTTTTGGTATAAATAGTAGTTAATAAGCTTTAGACTAGCTTACAATTCCATTTCAGCTTCTGCAGATAAATCAAGAAACTTATTTGACGTCTGGACAATAAATTTAATAAAACTTATTGTTTGCAGGCAATTTTGAATGTTGACTGAGACTGTCAGAAGTAACAAATAATCTTCTTTATATAGCTCAGTGCTGAGTAGGCTTAAACAGCCTCTGCCTCTAGAATGCAATGTAATTATAAGACATGATTACAACTGATTATAATCAATCAGCATAGTCTTAAGTGTAATTTATATTGCCGCAGCTGTGGTTAGATTAAATCATCACATAAGATACAATTTCTACTAGATATGTGAAATTATTTGAACAAAACCAAATACAGTAAACTCATAATAGCATAAATGCATAGTAAATTTTGCCAATTGCATAATACTTTAGGACTCTATTTATCATAAAATAAGTTTCCCCCCTACAGAGTTTAGTTTTGATTTGAAAGACAAAGCTGTTGTTTCACCAAGTTCGGCAGATGTGACTTTTGGCTGTTGGTTCTGCCTGTGCTGATGTTTTATGTGTAATATCTAGTGTGACCACTATTATATTTGAAAAGAATACTCTGCCAAACTTATGTCGTTCTTTCTTACTCCAGTTAAAGAGGAGACAGAAGAAGGGTTCTAACTTTCATTTTCAATTTCTATAATGAGGCCGTTTCAATCTTGGCCTTAAAGTTGAAACTCTGATTCACCAAAGGTGTAGTGCTGGCGATTAGAACTGATTTATTAGGTATAGTTCTTGCTTTCAACACACTACAGGTGAAACTTTTAAAAAACAAAGAAAATAAAGTTAGCAGAAACATACTCATAAGTACAGAGAACAAACTGATGGCTGCCAGACAGGAGGTGGTGCGGGATGGGCAAAATGGGTGAAGAGGAGTGGAGGGCACAGGCTTCGGATTCTGGGATGGATAAGTCATGAGAAGAAAAGGTAAAATAAAGCATTGGGAATGTTCAATGGTATGTTAACAGCGCCGTAAGGGGACGGATGGCGGCTACACTTGTGGTGAACACAGCACAACATACAGACTTGTAATAGCACTATGTTGTACACCTAAAACTAATGGAACATTGTGTGTCAACTATACTTCAATTTAAAAACCAGAATATTCATTAAACACTTTAAACCCACAACAATTTAAAAAAAATGAAAGTAGCTTCTAGAGTACTACAGAGAGCAGGGTAAAACAGGGGCCGGTGTTGTCACGTTTGACATTTACTTATAAAGTTGATTTCTCTGAGGCTCAATCACCTCATGGAGGAAAGAGGGGAAACACTTGTCATTTTCCTAGTTTATGGCTGCTGTGAGGGTCAATGATAAAATTAATCAAAAAGTTCTTTGAAATCAACTAAAAAGTAGTAATATCATTCTTAAATAATCTATTGTTTTGTTATAACTTTTCATTTTGTTCCTTGAGCCAAATGTTGTAAAAATAACAATATATTAAAATCTAAAAAATTTTTCTTTTTGTAATTTCTCTTCTGAGAGTAATGTAATTAACATTACCCTGTCCACTTTTTAATCACTCTGTGGAAAGCCTTTTATGTATATAGTAATTTAATCAAATAACCTGAAAGTGTGAAGAGTAAGTCTGGCAGCCCATAGATGCAGCTGCTTGGCTAGAATACAAGTTCACTACCAAATAAAAAATACATTTTAATGACTTAGAATCTGAAAAAAAAAATTCAGGTTTCAGACTTAAAATTCTGCAATATTTTGTGTAGACTCACAAAGCGTTACTAAATTCAAAATACATACTTAGCCATTTTTTTCTTTTAAAAATTTGTCATGGAAAAATTAACTTTGCCTTTCAAAAGATGTAACAGGCTCTGTATAGAATATTTATGGCAGCCAGATCTCCTTTCAGCATTAATAGTTTCTAATGCATATTTAAGATGTTTATGTTTTTTAATGTTTTAAAAGGAACATTTTTTTTTTCCTAGAGTAACAAAGCATCAACCTTCTCTGAACATAAAAACTTAGCCTTTAAAAAGAATAGCGATATTGATTTGGGGTACTGATTACATTTTCAAAAGCAGAAAAATAAGTTTCACTATGCTGCAACACAGGGATTCTTATTTAAAATCAAACTCATAAACTATTGATATACCCCCAGGTAAACACTAAGTTTATATGGAATGAAGAAGATTGGTAAGAGCAAAGCGCAGATAGTAAATACAGAATCTACAGAGGCCATCTGTCAGGAGATATTAAAAAATTACCTGCATTTTTATAAATATTTGATCTGTGCCTATTTCTTAGAACTATTATGCTTTCAAATAAAGAATACAAAATAATTCTACTCAAAGTCTAGATTATTTGTAAAAGTAGAAGTACTTTTTAAAAAAATATTTTTCATAAATTTCTTGGCAAATCTTTTCCTTTGAAATGTGAGAGTGTATACATGCTGGTCCCTGTCCTTTCTTCCTGGGGATGGTATCTTAGAGAAGCCCACAGTGTGAAGGAGTAAGCAGGAGGTGAAGGCAATAGTAGCGGCGTCTGCCCTCAACGGCAGTGGGACCATGTTTTCTCCAGGTAGATCTCCTTACATCATTAGCAAGTCTGGTGAGAAAAGAGATGAAAGTGCAGCTGCAAACACAGGTGGAAATAGGTGTTTCAATTCAAAGCCCGTGTGTGGGTTCTCCTCTCCCCCATCACTGTCAGACCCTCATCCCCACTAAGCCCTGACTGTTTCAAGGAAGGTTATGTGGGACAGGGTAGAACCTGAAAGAGTAAACACTTTCTCAATAGGTTGAGTCATCCAAAAAGACAAGTTAAACTACAAGGAAAAAGCAAGACACCATATAGTTGTTAAATTTCTGTTCCCCATCACCTGGGCAACACAAGAGGAAGTTGAGATTAGTTATAGAAAATAATGGAATGGTATTTTTATACTTTCTTGACCATACATTTTATACTTCCCTGAAATACTGTTATGTTTTGCTAACATGATTATTTTTCCACTTCCAAAACAATAACTCTACATCATTACCTCTTTTCTCTGATTTCCTTACTCCATTCTTCCCCTGCCTACTTCTCTGATTCTTTCTCTAGCAGTTATCACCCTCCCATCCCATTCTGCCTTCTGTCACCTGACTTGTTGATTTTACTATTATTTAGTGCTGCCAGATTTAGCCAAAAAAATACCAGAGGCTAGTTAAATTTGCATTTTATATAAAATAAGAAATAATGTTTAGTATAAGTATGTTCTGTTCTAAATATTGCATAGGGCATACTTATAATACAATTTTTTCATTGTTTGTCTGAAGTTCATAGTTAACTGGGTGCCTCGTACTTTATCTGGACTATTTATACTATTTCCTGTTTATGCAATTTGAAGTTTTTTCTTCCTTGAGTTATCCAAGCAAGTAAACATTCTCCTTTCTGGAACACACATTGTTTTACTTTCTTTTAAAATTGTCCTAATAAGAAAATAAAAAAGGTCTTTAAATATGCCAGCCTCTGGATTCAAACACACAAGCTGGGATTTCTTCAATGCCTGTGAAATTAAGATTCACACTTTGATTTCCTATACAAAAGCTAGGTCAGTAGGCCTCCCTATGGCTATTTTGCAAACATAATACTAACTCAACTCCAATTAAGATAAAGAGAATTCTTTTGATATAAATTCAGGCTAGATTTTAAAAGACTCAAAATCCATGATATGCTTCAATACTCTTACTTGAGGTGAACATTAAAGTCTTTCTGTCTCACGGCAACCCCAATGTCCATTCCATTTCACTTCTGGCTAATTATCATACTTGACATCAAACCCCAAGCTAAGTTAATGATACAGTGTTTTGGTTATCTATTCCTGCACAGTAAACTACCCTAAATTTTAGCGGTTTAAAAACTGAGTATTTTATTTGCATAAAATACTACAATCTAAATTTTAGATTCTATAATCTAGAAGGGCTAGATTTACCTGAGTGGCTGTTTTGATGACCAGCTTGTTGGTGGTTTATTGAAGGAACGTATTCAGGTAGTGGGTTGGTTAGAGACTGGGCTTAGTTAGGACCCTGGAAGAGTTGGGCTTCTATCTTTCTCTCCACATGGTTTTGGACCTCCCCTGCTTTGTAGGACCCCATACATGCCTGCTCTATGTGTTCTCCCCAGTAGAACAGCTAGCCTTCTTGGTTTATCAGGGTTCTCAAGCATGTAGAGCTGGAAGCTACCAGGCCTTCATAAGGCATAAGGCAGGAACTTCCACTTAGCTCAGTGTCTCCTACACCACTTTCTGTTGGTTAAAGCAAATCACAGCCTCAGACCAAATCAAAGGGAGTTCATAGAGGTGTGTTTTATTTGGGATTGCCAGTGCAACAGACAACTGCCTATAGCTATAGGTTGGTCAGGAGATGGTGTATTAAATATACATATGTTAATTTAATCAATTTTAATTATTTCAATTAATAAAATAGCTTATATTATTTTTCATTTATTTATTTCTTAGATATCAAGGATGAGGGAAAGATGGAGAACCTTCAGTATCTAGCACACAGAAGTTATTTTAATGTGGGTAGAATTCTAGATTCTCACTGAATTTTTTGGAGACTAGTTTGTTTACTTTTTTATTGTGGTATAAATGACATACATATAATCACCCAAAGTTATACAAATTCATGAATTTGTATAATAATTTGTATAAATGGATAGTAAACACTATCCATTTATAGCATTCCAGAGGCTTTTTTTTGCCCTTCCCTTTTAACTTCCCCTAAGAATAGCCACTATTATGATTTTTGTCACCATAGATTAATGATTAACCTGTTTTTGCCTACGATATAGTTTATTTTGATAAATGTCCATGAGTACTTAAAAAGAACGTGCATTTATACAGGCCAATCAGCTAAAGTCAGCGAGTTGTGTTTATCAATATCCTTATTATTTGATCTTTTTATCAATTTATCAATTTTATCAATTTATCAATATCCTTATTAATTATTTTTTTCTTTTCATTCTATATGATATTTAGAGAAGAGCAGTAAAATGTCTAATAATGTTTGTGTATCCATCTGTCCCCATCAACTTTTACTTTATAAATGTTCAAGCTATGTTATTAGGTAAATACATGTGGTTTTGAGGGGCTTTAGCTGCTTCTTCACTGAACGCTTTATTCACGCTTCCAGGTGGGAACTACAACATAAGGTAAAGTGATCTAGAGAAAACAATTTTGTGTTGGCAAAATAAACACAGTGATCACCTGGAGTATTTCATGCTATAAAATTATAATCATGGACCTTTCTCTATTTAGTTGAAGTGAATATAAAATGACAAATACCGAACATAGTCTCTAAAATTCCAAAACTAAATAAATTGTATTGCATTTTTTTATTTGGGATGATGTTTATTTGTACACCTGTGGCTAAACTTATGCACTGATCAAAGATGTTCTGTACCATCTTTCCCGAATGAGTACATAGTAGCGATTTCCAGCTTATTTAAAGGCCATTTTAAACATCCCTCAGGAGGGCGCCTGGGTGGCTCAGTGGGTTAAAGTCTCTGCCTTCAGCTCGGGTCATGATCCCAGGGTCTTGGGATCCAGCCCTGTATCAGGCTCTCTACTCTGTGGGGAGCCTGCTTCCTCCTTTCTCTCTGCCTGCTTCGCTGCCTGCTTGTGATCTCTGTCAAATAAATAAATAAAATCTTTAAAAAAAAGTAAATAAACATCCCTCAGGTTCCCCACAAGAACAGATGACTCAAGTCCTCTACAGCATTCAGTTCAACTGGATTATATGCTCTTTTTTTTTTTTTTTAAGATTTTATTTATTTATTTGACAGACAGAGATCACATGTAGGCAGAGGCCGGCAGAGAGAGAGAGAGAGAGAGAGAGAGAGAGAGGAGGAAGCAGGCTCTCCACTGAGCAGAGAGCCCCTATGCTCTTTTCAAGTAGAAAAGTTGTGTCCAATAGTGTGGTTTGCCTGTTACCTTTTCTGTAAATATTCTGACGATAATGCTAATAAATCACCCCACCTGATTATCCTCTTTTTTTTTTCTAAAGATTTATTTATTTTAGAAAGTGGAGGGGCAGAGGGTAAGGGGAAGACAGAATCCCAAGCAGACTTCCCGCTGAGCAGGGAGCCAAAGGTGGGTTTCAATCTCACAACCGTGAGATCCTGACCTGAGCAGATATCAAGAATAGGAGGCTTAACAACTGAGCCACCCAGGAGCGCCAATTAGCCTCTTTAAAAGAATAACACACACCCTATTGGAAGGACTTGAGCTTTCTTCTTACCATTCATCTCAGCAAATGTTTTTGGATGTTAATCCTTTTAGACATAAAACAACTACTGCTTTCAATAAAAAATTATGGTTGACATTTTATGATTCTTCTTCGCCATCTTCATTTCTGTTCTTCCAAGATTTTCCTCTAAAGTATTTCACCAGAGATGTTGAATGAGACTATTTGTGAGATGTCAGATAATTTTCTAAGAAGCTCTTAATTTTCTAAGAGCTTATGATCTCCAAGATTAAGGAGATGCTTGGATACATTTTGACAGAACCACTCACAAAATAATTTTGTCAATTCTTATTTGCTTAATTTTGGAAGGTAGAGAGATATGGATGTAGATATCGATACTTGTATACACATGCATACCATGTGTAATGTTGTTAATGCAATATCATCAAACAATTTATTTATGTGGATTCATATAATATATGTGTGTGTATATGTATGTGTGTGTGTGTGTGTGTGTATAAATGTAATTTCCATCAAGTCACATAGTGACTTAGAAGTCACTTAGTACTTAGAAGTACTCGGTAAAATTACATAATATGATACAGAGTTAATTACAAAGAACATATTTTGCTCATGTCTCTTGATAATTACAATTTGCTCTTTTTGAGAGAATTAAAAATATGATGAACACACAGCAAATCTTAAATGCTAAATTCTATACATATATTTTAAATATATATATATTCCATGATTTAAAGTATAGTAATTTAGTGATTATTTTGATACATTTTATTTATAAATTTTATTCAAGAAAGAAATAGGAGTTAGTCTGTGTGAAGTCGGATCATAGATCTGCCATTATTCACCCAAACATTGAACTAGACAACTCACCTGCCGAGCATACGATTATCACTTATACTCCACTGCCATAAGTATCTAGAAAATGGAAGGACTAGATCCAGCTGATATTTTTGGTAATCATAATAATATTTATCAGGGCAACCACTGAGAAATAAAATGCTAATAAGCGAGATATAAAGAAGTGAAAATGTATTTGACAAGGAGAATATGTTGGTTTTTTTTTTAATTTTTTTTTTTTTGCAAAATTTTAGAGGAGAAAAGTTCCAAAGAACAAAACATTAAAGAAAATAAAAATAAAGGTTTCTTAAAGTGTAAATTCCACATATTTAAACGTAGTTTAGTTTCCAAGTTGTTGAACAAGAACAACAAATTGGTCCTCTAGTGAGAGAATCATAGATTAAAATGTACTTACATGGATGCTCAGCATGACCGTTGCAATCACGAATTGGGTTAATTAACTGGTTCTAAGCAACTTCTTAAAGGTTAAGTGTAAGGAAAAGGTAACTAGTAATTTAAAATTCACTTGCTCATTTATTCCTTTCTAGTTCTGTGAAATGAAATGACATACAGATGGAGAAAAAACTGGCCACTGAGAAAGGAAAGGGAAATCTTTCTTCTCTCTCCTCCCTGACTGACCACAAATATCTAGCTTCTGCCTGGCATTGGGAGATAGATATTTCTTAAGGAAGTGTAAGTATTATGGAGAAGTTAGTTGATCCTGACAATGCAGTGACAACACTGGCATCGTGCACTGAAGGATAACAGGGAGACCTCTCTCCATATACCCTGGTGGCCCTACTGTTCGAGTTCTGCCTAGGTCCAGAATCAAGTTTTCTGTGAGGACTGAGGAATATTTCTGACTGCTCTAAGGAGAGAAAAATGAATTCAATATAGGTATGTTAAGTCTCCTTGACTAACAGCCTGTTCTCATGTGTACATGTATTTATGTATTTGTTTAAATAGATAGATTTTATATACAAAAAAACCTACATGCAAGATACTATCATTTCAAGAATGACTTATTGGACATCTCTTAATCTGCTAGAAGGATTCTAAGCAACAGTCTAAAAGGAAGAAGACATGACCTCTTGGGGCACCTGGGTGGCCCAGTTGGTTAAGCCCCTGCCTTCGGTTCAGGTCCCAGGATCGAGTCCTGCACCAGGCTCCCAGCTCTGCTGGGAGTCTGCTTCTCCCTCTGACCTTCTCCCCTCTCATGCTCTCTCTCACTCTCTCTCTCACTCTCTCAAATAAATAAATAAAATCTTAAAAATAAATAAATAAATAAATAGCAAATAAAAAAAAAGTAAAATAAAAAAATAAAATCTTAAAAAAAAGACATTCAGCTTTTTATAATGTAGCCTCTAATGTTTATATTCCTGTGTGCACGATCTCTCTCACTTCAACATCTTCTCTTCTAAACAGGTGTGTATGTCCATCCAAATAGCTTAATTTCCTTTTGCAGAAATGTATATTATCGATTAACATAACATATGTTATTGATAATCATTGTTAAGCAGAAACTGTGTGCTTGACACTGTGCTGGGCTCGTTCCCATAAAAGAAAATCTCATTCATTCATCAAAATGATCTCCATGTTTTATGTGGGGAAAGTGACTAATTGAACGTGATCCAACTATAATGTGACTGCATTGAAAGTTTACCAGTCTCCTTAGCAGTAGTTCTAGGCTCTTTCACTAGATTGTAGCTGGGTAGTGGATTATGGCTGACTACGGCATTCTAGGGTACTTTACTAATGCTGTGTTCCTGAGTAATTACCTAATTACCAGACTGGAATTTGAAGCCCAATTTGACTCAACTACTTTCTTGCTAGATGAGTTTGGACAAACCACATAAACTTCTGTGCCTCAGATTCCTCTGTTATAATTAGAGATAGTATTTACCTCCAAACATTCTCTGATAATTAATTTCTTTCACATATGTACAGTTTTGTTTTGTTTTTTAAAGATTTTATTTATTTATTTGACAGATGGAGATCACAAGTAAGCAGAGAAGCAGGCAGAGAGAGAGGAGGAAGCAGGCTCCCCACTGAGCAGAGAGCCCGATGCGGGGCTCAATCCCGGGACCCTGAGATCATGACCTGAGCTGAAGGCAGAGGCTTTAACCCACTGAGCCATCCAGGCACCCCTACATATGTACAGTTAATATAAGAAGAGGTTCTTACTGATAGGTAAGAACTAACCATTATTTGCACTAAATAAACACAACATTTGACAGGGTCATGATACTATTGTGAAACAATTTCATAGGGTCCTTGCAATGATTAAACAACACTAACAACATATAATGCTTGTACCAGTACCTGACAATAAATATCAGCTATTATTGTGGTAATGGAATGTGATTAACAGCACGGCCTTAATTACATGATACATTTCAAGCACACAAACCAAATCTATCATGGTGTTTGTTTTAGACCTATTTCAGAGCTTTGTATTTATTCTGCCCACACTCTGAGATGGAGAAATATAAACTTAGCTGCCATTTTGTTTGTTTTGTCTTATTTTGGTTTCTTGAGGTCAAAACTTTTAAAACTAGCCTTGTTAAAAGGAATGAGTCCAATAAAATTCTAATTTGTAACCAAAGAGAGCTTGCATGGGCCATATGATATACACAAGGAGATGGGGGAACTTCAAGAGGCAGGCTTCTTCATCAGCAAATAGGGCACGCTGAAGGGGATGGGTTCTAAGGAACGCGCAGATTCAACATCCTCTTGCCTTCAGAACCACATTTGATTAGGCCATTTTCCTTCAACAAACAACAGCTACATTTCAAGGCTTTCCCACAGGAGATGCAGTGGGAATGGGTATGTGGTGGGGCTGAAGGAGCAGGAGGTGAATTGTTTTGGACTGTTTGCACAGGAAACACAACCCTTGTGTCACAGAGCCTGATTAGGGTCGCTAGTGATGGAGGCCGAAGCCCCACAGGACCTCTGTTGGTGCAGATAGCGTAAAACTAACTCAGCGGGTCTTGGTTTACATTTTATTGTACAGGTTCATGCTTCTGAATACTAAGCAAAACTATACACTTTTATTTTATAATAATCTTTCAATATTTATTTGTTACTAAAATGGAAAGAGAAATGGCAAGAAAGTGTAAAAAGAAGCGACTTTCAGCTCCCATTCTAGGAAGGATTTGTTAGGTGATCCTGTTAAGTCATTTCATCCGCTTCTGCTCAGTTTCCCACTGTGAAGTGAGACGAATGCACAGACCAATCACTGAGGCTCATTCTATTCAGCTCCTACACACATCTGTATGTAATTCATACCACTCACTGTATTATGTGAACAATTTTATATTTAACAAAGAAGCTAATTAAATAGGGTAGATTTTCTTATGAATTCTAAGTGAAGAAACAGTATGTTAACAATATGCATTATTATATTGGTTATGAGAGAATCGATAATCCCTCCAAAGGGGTCCTTCCATCTACACTGTATAGTATACAGTGGTCTTAAATGGTACTTTTTCTGTAGACCATAATTTGATAGATATTTTTCTATTGACCAATGCTAAATCTTCATTTTCTTTTTACTGGAACTATGTTGCTATCTGCCATCTCCACCACAGCACACCAGAGACTGTTTATTTACAAGAATATAGCTTTAGATCTCTGAAACTATGATTGACTAAAATATGGCTGTGGCTGAAAAGATAGTGCATATCCTAAGGAGATAACCTTCCATAGAACTTAACCAGGGAGTGAAACATGTTATTTTTCAATTGCCCATTTGCTTTATGGAACCTGAAAAGCATATAGTGTCTGGAAAACAACAATGGTAAGATAATATCCTATTTAATTAGAATCAAAGAAGTAGAACTTCCTCCTTCACTGTTATGTTCTTACAATTTACATGAGTGTGGCAGAAATATTTAACTTGTCAGTCAAGATGCTTGACAAAAAAATCACATTAATGAGTCTTAAGCAGTAATGAAAAGATGTGCCTGGCATACTTGTTTGTAAGATTTGCCAGATTCATTAAAAGTCAAAGTTATATTATATCAGCAATAATCTACATGTCGTCGCAAACACAAGAGCTTGGCTATTTCTAGCTGTAATTACCAATAATAAACTTGCCTAAAATAAAGCTAAATAAGCTAAGCAATACAAGAAAAACAAAACAAAACAACAAAACAACAAAACCCCAAACAACAACAAAAAAACCCTTAGAAATATTTTTAGGAAACACTGAAGGAAAAGTTCATGTCCAAAAATCTCCTTGAAAATGGATAAAATTCAGGATACCTGAGTGGTTCAGTCAGTTGAGTGTCCACTCTTGGTTTTGACTCAGGTCATGATCTCATTGAATGAGAAATCAAGCCCCAAGTCAGTGGTGAGTATGCTTGAGTTTCTCTCCCTCTGCCCCTCTCCACACTCTCTTTCTCAAATAAATGAATACATCTTTGAAAAAAATGGACAAATTTTTCTCCCTATCAGGACACTATATACATATATACATACATGCACACATATAATTCATATATATATAACAATATTCAGGAATATATATACCTTTCCAAAATAATATTCCTTGGGCATAATAATAAAAATGATATTTTTTATGAAAGAATAACTTATGGGCTTTATTCTCTATTAACAGAAAGCCATTTTAGATCATATTTTGTGCTGGCTATTTAGTGAATATATTTGATTATTTATCATGACTCTAACTATGCTTTGTCAGCCACATGTGAAATGTAAACCTCAGAATCATTCCTTCACAGTTCCTCTATAGCTAATTCTGTTCTTACATACTGCTTATGAAAACCCTTCCCTACATTACAGCCAGCTGAATGAAAGGCTCATTGATTGGGCACAAACTATGGGCCAGGCACTATAACTATATTAGCAAATAAGAGACACATTCATGAGTGTGACACTTGGAGCTCAGAGATGAGTAAATTAACTGTTCATGAGGAATCAGAACTAATAATTTCTACTTATCGTTGATAATTCCAACCAAACATCATTTCTTTAAGGAAGCCATATAGGAAACAAGAGAGCAGGACGTTAATTGAGCTGTTAATTGATGATGTTAATCTTTTAAGTTTTCAGCCATATGTATGATTATTTTAAAGGTCTTTACTATTGATTCCATCACTTGGGTTACTAATGTCCTGAATTAGCTGCTTTGTTTTTAAATTAGAGGTCATACTTGTTTGCTTGTTCATATAAGTAATCTTGATTTTATGTAAAATACTTTGCATGATACAATTTACTGGGTTTTGATTCTGTTGTATTCTCTTAAAGGACATTGAATTGTGTCCTGGCAGACAAATTACTGGGAGAGAGTCTTAATTCTTTCAGGCTTGATTTTATTCTTTGCTAAGGTAGGTCAATCTTGTTTTTGTAATTTTCCCAAGGCATGGCCTTTACATCAGAAGGTAATTCTTGTTCTAAAGTCTGGCCTCTCTGGGCATCTCAACTGAATGTACGAGGTGCTAAGCAAGGTTTCCTTATTCTGGCTGACAAGGAATTTCCCTCGCACCCATGTAATCTCCAGCTGGTCTCAGCCTCAGCCAGTCTCGGGAAATATGTATGTCTCTCAGATCTTGCCCTGGGCCTATGTAGCCTATCTTCAGCCAACAACTCATAAGGAGCCCTGACACAGACTTCTGGGCTTTGCCCATCTACGCAGCTCCCTGCCCTCCGGGCTCTACACACATCACGACACTTCTGAAGTGTACGACTCTCTCCTCTCAGCTCAGCAAAGTTCCATGTTTGCTTTAGCTTCCGACACTGCCCACGGTTAGAAGACTGGCCTTATCTAAGAACCAGGGAAAACTGGGGCTTGCTTCCTTCCCCTCAAAGACTGCAGTGCTGCAGTACCATTATCTGATAGTAGTTACCTCATACATTTTGATTAGTTTGATAATTATTTAGGCTGGCAAAGAAAGTACAGTGCTAGTTACTCATCATGGCCTTACTTATTTTATTTCAAATTCATTAGTTTAACAAAACAAACAAACAATGGAGAAAAAGAGCAGGAGAAACACACCAAGAAACAGACTCTCAACTATAGAGAACAAACTGACCATTACCAGAGGGGAGATGAGTAGAGGGATGGGTGAAGTTAGGTGATGGGGATAAAAAAGTACACATCATAATGAAAAAAAATAAATAAAATAAAATGATACAAAATTAGAAGTTTGAAAAAATAGGAGAAAAAAATTTTATCTAAAATATATTTATATCTTAAATATATAAATATAAATATATTCCTATAGTTATATTTAAAATATATAAATATATCTTTAAAGTAATATAATAAATAAATAAATAAATAAATAATGATAACTAATAATAAATAATAAATATATACACATATTTAAAAATAGGAGAAGGCCACTGAAATTAATCTCTAACACACATACCCATGCATATATACTGTATATAATTTTATCTCATTCATGCATATGATAACATTTGATATAAAAATATTGGATTATATAATTTGATTTCATAAATTTAATCACAGTATATGTGTGGAATACATGCATATGTACTAGAATTAGTATATACAGTATATAGGCATGATTACTGTGCAATTCTAGTATTACCTATAAATGCCTCGTCATTTGGGTACTGAAAGCAAAATGAGACAGGGAGAGTATCTCCTTCCTGATACTATATGGTTGTCTTCTTTTCTAATCTGATTCATTTTCAAGGATCAAATTCTGTATTCCATGCCCATACCTGTTACATATTGACTCCGTTCGGATTGAACACTAATTAGCTGTTGTAAATTCATGTCTCTGTTTCTGTGACTATCTAAATTTCAACCTGTCAAATACAGCCATTATTAATTACATTTTTACAATTCTGCAGTATTGTTTTGTTTGTTCTGTCACATGATCTCACAAGTGCTAAAGGTATATCCCTCTCCTAACTCATTTTTTACAGTAACAGAATTTAGGAGATATTCTACACATCTCTAGATTTAGGAAAGAAGCGAGTTAAATTGTCTCGCTACCTAGAAAAACATCCCTAGTCCTTACCTCTAGTACCCAGAGTGCATTTTATTTCAACAGCTGTTTTCACTTTACACCAGCAAAGTGTTTGCCTTCCCTTTGTCCCATTACCAGCTGCTCCTGCCATGGTTTCCTTATAAACTGACTGCTAGCTGGACTCCCTGAAGTCTATTTTAATCCTCATTATATAAGCAGGGAGGGTGACCTAAGAAGAATGTCCCCAAACTTAGACAGCGTTAATAGTCTACAAATTATTTTTCAAAAAAATGTTGTGGGTCAGTCATGGTTTTAGGTGCTGGAGATACAGCAATGAGTCAGGTTTCTGTATGAAAGGGGTTTGCATTCTTGGTGAGGTGAAGACATTATTGAAGATAATTTCTGAGAGATCTAAGTCAGGTGCAGGTAAGTTCTATAAAAGGTTACACGACACAGTCAATAATCTGATTACTATCAGGAGGAAGGAGAGGTGTCTGAGACGTGATCAGTTCTGGTTCTCTGATGAGCTCTTTACCTTAGGGAGGTAGCTGTCACAAGAGATCTCTGGTGGTGGGAGTCAGACCCCCCGTGACTCAGGTTGACTTCACCTCACATCACCTAGAGCTCATATTTAACCTTTTGGACCCTCAGTTTCTTCCTCTGTAACGAGTTCCTTTGCTCTGCAGCACACCCTCCCTCCCCAGGTCTCTTGTCTTGATTTTGTCATGTTTATATCTCACAATTTTTTTTTAATATTCCCTATTGGCTTTTAGGAGAGTTTTTCAAATGTTTCTCCAATTTAGTAATGTGTTTCTCTGTTGAATCTATCTGTATTAGGTTCCTATTCCTGCTATAGCGAGTTTCCGAAAACTTAATGGCTTATAGTAGGACATTTATTATCTTACAGTACTGGAAGTCAGTAGTCTGAAATGGGTCTCACTGAGCCAGACAAAATCATGGTGTTGGCAGGGATGTTCTGTCAGGGTATAAGTTTTTCCTTGTCTTTTCCAGCTTCTAGAGACTGCCCTGGCGCCTTTCTTCCATCCTCGTAGCCAGTGACATTGGGAGGAGTCTATCTCCCTGAGACATCTCTTGCATTCTCCCTCTTCTGCCCCCGACCCCCTTTTACCTTTAGGGATCTTTCTGATCACAATGGGCCACTTAGATAATCCAGAATAATTTTACTATTTTAAAGTCAGCTGATTAATTACATCTGCAACTGGAAGTCCCTTTTGTCATAAAACCTAACATATTCACAGATTCTGGAGATTGGAAGATAGACTTCTTTAGAGAGGGGAGCATTATTCTGCCCACCTCAGCATTTTTCTATTCATCCTATCTGTTTTTAGTTCTAAATATACGAGTGGGGGTGAATTTCACTTGTTTTTTATTTACATTATTTTGTATCTTGCTCTACATTGATAGAATATGTTAGGCCATCATCAACCAAGATATGGTTTCTTTGGGGTTTACTTTATTACCCTGTTCTGTCTTGTTCAGATGAGGTGACACCACAAAGGATTTATTTGTTATATAAATATTGAATTTTTAGGAGACAGCAAGTGTCAGTCTATGCACTATAAAGGAGGTCTGAACTTCATGTCAGATTTCTTGTCTGTAATTGTAAATAAACCAGATTTGTTAATAAACAATTTGAGTTATTGTTCTAGAAAAGGTATATATAGGGCATCATACTTCCACAGAACAATTAATGACAGTTAATTATAAGAATCTTTTAGGGTAGAAATTAATCATTTTCACGTTTAAGTTCTTCACCCTTATCAATAGTCTGCAATATAATAAGCACTAGGTCAATAGTCATTGAATAAGTAAACAAACTGGTTAATTGCCTATCAAGCCCTAAAGAATACAGTGGGATGAGAAAAAGAAACATATTTTAAAGTGTCTTTACAATCGACAGTTGTCAGAATAGCCTGATAGAGTGTGAAATGTGTCAAGATTCATAATATGTATTTGTCATTATTGACTTATTTGGTGATCTATATTACAAACTATCAATACCACTTAATGTATATTATTTTATTCTGTGGTGTCAGTTTTCCTTTGTGAATTATTAAAATTTTTGACATAATTCTCCGGTTATTTTGGCATCATGTAAACATACACTTTTTTTTTTTTTTTCTTGGCCATCCAAGTTTCCTTTGTTTGCCAGGAAAGGAATGCACAGGACCCCTTCGGAGGAAGAAATGGGAACAGCTGTCCTATACAGTGCTGGTGCCAACTTGGGTTTTTTTACTCTGGGCAACTCATGCACCAAACTGGAAGACTTTATTGATCTTCCTTCATGTAACAGTTTTTTTTAAAAAAAATGCATTACACACATCTTCTCCATTTTATTTTTTCATGGTAAGCTTCATGAAAGCCAACTGAAAATTTACAAGGAGGTAAGGATTTCTGTCAGAAAAATGTATTTTATTCTTTATTCCAGACTACTAGAGCTATTTCTCCACAGCAGTTTTTCCTTCTGAAGCTGAACAGCAGCAAGGTGAGTAATTATTAGAAGCACAGCAAGTTCCTGGCTGCAGCTCATGTGGTGAAGAGCTTATTCTAAGACATTCAATTGCATGTAGAGAGGAAAAGAATTTCCAAAGCAAGCAAATGTCTTTGAAGAGTTTATGCCCCTAAAATGATCTCAAAGCAACAAATTTAGCTGCTTATAATTTTCTTTGGAAAATACAATATGGCCTCCTCCAGATATACGATATTATGGCAGCCATTTTTTTCAAAGGGATGGCTAGCTACATAAAGACCCAAGTTCCAGGTAGAAATAAAACATTTTTCTAGTTATGCACAGAACATTAAATCTAATGTTAATAATCAGAACTTCATTTATGAATTATAGTTAAGGGAAAAATTCATTTAAAAAAAGCATACATCATTTGCACAGAACTTTTCTGTACCTTTTTTGAAATGCACTTATGGATTCATTAAGTTCTCTCATTTTCTTTCTTTCCTGGGCCCAAGTGGCCAGCTCTCAGCTATGTATGATGGAAAGGCAAACTTAAAAGAAGAGGGTTATGAAGAAAATGATTTGTTTCAGTGTATTGCATTGTATAAGAAAACCAGAAAATTAGGGTTGCATAAGGACCAAACCTTCTTTGTTCTCAAGCATTTAGATTATAGAACTATTTATCCTAAGTACCAATAAAAAGTGGGACTCTAAAGGGCACAGTGCTTTCTAAAACATAACTACTTGTGGTTAGGGTGATTTATTTACTTTTTCATATTTATCTTTCATATGCCTTAACCACAGGGTGCTTATACTTTTTCCAGGTCATGAGTTTTAATTGGCACTTATATCTTAGCATTAACACCTAATTTTATACTGTTTATTTTTGCATCACTCATGACCTTCAGGACACAGATGAATGTCTTTTGAATCTACTGATTGTCTGAATAAGATGTACATTTTTCTGTACACATAACTCAAGGAAATAGCTTGATTGAAGAATATTATTACCAAGACTAAAAACAGATACAAAGACAAATATGATAGTACATTTCCCTTATGTCATTAGTCTTTATTTCATAATTTCATTTTCTAATCTATTGCCGCTCTCCCTTCTCCAGGGAGTAGAGCTAAAAAATCCAAAAAAGTGATTTGTTTGCACTATAATGTTGAACTTTAGAAACAAAACTTTAGGGAATAGACTGGCAGTAGACTAATGATGAGTAATTCACTGGAATATAGAATATCATATGGAGAGTTAGAATAATACAAGTGACAGCATTAACTTTCAACTCAAACTATGTTCTAAAATTATTCAGACCAGAACAAGCAAAATAATATTTTGGAAGCCCTATTCAATATATTTGATGCAGAGTGTGTATGTGTGCGAGTGTATGTGTGCATGTCTGTTCTGACTGTATATTTCTATCAATACTAAAAATGCTGCTGGGATTCACTTAACTACTGGACGTCAGTGTTGCTCCACTATTAAAAAAAAAAAAAAGAAAAGAAAAAAGAAAAAAGAAAAAAGTTTGGTTCCAAAATTCCTTACAAAAAGAATATATTAGAATTTTGCATTTATAAATAAAAAGATTAAAGATTCATTAAAAGAGTTTTTAATCCATTCTATTTATTTTATTTAGCTTTCTTTTTTCATTAATAAAATTAGTTTAGTTCAATCCATCAGAGGCTTAAACAATTAATAGGATTTAAAAATATTTTCTCTGTAGATCTTTTAATTCACATATTAGACTGAAACCAGATGAGGGGAGATGATAAAGCCTTTAAATATTTATCTATCTACCCTTATTTCATGATACTTTTCTTCCTTTCTTTTTTTTTTTTGGTTGGCTGGGAGCAGATTTGAAACTAGCCAAAAGAAAACACCTGAGATATGTCGTGGAAACTACTCAAAAGTAATTTTTTTTTTAAATTTTCTTTTTAAAAACATATATTTTTATCCCCAGGGGTACAGGTCTGTGAATCGCCAGGTTTACACACTTCACAGCACTCACCATAGCACATACCCTCCCCAATGTCCATAACCCCACCTCCCCTCTCCCAACCACCCTCCCCCCATCAACCCTCAGTTTGTTTTGTGAGATTAAGAGTCACTTATGGTTTGTCTCCCTCCCAATCCCATCTTGTTCAAAAGTAATTTTAATACATACGTGTTTTATGTTTATGTGCAAATATATTGCTTTTAAATATTACTTTCTTGTACAGTTAAAATTGTGTCATACTTTATATATATAGCATTCTTTATAGCATACTCTCAATGTTTTTCATTGATGTCTTTAAGAAAAAATTATCATGATACTTAACAAAATATATTAAATACCTAGGAATACATAGGTTTGAACTATGGGCCACAAAACTATTTAATATCTAATTTTTTTCAGGACAGATAGCAGGACAATCCTATCACCTTGGGGTCAGTATCACTTATATTGAAAATTCCTGCTTTACAGTGATCCTTATATTTCTATTGCCTCATGATGGTTATTTTTTTCCCAAGCTTTACATTTTCATGTAGAATAAAAATGACTGATTGATTAATACAATTACTGTTGTTATTTTGTTTTCAAAGGCTAATCTGGTGAAATAATTTAAAAAATAAAATTAGGTATTGATTACTACTTAATGGTTATTTTCCTAACTTCAAGAGGCTATTTTCAAAATGTTTTGATTTAGTCACCTCAAATAGCTCATAAAATATAAACATACATACATACAAATAGAAAAATGTTACTAATCTAAAAAATAAAGCTTTTTACTTTGTGAACTGCTTCCTTCCCTCCCAAGCCCCCCTTTATCCTTAAAAAATTGTGTGACTGTATGGTCTAAAAGTCACACGTAATATATTCTTGTCAATGAATGTATTCAGAGTTGCTTTTCCCAGTGCTGTAGCCTCCATCTGTGTTCCTATTAGCATTTATGTCCTTTTTTAACACAAGCCATTTCAGGAAAGGGAAATCCATTATATTTTCAAACAAATTACACTTGTAAATGAAATAAAAATCCTCAGGGAGACTTGACTTCAAAGTGTCTAAAGGCCAAAAGTGGTTATTAGATTACTAGTTATATATATTAAAAAAGACTACTATATATACAAATGACTTAAAAGCAAATATATTCTTAAAAGATACAATGTGCTGAATTTGGCTTTATATAATAAATCATTTTATATAATTGTCTTCAGGTAAAAATACAAAAAAATTAATAATTCTTAACATTTTTAAATAACTAACCAATAAAAATTCCATTCTTATATCTTATCATTAGAGAATCACTGATGAGGAATTTGAGAAACAAAACAGAGGATCATAGGGGAAGGGAGGGAAAAATGAAACAAGATGAAACCAGAGAGAAACAAACCATAAGAGACTCTTTTTTCAAAAATTATTTTTATTTTTATTTATTTATTTTTTAAGATTTTATTTATTTATTTGACAGAGACCACAAGGAGGCAGAGAAGCAGGCAGAGAGAGAGGAGGAAGCAGGCTCCCTGCTGAGCAGAGGGCCTGATGTGGGGCTTGATCCCAGGACCCTGAGATCATGACCTGAGCCTAAGGCAGAGGCTTTAACCCACTGAGCCACCCAGGCACCCCACCAAAAGATACTCTTAATCTCAGGAAACAAACCGAGGGTTGCTGGAGGGGAGGGGGATAGGAGGGATGGAGTGGCTGAGTGGTAGACATTGGGGAGGGTATGTGCTATGGTAAGTGCTGTCAATTGTGTAAGACTGATGAATCACAGACCTGTACCCCTGAAACAAATAATATTTTACATGTAAATAAAAAAAAATATTGTGGAGACTTTTTAAGGAACAAAGTATTTTAAAATAAAACAAGTCCTTAATATCACTTACCATATATCCCTAATGAGTGATTCAGAATATTTTTCAGTTGATTTAAGAATAACAGCCGACTCCTGTATTTAATCTATTTAGTTACTTTTCATGAGAAATAATAGCATGATTATACAAAAACATATACATTTCTAAAGCTATGTAAAACTGAATGGTTAAATTCTTTATAATTTTATTTGTTTTGGGAACTAGAATTGAAACAGTTAACTCTTCTTTTTTAAAATAATTTATTTACTATTTGTCAGAGAGAGAGAGTGCATAAGCAGCGGGAACAGCAGGCAGAGGGAGAAGCAGGCATCCCTCAGAGCAAGGAGCCTGATGCAGGACTCTGTCCCAGGACCCTGGGATCATGACCTGAGCTGAAGGCAGATGCTTAACTGACTGAGCCACCCAGGCATCCTGAAACCGTTAACTCTTAATTATATGTAATAATCAAGTGGTGAAAAAATAAATAATTAACCTGAAGACTTGATTCAAAAACAAAGCAATTAAAAAAAAATCTTCATGGTTTTGCAGCAAATATGATTTTTTAAATGTGATTTTTTTTTTAATGGAAGTATAGTTGACACACAGTGTTACATTTGTTTCTGGCATACAAAATAGTTATTTAGATATCTCTACATATTACACTGTGCTCACAAGTATAGCTACCATCTGTCACCATACAACACTATTATAATACCACTGACGACATTCCCTATGCTCTCTACCTTTCTTCTCTATGACTTACACATTCCATAACCAGAAGCTTGTATCCTACCCACTTCACCCATTTTATCTGTCTTCCTACCCCCTTCCCCTCAACAACCATCAGCTGGTTGTCTCTTTATGGGTCTGTTTTTTTTTTTTTTTGTCTATTTTTTGTCTATTTTTGTCTATTTTTTTTGTCTATTTTTTGTCTATTTTTTTTGTCTATTTTTAAGATTTCACATATAAGATCCACATGACATCATATACCTTTTTTTCCTATAACTTATTTCACTTAGCATAATATCCTCTAGGTCCATCTAGATTTTCACAAATGTCAAGATCACATTTTTAGGGCTGAGCAATATTTCATTGTGTATTTTATATATATATATATATATAAAAAATACTATATATAGCACATCATCTTTATTCATTCATCCATCGATGGATACTTAGTTTCTTAATCTGGCTATTATAAATGATGCTGTAATAGACATAAAGATGCACATAGACCTTTTTGAAATAGTGTTTTCATTTTCTTTGGGTAGTGGAATTACTATATCATGTGATTTTTTCATTTATGATTTTTTGAGGAACCTCTATTACTGTTTCCACAGTGGCTGCACCAATTTCCATTCCCAAAAATAGTACAGGAGGGCTTCCTTTTCTCCACCAACTTTGCCAACACTTGTTATTTCTTGTCTTTTTTATATTAACCATTTTGACAGGTGTAAGGTGATATATTGCACTGTGATTTGGATTTGTGTTTCCCTGATGATTAGTGATGTTGAACATCTGTATTCCTTTTGCCTTACGCAGGCACCTCACATGATGGCAGATCTTACCTGCAGTGTGGTGCAAGCCTTCATTCCCACAAGAACTGGGTCATTGATAGTCATGCCTGGATTGCATTATTGTAGTTTTTTTCACTAATCTTAATCACCACACATGGTAACTGAGGCATTGTGATTTATAAGACATATGTGTTTGGTCATTAAGATGACCGATGTATATTTCTCATACATATTTGGTCTTCTTCCATGGTTCCTGGTTTTTAACTCTCAAAACATTTGGGACTTCCTGAGTGATAAGAGGAATGAGGGCATCTTTTGTTATATTTTGTCTCTTGTCCTTCTTTCTGGAAAATGCTTCAGAGCCACAAATGTGAATGCATAACAAGCCCATTTACAAGACAACTGTGTCTATGTTAATGACAACCAACTGGAGAGCTTCTAGGTTGGGGAACCACAGCGCTTCCACAAGCCACTACACTGGGCCCCAAACTCCACGAGGACAAACCTCTTTTGTTCAGAACCACACACTATGTATCTTTTCATCTGGCTGTTGGTCTGGCTTTAATATCCTTTGTAATAAACCAAAAGTCTATTAAGTAAACAGGTTTTTTGAGTTCTGTGAGCCATTCCAGCAAGCTGATCAACCCCAAAGCGGGGACTGCGAACCTCTAATTTATAGCTAGCAGGTCAGCATCACAGGGAACTAACTACCTGAACTTGCAACTGACATTTGAAGTGGACAGTGGTTCTGTTGAACTGAGCTTTTTACTTCTGAAATCTAATGCTATTTCTGGGAAGTGTTAGAGTTGAACTGAAGGATACTGAGCTGGTGTCCTGCGAATTGCTTCATGCGGTGGGGGGAACTCTTCCTCCCCCAAACACCTTGGAATTGGGTCCAAAACCTATTTAGTGACACTAAGGGATGCCCTAAGAGATCTGTCTTTCAGACATACTTTTTCTCACCTCCATAATCTAATCTAATTTCCTCTTTGTAGTCAGGATCAATCACTACAGCCAACCCAGTAATTTCCTTTTTTGCCTGTTGATTCAGAAGCACCCAGAAGCTCAAAGTAGCCAGGTGGCAGTCTTAATTTGCAGCTCAGAGGAATTATTGGTGTGTCTTCTGGTGGAAGCATTGCTCCAAAGCATTGCTCTGGAACTTAGATCTCTAAACCAGCAGAGCATACAATGTGGGGAAAAGGAGCAAAATTTTACTAGTGGGTCTTTAAGGCTAACAGTAGGTGGTGCCTTTCCTATTTCCACCCCTTGATCCTGGCTATCAGAGAAACAGCACCATGTACTGGATGCTGATTTAGAGCATATGCAGCCTTCCCTCCACGTGTCCTCTGTCTTCAGAGTTTATTCTTTGCTTGGAGTGAAATACTAAAACAACAGAAGTAGTCCCCTGTCTTTTTCTACCAAAGATCTCCCTAAAAGTAAAAATAGACTTAAAAAAAAAAAAAATTCCAAGCAATTAAACTCCTGTGAGCTAGTATAAAAACTGAAGGTGGATATTTTAAAATAACTGGTGTATAGTAACTGATGAATCAATAAACATTGCATTGAGGCAAGTAGAGTTCCATAAATTATTTTAGGGGTCTGCTAAATGCTAAGGGTTTGGGATACAGAGATAAACAAGGCCCCCTATCCTCACTTCTTTTCTTTCATCCAGAATAGATTAGTTTTAAAATGTTTCTACATTTAAATAAAAAAATAAAACTCAATTTCCTAAAAACAATGCAAAATTTAAATAACACATAATGGGAGCTGAATTACTTTGATCAGTAAGTAAAATACCACATGTAGAACACTCATGAGACAGCTTGCACATAGTACGTGCTCAGTATGTTTAAGTGCCCTGAATCATTAAATATTTGTTTTTTTTAAAGATTTTATTTTTTTATTTTGCAGGCAGAGATCACAAGTAGGCAGAGAGGCAGGAAGAGAGAGAGAGGGAAATGGGCTCCTGGCTGAGCAGAGAGACCAATGCAGGGTTGGATTCCAGGACCCTGAGATCATGACCTGAGCTGAGGCAGAGGCTTAACCCACTGAGCCATCCAGGTGCCCCCATTAAATATCTGTTGAGTGTCTTTTATATTTCAGGAATTTTTAAGTGCTGAAGACAGCAAGGTAAACATGAAAGAGATGACTTATGACTCATAGATGAAGACCACATCTTATGGAAGAAAAATTCGCAAATAAGCTGAGTATTAAGAAAAAAAGCAGTAAGAGGAGAGAGAATAAGAAGAAGACAAGAACCAACTGTAGGACACTATGAAAAGTTATAGTATGAATTCACGAAATTCATGCTACCTACAAATAAATGTTTGTTAAACAGGTTTTTTAAAACAAATTTTTATAATAATAATAATAATAATAATAATAAAACCTCAGAGTATACAGTAGCAGGGATGCTAAATGCAAAGTTAATTATAGTTGGAGTAGTCAAAAGGGTCGAATTTTGCTGAATAAAAATCCAAATAACAAAATCATTAGGGAGGAGGGAAGGAAGGTTAATTAAAAGTTATTATCAAAAATCAATTTACCCAAGCATGAAATGGAAACAGTCCACTAAATATAGATAATGAGAAAAAGTATATAATCTCTAATGGTTGCTAAATAAGAGTAGAAGAAAGTCATATTGGAAGTCAGGAAATTTAGATTCTCTTTCTATCTCTCTGAATAAGTGAGGGGGAAAAGAAAGTAATTTTTGAGAGAATCTACCTACTGGTTATTTTGTTCAGTGAAAAGAGAGAAACAGCGATCCCCCTCAGACTTTGCCATCCACCTCCATATGAAATATTTAAGGCAAAGAAAATTAAATAACAGTGTCTTGCCAAATGTAGACTGGGGGCTCCAGGGGGCTGGATTTGACCATCACATTAAGCTTTAGATCAAAGCAAGCTCTGTCTATTGCAATCACTCTACTCTTTAACCTAATCTGTTAATAATTTGAATGAAAGTTTAATTTTATTACAAATGCTACCAATTGTCACAGTGTTCCAAATATTTATGACATTATTAAGAGAGGGACTGAAAGGGTTTTGATAAAACAGTGTTAAGACAGTTGAAGGAAGCCAAGGAGCTGTCCGCGGGGATACCTACTTCAGTGGGCCTGAGGAAGACACAATGTGAAAAGTGACACTGGGGTTAGTAAGGTGTGTGTTTGTGTGAGGTTGACCTAGTCTAATATGTGAGAATTTACAGCGTGACTCTGAAGAGTTCTTTTCCCATTTTGCATGTTGTCTATTCTTGCGTGATTTAATCTAAATATTTTCATAAGAATGGCAGAATGCTAATAGCTGGTATGCGAGAATATCTGACAGCACTGACTCATAATTATGCTGGCAGCATGATTAAAACGAACTTGTAGCTTATTTGATTGAAATGAGAGTTTAGAAAAACACAAAATTTTGTAGATACTTGTTAATGGCTATGACATTATAACCACCTTCTTCTTGAAGCTCTGTCTTTCAGCCTCAGCAGGTTTTTTTTTAAAGATTCTTCTGTTTCTCTTCTTTCCACTTCATGATCTTTTCATGAACCATACCCTTTCCTAAAACCTATTTATACTTCCAATCTTTAAAGTTCAACTGAAATGTCACTTTTTAAAGCAAATAACAAACAAACAAAAACACATTATGATACAACCTTCCAGATTAGTTAGGGCTTATTCCCTGATACACTCACATATTTGATTGCAGTATTATCAAATCATAATTAAAAGTAAAAATCCAGGAGCACCTGGATGGCTCAGTGGGTTAAAGCCTCTGCCTTCGGCTCAGGTCATGATCCCAGGGTCCTGGGATCGAGCCCCACATCGGGCTTTCTGCTCAGCGGGGAGCCTGCTTCCCCCTCTCTCTCTGCCTGCCTCTCTGCCTACTTGTGATCTCTGTCTGTCAAATAAATAAATAAAATCTTTTTAAAAAGTAAAAATCCACAATGTGTTGCTGCCTTCATCCCAACTAGAAAACAAGCTTCACAAATGTATAAGTATAGGAACAATGTCTTATTCTCCAATTAACCTCCAGTCCCTTGTATATATTATTACTTACATAGAAATAGACAAG
This sequence comes from Lutra lutra, assembly GCF_902655055.1. NCBI lineage: Eukaryota > Metazoa > Chordata > Mammalia > Carnivora > Mustelidae > Lutra > Lutra lutra. Next base: position 130,407,064 of record NC_062281.1, on the reverse strand, counting down.
AAGAAATAAATTCTAACAACCTGGAGGCTTTTTTGTCATATTTACCTCTTGAGAATTTGGCATCGGCTCTAGCATTTAGGGGTTAATCCACAATTAAGTCATCCACAAACAAATGAGTCCCACTTTTCACATATTGAACATGCCACAGTTGCATGGCGTAGCTTCTGCGACCTGGTACTTACTAGACAGAGTAGGTGAAGTCCATACACTACAGGAGTTCATAAATCAAGCCGAGCAATACATGAAAGTACACGTGGAACAAAACACATGATCAAAATAAAAATAAATGCAAAGAAAATAAATTATATTTCAGCATTTGTGAGGTTAAAACCTCCCAGTTATTTTGTCTTTGAGCATGATACACTTTTGCAAAGAAGCTATCAAATATCTCTATAGGTGAGTATGCTGAGGTATAGAAGCATGCTGCTCTCGAATCTCTTAGCCTGGAGTCAGGTCAGGAATACCAGCTGTGATAAATTGTCAAGTAAGTATGTACAATTTGACAAGCCAGACAAGGATTTGCCTATTGGAGTGTTCTAAATCTTTTGTTCTTAGTTTTGTCCCTCAAAATACTCAAAGGTAGCTAAACAGCATGCAAGATCAAGCATAGGGAGTGTAGCAATTGCCGAGTCTATATTTTTTTCACTTTGTGGGTGCATTATGCACAGCATTGTTGTTCTGATCATCAGTTTGCATTGCATTGTTTTCCCTCAGATATATGGATGCCATTTTCTCCCCTTGAAGTCATGCCTGATTACTCTATCACTTCCCACCTCAGTAGGTTAATACAGTATATAGGGAGTTAACAACACTGGCTGTGTCTACACAGAGACCTTGGATCAGTTGAGTCAGCTCCAAGACTACAATAAGCAATGGATTTTAGATGCAAGGGGAAACACAACAGTATGGGTATGGCTAGAAGGACAGGGTAAGAATAAGATTTGAGGACAGGATCTATCTAGGGACAGGCTTAAATGTCAGTGGTCCTTAAAAAAATTAAAAAATTAAAAAATCCATCAGTTTGCAAATAAATTCTAACAGTCTGAATTCTTCTTATCATTTCTAGAAGTTCTGGTTCAATATGTGACTAAAAGGATAAGAATTCATCATAGTCTAGGCTAAAATTCTTCTTGATGTTATCAGGAAAATAAGTCATAATTATTTCTGTTACTCCAATTTTAGCAGAACATTTGTTAAATTAAAAAGCAAAAACAATAGAATTTGCTTTTTGAGTTCACTAGCATCTTCTGTCCTCCAACACTCAGACTATTTCCCAGCATTTGATGAACATGTAGTTCCTATGGGGAAAATCAGAATTCTTACCTCATTAATAAAATTTAGTTTTATTAAAAGCTGTTTATTGCCTTGCTAAATTGCCACCAGCTACTGCCCTTTGGACCCTGAAGTGTTGGTTTTTCTTTTTTACACATGTGCTTTTGATTGTTTTCATTGAAAAAGGTCTTCAGTAGGGTTCAATATCTTTGCTTATTGCTTACTTGTTTAGCAACATTAGTCTCACCCTGGTTTTGATGCTTGTAAGGGAGAAGAGCTTACAGTACTTTAAGTGTTAGGTCCTGTGTCTCAAAGTGGACTATATTTATATTATAAAGAATAAGGATATGGGAGTTCTTTAAAAGAAAAATGAAATGTGTTTTTACATAATAGGGTTTGAATGAGCAGGGGTTAGGGTCAATAATAGATAAGAGAAAGAAATGAGAAGTTGTGCAATAGTCAAAACTTTTGAAAACTGAATAAGCTGTCAATACCTGCTTGCCATTTTTTAAACTACTTTGTTTTCTACTACTTTATGTCACCTGAGTTAGCTCTCTCAAGGAGTTTTCCAAAGTTTAGACCTTAACTTAATATGGGTATCCTCTAGCAATACCAACATAGCTAGAGAAGTGACAGTTACCAAACTCAATGTGATCAGCACTTTGAGTTCAGAAAATAAAAGCCTTAAACTTCACCTTCAATGAGATTACAATCTATTCTGGTACTGGCAGATTAAAAAAAAAAAATGGGGGAGAGAAGATCACAAATAATTAATTATTTAAAGACAAACATGAAAAGGAAATGCAAGTGTAAAATCCAATTCATGAACTTACATATCAGTGTTATCTCAGGCTTTATTTCTGCCTCCTTGGCTTCTAATTACAAAGCATTCTTGGTCTAGGTGACAAAACACATAAATACATAGTTTCAAGTACTACCTATACCCTTATAGCTTGATAATAACCAAAACTATGTATGTAGCATGGATCTCACTCCTAAACTCTCCATTTATAAATCCTACTTCTTATGTATATGTTCCATTTGGATGGATTCTAAATGCGTGAAAATCAACATACTCAAAAACAAATTTATCATTCCTCATAAACATTCTTCTCTTACTGCATTCTTTTTTCCATAAATAACCACAGAGTCATTCAAACTGGAAATTATTCCATACTGCCCACTCTGATTCATGCCATTGTTTTCCATTTCATTTCATATCTTTTTTTTTTTAAGATTTTTATTTATTTATTTGGCAGAGAGAGATCACAAGCAGTCAGAGAGGCAGGCAGAGAGAGAGGAGGAAGCAGGCTCCCTGCTGAACAGAGAGCCCCATGCGGAGCTCGATCCCAGGACCCTGAGACCATGACCTGAGCCGAAGGCAGCAGCTTAACCCACTGAGCCACCCAGGCGCCCCTCATTTCATATCTTAAAATGTATTTTAGTTAATCTCAGTCAATATTTACTGTATGGCCATACTATGTCAGACAAATCTGAAAACAAGATGGTAGAATGTATAGTCAGGACATATGTTTAATAAGAAATTAAAAAATGTAAGAGTTAAGAAACAGTAAGTAAAAAGCTGTAAGAAAATATGTAACAAGAATATTTAGTGTAGTGTCGCCTGGGTGGCTCAGTCATTTAAGCATCCTACTCTGGATTTTGGTTCAGGTCACCATCTCAGTGTTGTGAGATCAAGCTCCACATCAGGCTCTGTGCTGGTCATGGAGCCTGCTTAAGATTCTCATTCTCCCTCTCTTTCTGTCCCCCTTCCCTTCTCACTCTCCTCTCTAAAAAAATGTAGCATAGACTAAGGAGTCTATAATCTTTTCTACATACTTATTCTCACTTAATGACACATTTTCTATTTTACTGAAAAGTAGAAATTATTGCTTGTACATTCCCTGCCTTCATCTTGCTACTTTGTATGAAGCACTCTTGCATTTGTAAGCCAGATTATACACTTGTGTATAAAGTTCCATTCCCTGAAATCTACTCAAAGAATCTCTCTGGCAATTCTTCCATCATCCCTATTTCTCTATCTATTGGATTATTTTCATCCAGAAATTTCCACAAGCAACCAGCCACAAAAGGGTGATCCAGGATGGTCACAGCCTTGATTTGGAGAGCAGTACTATACATATTCCTGCTCCTGTACCAGTGTTGTCTCAAGGGGATGTTATCTCTCCTGTTGGATTCTGGGTAGGTTCCTGGGAAACCCAGAAGTGAAGGAAGATTAATCAACAGAAGCCTTGTTAGACTGGACAGTTAGTTAACCTTCTCAATGTTGCTTAAGTGTGGTTTACCAGAATCACAAGTGTATGCATGTCAGAAGTGTGAGATCTTCAGAATTCCTAAAGGATCAATTAATAGCACATGGGAATTTGGGGAATTAAATGGCTTTAGCACCAACTAAGCAAAATAAATGCAGGAGGCAGAGTAGGAGAACTTTGCTGTGCCAATCATTAACCTTTTGTTTATTGGATGATCTGGGAGTGAAGTGGGAAGAACTGGATTAATCAGTTCATAAGAAAGTACTTGAATGCTCAAGCCAGCTGCTACAGGATCTGAGTATTTCAACCATCTTATCAGTATATAATGAATATGCATCAGTACTCTCTATTCCTTTTGTTCTGTAAATTTACTTATTTTTACATCTTCTGTTTTCTTCCACGCACACTACAATATGGTTTCCATAAGATTTTGTAAAATGCTGTATCCCCAATACTTCAAAAGATGTCTGCTACATAGTAAGATCTTAACACAAATTTATTGAAGGAATGAAATGGTGACTGCTTCCTTGAGAAATGCCATTTAAGATTTGAAAAAAAAAGAGTGTTAGCTGGGAAAATGAACAAGGGATAAGTAACTTTTGCTAGAAATGAGGATATTAAATGCAAGGTTTCTAAAGTAGAAAAGCATTGGATTGAAAGAAATCTGTTAAGTCTGAAGTTTAAATAACATGGGTGAGAAGGGGGTTAACATATCATGGAGAGCATTAAAAGTCGTATAAAATACATCAGACTTTATTATACGGATAAGTAGATGCCATTAAAGGACTGTGATCAGGAAATGGCACGATCAGATCTCTACTTAAAATGATCTTCGTGTGTGAAATGGTGTGAGTAATGAACTAGAGTGGTGCAAAAATGAGTGGAGGAAGAGAAAATCCACTTCATAATTTCTTAGCTAGGGTAGTAGCAACGACAGTGGAGAGAACTGAAGAGTTTTGACAATTTTTCAGAAATAACAAAGAAACATAACTAATGATTGGGTGTGGATATGGTTGAGGAGTGAGGAACTAAATATTTGACCAATGTCATGGGATGCACACCATTTACTGACGAAGAGGACACTGAATATGGGACGTGCATGAGGGAGAAGTCTGACTATGTTATGGACTTCTTTTTTTTTTTTTTTTTAAGATTTTATTTATTTATTTGACAGAGAGAGACCAAGCAGGCAGAGAGGCAGACAGAGAGAGAGAGAGAGGAGGAAGCAGGCTCCCTGCCAAGCAGAGAGCCTGATGCGGGACTCAATCCCAGGACCCTGAGATCATGACCTGAGCCGAAGGCAGAGGCTTAACCCACTGAGCCACCCAGGTGCCCCTGTTATGAACATTTTGAGCTGAGATTCCTTTGGGACAGTAAAGTCAAGTATACAACTAGATATTCAGATATCATGGTTGAGAGAAAACTGGGCTGGAAGCTTATACTTGAGAGTCACCAGCACATAGAAGATAAGGTTCTAAAGATGATTAAAATTTCTTAAGGATAGTAAAAAGAATGAGAAGGTAAGGAAGCATAACCGGAGCCTAAAGAAGAAGAAGAATGCTCAAAAGATGTACAGACACAAGTGCATAGGTGAATATAACTTACAAAATACGAAAGAAGTTCAGTCAAGATGGAAGCTATTAATAAATGGAGTTGGCACAAATAGATAGTCATATGGAGAAAAAAAAGAAATTGGAACTACAGATCATACCAAACACTAGGGTAAATCCTAAATGTATAAAAGAGAGAGAGAGAGAGAGAAATCATACAAGTACAAATAACCTTGTTATCTGAATTGAATCCATGCTGCAAAACATGCTGAATGGCAAATTTTCAGATAGAGGGAGCCTATATTCCATTATATTACGTGGAAATAATAATAACACAATCAGCCTATCCAAAACCTCCAGCTAATTTCCCTAAATGTCAATAAACACTCTAAAACAGTAATAAAACAGTCCTCCAAGGACATTTGCATAACATAAAGCATCTGAAACATCAATTACCTAATAGTTTAACAAGAAGTGAACTTATTAGTTGGTATTTTTGTGTTCCGTGTATAGTGATTTTCTATGGTATTCTATACAAATTATGCTTTATTTTTATATTGCAGTGAACATAAGTTGTCATATAAATAAACTTCATTAAATATTTTGTTGCAAACATATAAAAAAATCCAAATAACACTTAGGAAAATAAATAAAAAGACATTTAATTTTTAAAATATGGTGTTTACCACTTGAAGAAGGGCTCAGGTGAGATTTCATGGCAAGAAAGGCAGAATCTCCAAGCACCGTTGTAGCAACGGTGGATAAAGGTTAGTGAGAGTTAGAACCTATAAACATTCCTGGGAGGAGGTGAGATCCTACAGGGACAACAGCTGAGACACGACAGCAGAGCATTCCAGGTTCTCTAATTCTCAGGAGTTACTTTAATGTTTTTGCTGTGGCACATATGTAAATTCATCATGGCGGATTTTCATCTCAGAGACTTTGGGGTGAAAAATAAAAACTGCCAAATTTCAGTACATTAAAAATAAAGAAAATTAATGCATGACAAAAATAATACCATAAAGAAAATAAAAATGAAAATAACCAACTGAGAAAAGATATTTGTCACTTATGTCACCAAATGTTAATTTCCTCAGTAGACAATACCCTTCTAGTAATTGTTTAGAAGAAAAAAAACTCAATAGAATAATGGTAAAAGATAAAAATAGTTCGTAAGAAAAGATAGGTATGTATCATGCAAACATGCACAAAGGCAGACACACATATCCTTCCAACAAATGAAAAAATGCTCCACCTTTCTCATATAAAACAAATACAAATTAAAACTACACAGAGATAACATTCTTGACATAGCAAATTTTTGGCAAAAGTCCAAATACTTGCTAGCAAAGCTTGAGAATACACTTCCAGACATTGTTGTTGTTGCTGTAAAACTATGTGGAAGAGCACTGTCACTATCTCAAAATTAAAAAAAAAAAATTATACAAACTCCTTAACACAGCAATGCCCATTTGAGGAATCTAACTGGATGCATATACACTAAAAAATATGAAGTGATATATGTGCAAAGTAATTTAATGTGGCATTCTTTATACTCTCAAAGCATTAGAAGTGACCCACCTCTCCAGCAGAAAGACTGATTTATAAAGTCAGATCTACACAATGGGCTACCATGCAATCTTCAAAAATAATGTACTAATATGAAGAGAATCCAGGATATATTGAGAAGTTAGGAAAGCAAAGTACAGAATAATAGGTATCATATACTAACTTTTGAATAAATGAGGAGAATAAACAATGCATATTTTTGTCTAAATTAGCAAAACATTCACATACACATTTATAAGGATCATAAATAATCTGATGAAAATTAGGGAAGGGGAAGAAATATGGTAGAAGGACAGCAATGAAAACTAGGTTTTCTATGTATATCTTTGTACAGTTTTACTTTTAATCATGTATATAAACTGATTATTTTTTTAAAAGGGTCCACATGTGATTTTTTCAAATATTATTTATTTATTTATTTGACAGACAGAGATCACAAGTAGGCACAGAAGCAGTCAGAGAGAGAGAGAGAGGGAAGCAGGCTCTCCTCTAAGCAGACTCCAATGTGGGGCTCGATCCCAGGACTCTGAGACCATGACCTGAGCCGAAGGCAGAGGCTTAACCCACTGAGCCACCCAGGCACCCCCTCTGATTATTTTTAATCCCATATGTGAAAAACAAAAGAAACAAGTGAAAATGATTATATACCAAACAGTATGTAGTGAAGGGGTTCAGAATAAGTCTTCTCAAAATATGCCACTTTGGTATGTTGACTATTTTGAGCTAAAGACAATCAAAACCCAGCAGACTCAAGAAAAACTTTTACCTTTTCCTTAAGCTACCCAAAATAATTTTGATGGTGGAGAGGGGTGCGGGCTCAGAAAGAAAGCTATTATGGAGATAGGTAAGCTATTAAGTTAAACTATTAAGAGATCTTTTTGTTTTGTTTCATTTTGTTTTCTAATTTGAATGACCTATCTGTATGGAAGAACAAATATCTAATTACCAAACAGCTGCTTTTCCTATTGCCCTGTGAATCACCCTCCTTCCCTTTGAAGACCCAGGCCCCTGTCCTATTGCTTAGTTGAAGATGACATATAAACCTTAATTGCTAGGTTTGTCCTTGGATATCTTATTTTTAGGGAGCCCATATACATGTGATTATTTTTTTCTCTTATTAATCTGTTTTTATGTTAATTTGTTTATTAGATCAGCCAAGTAATCTAGAAGGATAGGAGGAAAATTTTTTCCTTTCCCCAACAACAGACACAGAAAAGACTTACTTCAAGGTATGTTAGAGTACAACATAATAAATGAATTTATTAGTGGAATATCTTCTAAGTAAATTGACCGACTAAATAAGTTCCAAACTTTTATAAAATAAAACAAATAAAAATAAATAAAACTATAAATAAAAGACATAAAATAAAAACATGTAAAAATTTATTTGAAAATATAAACTCATGATTTAATAAATATAAATATTCTTGCTACTTTAGTAAAAATTGCCTGACAGTTTTATCACCTCCTATAGAAATAGACATCCTGACAGAATGTGTTCTTTAATCCTATCCCCTGTTGAAAGAAACTAGAATATCTTGTAGAAATGGCCAACTTTATTTTGGGGGAAGGAAAGGTACGTGGTAACCCTAGGTATATCTTTTTATATCAGAAAACCAGGAAGCCTTTCATTTTTCAAAGCAGTCATGTCAAAAATACGAGGGAATCAGCTGGAATGGGTTCCCACATTCAAGTTGTGACAGTAGATAAGAAAAAACAATAATAAAGGTTGAGTATTGAAAGACATCAAATCCACAATAATTCATGAGTTCACAACAAATTCTGTTTCCTTTGTTCCCATTACCAAAGAGACTGGAAACATTAAACACTCAGTTTTTCAGCCTGCCTACAGTTAGAGGCTTAAGGTAACACCCATGAATTATATAAGTGAATGGATTTCTTGGGGTGACTTAGGAAGTCATGCTTTCCAACTGATTTCCACTCTTTCTTTATTTGTACTGCTTTGAAACAGAAGATGCCCAGAGATTCAGTAGCTCGTATTACCAGGAAGGCCAAGAAAATACCAGATATTCTTTCTGATCCTGACATTATTGACTCAAGAAACCCACGCTAACATCCACCCACATCTAGATTCTTATTATAGAAGAGAAACAGATTGTTATTATCATTCAGTTTGATTTTTCTGTTGTTTACAGCAAAAACATTCATAATTCTCTTACATTCAATGCAGTATCTTAATCATGTATAATATTTTTGTCTCTACACTTTAACTTGTTGACTATGAATCACTGAGTGAACTCTTAATAATGCTTACTGAATGTATAAATGAGTGAATGCTGAATTTTTATACTTGCTCTACATAATTTCAGTGTTGTTTAGGGTAAATTACATTGTATTATTTTATCCTTAAGAATTCTGAAAAGATTTTTTTTTCTCTTTGATTACCATGATAGGGTAATACTGATTGACATAAAATTTGGTTAGGTGCACCTGGCTGACTCAGTTGGTAGGGCTATGTGACCCTTGATATCGGGTCATGAGTTTGAGCCCCATGTTAAGGGTAGAATCTACTGAAAAAAAAGTAACTTGGTTCTACTTTCTTAATTGGATTGATTTGTTGTTTTGTTTGTTTATATTTTGCCAAGCAAATAGACTTGTATTTTTCTGATAATTTCTATTCACTTTCCTATTGATTCTTATAAATTATTTATTTTTGAAAAAAGGGAATAAAATGCTGGGAATAATTTACTTTATGACACAAAAATGTGAAATTCATGCTAATACTACATAAGATCTGAAAAAGTTAGCATGGCATAACACTTTTTTTTTTTTAAGATTTTATTTATTTATTTGACAGAGAGAGATCACAAGCAGGCAGAGAGGCAGGTAGAGAGAGAGGAGGAAGCAGGCTCCCTGCTGAGCAGAGAGCCCGATGCGGGGCTCGATCCCAGGACCCCGAGATCATGACCTGAGCCGAAGGCAGCGGCTTAACCCACTGAGCCACCCAGGCGCCCCGGCATAACACTTTTTTAACTAAAAAAATAAAAGGGTATCGGGGTATCGAGTATCTAACAACATTAAAAAAAAAGATTACATGTGCTGAAGGTCATCCAAAGCTTAATAATGGTGCCAAAAATAACTATTAAAACTGCATTGGATCTAGTACTTACTAAATTCAGAAATGAGAACAACAGATCAACCATATGCACACATACTAGAAAATTGTGCATGAGCGTGTGTATGTATTAAGTAGCACAAAAACACTGTGGCATATTTTAATCATCCTATATATGTCATTTTCTGACCCTATATTTCTCAATGTTATGGGAGTTTATCTTTCTTTATTATTGTTGTTACTAAGATCTAAAATATTAAAGCTAGCTTCATTACTGACTCAATAAGTATTTTCTGGGGGGAATAATAAAAATAAACCACTAAGGATATACTATGGGTGTTTTTCACATGGTAATTAATTTGTTCTCAAAATGTAGCATTAACTATTGAAAATGATGTAAGGTTTTCAAATTGTTTTATTCATTCAACTCTTCTGGCAAAGAATATTGTCTTCATCTGAGATTACTAAAACTCTGCCAACTGAGATTACCAAACAAAAATTTTGTTTCAAAACAATGCTCTGAAAATTCTCAACAAAAATAACACAACCTTTTTTAAACTCAATGTGATCTATATAAAGAAAACTAGGTCATTCAGTCTTCAGATGATCTCTACATATTTGCTTATTTTTGAGAAACATGATTTTTTTTTGTAAAAGAAAGTTTGCTCTTCAATAAACAAAATTTTCTGACATCTTGAGTAAAAACAGACTTTTTCAGTTCATTGGCAATGTAGGAACCACGGGCATCTTACTTTGAAAATATCCTTAAATTTATGTGGTCCAATTCTCATTTAAAAGGAAGAAAGGAAGTTACGCTGATTTGAGTTTAAGTGATTTTGATACTTTATCTTAATTTAAAGCTTCTCACTTAGTGGTTCTTTAGATACTTCAGCAAACAGAATTCTGAATACTGGAGGCAAGGTCCCGCTTTAATGCTGGCTATATAAATATGATCATGAATAAGATAGGGACTCCATAAATCTTTACCAAAATACGTCCCCTTACTTTACCATAATTTCAAGCTATTAAAATATCATTAAGTAAAAACTTAGCTTCTACTTTATATAATTTCTGAAAATGTCAATTTCATAACAAAAGAAAGTTCCTTTGGTTATTTAACCTGTCATAAGCATCATGTTTTATTAATTTTGAAAGCAAAGCAAAATGGTCTTAAAAACTATATCAGAATCCATTGTATCATTCTTTTATTAATTTACTAAACAAATATTTGTGAAATGCCACTGGGCACAAGGGGCTTTCCCATACAAACAAAATACCCAAAGTCCTTGTACTTGTGGAACTTACACTCTTTGGGAACAGACATGCAAATATATCTATAACATATCTGGTATTGGCAAGAATTAGAAGAATAAGTAATCAGGGTAGTGTTCTAGAGAATGATGGGGGAGGGGACACTGCTGTATTTGAGGGGGATTTAGGGTGGACCTCTCCGTTTAGATGACATTGAAGCAGACATTGTGCAGATAGTTAGGGAATGACTTTCAGACCTAGGGAAGAGCATGTTAAAGGTCCTGAGACAAGAATATTCTTAGTATGTTGGAAGATCTTCAAGAGACCACAGTGCTTGAGCGGAAATGAACTGGGGAGAGTGGTAGGAGGTGAGACAAAAGCTGTAGCTTGGGATCCCATCACCCAGTGCCTTTGAGAAGATCAGATTTTTCATTTCTGGTTTAGTAAGTCAAAGATTACCTATTTTGAGACAAAGACAACATTATAAAATCACAAAACACAAACACTTTCAAATAGTTTTGCCAGAAGCAGATGAAATTATAAAACAGAAATAAGGGGAGAATTCCAAAGTCAGTTACTTTCTCTTCCTTCTTCTTTATCCTTCTCTTTCCACTTATCTTTCCTCCACCCCTCCCTTTCTTCTCCTTCTTCTCGTGCTCCTTCTTCAACTCATTACATATCTGAAGACTAACTGTATGCTAAACTCTGACCTAGGCAATTTTAGTACAATAATGTTAGTTAATGAAGAAAATTGTATCCCAGAGCACAATTTATTGTCTATGTATCCATTAATTCAATACATTTGCAAAGGAAAAACCTATCTCTATGGCCCATTTCTACCCAGGGAAACTCCTTAACTATGTTGGCAAATTGCTTTTAGGATTAGGCTCATTTTACTAATCTAGGCAATAGATTTTGAACTCACCAAGGAATCTATAAGCAAAATCTCACAGCAGGTGCAGCTGCAGGTGGCAGTGAAGCTTTCCAAATAGCCACGAAGCTGCTGGTGTAGAAGATCTTAAGTCATCGGGTAAGCAACTCGAATGGACAGAAATCACTTCATGGCAAAAAATTCTCTTTTATGTAGAGAGTCAGAAAGAATGCTATTAAGTTTTTTTCATCTTTTTGTTTTTGTTTTCTTTAGTTCAAAAAATAGCAGATAGATTTTTTTTTTTCCCTTGGGGAAGAAGTCAAAAGATATTTCTTTAAAATAAACTCTAAGTGTTCTGTGATGACTTACACTGAAATGGATCTGCATTGCATTTGTAATTACTGAATAATTTATATGTAAAGTGATTCAAATAATTGCCATAAATTTAATAGCATGAGTTTTGAATGTGTGTCACCTAACCCGAGACACTGTATACTTTGCAGTTTCTTCTAAGATATAAAACATCTTCTGACAACTAGAAAGATCAGGCAAGACAAACATGGAGGAAAGCCCTTAAAAGGCTTGTATAGGTAAAAGAGAGGAATAGTGTGAGGTTGTTGCTTGAAAAGAAGTTTTGTTTCTGACCACTCATTGACTTTAAGTGGGTTGCAGTGTTTGTGAGACAAGGTAGTCACATAAAGGTCAAGCATGCCCCGAGGATTTCTGGCAGGTTTTTCAAAACCACACTCCTGAAGATGTGCTGTGAACTTTTCCTTCTGCCCTTTTTTAGAATCACACATTTGAGTTATCATGGTCTATTACAGTTAGAATACTGCTGGCTTTGCTCCATCTTTTTGTTCTTGAACCACAAAGAAGTCATTATTAATGGAAAGATTTGAGAAGAGACAGAGGAATTTGGTCCCCTGCTCCCGCACTTCTCCTTCATTATTCCCTCTGGCTCCTGGGGTTGGCCCTTGTTAACACAGGCCCTTTACAGAACCAGAAGCGGATGTTGTTGCTGCTAATTTATACATGCTATTGAAGAAATCAGGTCTGTCAAGTGTAGCACCGTGCAACTATTTTTAATGATTATGGAAACACAAATTAATGTGCTTATTAAGTCGAAGACATTGAGATACATTTTTAGGGAGCTGGCAGTAATAACAAAGCTAAACCACAAGAAAAATAGTTAAACAGTATAAATTAGAGGCATGAAAAAAATCCTCCTAGACATAAAATCATTCTTTTTATCTTTTAAAAGAGAGAAAGAAAGAAAGGAAATGGAAGAAATGTATTAGATTGAGGAACCTAATGAAGAAAATTTAAAAATAGAAGTGATCAATACTGGAAAGAACAGAAATGTGTTTATGTTCCTGGAATAATAGATTGGGTTCTCATCTCTACTGGGCCCTAAGAATGCACCAACTTTTGTGGGAATTAATCCTGGAGGGAAAACAAAACAAACAAAACCCCAAAAAAACAAAAACAATGCACTGTATTATTTGTTTATAGAATTTATAAAGAAAATCCAGAATATTTTAGTCTCCTGAAAGTGTTTTAAAATTGGAAAACTTGGTGGATTCTAGAAGACATTTGTCATTCTGATTATAAAATTTTAAAAGGAGTTCAAATTTGGTCCATTAATTTTTATATTGAAAAGTATAGTATCATTCAGCATCACATAAAAAGGAATGTTAGGAGAACCCTCAGGTATATAGCATGAGGCTTAGTAAATAAATTAAAACAGAAAATGGAAAAATAGGTCACTGGGGCTTTGTGAAGAACTTAGAGTAAAATCAATTTTTTTATGATTAAAGAAGCATAAGATAGGGATGAGAAAGGTGATAAGGGAGATAAGATGGTCTGGATAAAGGAAAAGAACTTTAACTTATAAACCTATATTCTCTGTGAGCAGAAATATTGCCAGCTGGAAACACACAAAAGACATTTTGAATGTTACTGCAATCCAGGTGTTAGTGATTTTCTCTCTAAAAATTCACCCCATATGTGCAATGGTTTATGGTACTCAATACCCAAGGACACCTCTCAAAAAAAGGAAGAAATAACACTTACTACCTAAGTTCAATATGCTCATTTCAAATAAACCATTCATGTTTAACATAAAGCTTGTTTTAAATTCTTTAATTTTGCTTTCTTGAAAAGACATGAATTTTATGATTATTTCCTAACTATTACAACATTCTGATCACATAAAATGCACTCACAGCAATCGTAGAGTTAAAATTTTTGCAGAGCTTAGAGCCAGAGACAACATGTACCTATTATATGTGCAATGAGGATTCATCTTAGCAACAGACCATGAATGTTGTCTAACTAGTGTCTATAGAAATTAGGACGATAATTTAATTCTCTTAATTTTCTTTTTTATGGTCAAATAATATTCTACACATAGAAGATTATAGTTAATGTAAATATATGTTATAAAATATAATATAATGAGGCCACCACTCAGGTCAAGAGCTAGAACATTTCCAAATTTTTGCAGCTACCTATGTTCCTTATCCCAGAATTAACATTCATCCAGAATTTTGTGTTTGCAATTCCCCATTGCTTTTGAGAACAATGAAAACCAAACAAACAGTTCAATCAAGTGATTCACCCTCTGCTTAGTTCCTATTGATTTCAATGCCTGACGTAACTGCGTAACTGGCATGTACTCCAAGTCTCTTATGAAAGAGGGAGAAATAAATAAGTGTGTGTGTGTGTGTATTTTTTTTTTTTTTCTTTCTAACTGTCTGATCCACCTGGAGAGATGGAGCTCTCTTGGTAATGAGAAGAGCCAACAGAACATTTGTCTATTTCATGCAGCTGGGAGCCTACAAATGTGACCAGGGATTCTTCAGAGATAGGGAAATATTATAACACAACTTTAAAGCTCATTGATGACCCCCAAACCCATCTTCTTTTATCTTATTCAGGACACTGATGGACAAGTCATTCCTTGAATTTTCTTACAAACATCATACCAGAGCAAGCAAGGACAATTTGTAGACAAAACTGATTTTCAACATGAGACCCAAAGGGTGACATATCCTTCTTCACCCCTGCAGATGATGCAGCAATCTTTCAGAAGGGTACCAGAAATATAATGTAAGAACAATAAGGTTATTCTATTAATTCCATCTGTTTCACCTGAGAAAAGCAAGTCATTCCTGGGTGTTGCTGGGGAACTTTAGGCCCCAGATAGAGGATTTGCCTGGAGTCTTTCCTCACTGAAAATAAAAGGATGCACAGTTCTTTGTTCGTTATGCCTTTGACATTCTCCAACCCTGCCCCGTCCAGCCCCATCCACCCCCAAAATGGGCTTGAAGACAGTTATACAGCAAGGGGCACCTGGGGGGCTCAGTCAGTTAAGCATCTGCCTTAGACTCCGGTTATGATCCCAGGGTCCTGGGATCAAGTCCTAGGATCTAGTCTGTCATCTGGCTCCCTTCTCATTGTGAAGTCTGCTTCTTCCTCTGCCCTTCCCCACCACTTGTACGCACCCTCGCTCGCTCTCTCACACACACAAAAATAAATAAATAAAAACTAAAAAAAAAAAAAAAAAAAGGAAAGAAAGAAAGAAGTGAGTCAACATTTAAGCAGAGGCTTTACAGATTGAAGTAAAGGAAAAAAATAAATGCCTTGTATGTTGTTTGAAAATATAAAGTTTACATTATTTTACTGAGAGAGTGATATGTGAGGATTATTTTTACAATTTCTGGTAGATTGAAGTTGTATTTTATTGTAATAAAAATCAGTAACTACAATTATATTATGAAAAACAAATATTTGAAGGATACCAGAATTTTTTTTTCTAATTTTCAAAAAATATGCCATATGGGGTACTAGTAGTTCTGTCTATAGGGAAGTCTTTTATTATTTATATTCATATATATATATTATCTAATTTGTTCACTATAGTCACCAAATGAGGGTGATATTATATGTATTTTTCAGGCCAAGTTAAGGCAGGAGTTAAATGATTTACCCCAAATTCCAGAAATGATAAGGAATAGTGTTTTCAGGCAACAATGTACTGGCATATGCTTAACCAGCAGCTTTCTGACTGTGGAGGGGAAAGGGACTGGGGAAGGAGAGCTGTCCAATTATGACATTGGACAATTTTCATGCTGTAAATACTTTCACCACCACGTCACGATGTCACTGAATGCGGAATTTGCAAGCATGGTTTGCGAGCAAATCACTACATAATATATATATAAAAAGACACAATAGGGACGCCTGGGTGGCTCAGTTGGTTAAGCAGCTGCCTTCGGCTCAGGTCATGATCCCAGGGTCCTGGGATCAAGTCCCACATCGGGCTCCTTGCTTGGCAGGGAGCCTGCTTCTCCCTCTGCCTGACACTCTGTCTGCCTCTGCTCCCACGTGCTCTCTCTCTAACAAATAAATAAAATCTTAAAAAAATAAAAAAGACACAATAGACAGAAATAGAATCAAAAATAGAGAAAATAGTAAAATGTAGGGGAAAAAGTGATAAAGAGTGTTTGTTAACTTTTACCTGATGTAGTCATTTAATTATAAGTTTATAGGCCTGTGTTTAACAGGGAGGCATTCCAAAATTACTGATAATTTACTAAATCAGCTCTCTTAGGCTGCTATGAACCAGCTCTAGAACACCACTAAGCCCAGTTCTCTCCTACTACTAAGCTTCTTTAAAACCACCTTCAAGGAAATGTAGTTATGTTTTGCTCTTCTGCCTTAGATGTCCTTAAACTAAATTCTAACAATGAAAGTTAACCTTTCCAACCAGAACACGGATGTTTCCTCCAAGCTCCTCCCCTCCCCCATTCACATCTCAGTGAATGGAGCTCCCACTGACTCTGTTGCTAAGGAGTAAAGTCTTGGGAGTCCTCCTGTACCCCTCTGTTATTCTCATTTTGACCTCCAATTCGTCAGCAAGTTGAATTGCTGCCATTCTCAGCTTCTCATTCATTTATTAAAAAAAAAAAAAAAAAAAAACTGGCCAACTTCAATGTGCCTATTAAAGATCTAGGTTTTAGCAATAAAACATGAATAACATAAAAAGCTTACACTTACACTAAGGAAGCCTCTATTCTCGTACAGAGAGACAGAAAATAAATAGTAACCAAATAAAACACTCTTATTAATAGTGGGTCATGGGCTAATAAGTCCTATGAAGAAAAGTAACATAGTTACCCTAGAAACTGGCAGGAAGGGGTGAGAAATTGCTACAAGGTCTCCCTAATGAGGTGAAATGAGAGCAGAGTACTGAATGGAAAGGAGAAACATGCTATTTGAAGTATCTGCAGAAAGCTTGCTCTAAGGCTAAATGCCAAGGTTGAGGTGGGACTGTGCTTAGTATTTTGGAAGAGCAAAAACAAAGTCAGTGAGTTTGGACCAGTGTGAATGCAGAGCAGCTCAACAGGAGGTAAAGAAAGAGACATGATAGTCACATCTGTGCAAATGGTAAGAATATCTAGGATAAGAACTTTTTCTTTTTTTTTTTTTTTTTAATTTATGTATTTGATAGACAGAGATCACAAGTAGGCAGAGAGGCAGGCAGAGAGAGAGAGAGGAAGAAGCAGGCTTCCTGTGGAACAGAGGGCCCGATGTGGGGCTCGACCCAGGACCCTGGGATCATGACCTGAGCCGAAGGCAGAGGCTTTAACCCACTGAGCCACCCAAGTGCCCCTCTTTTTTTTTTTTTTTTTTTTTTTTCTTAATGTAGGTCTTAAATAGTGCTATTGTCTTGTTCATTTGTAAAGGATCACTTGGTTTGGCCAGTGAATGCAGACAGATTGAAGCTCAGGTTGGTGAGACTCTAAAGCAGTGAGGTAGGAGCAGTTGGATGGTTGTTGAAATACTCCAACCAAGCAAGAGTGGTGTCTCGAGCCAGTGTGGGAATAGTGATGATGTTGAGAAATGATTGGTGTTTAATTGTATATTTAAAAATATACCCTACATTAGATACTTCTTGGCTGCGACCCTAACTTCATTTTATCATATTCTTTTTCTTGCTTGATTTGAGTCATCCCCAACAGACTCCTTGTTCTGTAAATTTTCCAAGCTTCTTCAAGTGATCTTCTCTTTCTGGAAACTGGTCTTCCTGGAAGTCTAATGGCTTAGTCTCCTTTGCTCCATTTAGATCCTTTCTCAAATGTCCCTCTGATAAAGACCTTTCCTCTCTATCCCATCTAGATGGAACACCTGTCGACATCATTCTTTACCCCTCATTCTATTTTAACCTTTCAACATAGCGCTTAATATCTCTACTTCAAATACATTATGTATTTATGTTATGTTGTGGGTCTCTTCCATTCCATGACAACTGATTTTTTTCGCCACTGTCAAAACCAAATTCAACTTTCTAAAATATTGTGTCATTTCCGCATTTACAAACTCGAGTCATTCCATATTTCCTGAAGTTCTAATTTTTATAAGGCACTGATAAATAGAATGACCACATCCTGCGAAGTAACACCATCCAATTACTCAACTGCTTCTATCACTTAGTTTTCGAATTTCAAGGAGGGGAAAATAATCCTGCATAAACCTACATTTTGGCACAGTTAGACCCTGAGATAATATCCTTCAAGTGTCTGTATTTCAGTATGTATTTTCTCAGAGCCAGCTTCCTGTTCCCTACCCAATTTGCCTAGGTCTCACCTTGTTATTCTAGGCATAATGATGCAAAGAGTGAAGCAGATTGACAAGAGCTAAATTATTACAATTGTGCTTGGCTTCTGCATGAAGGGAAGTATTGTACACACTCATGGAGTCAGTATTAAAAAATGTTTGCTCTTTGAGCTTTTATGCTCGGGGATTTAAGGTGCACTTAGCTCAGTAGATTTTGTCCACATAAAGCACTTTTGTTGAAAATCTGCTTTTCTCCTGCTTGTTATTATTAGCCAAAGTGCCTGCTTTTATCAAAACTGTAGAGTCACTGCTGTTTCTCTTCCCTCTCCCATTTCCCATATTCCTTGGCTTCTTTTACCTTCTTTCTCTTTTCATAACGAACCCACCTCTCTTCTTGACCACAACCGATATCAACTCCCATTTCATTGTTATGTGCATTTTGGTTTCTGTGAATTAGGCACAAGATAATATAAATAATTGAATTATACTAAATTGCGATGCACTGACAATGCTTCCTCTTCCCCCAGGATGCATGGTCATTTTTGCCTCTCCAAATCATTTTTTGATCCAGCTTTGATTATAGGCAATGAGAAGAATTTAGGTTTTGTCCTGCATCGCTTTAGCTTAGGGTACATTCTTTAAAAGAGAGGAGAAACAGAATAGAGGAGAATTGGGCCACAATTATGGAAACTTCTTTTATATATTGGTGGGAAAAGGTGAAGGAACCTGATCTCAGACACCTTTAAAATCTATGTACTGCTCACTAGAACATTTAGCCTTTGAACATTTCAAATGTGGCTATTGCAAATGAGGAAATTAACTTTTAACTGTATAAGTTTTAACTTATTTACATTTACATAACCACAGGTAGCTAGTCATTCCTGTACTGGACAGCACCAGAACAGGAGACAGAGGATTGACCTAATCAGGAAACTTCAGGCGTATTTGCATCACCTTTACTTCTAGGAAATGGAATTGGGAGGAATCCGCAGTCTCTTTACCATCCCACTAGCCTCTTACTTTGAGCTCACACTAAATATATTGCTAAAGGTAGGAAAGTGGAGGCTAGTAAAAGTCATGTATACCTGAGAACCTGCAGATCTATCTGGTCACAAGGAATGATCCGCATGCGTCATGGTGTTTCCATTCAATATGGCTTAAACAAAACGAACGTCCTGTTTTATGATGTTTTTCTTTGCCTTTCCAAGACAGTCCTAACAGATGTTTGATTTGAAACAAATAAACAAGCACCCTATTAATTAATTAATTAATTAATGGTTATGTAACTCAGTAGCAGTTTTCTTTCATGTCTATCCTCTAACTTCGATGATATTTTTTTCCAGATTACAACACTATTCTTTTTTCACATATATTCAGTCTAAAATCTTGACTTGTTTAACATGGTAATAAAAGCCAACATAAAACAATAACTGTACTTACTATGCAGCAGACCTATTCTAAGTGCTCTGAATATAAATTCCTTTTGTTCCATGAAGTAGGTATTACTATCACTCTCATTGTACAGGTTGGAAAATAATATGCTCTCTTACCCATAAACTTACAGTTTGAAGATAAATATTTCAACTATTTAAGAAATGCTTCAAGCTCTTCAAACTCTTTAAAGTGTATATTTTCATTGTTATAAGTTTAATGTGAAAAAACTGACATATATATGTATATTTACACATATATATGTATTTTTACTCATTTACTCAATCAACATATATTTCCTGAGCAACTAATATGGGTCAGGGACTGTCACAAATAAACTAAAGCTGACAGCTATTAAACCCAACACTGAAATATAAATTAATTACTCAAATTGGAAATTCAATTTTTCTGAATTTAATTATTCAATATTTCTAATCTCCTATACGTAATATACATTTTTTGTCAGAGAAGTGTTAGGATAAGGAGATAGTCAATTTCTCTCAAATTTGGGGAAAAAAATGTGTTTTGTAGTTTTCAAGGCAAGTGGAAGAGATACCTCAGCAATTTCAGCCTCACATTTTTTATGAACAACATAAGTTTTATTCCAGTTGCTGAAAACTGACTTTTCTTTATTGCCTCCCTAATGGTTTTACTCATTTACTTGTATTTTCCTCAATTCACTATTTTTGTAATGTGTGTTCATTTTACATTGTGTAACCTATAAATAAGACCCTGACTTTGAGATGTTCACGAACTGTTAGGAACAGTGTGCACAAAAGAACCATTTACTTAGAAAATATTTTTAGATTAAGCCAAAATAAGATGCTTAAAATACCTTTTTTCCCCCAGAAATTCATGGTGAACACATCACTTTATGATATTGTTGCTATCAAATATTCTAATAGATAATCTCATAGATTTAATCTTCTGAGCCAAATGATCCTCTATACTCACTACACTAAACTTGAAGAGGATGGATATCACAAGGAAGATGTCAATACTCTGTGGTATTGTTTCTCCAAATTGCTGACTGTAAATATGTGTCCTTTGAGTTTACATTAGGCAATTATCCATGGAAGTCAAATATCCTCAAGTTACTGGGCAAAATTGCCTTTTGATTAAGCACTTTCTATAAAGGCAGAATAGCAGCAGTCTATTTAATTTTTAAATTATAATTACATTTTGCACCTTGATTCTTCCATTGAATTATTATCAAATGTCTCTCTTTCCCGATAACTAGTTTAATACATGTGTATTTTGAGCGTTGCTCTTGGGGCAAGAAGATACGGATTTCACTCTCAGGTTTCCCATATCAATAATTGTAAAATCATTAACAGGACACAGACAATATACTTTTTGTATACCTACTATGTGCCAAAACCCCTACTCCTTAATTGTCAGGTCTTACTTTATTTAAACCAGAGGAGGCTATAAGCAGAACTGGGATTGAACCTCATAGGTTTCTCTAAGGTATAAGCTCTTAATCACCAAACATGTAGATGCATCTCTTTCTGCCCTTCTCCCTTTTCCTGGCCCTCTTCTTGCCACTCAACATATCTTCTGGCCATCTATTCAGCACCCCTACTGGAGGTCATCATGAAACACATTTCTTCAAAAACAAATAATAAACCACAATAAACCACAATAAACCCATAAACCCAAGAGCTTCCCTATCAATATTTATAGAGAGTAAAATGCACTGTTAGGTTCACCAGTATTGGACTCAACCTAAGCAAATTTATCTATTTAATAGCAATGGAAATACCTGAAGAGATCCCCCTCACTCATAAAACTGGCCCTAAAATTTGCTGCCCAATTTAGCAAATAAAAATATAGGACTAGTTAGATTTGGATACTTAAACACTGAAAAAAAAAAGAGTTGCTATTTATCTGAAATTCAAATTAAACTAAGCATCTTATATTTTTACCTGGCAACCAGAGGGAAACAATCTGGCTCTCACAAGATGCAAACAGTCACGATTACATATTTTGAAGAGGGGGAAAAAGAAAGAAGTCAGTGTAACCTTTTTATTGTTAATCGGTGGCAAAACACTATGCTGCTTTTCGCACATCGGAAGCAGTATGTAAAGTGATGGAGTCAAAGACCTGATGACATTTCCTGTGTTGGGGACACATGTGGACACTGTTAGGCTCTGGGAGGATTCCAGCACTGAAGACTGCACACTATATGTTACATGTTGGATTCACACTAATAACCACAATGTGGCCGGTCCCCTAAAAGAGTCCAGACAGCAGGTAACAGAGGAACGCAGGCTTGCAAATTTAGGTCAGCATTGTATGAACTGCTGATTAGGGTGGTGCCAGCTTTCTATGCTAGGAAATGTCTTTTACATAATTCAAAACATTTTTAATACTTTAGATAAACGCTTTCTTGAATTAAATGCACATATTCTCATTTCTGACTCGCATGTGATCTTTATTATTTGGATCCCTTACCCAGAGCAGGGACTGAGTAGCCGGGCCAGCTCCCTTTTGCCTGGATCCTTTGAAGAACTACCAATCTCTTCCTTGCAATCGGGTCATTTTTACTGATTGCAAATTTCTAGTGTCTCTTGCCATTCTGAAAACTTTCTGCCTCTCTATAATCTACCTCCTAATTCTTTCCCTAGTCCCAGAAGTTTTATCCTGGGGCAGACACAATTTATTCTTCAATGCTTATTCAGGAAGACATTCCATATCCTTGCCAAAAAGCAAGACTTTGCCAAATGGAATTCCTGTATGGAGTCCTTTCAGAATCATGTCTTCCAGTCAGAGGTGCAGCCAAAGAACTATCCGCACAGCCACATTAGCTGTCATGCTTTTCAAAGTCGCTGGCAGGCAGCCGAAAGCACAGTCTGCCAAAACCCCCACTTCCATTTTACCCAGAGCAGGAGTCTTCAAGGACAGTCTCTCAACTCTCATAGCCACTTAGAAATGGCTCCAGCGGCTCTGCCAGTTTCCTGACTGAATTCGAGTTCCTGCTGCTTTGAAAGTTTGCTAAAGGGAAACATCTGCTTCTCTATGGGTTTGGTTCAGTTTCCATTAAGGCTGGGAGCTTTTTTTTTTTTTTTTTTTTTTTGTCTTTTATGAAATGTTAGCAATTTCAGCATCTATGTTTTTAGCAGCTTCCCATATTTCAGTCTTTAAATATAAATAAGTTTGTATTTTATGCAGTTTCTTGGGAGCATTGGAGATGGATCTTTTGAGGCTCAGATCATCAGTATGATATTAAGTAGAGTCTAATTTCTATAATGTATAATGTATCCTCACTACTGTTTAACTTCTTGCCCTCCCCTCATCCCCATTAGCCTTACACCATGGACACAGTTCTACTGGGGAAGCTCAATTAGCACATACCTATACTTAGCAGTATTTACCTGATCTAAGTATTTCACTTGCTTTGTAATTTTGGAGTGAGCCACCCAAATTCATATATCTCTCTGGCCCTTTGCTTTTTCTTCCAAAATGCGAGGATTCTGGGACCACTCAATGACCTAGTACATGCCTTCTAATTCTGAAACTCGAAGTCTATTGTGTCATTTGGATACCTGCAATTTTCTGTCTCGATAATATTGAAGGAATGTTTTCTCTACAGCTTCTTTAAAAACGTTTTAGTCCGTAAGGCATTCAGTCAGTAAACAAAAGTAAGGAAGCCTCTATGGAAGAGAATTAGAATTGAGATGGTGGGCTTCAGAAACTAGCTATTATTAATAGCATTAAATATCTATTGGCATTAAATACTTATTTTTTAACAAAAATTTTACCATTGTCATTAGCTGGGTGTATTGAAATGCATGCAAGCCTTAGATCAGTCATACCTAACTCTGATGCTCTACTGAGTCACGTAATTTCCTCATTCATTCCACTTCCTTAATAATTTATTATGACAATGATATCCCAAACGTCTATGCTTCTGTTCTCTTCCCTGCGCTTCTAATCTCTATGTCCACCTCTCTATTGGACATTTCTACTAAAATGTTCCATCAGCAACCTGAAGTTAATGTCTAAAAATATGTGCAAAACCTCACTCATCATTTTCTTCTCTTTCTTTCTACTCCCTCTCCTGTCATTGGAAATGGTACTGTCATCCCCTTAGTAATACATGTCAGAAATGCGCACAACATCCTTGACTTCTCTTTCCCCCTGACTTGATCCACAGCATCTAAAAAATCACCAAATACTATCAATTATGCCTTTTACGTCTCTCAGCAATCTGTCTTTTTATTTCTGTCCCATCACTCCCCTGGTCCACTCCCCGCCTTCCCACCACCAACCCTTTAACCAGAGTTCTGCCTCAGATCCTGCTCCCTGTCTGATCCAGACTCAAGAGAGCTGCTAGAATGTGGCTTCTACAACATAAATATTAGCATGACATTCCTCTACTTTAAAAGTTTAAGTCCAAAGGCTTTGATTTAGTTGAGAAGACTTTTATAATCTGGCTGCTGCTTATCTCTTCCACCTTAGAAATTGTCATTCTGACTTCTTTGTCCCAGATATATTGAACTATTCACTGGCCTGAGACATTTCTTCTTGTAGCTTTCATTCATATATATATATATATATATATATATATATATATATATACACACATATGTGTGTGTGTGTGTATATATATATACACACATACACACACAGGACTCTTTACCACTAACACTTACCTTCTCCATCTTGCTTTGTACTCTGAGGACCAATTTTGAGAACAACATCTTTATATGTCTTACTCTCTGACGTCTAATAGCATTCAACCAATAGGAAGCTCAGACAAAAGTTTGAAGGGAGGAGAGTGAAGCTGGAATATGTTTTCCCTGGGCTCCTTCTCTGCAGCATTCCTGTGGGTTGGCTCCCTCGCTTGACCTCCTGTGAACTAAGGTCATGATTCCTATAAAGTAGCCCTCTGCACCTAGCCTCTCTGACTCCAGGTTCCAGGAACTTCTCTCTCTTTCAAGTCTCGCAGAGTGCCCTGCAGTCTCCCCCATGGTGTCCTTAGACCTTACTCAGGCCTTTGAAATTGTCCATTGGTTGAACTTTCCTCAAATTATCTAATTGTAACATTCCATCTGTCTTCTGCAGAAACCTGCAGAAGATATTATGGATATTACAGATATTAGGATCTCTGTATTTGGATCCCCTAGTCTTGAGTTCAAAGGAAAGTTTAGAGCCGAGGATAGATATTTTAGAATTATTGATAGCATAAAGATTGCAAGTAGATTTAATGTCACAGAATTGGATGAATTTCCTAAGGGAGAAAAGTGTAGAAAACAAAGAATAGCTTCCTAAGACTTAGCTCTGAATCATTCCAAGGTTAGAATATGTAATAGAGGGTAGTTTGGCACGGGTGGGGAGTACTGATCACTGGCAAGAAGTGAAGGAAGTGAAAATCCAGACAAGACACCCACAGAAACTTCTCTGACAACACTCCCTGCCCAATTTACTCAATGTCTTTTTGATACCTCCCAGAGTAACTTATAATGGTCTCCCTCTTCCCCAAGGTTGAAAATTTTATAAGTGATAGGACCAACAAGAGTAGCCAACAGTCTTGTGGATCATTGTATAAGCCAAGACATAGAAGCAAGACACAAAAGCAGACATTGATAACACTTTGGGTAACTGCTTGAAGAAACTACATGCGTTGCACTTATGCATACAGGCACACACATGCCCACACACATCTTGACCAAGGGGAAAAACTAAGAATGTGATTAAATATTTTTAAGAAACATTTTTTAAAGAAGACACGAACTGCATATATAACTCACCCACTGTTTAACACTATGCACAGCAGCTTAGCTCATTTGGTCCACCTTGCTTAAACTCCGTCTTTTACCCTAAGATCTTTACTATTCTGTTGCATAATTTAGATATTTTATCCACTGAACTCCAGAAATTCCTGTAATTATTTTTCTAGAAGGTGACTGCCCCTCCAACATAATATATAAAAACAAAAAACAACAAAACTTAACAAAACCTTGAAACTATTGTTCCTCCAAGGTGTCAAATTCGAGACCACTTTTTCAAGCCAGGTTATCCATTTTTTTTGGGGGGGGGGCTTGTATTTTGCTATAAAATCTGTGGTACATAGACACTTGCAAGAATTTGGAATAGTTTCAAAGTATGAGCACTGTAGCACATTAAAGGACTGTTCTCTATTATGACTATCACTTAAACAGTTACAGAAAAAGGAAGAGTCAGTATTTTTTTTTATTTGTTGGGAAACAGACTATTGACAAGTTAGCAAACCAATTAAAAAATAAACTAGACATCCGATGGGAAGAAGTTCAGTAAATTGTTCTTAGGACAGTGAGAGATGAAACAATAAGCTGATACTTAATTAACAAGATAAAAGATAGTATTTATAATCCCGATTGCACTCTCAGGTCATGGATCCTGCTTATGACAGGCCATTTGTTTGCTTTTTTCTACAGAGCTATTTGATGGATTTGGGACCTTAAGTTATGAGCAAAGGATGACATGCAGAGGTAAAAAGAGGAGGCAGATAGAGTGGAGCTCAGAAGATATCAGAAGGCTTTGCTCCACTTGGAGTAAGCTTTCTTTGACTCAAGAATCTTTAATAAACAAGACAGAATTTATGAAATGCATAGTATGAGTATGGATTTTTTGCCTTGGTATGTGTATATAAACCTATGAAAAGAGGGGTTTTATGTTCAGAGTAAAATGAAAACTTTTAATGGCAATTCAGTTGATGGAAACCATGAAGGCCTAAGCGCCCAGGAATTCTTAAAGGTCATGGGATATGATTTTAAATTTCACAGGCGACGGTATTGGCAAGTTAGGATTGGGGCTTAAGCCAAGTCTACACGATTTCCTACTGACAAGTGAACCCTAGCAGACAACAAGGTTATACAGAAGTAAGTGAAAGTTCTTGGGCTGTTGAAAACATTGGGGAGGAACAACAGCTTTCTATAAATATTAAAATAATTCAGATGTAATTTGGTTAACTCAAAAGATCTGCAAAGAGCCTTCTCCTACATAGAGTAGAGGCTGTGAACATACATGTTGGGGCCGGATTCTCCTTTGCAGTAATTTCTAGTCATACAATTTGCAGTTTATTTTGAAATCTGCTCTGTTTAATATATCTGTATGTGTATATATATATGTATATATATATATATGTTTAATATATGTTTAATATATCTTAACGTATCTTATATCTGCAATAAAAATGATCATAATATCTACTCTCTAGAATTGAAAAAAGATTAAAAGTATTGTGTATAAAGGCCTAAGTCTGTGTCAGCTTCATAGTAAATGAATATTAAATATCAGCCATTATTTATGGTGATAAAAGCAATTTGAATAGCATATTAGCTCTATAACCTATATGTTATTAAGAATGAAATAAGTAAAAATAGGGAAATATTTTTATAAGAAGTAAAAGTGTGATGTAATTTCACAATGAAGCTTAAGAACCCAGATCACATCTTCATTAAAGATGTTTATTAGAATCAAAATTATCCCCAAATTGGGAAATCATGTGTTTCATCTTAGTGAATATTTTATGGGAGAGCAATGGTACTCAACCATGATGGCACATTAAAATGATCTGGTGATGTTGTAAAGAAATAGACTTACTAAATAAGGTCATCTAGAGTTGATGACTGTGCACATCTATTGTAATGTACAATCTGAGAAGCAGTGTTGCTGAGCTAATTCCTGCACTGATGGTGGGTTTGGACCAGCTTTTCATTATTCTTCCCATGGTAGGATAATAAATATGATTTTAATATTATTGGTCATGATGGCAATACTTTTTTTCAACTCTTTACCTTGCTCCTCACCCACTTGTTTATATGAATGCTAGAATAATTCTAGAACTATCTTCTGCTGGAAGAGATAGAGAAGTATGACAAAAATGTATTGCTTTAACCTTGGGTTTTCAGCCATACCCACTTAAGACCAACAATTTAAAAGGTTGATTTGTTTTATTAGACTTCTGACTGTGAATGAGTTTTATAGGACATGATAATTTTCTGAAATAATTACTTCCAGAATAAGTTCCTGCAATTTATTTTTAAATTAAGAAACTTAGAATCATAGCATTCAGAATATACACCCTGATTGATTACTGAGATGTGTTATATGCATTGCCTAAGATCTAATCAGCATATTGTTGAGAAAGATTTTATACATATTTTAAATTTTCATATTTTTGCTGTATTTTGGTGCCACAAATTGTATTTTTCATTCAATGACTATCCTATCAAACCTAATACATATTTGTAAATCTTAATTCAAACTCAATGGGTATGGATCCATACAAGCTTAAACTGCAATTTCGCACAACTGTAGTTTTAAATTACAAATCATGAATGCATTTAATGGGTTCTGCTGTCTGGAAAGTGGCTTAGAGAGCTACGTGAATAAAAGGTGCCACAGAGCACCATAGGGCAAGGAGAAAACATTCACTCTCTTTTTGCTACTCACTAATAATTACACTTAATTCTACCTTCCTATACTCTACATCATGACACCATCCTCTCCTAAAGATATGATTTGTCATCTTCTGATATTTATGCCCCAAATCAAAGAGTTTTATAAGTATTGTAAATGTGTCCTGCTCTTAAAGAGACTGACCTCTGACAAATGCCGTTATAGCATTCTATCATTAAAATTTTGTATCATCTTGGTGATGATATCGCTTAGAGCTTGCCAGCACAGCGATGAAGAAGATCACCATGTGTTTTTTGCTGAGAAGACATCATTTAGTCCAGAAGGGGCACTCAGCAGATAAAAAACATCTAGTGACCAGTATATCCACAACTGACTCCATTTTATCCCCACTACCAATCCTCTAAAATTTCTTGGCTCTCTCTTTCTCATCGTTCATAGCAGTGTTATTTTCTAAAACATCTGCTGATCCGTCATCCCATCCTCAAGAACCTGCAAAGACTTCCCATTGCCTAATGAAGACAAAAATAACTCCCTAAAATACCCTTCAAAGTTTGGCTCTTTTGAAGACAGTTCCTCCTCACTCATGCCATCTCTCTTCCCACTCTGTCTTTTTGTATTTCTACTAGGCGTGTCCCCAAAGCCCTCTGAATTAGCTCATGATTTTCAGTCATTCTCAAGTGTACTTTGTTTCCTTCTCTATTTTACGAAAATCTCTGCCAACTGTTCCTGCTTAGTGATGAAAATGTACTCGATCCTTTGTCAAGCAAAATCCTTTGCTTTTTCCTCATCACCTCCACTCGTGTCACTTGCTGCTGCTGAATACTCCATTTTACCTGCCTTTGTTGGCTTTATTTATATTTTTATAAATAAATTATTTATATATATATAATATATATAAATTATATATATAAAATTATTTATATTTATATACATAATATATTATATATAATATAAAATAATAATAATTGATATAATAATATATATTATATATATTATATTATATCATATTAGCATAGTGCAACAACAACAAAAAATCCACATTTGTTGCACTATGAAACCATTGCTAAGTTTCAATGAAATTGCATATTTTACCAAGAAATATCCAACATATTTCAAAAATATCTGGAAGCTTCCATTCTTACTTTCACTAGCTAGAAATCAACTTAGGCTCTTACGTGCAATAATACAATCTAATCTAGCTGTTGTAAGCAAAATAGTAATTTTTGAGGCTGATCTCATAAAATTGAAACAAGCAGGAACAGCAGACCATGCCCCGGAAGCTCCTGCTCAATGGGTCATCTGGTCAAGATGCTGCCATGTGGCAACATGCTCCATAAATTCCCTTTATCTTTGCATCACTCACTGGAGATTGAGTTCTAAAGTGGAAGAATCCAGGTCACAAGCTGGTCCCTTAGCTGCCAAAAGATGAAACAGGGAGGATTTGTTCTTTGGCTTCTACCACAGGAGGCAGATGACTGCCTTCCACAAACTAGGTACCACGAAGCTTCATCAAACGAGGGAATTAGGGTCAGACATGTTACCAAGAAGGGCCGTTGGAAACATTTCCTATTGTTGAGATGATGTAAAGACGAAAGTACTGGAGAAAGAAGAGATCCATGGGAGAGGCACGGAGGAGATCAGGAAGAAGATTCACATTTTAACCAAAATATACAGTAGCTTGGTTTTAAAGGGAATGTTCCAGTGGGCAGGATAGGGAGGAAGGAAGTGCAGCTGAGAGGTTAATCAAAGGAAGACTGGTGTACAGAATTGATGACCCAGTACATATGTAAATAACTGAAATCCTGAATCCTTACAAGAAAAGTTAGAGCAAGCTAAAACCAAAGGTACAATTTTTATGAGTGCATATACATGAGAATGTAAATGGGAAAGAGACAGTGGCACACAGTGTACATTTTTATTGCTTTCATTTCTAATGACAAAGAGTGTTAGAACACTGACAATTTCTAATGCCATCAGATTTTTTTGAAGAATTGGCATAGAGAGTGATTTGTATTAGCATCAACAATATGACAGTATGCTGATTCTTGAGGTTTTAATATATATAGTCTTTGAGTGCACTTGGCCTTCATTTCTCAATGTTTCCATACTGCTTGGTTTATCCTCTATGATAAATCATTACATTACTTTAAAAAAATCATTACATTATTTTAAGACTGCTTAGGATGCCTATTTTCTTTTCCTTTTAAAGATTTTATTTATTTATTTGAGAGAGAGAAAAAGAGGGAGAGAGAACATAAGCAGAGGGAGCAGCAGTGGGAGAGGAGAAGCAAGCTCCCCACTGAGCAGGAAGCCTGACTCGGGGTTGGATCCCAGGACCTGGGATCATAACCTGAGCCAAAGGCAGATGCCTAGCCACCTGAGACACCCAGGTTCCCCAGTCTGTCTCTTTTCTAATGAGTAAATTCCTTGATACTGTATGGTGAGTAACATAACATAATATAAATACATACATACATACATACATACATACATACATTCCTTGAGGGTGACAAATTAAATTTATGCAATTTGATATCATAGCATCTAGCATAGAGTTTAGGAGTTAGATGGGTATGCAATAGATATTAGATGAAATAATAGGATATGAAAAGTGCCAAGGAGAATACTCCCTCAATGCACTTGTTCACCAGTTCCAGCCTCAAAAGTCTGACACATTCTGAGATAATAGTTTTCTAAAAGGGAGTATTAACAAATAACCCAAAGCTATTTTTTTGTTTGATCCTCTTAATTGAGTTCAACAGGTAATTATTGTGTCTCTTGGATACACATGGCACCAAGTACCAGAAATACACATATTCATAAAATGTTTTCTTTACCTTTAGAAGCCTGTGGTCTAATCTGAGTGCATCTTTATTCCATTCCTGAGCTCCAAACCAGATGAACTAACACTGAATGTCTGTAGACATAGCATGGGAATCTGCTTTAAATAAGTCCATGTGATTCTTATGTATATTAAATTTTAGAATCAGAATGTTGGTAGAAGGTAGACAAGGATTATGATGAAAACAATCTGCAATCTTTAGAAAGAGATGGGTGGGAAATGTCATTAGAGAAGAGAGCATACAAGAT
Source organism: Lutra lutra (assembly GCF_902655055.1). Taxonomy (NCBI): domain Eukaryota; kingdom Metazoa; phylum Chordata; class Mammalia; order Carnivora; family Mustelidae; genus Lutra; species Lutra lutra. The sequence continues at coordinate 130,375,651 of NC_062281.1, read as the reverse complement.
GCATCCAGGAATTTTTATGAATGTGTGGAGATTCTTAAATGTGTATGAATAGAAATATTAAAAATGGCATATAATCTCTATGGGCAGGTAACCAAAGTCAAGCTGGTTTCTGTAGAATTTTACATAGTTATATTTCAGCTGGATTAACAGTGCAAAAAGCAAGAAAAAGGAAAACTTTTTATAACTCCCACCATGTCATCTGAAATTTAGATAATTCATCACAACTGCCATAATTTGCAATATGTATTCAGAAAAGCTCCTGTATCGAAATAAGAAAGGTGACACAGGTCTCTGTCATTGGGAATTGTCGGCAGGGGAGTTACATGTAGCAAAATCTGTCTTTTGTTTCTGTATTAGAGAGAAGAGCAGATTGATACTAAATCAATTGTATTATTCCCAACAAGAAGGAGAAACAAAATCTTCACAAAGGAAGAACAGTCTATGATTAAAATACACTTATGTGAAACAGCAGGTTTAGATCCAGAATTTTACTGTACAGTGGCAGTTTTTGTAAGACAGAACCAGTTGTTTGCTTTGAAAAAATTTACCAATTAATTTCTGGTTGTGAATGTAAAGCAGAAATAAAATCATAATAGTTCAAACCTCCATATGTTAAACGTCTTTAAAAATAAGAAAGCACTTTTGTAATTATAACCTGTGATTTTCAGGATAATTGCATGCTTTTCAAAAAGTTGCATGCTTTTCAAAATATTGACCAAAGTCTGCATCATTGAATGTATACAATTAAATATATATATATATATATATATATATACACACACATATGTGTGTGTGTGTGTGTGTGTGTGTGTGTGTGTGTGTATGTGTGTTTATTATAGAGTATGACCAGAACATTGTGACGCGGTAGAAGAAGTAGAAGTAAAAAAAGACATGGGCTTATGTGTGAACCTTGAACATCTGTTTTCAAATTAAGCAGAACTTTCTGCTTCTGTGTAGGATATTTCTAATAAAAAAGGGTAGTAGTAAAATGAGCAAAGGACGGATCATAGATGAGGATAAGCAGGGTAGGCAGCAAAGAAATAACAAGAAATAAATCTGGCTAAGACCAAAATTGAGATATTTCATATGCATAAAGGTTTTATTAATTCTCTTTTAAAAGGAAGATTTAGAACCTAATACAAAATCCAGTCTATATTATCTATGTATTATCTATAATAGCTCACGAGGTAATTTTTAGTACTTACTATACACTTTCAATTTTATTATGTATATTACGCTTCTCAATTACCTATTTTTTCTTTATAAAATCTAAGGTAAACATACTCTGGGTATGTTATTTTTTACAGGTTTTATTTATATATTTATTGATACGGAGGCAGAGGGAGCATCAGAGAAAGAATCTCAAGCAGACTCCATGCTCAACGTGGAGTCCCCCGGGGTGGGCTTGATCTCAAGACCCTGTGATCATGATTTGAGTGAAATCAAGAGTTTGCCACTTAAATGACTGAGCCACCCAGGCACCCCTCTAGATATATTATTAAATAAATATCTAGACCAAGTGGACTTCAAGATAGTATTCTGGTGACTACATTTGTGTTCAGACTGAGTAGTCTGTTAGAAAATCATGCTTTCACAAAATACATTTCTTCCTGACAAAGATACTGTAAACTGGAAATAGTGCATAGAACCTGATGTGGGGCTCCATCCCAGGACCCTGGGATCATGACCTGAGCCAAAGGCAGAGGCTTAACCCACTGAGCCACCCAGGTGCCCCTAAACAAAATATTTTTATAGAACAGGCATTGAAAAGCATTCTCTTTATACAAAGCTATTATTTCATGTTGTGTTTAATTTGCTTTCATCTTGCCCAGTGAAAGGTGGTTTAAGAAACAACAAATGGATTTAAAGAGATAATCCCCGAAAAGAGACCAGAGTTTCTAAATAAAAGTCACTGTAATCATTCTCAGATGAGCACTGAGCATTCAGCTAAGCGCATTTCTAGACATTTCACAGAAAACTGAGAAACGGTCTCTTTTCTTGGTTCCTCTAATATGTAGCAGTTGATAGCTTTTTATAAAGCTAATATCAATGTGATAATTTATTCAAATATTACGTGCTTAAGAGAAATGCATGTTGAAATATCCACAGGCTATATTAAAGTTTCTTTGTATTGTTTATAAAATTTGATAAGGAAACTGTTGGGACACTATCAGTAATTAAAAGAAATGAAGGAGAAACTTTTTAGTCATCTGCCTACATGCTTCCCATATAAAACAGGTAATTTTAAGCTATAGTTTTATAATCTAGTCCCCAAGAGGTGTAGCCTTATTTTAATAACACCTTTTAAATTCAAAGATAAGAGGAGTTATGTCTTTGATCACTCAGGACTTTATACGGATCATCAAATGGAGAAAGAGGAAGAGTAGGAAAAAAGAGTTTAACCCATGGGCTTAAAAGTCCACTTAGTCAATCGGAGAAAGACAACTATCATATGATCTCCCTGATATGAGGGAGAGGAGATGCAACATGGGGGTTAAGGGAGTAGTAGAAGAATAAATGAAACAAGATGGGATTGGGAGGGAGACAAACCATAAATGACTCTTAATCTCACAAAACAAACTGAGGGTTGCTGGGGGGAGGGGGGTTGGGAGAGGGGGGTGGGGTTATGGACATTGGGGAGGGTATGTGTTATGGTGAGTGCTGTGAAGTGTGTAAACCTGGCGTTTCACAGACCTGTACCCCTGGGGATAAAAATACATTATATGGGGGCGCCTGGGTGGCTCAGTGGGTTAAAGCCTCTGCCTTCGGCTCAGGTCATGATCCCAGGGTCTTGGGATCGAGCCCCACATCGGGCTCTCTGCTCAGCAGAGAGCCTGCTTCCTCCTCTCTCTCTCTCTGCCTCTCTGCCTACTTGTGATCTCTGTCTGTCAAATAAATAAATAAAATCTTTAAAAAAAAATTCTTCTAAAAAATACATTATATGTTTATTAAAAAAATAAATAAATTTTAAAAAATAAAAAAATAAAAATAAAAATAAATTAAAAAAAAAAAGTCCTCTTAGTGAATGGAGCTTTCATTTTCCTCTTTCCTGTTCTGGTAGCTCATTTTCTGTCAGCACAGGTGTGATGCTAGAGCTCAATCTAAATGTGTCTGCAATTCCCTGCACCTGTGGATCACCATCAGACGAAACAAGAAACAAACAAACAAACAAACAAACAGCCTTCCCCACAGTTTTACTTGAAGATGTTGCAATTTATTCAGGCTTAATAAGGCAAAAAGAGAAAAGCCTTTGGGACAATCTGCTCTAAAAATTTTTACTTTTTCTTTTTCACTTCAACAATTAATTTCTTCTGTTATCTTTATAAAAGAAAAGGTGAAATTTTAGGACTGAAGCCATAAAAATGTCTAAGTATACGAACAGGATAAAAACCAGCTACATTGATATAAAATACATTGTTTCTTCAATCACAGTCCTGTCACTCCATTTCTGTGATATCCAGATGCAGGAACAAAAATATTCTCAGTTGGTGCTATGTAAAATGGTTCAGTTATAAAGTGGTTGAATAAACCTTATCATTATGAAAGAGAATGGAATTACAGTAAAAGAACTTTGAGATTATGGTTGAGACACTATGACACTAGAATAGTGAAAAAGGTCATGAGAGTCTGATTGACAATTGAAGTCTAAGACAAAATATGCCCTATTAATAGCAAGGTTATTTCTCTAAATAATCATCATAAATAATAATGTGGTACTCTGTTTTCTCTGGGAGAGGATTAAAAGTTCAGATCCACATTATCTTATAGAGAAGACTGACAAACATTAAAGATAGTGCCAAAATAATATTTACTGGAACATGGAATGATTTATTTTATAGAAATTTTCTCAGTTGTAGAATTCATTATAACAATTTTTACCTATAGTAAGTAAAAGCCATGGTTATACCATGGTTAGATTAGGGGTAAGATCAAAATGATACATGGGACATTTCTCTTACTATAATACTGAAAGCATATATTGAAGATGTTTTAATTGATACATGATACCATTATGTCTGTGTAGCAGGAGGTGGTTTATAATAACACTGCCAGACCAGTAGGGTTAAAATTACATTACATATGTGTATATTAAAAATACACATGGAGGGAACCTGGGCAGCTCAGTTGGTTAAGCAACTGCCTTCAGCTCAGGTCATGATCCTGGAGTCCTGGAATCAAGTCCTGCATCAGGCTTCCAGCTCCACGGGGAGTCTGCTTCTCCCTCTGACCTTCTCCCCTCCCATGCTCTCTCTCTTTCTCTCTCTCTCTCAAGTAAATACATGAAATCTTAAAAAAAAAAATACACATGGGGTTGCCTGTGTGACTGACTCTTGACTTGGGCTCAGGTCATGATCTTAGGGTCATGAGATGGAGCCCCACTTCAGGCTCTACACTCAGTAGAGAGTCAGCTTGAGATTGCTCTCCTTCTCCCTCTTCCTCTGTCCCTCCCCACTCCTGTCAGTTGTGCATTCTATCTCTCCCTTTAAAATAAAAAAGAATGAATACCGAACTTTTATTATCAACATGGATAGGACTGGAAGAGATTATGCTGAGTGAAATAAGTCAAGCAGAGAAAGTCAATTATCATGTGGTTTCACTTACTTGTGGAGCCTAAGGAAAAATATGGAGCATTGGGTGAAGGAAAGGAAAAGTGAATTGGGGGAAATCAGAGGGGGAGATGAGGCATGAGAGACTGTGGATTCTGAGAAACAAACTGAGGGTTTTGGAGGAGAGGGGGGCTCTGGGGCATGGATGAGCCTGGTGGCGGGTATTAAGGAGGGCATGTATTGCATGGAGCACTGGGTATGGTGCTAAACAATGAATCTTGGAATACTGAAAAAATAAAATTAAATTTAAAAATAAAAAAAATTAAATAAATAAAATAAATCTTTAAAAATTACACATGGATATTCACTTATTACATGTGTTACATGCACACATACATGATGCATATAATATATAAGCATTATTGCATTTGTATATAGTATATAGATGTGTGTGTGTATATGTATGTATGTATATATATTCTCAGAAAAACATACTTATCTCTGGTACATGTAGGAAGTCTTTCTTCATATTTCAATTTAATGATAGTTTTTCTGTGATAACTTTCTTATCAAACTCTTTCATTTACTCTCTTTGTCCACCACCTTTTCTGCAGTCACACTATGACCAGTTCATATGTTTAAATGATAACAAAGATAGAACTCAGGTGTGTTTATTTTTTTCATGAATATCTTTCTATATTACATTGTATACATTACTACAGCATAAACCATATCCATTCATCCTTGTGACAATGTGCTTACAAAGTGCTCAATAATTATTTATG